>NW_020799117.1:5306634-5310799 GCF_003259725.1 Athene cunicularia | reverse complement strand
AAAAAAAAAAAAAAAAAAAAAAAAAAAAAAAAAAAAAAAAAAAAAAAAAAAAAAAAAAGAGGTGTCTGAGTAGTCAAGAAACTTTGTTGAGATGGCTGCTCCTGGAATCCTCCATCCCAGGCTTCCATTTCATTCAGTGGAGGTTGGGGCTTGGTGTAGAGCAGGGACTGAGACTGGTTGTTGGTCCTGGTGGAACAGGAATGAGGAGTTTGTGTAAGAATGGCAGATGAAGTACTTGTAATCCCGGAAGGTGACCTCTAGAGACAAAGAGATTTTCTAGATGGGGTTGGCGGAGAAGCTGGTAATTACACTAATTGGCTTCTGTCTTTGGCAACCTTTCCGCCATGGTTATGTGACTGCACTGTTGTACTTGGGATATCTTTGTGTGTGTGTAATGCCTATATTTGGGCAGGGTAGAGTCAGACAAACCTTTATGAATGAAGGAAACATTGTCTGGGGTGGATGTTACAGAACACAAAGTGGGGGGGGGAACCCCAAAAATCCCCCAAATGAAGCCCCGGTCTGGAAGGGCATCTGCTGATTGCTGCTCCACTGCCCGTCTGTGGTGATGAAGCACAAGCTCCTGAGTGTGGTGGGGCTGGTGGGCGCAGAGGTCCCTGCTGATGGGCGCTAGCTTTGGCGCGGTCGGTGCCAAACTCTCTGCTCCTAAACCTCAGTACTTGGTAGAAGTTAGCAATAGCCTGGCTTAATGTAAAATGGGGCCCTGGGTTTAAGCCATTAATCTTTCCCGCTTTGGGCTGTACCCTTGCCAAGGGGTAACGACCAGGCTAATGAGCGGGGCCAGCTGAAACACAGCTCCCAGCTGGGAGACTGATGGGGGACCCCTCTGATCAAGGCCACCTACTGAAGCTGTTTCCACTCAAATCGGGAGGGATGATACAGCCGTTAGCACCTGAGATGTTGAATAATAACGCCTGTTAAAGGCAATCTGTATTTATCTGATAGCTTGAAGTGCAGAAGCTGGAAGAAGGATGATGAAGGGACAGAGGCTCAGCCCAGGACCAGCGGGTTTGATTTCCCTCTCCTGGCTGCCAGCGTTTTGACGGGGAGCCAGGAATGCTGTGGGCTGTGAAATGTTTTTGTTTTGCTTCATTGGGTTTGTGCAGCCAAGTCCTAATCAGGGCTGTCATTTCCAGAGAGGGAAAAGGGGAGGTCCGTGTTTTGAACACCTCGCTGGGACTGTTGCAGAGAAAGGGTCCTTCCCAGTAGTTTTAAGAGAGCTAAACATTGTTTGATGTTCAGTTTTGGTGTGTGTTGGTTTTTTTTGTTTGTTTGTTTTTTTCTCTTAAAAAGCATTTTTTTTTTTTAAAGCAGCACAAACTGACTTGCTGGTTAGAGCCAGAAGTGGTACAAAATGGGGCTGAGCTGAAGCTTTCCAGTGCCAAGCATCGCACAGAGCTCTGATCAGCTGGAGAGCTGCAGCCAAAATCTGCTTCTTCCAGCCCATGTAGGTAGAAATACATCAGAGATGAATATGTCCCACTGTCTGTATTTTTTTCTAGGGATCAGCCTAGATGTTGACTATTACTAATGTGTTATCATTTAAGTCTCTGACTTCTGTTCACATGCAACTCTTCGGCTCTCATCTATAAATAATTCATTTTAAATTGCAAATAGCAAACTAAAGTTCGTTCTTTGTGGATATTTTTGGTTGGAGGGGCCCTCCATGGTTCACTTGTCTTCCTTACCAGTTTATTTATCTTGACATGTCACTTCCTTCGTGGTCTTCCTACCTTCCCAAAATGGATATGCATATGAATAATTAAAAACAAAAGGAGACAAATCTCCATCATAGATGTCTTTCACACATTGGGTAAGACAGGACTTCAGGGGGGCGAAAGATGGCTGATGTAGCTTATAATTCAAACATTGCAGGAGAACTACCTGGGCATGAAAGGGAACCTGCTCTACAGCTCCAGCCCCTCTCCCATCTTATCTTCTCTTGCCAAATGTTCTGCTGTACCTGCTGCCCTTTGAATCCCCTCTCAAAAGAGCAGGAGAGCGCCACAGTGGCTAAACTAGACAGGAATATGTATTTTTGCAGCAAGTTGCTTAAGGACACTGATGTAGTCAGCAAGCCCATCATCCTCCAACAGCCATCAGTGCAGCCCACGCTTGCTGAGCCCTTGCCTTACTTTATGCTGTTGGGTTAATCCCACGTCTCTCGGCTATATGCAACAAGTCCGTTGTAATTTTAAAGTAGCTCCTAATGGGAATGTAACTTGAAATCCTTGGGTTGCAGTCAGTCCCGGTTCTAGCTTTTGTTGGTCAGTATTGGTTCTGGTTATTGTTAGCAGATTTATTTATTCTTTATTAGGATTGAAAGTTTTTTATTAGGACGTAGAGATTTTTATTAGTCTTGCGTACGCATTGATTTGTTCAGTTGTTGCAATGTTTCTTGTTGAACAGATCACCCAGAAGATCGTATTTCCTGCAGGCGGTTTAACTGTATATTCTGTAATGTTGTGGTACACTCCTTAAATAGATTGACCTTTTGGTTCCAGTTCTGCTCTCTTCTGCCAAAATAATTTCCTCCTTGCTCTGGTTCGCATTATCAAATCGCAAAGTCATTAGTTCTACTTCTTGGTAAGGGCACTGCTATCCAAATCTGGTTTTCACTCAGGCTTAGTAAAACTCATGATTATTTGCACAACCTGAGGTGAAGTACCAGGAAAAATGAGATACAGGATTGAGTAGTCTCATCAGTGAGAAGTGAGTATATTTTTTTTAAATTATTTTGGTTTTGTTTGGATCATGGCAGTGTGTGCTGGGCAGCTCAGGATGTGGTACCTGCATGATGGGGATCAAGGCAGGCGGTGAAGCCTCTAGGAAAATGCAGTGGTGTTGGCTAGTGCTGGTTGCTCTCATGGGGGCTGGAGGGCTCCACTAAGTATCTGCTGTGTCCCTCTACAGCCATCAGGCAGCTCTGGACTATGATACCTCCTGCTTTGCAGGAGGAAATAAATTAATTACATTTTGGTAGAAATTAGGGAGTGTGTAATATATCTATCTATCTATCTATATCTTTTTTTTTTTTTCCCCCAGAATTGTTGGGTGAAAATTCTATTTGAAAATGTTTGGATGTTATCTCAAACACTGACATAAGGAAACTTTTATTAAGCTTGAATTCATCAGTCCCTTGCTCCTGCTACACACAGACAATCCAGATAAGCCAACAGTCCTATGGGAACCCAGCTTGCTCTTGCTTTCTGGGCTCTTCTGGACTTGAAGGTTGCTGAGGCGTGTCAGGGAAGCAGGAACGATGCTGCTCCTGGTGTCCCAGCTCTGCACCTCCTCTGCAGCTCAAAGAGCTGGTAGGAACCATGAGCCTGCTGGGATCTGAGGTGTCCCTGTGACTTATTTACAAAAAACCCAAACCAAAACAAACCCACACCACCACCTCCCACCCCCCCTCCAAAACACTAGAATTTTGAGTATTCACATTCTTTGGCTTTGAGCACATAATTCTGATGCTGTGAGTCTGCTCTAAGCATCCTACTGCAAGTCTGCAAACTCCAGTGCAAGTCTGCAAAAAGTGAATGGGAACCTGCTGTACTGGAACAGCTTTAACTTGTTTCTTCTGCGCGGCAGTAACTCAGATCTCCACTTGTTACTGAAAGTTCAAGAAACACAATCTTAGTGATCGAAGTGTGTCTGAATAACACAGGTGCGTTTTTTCCATCTGATGTCAGACCCTCGCAAACCCGACTTTTTGCAGATACTCACCTACTGAATCCGAATTGCTAACCCAGCAGAGCAAATGGTGCGTGCCTGCGGCAGGTGTGGTGCTGGTGCACGTCGTGCTGAGGGATGCTCCAGGCGTTGCTGCTGGTCAGGCAGGAGGAAGAAATCAGATGGGAAGCGGGCAAAGTGGCAAAAGGAGTTTAAAAACTGGCTAGATCCTTGTAATAGTTGTAATAGTGTATGAAATGTTGGCTCACACTGAATGAGGAGGTAGTCTTGGCATAATGCAGTGAAGACTAAGACTCTTAAAAATGTGTGGCTTTTCTTTAGATTTCCTCTTAATACATTAAATAATCTCTGGCTTTGACATTTTAATTGTACAGCCCAGATGTGAAAACTTTCAACCAGAACTTGGCAGAAATCCCAGCAAACTGTTTCAAATAGAGAAGTTTAAAGGGGG
>NW_020799117.1:5294768-5306584 GCF_003259725.1 Athene cunicularia | reverse complement strand
GGAAGTGTTTCTTGCACTTGTAAACTCTATTGTTTCAGAATTTCTCAACTAATATTGAACTTTCCAGGCTTCATAAAAAGCAGGATGAAAGTGTTGCAAGCAATAGTGTGGAGGAGATGTGATGGAGGCGCTTTTTCTTGAACGTAGAGTATTTGGTGCTGAAGAAATAGGAAGCTTTTGACATTTGTTTGGTTTTTGTAAGGTCGGAGAGGCAGAGATCCAGTCGACAGAGCTCAAAACTGGCCTAGATGTTACAGTTTTAGCACTGCTGCTTTGAATTTCATTTAGTGGTACTTTCTTGCAGGGGACAGAGACTTTTTCCATCTGTTTAGCAAGTAATACTGGACTTCATTCCTTTTGTATTCGCTCTGCTGCCAGGAAAGATAGGAAATATGCATAAAATCTACAGAATATGCATAAAATCAATTATCTAGGGTTTGGGGGTTCTTTTGAGTCCGTCTGCTTGAATGGACAAGCTCCCTGAGAGGAGCCAGCCCAGCCCTGGAGCTATCCTCCCTCTGTCTGGAGTGTGTTTGGGGAGGTGGAGGGAGCTTGTGTGGCTGTTTCTTCCCTAAAAGCAGTGTCCTGGCTTTGTGTGTGCGTGACGGGGCTCTCCTTGCTTTAGTGCAAATCGTGGGTTTATTTTACCAGTTTCTGTGCTGGATGCTTTTGGTATTGAAGGCTTTACGGGCCAGTGGCTCCTGGCCCTGGTGGGACAGAGGGGCAGCCCTCTGTTGACGTCCTGCTTGGCAGCCAAGTGTTTATTTGTAACAGCGTTGAGTTCTGTGGTCCATAACTTGCTGTGTGGAGCAGGTGGGGGCTGTGGTAATGGAGGGAGGCAGCTTTGTCAGCCCAGCATCCATAACCAGCATCTCCCATCCTTCCTCTGCTCGTGCAGGGTCAGGCACAGACGTGTCAACTTGCACCTTCTGCACCCAGACACAGCACCGGCGTGGTGGGATGGAAACCATCCCCTGCTTCAGAGCCCACCTCAGTTCCCAGAGTGCCCATTTAATATTGGCTCAGTTACAATTAAAAAACTGTGGTGATGGCCTTCCCCGTGTCTTGGTGGGACGCTTCTATCGGGCTTAGCAAAGCAAGGCTTTTTCACTCTGCTAGATCAGCTGTAGCATGGTGTCAGATGGGTTCAATAGCTCCTGGGGGAACTGTAGGCATCCAGAGACAGAGCCTTGTTGTCCAAGTGTCTTCCCCTGTTCCACTGGAGGCTGGAAAGCCAGTAAGGAATGATGGAGAATGTGGAGCCCTTGTAATTGGGCTGGTAAATTCAGAAAATTCAAACAGGATTCAAAACCCACCCAGACATTTTCCCCTTGCTGGTGAATGAATTAAACCCAGGGAAGAGGGATGGGTGAGTACAGAGGGACCACGGAGGGGCTGTAAATGAAATTCCTACGTGGGAACGTGAATGCTGGAATAAATTAGGAGGGACGACTGTCACTTACAGTCAGTCGCTTGCTTTCTCATCAGCTTTGTTCCCATATAGGAGAATGTATCTCAAGACAGAGCCACTGCTGTAGGTGAGAGAGCCGGGAGCTTGTGAGGGCTCAAGTAATGAAGCAAAGAGACGTGGCTGGGAGTTCAGTGCTGCTGTAGCAGGGGAGAGAGAAGGGGGTTAAAATGGAGTTTGCCGACCTTCAGTGGCCTGCCTAGCCTGCTCACAGTGGTTCTCCACTGCCATTCTGGCACACAGGACTTCATCATATCCCTTTCGAGGGTGCTTGGACCAGCATCTCTAGGAAGGCAGAAGCACTAGCAATGCTTTTTGGTTTGTCTGTCTCTGCTGTATACCATGCATCTTTCCTTTGGTACCAGTTAAATATTTTTCAAAAAAATGTTGGGGTTTTGTTTGGGTGGGTTGTTGGTTTTTGGGTTTTTTTTTGATTGCTGGGCTCTTTCACAAAGCTCCAACATCTGAAATCACAGCGAGGCATCTCTGGCGCTTCGCTGATGTCTTGGATTTCCATTAGCTTGGAATTGCTGTTAGTGCACTAATTGTATTTTCCCCCATCTTTTTTTTTCTTTTTTTTTTTTTTTCCCTGCAGGAAAACGTATGGGTTTTTTACAAACACTGTTTGTTATTTAGCTCTGGCTTCACAGAATGCCTGTGAAGATTGGTCTTCATGAGAATCAATTGCAGATAATTTTCATTGCAAACAGAATCCTGTAGTACATACATGTGCAGCTGGGTTGGCTTCTCCTCGGAGCATATGTAATGGTTTCTTGATGGAAAGGAAAGTCTGAGATGAAATAGATCATGACATGACATTTTCAAAGTTTATGAAACAATAAAACACAATAATCATGGTTAAAATTTGATAAATATGTGGTGGTGTTTTTCTAGCACAGAATACAGTTCTGCAATATACCCTAATTAATACAGTCTGTGGCAAACAGATTAATTCCTTTTTAAAATCAGAAACTTTCCATGCCCTGAACAGAGACAAACATGCATTTTAGCCGCTAGTGTCTAACACAGGGAGTAAAAAACTATCGGCTCTTTTTTTAAAATGATGTTTTAGTGTATGCCTTGAGCAGGGACCCAAAAAAAAAAAAAAAAGCTGAACTCAAACTGCCCTGGGTGGCATCAGGCTCTGGCTGTGCCTACACAAACCCCTTTCTCTCTTGCTGTGAAATGTGTATAGCTTAATGCCTACCTACGTGGGATTGTGTGGGTTTATTTTTTCACGGAAGGAGTGATTTCTTTGCCAGCCCTGATGCGTTTTCCCCAGTGAGCAGAATTTCACACCTTCCCTTTTCCCCCAGGCTGAAGCTTGTGGCTGTGGGAAGGGGCACAAACAACGCCTCGAGTGGGGTGAGGTGCTGGAAATAGTTTGAACTGAACTTAATATTGACTTCAGCTGGAAAGATGAGCACCTTTCCCCCCCACCCCGCTGTGCAGAAATGTAGTTAGAATTAATTAACTTGGCTAGTTATCCTCTGGTAAATCAGGACTTCAGAATCTAAGATACACTCACCGCCACACACTGATGTCCTGTGCATCAGGGGACCCATGTTTTGGGAGCAGAAGGACATTTCCCTCCCCAGGTCTGAATTTCCAAGGCCACTTGTGCATCAGCATGATGTTTCCTGGGTGACTACATCTAAAATTGTTGTTGTATCAAGCTTTTAATTTCTTGAAAGCTGGACGATTGCCTAGGTTTTCTGCATTGATGAACTGAACTTTGTCCTTGCTACATACACCAAATAGGATCTGGTTTGAAAATGCACCTTTTCACCCCTGTCCAGCTGTGGTTTTCCTAATATGTGTTTCTGAAACAGACCTGACTGCCAAGGAAAACATCAACTCTTCCACTTGCTGGGAAGAGAGGATTAAATTCTGCTTCCTGATGGGATGGTGGTTGGATTTCACACAGGTAGTTTAAAGCTAATAAAATTCCATCCTGGGGTTTGCAAAAAAGAGGTATTTTTATATTGGCACTGACTTGTGGCTTGCAGAGTGTGTGCTTTAGTTTCGGTCATGCAGATTTTGTTTCACTGAGACAGGGATGCCCAACCATCTTTATATACCACCAGCATAAGCATCTGTATATACCACTGGTTCCTGCTCTGGCCTCCAGAGAAGATGCTCTGCTATAAACGCATCAGCAATGTTATTTTAAAAAAAAATAATTCTCTGAGGTGAATGAAAACTTGACAGTTTATCAAAGCTTCGTGCTAGCGCAGTTTGTACCGCAGTTATTGAAAGAAGCAACGGCTGTTGTGTTGTATGCTGCATTCGGCTGCAGTGCCCGTGGTGTGACTCTTGGAAAAAGCCAGGCAGTATAGTACAGTTGAACGTGATGGGTTCTTTTCCCAATGCAGCAAGTTTGGCGGAGTTTAATGATGTCTGGACTAACTAGGAGTGGTGCGCGCAGCAGCAGCAGTTGATTCCCTACAGGCAGGAGCCCTCGCAGACTGACAAGCAGCTGATGCTTGCTGTGGAAAGCCAAAGGCAAGGTCCCTACTGGGAGCAAAGATTGGAAATAACAATTTAAGCAAATATACCTGTGAAGTTCAGCTTTCTGTTCCGTGAGCCTGTGGTCAGAGCTGGCTTTGGGCTATCTCTGCTTCATAGGCATAGTTAAGAAATTGTCCCAAGAGCATGGGGTTTGCTGCAGAAGAATTACAGGTAGCTGTGGGTTTTAAGAGGGAGAATACGAATCTTCACATGCAAAAATGTCTTTGTTTGTGAATGTAGGGTGTATGCTGCTGGATGCTTCCTAAGTGAATATATCGGTGCTTTGTTTGTTTACTGAACTAATTGAGTTTATCATGTCCACAGTGTTTATGGCTGTCCCTGGAATCCTCCAGGCAGACATGTTAATGTGTTTTCACATACCTAAAATTTTAAAAACCAATTGTTTATTGTGCTCTTAACCATAAAGAATTGTGCCAGGCTGAATTTTCACACTGATGCTTGTAGACACCATAAGCACTTCTGCTGTAAATATGTTCTCTGTCACAATACTCCTTAGCCTGGTCTGATTTCACTGCCTTTAAAACACAGTCACTCCTCATGACCCCTTACAGGGGATTGCCTTTGAGTGGGCTGTGTTTAATGTGCACGTCTGTGTGTGCCTGTATATGTGCGGAGCCATATTAAAAAATAAAGAATACGTGCTTTTCCCTTCGGAGTGATGCTTGAGGCAGGCTCTTCTCAGTAATGAGAGAGGATCAGCTGCTGGGTAGGTGCATAGAAAGTGTATTTCAGTAGTGGCATAAACTCAACAAGGTGGTCTTGCTTGCTTACTGCTCTATTTTTCGCAAAGCATGCGCAGTGTCAGGGCAGAGATGTAATAACCTGTAAACGTGGCAGGCATCCAGGTCTGCAATGTGTTGTTACAAAATAGTTCTGCATGCTTGAGACCGGACTGTATATGAACTTAGGTGTATCGGTATTTGTAACTGGGGGGATGAGATCAAATGTTCTTACAATATCTGCGTAATAAAGTCCGTGGCCACAGGCGGGCTGTCCCCACGCTGGGCTTTGGGAGGGCGCAGCAAGGTCTACAACCAGGAGGAGTTTGCTGGGTTAAGATCTCTGTGTACATGATAATCTTCTAAAGCACCAAGACTGAAGGAAAAAGTAGTCATCTGACTTGTTACGAGGGCTGCAGAAATGCACTGAGATGTGTAAATCCCAAGTTAAGACTGTTTATAAGCAGTTATCCACAGGAAGCAACAGGTAGTGAGAAATACAGTGAGTCAATTTTCTCTGCTTATAGTGGTTTCTAGTTAACTTTTTCCTCTGAGCACCAAAAATCCTTCAAGTAACTCTGACCCGAGTTAAATGAATGCTTTAATTAATGTGTGTGTCTGTTGTTTAACCATGAGGAAAATCACTCGGAAAAAGGTTTGGGGTTGTTTGGAAAACTCTAAATGGCCTGAATAGTTTCAGCCTGAAAACATCCCTGTTTACATTAACGCAGCTCTTATTTCCCCAGTCTCTTGCTTCTTTTTTCTACTCAGTGCAGTCCTAGAGAGGGAATTTGGAAGTGAAATGGGTGACAGTGCAGGTCTTTTACCCTTTGGGACAAAACGTGGCTCTGAATTTCTTGATGAAAGGCGAGGATGATGTTGGGGCTGCATGAGAGATGCCCCACCAGGTCCAACCTGCATCTTTTCCTGGACCTTTGTGGGGCTGGTGACGACGCATGGTGCTGCTTAGGACTTGAGAGTCAGGCTGACATAACACAGCAGAACTACTGTTCAGAAGGTAACACCTTGCTCCTAAATTCATGTTAGGACGTTTCATGCATTCAGCTGTGAAGAGGTGGAGTTGTTCTAGATGCATGAAAGTGTCTTTGACTGGGAAGTTTCACTGTGGTGAGTGTTCCCTCCATCCGTCCATCCCCCAATGGTC
Source organism: Athene cunicularia (assembly GCF_003259725.1). Classification (NCBI taxonomy): domain Eukaryota; kingdom Metazoa; phylum Chordata; class Aves; order Strigiformes; family Strigidae; genus Athene; species Athene cunicularia. Next base: position 5,300,700 of record NW_020799117.1, on the reverse strand, counting down.
AGTTACTGCAAATTTGCAAAGCAACTGTCTTACCTAGCCTTAAACAAAATTCCTTATTCTCTCGGAGCAGCTGCTTCTGCAGGAGCTCCCTCTGACCACCGGTGTCTGCTTTCCTCTTTTATGTCGAGGCAGTTGGGATAACTTGGATACACACCTGGGCTTCTGCTGTAGAGCCCTGAGCCCTGCCTGGTCCCTTGGAAAAGAGGTGCTGGGGCTGCTTCTGGCACGGTGGTTTGGGACCTCGTGGCCTTGGGTCGGTGCTATGTGGCAGGGATTGTTCTGGAGAATGAATGCAAGAAATTTGACATTTATCAGGTCCATAAATGTCTTGCACATGAGTGTGCCTGGACTTGGTGAATGTGGCTGCAGCCCTAAAGGAAATCTTGGGAGAAAGACAAATGGTTGTGTTGTCCTGTGAAGAGTGAGCTGAAAAAGGAGGTGAGGGAAGGATTGCCATTGCACTCTTGTACGCCTTGAAGTCTTCTAGATGAACTGAAATTTTGCAAGTGCTAAGCAATGGTTCTGCTTGAGGGATGTCGTCATGGTTGTATTAAGGGCACTGGTCTAATTCTCCAACCAGAGTCCTTTTTCTCCTTGTATTTCTGTAATCAAGAGATGAATAACAAAGTTATTTTATGCATGAGAAGGGACTACTCCTTTTGAGTAATTTTTAGTAAAGAGAAGATTGTTTAACTAACTGTTTATAGTGATTAGTTATGAGTTTTCAGATTGAATCAATAGCAGATGTTACTTTTGAATGACCTTTATGAAATGTGTATGTTGTTTTCATGCTAGGCTGACTCTTCAGGGTACCCTTGAGGTAAATCAGATGTCTTTAAACCCCCTAACCTGTAGTGTGCCAGAATACCATGTGCTTATGAAATAAATGACAGAGAGCTCTGCTGGCCAGAGCAGCTTGGGATCTACGTAAGTGATTTTGTACTCGCGCAGCCAACAAACATCAGGATGTGGTTTTCATACAGGTTTTTGTGCTAATTGAGTTATACATGGAAAAACTAACATGACACAAGATCAACTTCACTTTCAGAGAAGAACTGCAGGAAAAAAGACTGACCAGAGGTTATCTCTGTGGTTCATTCTAGGAACTGTTAATTTAGAAAATGGGAAGGCATCGTTTCTAACATATTACTTCGTGTAGTTGGCTGTCTGCTCATTAACAGTTTTATAGCTTTTTCTGTCAGTGCAATTAGCAGGCGTCCATGTGAATGGAAAGATCAGATCTCATTTAGCTTAAAACCTAAAAATCTGTCCCTTGTCAGAGCATTTGACTCCCATTTATGTGGCTGTTCTTTCAGGGTATTTTGATGCCACTGGCTAGCGATGCCAATTTGGCTGATCCAGAATCCAATATCATCTCCATATACAGCAGAAATAGAGAATTATGATGCTCAAGTTGGGTTAACCTGCCTTGCAAAAACATGTTTGAACATGGATAATCAGCGAATCTCAAATTTCTCCTGCTGTTCCTGCTTGGTGTGTGAATACTTTGTGTTTTGGGGACTGGGGTAAGACAAAACACTCTGGGAGCCTTCGTTTTGCTTTCAAGCAGTAGATACCACACTGAGATCTTCATTCATGAGTTTGATCTCTTGATACTTGGTGCTCAAACAGCAGAGAACTGAGTTACTGGGAGGCTGCAGTGACTTGCATCTGTCTCTCACAGAGTTCTGTCTCAAACCAGAGAAGAAAGGGACATTTCAAATTTCATCATGTTCTCTGAATCAGTTCATAGACTGTTTTGGCTTGCTTGCAAAATTTACTTGCGGTTTCAGGTAATTCTTAATCTGTTCTTTTGAATAATACAAATATTTGAGTTAAATCTTTGCAGCGTAACTCTTTTTCTCCCATCTCGATAATGTTGAACAAAAAGCATTTTAGACTCCTTAGCAGGGGGGGATGTTTCCTGATCAGTATTATTTTTTCCCTGTTAGGAAAACATCCAGACCAACTGTAAAACATGGATGAAATCAGAGGTCCGTTTCCTCTGGAATGACTCACTTTTATGACGAACACTGAACACATTTACAGTATGATACCAACTGGATCCCATTTGCAAAGAGCATCTATGCCTAGGTGTGATTCATTTTCAGAGAAGCTTTCCAGATGCATTTTTTTTCCTTGGCTGTTTGATATGTTAATGTAGGAGTGCTCAGTAGCACCTGGCCATGGTCTCTGTGAAGTTAGAAAGCACAGGTGATATTCCAGCATCACACATGAGGCACTTATATCTCACCGGGGTGGAGGGAAGGAGGAAAGGGAAAATCCAAGTTAAGTCCCATAAGATGTATTTTCTGCAAACTTTTTGGTCTCATCTTGATGGACTGGGCTGCTCTGTGTGAATGTAGAAATGCAAATACACTCAAAGCTCACCAGGATATTTCTGAACCTGAAGAAAATACGATAGGGTCATTTTAATTGTTACTAAAGCCTTTGGCATGATCAATAATTAAAATAAATCATCTTCAAGCTCTGGAATTTGTATGCAGAGTGTAGGTGTGTGTTTTGGGAGAGGCAAGGTGTGCATTGTTGTTTTTTCTTCTGTAGCAGCCTTGCACATGTGTGTTATATGTAGCACCCAGAAACCCCAGTTAAGCCCCATTGTTAAACACACCCTGGAAACAGTGACCCGAGGGCTTGGAATTCATGGGACTGTTACTGAGGCAGGTTAAAAACGAGTGTAAGTGTTTCTGACTTATTTTAGTATTTGGTTGTGCGATACAGCAATATAGAAAGTAATTGACTGTTTTCAACATAAACTGCAGGAGGAGTATAATGAAATGTCAGATGCGCACATGGATGCCTTGCTTACAGTTGCCCCGAGCGTGTACGTTTTAGTTCACAACGTAATTGTTTAAGAGCGATATGCTTAAGTGTATTTGTTTTTTTGACTATCTGGCCCATCCTCTTAGGCTGGGCAAATCATACAGGGAGGAAATCCATCTGGGTCTCATCTGGAAGGTGCATGTGATGTCCCTTGGCTGCCTCTCCCCATCGCAGGCTGTGTGGCACCTCCTGCTGCCCTGTGCTGCCTTTCTGGCCAGCTCGCTTTGTCCCTCCCTATGCACATCAAGTTTATAATACCCAAATCCATTTTCAAAATCTCGGTTTTAGCCCAATGAAAGAAACGATGGTTCCACAAGTGGGGCTATTGGAAAATGGATTTTTTTTAAAGCTCAGTGAATCCTGGTGTTGTCTGAGTCTTGGTCCCTCTCTGTCCTAGTTGTGAGAAGTTGTGAACCATGGAGAAAGTTGTGCTGTTGTGAATGCAAGACTTAAGTCAACAGGAGATGCACAAAATACTTCTGGCTCTGTTGCTTACAAATGTTTATATTCCGTATATGGCTTGGAAAAAGCTATTTCTCACATCACACTTTCTTCAAGTAAGCATAGCGATGTACTTTCACATCTACTTGGGGTGACTTAAGGAATCTGTCCCACGATGAGAGACGTGCTTCGTGTGATTTAAAGCGGACACAGGTGTTTTCCAGTAAGTTGAATTTCTTAAGAATTTTTTTAAAGAATGGATGAAATGAGTTAAAGGAGCATCTCTCTCTTGTCAGACCCAAGATGAAAATTGCATCATTATGAAATGGCCATTGTAAGCTAAGACAGAGCCCTCTGCTTCAGTGATGGTGTGAATGAATGTATTGGCTGTTTTTAACTCAGGAGTACCCCGGAGAACTAAACTGAAGTTTCACAAATTGCCGATGTGCTTGATGACACAAAATCAGCACTCGAAACCTGATTCCTCTGTAGCTGTAGCCAGCTTGCTCTGCATCCTGTTCAGTTATTAAGTACCCTGCTATGACATGTTTTATGTCTTGAACTAAGTCTCATGCCTGTAAAGTCTTTGTTAATGTTTGTCTAATGTGGGGGAAGAGGCTGTGTGTGTCTGTCTCCACTGACAAATAGCTCTTCAGTCAGCTTCTAAAATGATGTCCCATGGTTGCTGTTGCCCTTGTGCCAGACCAGTGCACCCTCATTTCATGCAAAAATGAGGCAGATGATGCAATCGCATCTCTGCCAGATGTTGCTTGCTTTGCGTATGGGATTATCTAACAGCCTTTTCTTTCTTTGTTATTAAAGTGGACTCCTTGTTTTCAACTGGTGACCCAGGTACCACAAGTCTGTGGTTTAATTGCATATAAATAGTAAAAGCAAGTTAATGGAGGTCCAAGATCTGTGTGTCTCTTACCCTTGGCCATGGTTCAGTTTGGGCCTCGGGGGTTCCTGGCTCAAGAGGATGCTGTCACACATTGTCCATGTCCAGCATGTGGGAAAGCTGACTGGAGGGGGTGGCTGAGCCCCTTCCTCCCTCCTTTCCCTTGGAGATGCTGCCAGGATAACCGTTGCATCTAGTTTTGCCTGTTACTTGGTGCACTCTATGCTTTTTTAAAATACAGTGTTTCTCTTCTGAGTTTTACTGCTTAAATGTATAATATTACCCTAGCTTTTGCTTAGCAAGTTTTAAAGGCTGTAAACATTACATAAGTATTAAAACTCAAGGCTGTGTTGAAGCTGCAGGATGAGAATAGCACCTTCTTTTTTAGCAGATGTGTGTTTCAAATCCTCTTGGTAGGAGTTTTATTTCTCCTAATGCTGTGGTATCAGTTTGTAGAAGGAAGAAGCTGGATTTTATTTTTTGTTGTTGTTGTTCTTTTTGCATTTATGTACCATTATCAGGTTTTCCCTTCCTGTGGGAAGGCCCTAGCTTGGTTTTCAGATCTTGGGGTAATCCTATGGAGAACTGGGATCTGGGTCACTTTTTTTCTTGATATCTGTAACTGTGAAACTGAGTCAGGACCTCCAGGTAAGCGTTAATGTAGCTGCTCTTTCTGCATTATATTAAAACTGAAGGATAACAGAGAAATTCTTAAAGCCTTGGTGACACGAACAACTCGTTTGATCTAGCTATAAGCAAGAGACAATAGGCATAGAAATTATCATATTCTGTCTTGGTAAGGTCAACATACAGAATAAGGTCTCAAAAATGAGCAAAACAAGGCAATCCTAAATGGGATTACAGCAGTATGAACTGATGTAGTAACAGCTCTACCAGCCAGAGTCTCGCACTTGGGAGAGTGATGGGCATCCTAAAAGAGCTGTTAAATATCTTTTTTTTTTTTTAAATATCCTTTCATTGGTTTGGTTAAAACTCTCATAGCTGTAATAGAGTGGCAAAAACACTTCAAAAGGGAACAATCACTTTATGGCAATAAAATCTCTGAGCAGGCCTGTCCCTTCACCAGGGCACCCTTGCTAAAGGCGTGTCTTTGAGGCGGGTTAAATTACTTTGTGAAGAATAGACTGCAAAGCAGTTTGTTACCCCAGGAAAAGTCCTTGTCTAAACTTTTTGAGCTGCTATTGTCTCTTCCGAAGAGAACCTTGAATCACAGAAACATCAGTGGGAAGGGGTTGCTGGAGGGCTCTTGTCCAGCCTCCTGTGCAGAAGGGTTTTGTCAACATCCCCCTTGATTTGGGGGCCTAAAGCTGGGGTCAGCCCCCCCATCTGCAGCCGTGCCAGTCCTGGCAGAGGGGGGACAGTGCTGCTCTCAATCCGCTGCCCACACAGTGCTATTGAGTAATGCAAACCAATAAATCCGCAGTGGATATGGTGTCATCCTCGAGCCAGCCCCACCCTGTGCCACCCTAGGTCATGATATTAGTTTGTAAAGCTAAGCCTTGCTGTCGAAGGATGTGACATTTAACAGTCAGTGTTTTAAAATCTATCATCTGTGTTTGGACATCCTCAAATGCCAGTGGGAGAACACAAGGTCACCCATTAGGCTCACACTTGTGCTTGCACATGTCTGGCTGTGCAGCCCTCCATGCTAGAGGGACTTTTATTTTATTTTTTTCTGCTTTTGCATATCACAAACTGTTGCAGCTCTGTGGACACCCCCCCCCCCCC
>NW_020799117.1:5269396-5294718 GCF_003259725.1 Athene cunicularia | reverse complement strand
CCCCCCCCCCTCCAAGCTACTGTGTTTTTTTTATATTGTGATAAGCCACAGCAGTTTAATTCTCCTGTGAAAAGCATTGTTTAAGTGTGTTTAGGCTGAAAGAGCATTTACAACTGTTTGATGTGGTCTGATTATGAATATCATGTGTTGAAAACTTTTTTATTTAAACACACAACACATGGTGTGGAAGGTAGAAAGCTTTTTTCTTGTTTGGTCCCACACTAGCATGTAGGGGAAAAACTTAGTCTGATGCTTGTCATGAGTCTGGAGGTTCACTTTTAGGTAGTTGTTTGGAGGTTTCCTTCTCACTGGCTGATTTTTAAAAGAGGCTTCAGGGAAAAAATCGATGCTGCTTCATGGAACTACATGCATGAACCGTCAAAACAAATGGGAAATAGAGCATCAGTCATTTTACAATGGGCTTTGAAGTGGATACCTGATGTATAAGTGTCTGCTTTTGTCAAACCAAATGTTCTCTGTTTCTGCCCATTTTCCTCATAGCATCCATCTCGGTTTGCTGATCTACAGAGAAAGTAGCACCTTGGCTAACTTGCATAGGGCAGTGTATAATGGTAACTACTTTCTACATATTATGAAATTTATTATCACAGAATGGTTTGGATTGGAAGGGATCTTAAAGACCATCCAGTTCCAACCCTCCAGCCATGGGCAGGGACACCTTCCACCAGCCCAGGTTGCCCAAAGCCCCGTCCAACCTGGCCTTGAACCCTTCCAGGGAGGGGGCAGCCACAGCTTCTCTGGGCAACCTGTGCCAGGGCCTCACCACCCTCACAGGGAAGGATTTCTTCCTTATATCTAATCTCAATCTCCCCTCTTTCAGTTTAAAACTGTTACCCCTCATCCTATCCCTACACCCTCTGATCAAGAGTCCCTCCCCCCTTTCCTGTACCCCCCCTTTAAGTACTGGGAGGCCACTCTAAGGTCTCCCTGGAGCCTTCTCTTCTCCAGCTGAACCCCCCAACTCTCTCAGCCTGTCCTCACAAGGGGTGCTCCAGCCCCCCTGGGCATATTTGTGGCCTTTTCTGGCCCCACTTGAGCAGGTCCATGTCCTTCTGATGTTGTCCCAGAGCTAGACACAGCACTGCAGGGGGGGTCTTATGAGAGCGGAGCAGAGGGGGAGAATCCCTCTCCTCGCCCTGCTGCCCACCCTGCTCTGGGTGCAGCCCAGGACACGGCTGGCTTCCTGGGCTGTGAGTGCACATTGCTGGCTCACAGTCAGTTTTCCATCCACTGATCCCCCCAGCCTGGATTTGTGCTCGGGATTGCCTCAGCCCATGTGCAGGACCTTGCACTTGGCCTTGCTGAACTTCATGAGGTTCACACAGTCCCACCTCTCCAGCCTGTCCGGGTCCCTCTGGATGACATCCCTTCCCTCCAGCGTGTCGACTGCACCACACACCTTGGAGTCATCAGCAAACTTGCTGAGGGTGCCTCAAACCCACTGTCCATGTCACCAACAAAGATGTTAAACAGTGCTGTCCCCAACACCGACCCCTGAGGAACAGCACTTATCACAGCTGTCCACTTGGACATCGAGCTGTTGACCCCAACTCTTTGACTGGGACCATCCAACCAATTCTATAGAAATTCCATAGAAAAGTTGGTAGGTAATTCAAAGCTCTGGCAATACTTCTGGTTGCTGAAGCTATTGTATAAAAACATTTTGATTAACATCATCTTTGATCTTCTGGTAGTTTTGAAAAGGAGCAGGCTTCTGTGGGAAGTGAGCTCTCCTGTGCTGCCTAAAGAACAGGAGACATGGTGATTCACTGGAAAAAGCCTCTTGTGATTCACTCCAATTCTGTAAACTGATGTGTGCAGGGTTTATTCTTGCTAAAATCTAGAGTGGTAACACCTGGTTTTAGTTTTTAAAAGAGCTTGTTGCCTACACTACTCTATCAGTAGAGCATGACATTTTCCATTACTTTAGGCAAGAGTTTGAATATGTTTGTTTAACAGATGTACTACTGTGGATTTTTCCAGTTTCTAAAAATACAAATATTCTGTTTTCTCATAGGAGAGGATGTGTTTCCAGGTGCAAACTGATTACACACTCTATATTTTGCCTTATAGTTCAATAGTGTGTCTATATGCTTTTTCCAAGGAAAACCCGGAGCTTAAAAGTAGTAAGAAAATAGTTCACAAGTACAAATTGCTCCTGCCCTGTTGAGTATTCCCACCCTGCACACATGGATGGATTTATACCCACTTTTGTAATTATGATCTGGTCCCTAAAATTTGGCTTAACCTATGCATTATACTTAATTGTACCTTTTTTTTTTGCCTATAAACATCTGAAATAACTCATCATTAGACTTTGCACGTGACTTGAGAGAGGACTCACCAAACACAGAGACTTGATGCTGACAGCAGGAATCAATTATGAAACCTAATATGAGATTAAAAGGTTCCTGGGTATATTTGTAATTGAATTGTACAAAATGCCTGATTTGTGCACTGGACAGTGCACAAGAGACTGCGAGCCTAAACGAAGCAAATTATAATTCAATTATATAAATGCTTCCAGAGCAGTTCAAATCCCATCTTTAAGACCACTTAGTGCGGAGAAAATGCTTTTGCTTTTTTCTTTTAAGATATAAAAATAAGCCCTTATCTGAAGGGTGTCCTCTGTACCGCTTCTGGCAGCAAAACAAAGGAGTATGTAACCCCGCCAAGCTACAGTGATGTTGTTAAGTCCCTAAAAGAGAAAGAAAATAGATGGTTTGTAGAGAAATGAGAGAAAATTATGGTCATTTGTAGTGGTGAACAACAGTCCACTCTGGAGTTACCTTGCAAGCTTGGTTCAAATTTTACCATTTTCATGAGGCATTTATGAATTCAGTCCCCTCGCAGACGTTGTCAGCAACAAAGTCCAGGCTGACTTGAGTTTAATTCAATCCAACTTGTGCTTAGCTTGGGATTGCTGTTTGTTTCTTCCTTTATAATATTTTTTTTTCAACTTGTAAAATAAATAAAAATAAATCAATGCATGCTTGGGAGTTTGAGGCGTGCTGTAATGTTTAATTAACCCTTTCAGCTGCTTTGTTTAGTTACCTAAAAAGTTTAGTCCTCATTAGAGTTGCGTGTCTAGACTTTAAAATAGCAGAAGAAATTGTTAATTTTGAATGTAAATAAGAACCCGAAATGTCAGATATGTGAAATATGAACGTTTCAAGTCACTCCTGTTTGGTTTTTGTGTTTTGTGGTGGTTTTTTTTTTCCTCAGAAGGTGATATTGGAGTCAGATATTACCACCCTCAGCAAACAGGCAAGGGTATAGCTGTGTTCAAAGAGTTACAGAGAAGTGATGGGTAAGCTGTGAAATAAATTGGGCTGGTGACGTACAGGAGTCCTGAAAGCTTAGTTGGGTTTGGGTTGCTTGGCACATCACAGGAGAAATAGGAGCTTGGTTGTTTGCTTGACATGTCTGACAAAAATTCTCGTTGTCTTCTAACAGGTTAATTTAAGAGAAGGAAAAAAAATTTCTTATTAAATTTTTTTTTTCCCTGTTGGGGCAGATGAGCATAACATGGCATTAGACTCCTGCAGAGCCAGCAGTAGAAATAACTCTGCTGACAGCTGGGTTGTGCTTTCTTGGCCAGACTTAACTGCTCGGGCATGGCTGTTAGTCCCCAAAAAACCCATTTATTTATTTATTTATTTATATTTTTTTTTTTCCAAAAAAGGCACCTTGAAAAACCTGGGGGCTGGGAGGGGTATGGCTGTTGGGTGTGCTGGCAGGCTGTAGCCACTCACTAAATACCACAGGAAATTGCTTAATGAGAGCAGATATAAGAATATCTCTGCCTGTACAAAATTTTTGGCTTGGCTGCTCCTGGATAATGTGAATTAGGCTGTGTGCTTTGTGAGGCCCAGAGGGCAAAATTGGCATGACTTTGCTGCCTGTATTAGCAAATAATTGCTGCCTAGATAAGGAAGGGCAAGGTTGCCTATTAATTTTAACTGTAAGCAGTGAATGGGCTTGCTGGTTACTTCAAAGTGTCCTATGAAAAAGCCACTGTTCCTTCATCAGTGGTAATGTAAAATCAAATTTGTGCAATGATTTCTCATATCTCGTCCTGCCTGGAGGGGCTCTGGCTTGGGATGCTCCTGATGCTCTTCTGGTCCAGGGAACATCTTGTCTAGGGTTACCAGAATCGACCTGGGTAAAGAACACTGGTATGAAAAGCTCTATTTCTATACATGAAATTTCTCTGTAAACAAATTGGGTTCAGATATAAGCCATATGTTTAGATATTTAGCACAAATCTTCAGTGTTATCCAACAGAGTAGTGACAGACCCGAGCACTCACATTAGCTCTTGTGCAAGTCTTGCATAGCTGTGATCTACCCAACAAGCTTAAATGACTGTCACCTGCATTCTATTTTAATTAAAAAGCCTCTTCCATATAATTATGTTAAATTTTTAGACGTGATGATATAAATAGTATTTCACGGATGTGTTCAGAGCAGCGTGCCAGACTCGCTTGTCTCAAAGTCAGGAGAGTTGCACCAGAGATGAGTTGAACTTGGTGCATTAAGGCATATATCCTTATGTCTAGTTCTGGTGTTTGTGGTAGGCATTTCTCAACATTAAACATCTTGCTCATTTTAGTTTCTTTGAAAATTCTGAAGTCTGAAAGTCTGTGTGATGAATTGCCAAAGTTCACATTTTAAATTACATTCCTTCTGGGCTATATAAGAAATAAATGAGCATCATGCTGCTTGTGTATTTCTTGTTCACTTTATTATGCTCTGGTTTCAAAAGAAATGAATTTTTTTTTTCTGAACTTATGAAATGAAATATGCTCTTTTGCCAAAATAACGCATGTTCAGATTTAGTGGAGAGCGAATGTTCACAGACAAGGCTTGTACATGGTGCAACTCTGTGTTTCCACTACAACCATTTGGACAGGCTAATGGAAGTGTTAAAACCCAGTGACTCATCATTCCCCAACTTGAACTCAAGCTATCATCCATGGAACCTATTTTAAAGAGTGAGTTAAGACTTGCCCATATGCTCCTATAATTATCTTTTCTCTGAAATTCTTTCTGGTTTGATTCTATTCCTTCCACATGGACAGTTTCTTCTTCAGCCTGTGCCTCCAGCTCCACGCTCATCTTCTCCCTGGGAACAGCTGCATGAATTGCAGTGGTTCTTGTGAAGCTTTTTGGCTTCTCTCTGACTTGACATGGCTCATCCACCTTTCTCCTCTTCCTGAAAGTGAAATGCAGCAGGGCAGATGCCCCCAGATCTCAGACCGTGGGGTTTTGCTTTCCTTTCTCCCTTTCCTGTGCAGTGGGAAGCAGGAATTTGCCTTGGTGGCCGTGGCATCCCCGTGGAGCTCTGCTTCCTGAGTGCATCTGGCTGTGCTGCTGCTCTCTGCTAGTTTCCCCTTCATCCTGACCACACAGACATGTTGCAGCAGGGCACTCTGCCATCTAGCAGAGCTTTTTTGGGCATGAGGCTCTCAGCTGCTCTCCCCACCAGCGCAGAGCCTGGCCGCTTCTCTTCCTCACATGCCAACCAGCACGTGAGGTTGGGTAGGTGTTGGAGGGAATGAGAGAAGGGAGAAGTTTTTGGCTTTCTGTGAGCCTTGGCCAAGTTGTCAGTGGTTCATGCACAGTCCGGTTGCTCAGACCTCAAGTTGTCCTGACCATGATTTTTCTTGGTTCATGTTCTTCCCCTGATCTCAGTCCATGGCAGCTGGCTTTCCTACACCTATTGTAAGTGTCCCCTTCACCTCCAAACCCCTTGCTCTGAATGACCCTGCTGTGTCTCTCTTCTCCAAACACATATGGGCCCTATGGCTGAGTTCCTGTAGGTCTGTTAGCAGCTTGACCATTAGTAGCAACGGGATTTTTTTGCCAATATATTTGAGACCAACTTCCACTGAGCCACTAATGGCTATTTGACTTGATGGTATGTTGCCTTCCTTTCCTGCAGCCTTGTTGCTGATGTGAGATCGTAAGTGTGGGTTTTAACGTGCTTGCGAGTCATTTGCGCCAAAGGTGGATGGTTGAGAGGCTGCTTATCGCAGTAACAGTCCCAAGTGAGATGGGAAGGCGTTGCTATGCCTGGAGTCATGAGGATTTGTTTCAGTGCAGGAAAGGGGACAAATCCCGCTGGTTATAGAGGGCAAAGTGAAAACCCTGCCCATGGCATGGCCAGCAGCAAGAGCCCGCGAGCTGCTGGTCCTTAGCCTTGTGTTTCCTAATGTGTGCTCACGAGTGAATGGTGGGAAGACCAGTGGGATTTGAATTTATTATTGCATCCCACACCCATACTGAAAGCACCAGTTTGTTTAAGCGATCTAAAGAAACGTTTATTAGACTTACTGATTTTTGCGGTCAGGCCAAAGGAGTTGCTGATTTGTTCCAGAGTGCATCTTAACACTGAATCCCCCCCGGTTTGTTGCATCTACCAGCAGCACATCTGCAGATGACAGGACCTTCTCTGTGCAATGGGATCTCTAAAATGCTGGCGGACACTTTGCTGCAAAACTTCCCTTTTGGAGCGTGTTAAGATCTGCCACGAGCTGAGAGCTCAACCCTGCACTCCACATGAAAGTTTCGTGATACAGCAGGGAGAACTGTAAGCTCCTTCTGGTCTCAAAGACTTGCTCTCAAACTGCTCTTCTACTGCCCTTGGCCCGGTTTTCCACACACTACCCCAATAACAAAACCAGTATCTTTATTTCTTAAAGCTTGCTTTCTTTCTGCTTTCCTGAAGTCCTTCTTCTTGGGATATGCTCCAGTGAGGCAGCACTCTGAATAAATCTACTAGGAATCAAGGCGTTTTCTTGTTTCCTATCTTTTTCAAAATTATTCTCCCTGCCCTTTCTACGCTTATTCCTACCTCAGTTAAACTATTTATGAGGATAAGTGCAAATTCATAGGCTTTGTTTCCTCAGCTTGAATCTGTTCTCTTTTATGAACGGTATTATATGTTTCCTCAGCCCTGCTGAACTGCACATCACTTTAACCATCAATAAAGCTCCCAGTGCAGTACACCATGAATGCCTCTCTTTAACTTCTTGCTATAGGAACTTAATTTATTGCTTAACTTTTTTTAGCCGAAAATTAAGGGGTTTGCGAGCTCCCTTTCTCGGGTGGTTAATAGAAAGCAAACAACAACACACAAAAAAAGGAGAAGAAATAATAAAACTGTGAATGAGTTAATTTAGGAAATGGCCCTAAAATACCTCTTGGCAAACTTTTCTAGGAGTGGGCAGCTTGCCATACTTGTCTCTGGAGATGCAGGAAGTTTAATTCTCTAGAGCTGATCAAATTTGCAAAGCTTTGAGCTTTTAGTGGCTTGGTTTTGTGGTAAATAACTTGGTTGAAATAACCAGTGTGTCACCTTGGCCCATATTGGGGTAAAAGAAAGAAAACTTAATGCAGAACAAGTGCTGCTCTTGTAGGCTGCCCCAGCTCTTATGTTGTTGTTTGGATGGTGTTTTTATTTTTTACATGCAATTTGACTTGTAACATGTAAGGATGTCTGGTTTAATACATAGCAGGTAGTGGAGGTTAACCTGGGTGGCTGGGTGTGGTGGAGGTGTGGAGGCACAGGGCATGCACACTGCGTTGGGGTCAGCTCTTGTGCAAGGGACTTGAGGCCTGGGAAGGGGTCAGGTGGGTTTGTTGTTTTTTTTCCCAAAAACCCTCCACTGTACAGGCTTAGCTTGTACAGTGCTGGGTGTTTTGGGGAGGTGAGGGTTTGGATAAAGAGTCAAGAGTTGAACCCAGTGCAGCACAGTGGGGCTGGCTCCAGATTTGCTTCTGCATGCAGAAGTGGTAGCTTTCATTTAAATGGAAAAAAAAAAAGAAAAGTGGGTGCTTAACATATGTATTCTTATTTGTATATGTATATATATCCATAGAAATATAGCAGATCACCTATTCCCAGCGCTGGCTCTCCAAAATCTTTCCCAATGTATCTTCTGTCATTTCAGGACAGGAAAGACAGCAGATACACTATTTTCTTTAGAGTAAGTGAGAAAGGCAGAAAGTGGCAGGAAAATCATCACAAGTTCACTTCTTGGTGGGAGGTGCTTTTTTTTTTTTTTTTCCCAGCAAAAAGTAATCTATAAAAGATGGTGCTGTTGAATGCAGACTTCAGCTGTGATTTCCCCCTCACCCCAAATTATTTTCTTACACAAAACTACCTCTTTTTTTTTTTTTAAGTGAGCAATAGTTCTCCCAGAGCCCTGTCTGTAGCAGGGTAAGAGGATGTGTAAGGAAATGAAGTAAACCAGACCCTGACCTGCTTCTTTTTATCTGGTTGCCGTCAACTCAACTGATCTTGATTGTCGACTTCTGCGTTTCTGCAGTTTACTTGTTTATCTGAGCACAGGCCAAATCAAACAGCCGCAGAATATGCCTTTAATCTCCAGCGATAAAGAATACCTTGGAGAGGAAATTACATTGTAATGTTGGGAGAAGAGGAATAACTGGAGAGAAATGCATATGAAAGCATTGCTCTGCTTTCCGTAGAAAGTTGGTTTTGGTTTTGTTTTTTTTTCCCCCCATCACATTTTTCTCACAGTTCTCCTGAAAGGCTGGAGGGGGAAGGGGAGCTGTGGGGAATGGCAGGTTCCTGCTTGCCATTGTGGAAGGAAATTGCAAAATATTAATTAGGAAGATAAAATTTGGGGGAGAATTAAGAGTTGTTATCTTGGAACATTAGTTTCTTTCCTTAAATGCTTTGTTGACTTTGCTGTGATACTGCCGTTCTTTTTTTTTTTTATAAGAATTTTTAACTTTGTCCTTACTTGATGCAGTATGCATTAATCATCTTAAAGTTTTCTTTTCTCTTTCTTCATATTTCAAAATATAGGCTGGTGGTGAATTTATTTTTTGATTTTTTTTCTGGCCTATTTGAGTCTCTGGATTTAGCCTTCGGAGATTGTCAGGCCTTTGAGGAAGGGGATCGTATTTCATTATGTGTGGACTATCTAGCCCAGAGGTTTCCCCTCTCCCAGTTGGAAATGCTGATGCCCATATGTTCAGAAATATTCTGGTTTTTAAGTAAAAATAATTGTGAATAAATTTTCCCATGAGTTTGTTGCGTGGTTTTTTTTTTTTCCCCTCCTTCAACCAATGGGTTGTCTAAAACCTGGTTTGTGTTTTCTTATTTTCTAGCGCTCATAACTCTGACTTAACGTTGCTTAAAGTTTTACAAGGAAAACTGCCTTTGGGCTCAGACGACGCATGGAAAACTTTAGTCCTTTGCAAAATTTGCTTAATAAAGCTATTTTCAACTGAAAAAAGGGATTAAATGGGAAATACCATCCAGTCCTAATGCTCTCTGCTGTAACCTATGCCCGCACACATGCAGTAGCTTGTGTCTTTACCATAACCTCTTGCCTTACAGAGTGGCTTATCTCTGCATGAAATTCCTGCTTAAATATTTTCACTGAACAAGTTTAAATAAACTGATGGATAATTGCCTTCCCCAGCTCCTTATAGCATTTGGCACTTCTAGACTTTGCAGAGTTTTTATGAGGCATTTTACTCTCATGCTTTAAATCAGTAACCTGAGAAGAAAGCTGGTATATGCTTTATTTAAGTGAAGTCAGAGCATTTTAATTAAGCCAGTTCTTTGGCTGTGATAGGGACTGGCAGAGATGTAGAACATGGCAGAGGATGGATGCTGGGTTGGGTGGTGTGTGTCTGCCTCTGAAGAGGCATCTCTGAGATGTTGCTGAGCCCATGGCTGCTGAATTGGCCTCAGGGTTTGCATTGCTGGAGAGGACTGAGAAACAGGAGGCATCTTGCTTGACATCAAGAGCCATTGACGTCCTTTAGTGAAGGGTCTCTCTGGGTTGGATAATGCCAGTTAGGCAATTCTCTCTTTTGCCAGTCTCTCATCCTGCTCTACATCAGTCCACTGCTGGTGTTGCCAATTTTGACTTGTTGCTGCTTTTAGTTTCTATATTTTTTTTTCAGTGTTTTCTGTTTCAATCTTGTACAAGCCAATCGACGTGTTAACCTGGTCTTTCAGGTTCATAAACAGCCGGGAAATCTGAGGAAAGTAGATGTTCCCTAAAGGAAACCCTCATATTACGTTACCAAGCTTGCTGTGAACCAAAGCTGGTCTTGGAAACGTACCATAAAACACGGCTCTGGTGACTCTAATCCCTGGTTTAGGATGGGGCGGGAACTGGTTTCCTGTGCTGTACTGGGCAGTGGTTTCACTGGGGAGCTTATTTGATGGCTAGGAAAATAATTTGGTATTTCAAACCTGTCCGGCGGATTTTGGTTGTGATATTTTTGCTCTCCCTGGGAGTTTGGGGCACAGAGCTGCAGCTGAGCATCACAGGCCCAAACTTCTGTGGAGGTCTGAGAGGAAAACATTATCCTCCCCTTGTTGCTTCTGAGTAATAAATTCCCATAGTGACTTACCCATTTCACGTCCCCTGACTCCCCAGACAGAATGAGTTATGTGTTCAGTGGTATTTTGTAGCCAAGGAAGGGAAGGAAACGCGCAGGTTCCCTGATTTGTTGCCGTTGGTATATTTTTGTTGGGTTTTTGGAGGGTTCGAAAAGAATATGCAATTGTCCTCTTTAATCTAGATCTTGTGACACATTGCAGATTAAATACCATGACTCAAAACTTAACGTTGCCTGAACATGACAGTTTCAGCCATAAGAAATCAATCATCTTGCAATAGCCTTGCAGCACATAAAGTGCCCCAGCAATTACATTCGCATGCATTGCTTGGACTCGTATACTTTTAAAATGTTGCTATTTCTGCACTCTGTTGGAAATGGAGACATCAGCAAGGAGGAACTGGTTGTACCGAATACTTTGTTGGTAAGAGAGAAAATGTACTAATACTTGATTAATTACAAAGTCTCTTGGGTCTGGCTTCGAGATGTGCGTTTGGCTGTTGAGTATACGATCGCTTTTGGAGCCTGAAACTGTGACACAAGTAACCAAAGCTAGAAAGATGTACAACTAAACTGTTTTCATGGAAATAGTGAAAAAAATCTTGCAAAATTACTCTGATCAGAAAGGGCATGAAATGATGACATTTAAGGTACGTGCACTCCTGACTGGACTGCCCATACTGAGCTTCTGTCAATGATTTTTTTTTTTAAATCCATGGTCGTGAGAGCTTATCATAAACGTGCAGGCAAATAAAAATAGAAAATGTTTTCTTCTTATACAAGAGTAGTTGCAGATTGTGGGGACAAAGCCATGTGCAAAGTGTGTTCTCTCAGTCTTCTTTCTTTTTTTTAGCAGTAGAAACACCACAACTACACTGCTGATAGCCCAGTGAACGTGGAAGAAATGTATGCTGAGCAGGGAACTCCATTCACCTTTCATCTTTGAACTGGCACCATCACTGAAGTTTCCATGGTGCCTTCTGAGGCAGATGGAGGATTGCAATAAAAACCTGGGGCTGGGCTGTCTTTTTACACACTGAGAAAGAGATATTGCATCTATAACTTGAAAAACACCAAATATAGAAAAGCCTCCTGTGTTCTAGTTCATGAATTATTATTGCACTGACTTTAGTACCTTAAGGTCTATTTGGATTGATGTCTCTTGCCCTGTTGGTTTAAAAGTCAATTTAAAAGTATATGGGTTCAGATGGTGTTATTCCTGCATTGCTGCTGAATTTTCACAAAGAAATCTCTCTTGTTGAGGAAGTTAAATTTTAATAGCTTTAAAGAAGCAAAAAGCTTTGAACTGGACGATTGTGTTTGTCCAAAATCTGAAATGATGGTTTTCAATTTGATAAGCACAAGTGCTGCTGAGTTGAAAACACTGTGTCCTTCGACAGCTTTTTTTTTTTCTGCCAATGTCACTTTGACCCAACCTTTTCTTCTATTTTGAGGATTAGTCACTGCTTCCTTCTGTCTTTAATCAAACTAATTTATTAAAAAAAAAAAAAAAGCTGAGGATTGTACTATTCAGTTTGATCACAACTGTGGTGTATGGTTTGATGCAGATACTGGCTGCTTGTCTCTGCAGTAGTGCTTTTGATGTTAAAATACGCCCGTTTTTTCTATTTGATTGCCTGCATTTTCCAAACCAACCAAAAAACAATGTAGCACCCCAGTTTGTCTGCCTGGTGGCAATCAGGGCTGAATCAGGCTTTCGTGGCAGGCTGAAACCCGGGGAGAAAATATCCAGCTCATTGCTGGTGGTGGAGACTTCATCTGTAATCAGGACCATAAAACAATTGTCTTAGTCACTTAGCTGGATGCTTGCCGTTAAAAATGTTTTGGTGCAATACACGCTGAATTCTGAGATGTGGGCAATGATATCGGTGCCGTCAGTTACAGAGGCTCTGGGTTGCTTGGGAGCCACAAGCAATGGGGTCTGGCTGCATTTACGTCTCTTTACCTGGATTCGGAGTTGTAAAATCACTTTGGGTGACCAGAAGAGTCTTTGAGGAGGCTCTACCTGGCCAGCTCAGTCGGCTTCAATACGTTGCACGTTGTGTTTCTCATTACCAAGACAACCTAATTACTGAGTTCATGACAGCCCAAGTCTGCTGAAGAAAACAGATGCCAAACCCATCCTGAGCGTGGCTGGCTCACCCCCACCAAAGTCACTCTGCCAGGAAAGATAAAACCACATGGCTAAAACCTTATGGATCTGTGTCCAGAGACCATGATGTTGGGAGTCCAGCTAGTGCCTTCACAGTGGTGATCAGGGTGTTTTTAATAACAAATGACTTCCGCAGAGTTAATTAGTGCTGTGCTTGCACTTTGAGTGGAGAAGTCCTTGCCCCCTGTGCTCATGGGGAGCGGTGTGGGCTCTGTGATTCAGAAGATACAGGCTTGCTCTTTGTACGCCAGTAACGCGTTATGCAGGTTTATGTTTGCAGGAGAGGCAATATTTTTTTCATTATTCTAGCAGATAGAAAAGGCAGACATGCTTTTGATCACAAGTGCTTCAGCCCTGCAGAGACCTCGCCTCACAGATGGACTCGGTCACCCCTGTGGCCGTGCTGCTGCTTGTATGACCAGCTCAGGATGTGAGATATTCAGCCACTCAAGTTACAAGTGATTTTTCTTTGCAGCCTTGATGTTTTCGGTGCTGAGCAGTCAATGTAATGTTGAACCATCAGTGCTCTGGGTGGCCATAAAGTGCAGTTTCTGTTCTGTCAGAGCAGTGCAATAACACATCTTGTAAAGCGTGGAGTGAAGGTGTGAGGCTTATTGGACATGCAGCTCTGCCAGGTGTAATGCTGAGGAAAAGAGCTGAAGTCGGTTTGGATTCAAGTTATCAAATAACTGTCAAGCCAGTACAGCTGCTGTGTCATTGGTGTTGGAAATTCCCCTGGCATGTCATCGAATTACTGAAAAAGGTATTGAGGATGAGCAGATTTCCCATGTCATCTGGGGGTATAGCAAGGAAATTCTTAAAAGAGAAGGCAGATATTGAGGGGGGGTGATTATACAGTACTTTTTTTTTTTTTTTTTTTTTAAAGAAGATTTTATAAAAGCATGGATTTCAAAGGTGTGACTCAATATCTCTGTGCAGTATGATGTTTTCAGCAAAGATACAACTCTGTGTTGCAGTAGTAGTTGTAGTTTCAAGCCAAAGGGATTCCTCTACTGCAAACGAAAGTGAATATTAGTACATGTTGGCCGGGAGGGTGGCTGAGCACTGCAGAGCAGTACAAGATGGAGAGAGGAGAACAAATGGCTATGGGGGAAGAATAAATTGCAGTTGTTTACAACTTGCATCTGAGTCAGCCCAAGCTGAAAGGTCAGCTTTCCTTGGAGGAAGATGATGCTTCTTGCTGGCATCCCATTTCAGGCCTGAGGACAAGTCAGATGGCTGAAGAGACGTTTAAACTTTTTTCACTATTATTTTTAACTGAGTGTAGGTGGGTAATAGGAGGCAGTTGGTGGCCCTGTTATTGTTGCCCTCGTACGGCAGTCGGCTTCCCCAGAGACTGGTTGCGTGGTTCAGGACAGCTGCAAGCAGACTTTGATTTAGAGTAAACCATCCAAGAAATTAAAGGATAAATGTGATAGCACACCGTGTTCCCAAAGCACATAATTTAAGACATTTCTGAAAAGGGTAGCTCTCACTCTAAACCTTGGACTACAAGAGCGCTCTCGGAGCATGGAGGGTTCATAAATGTCAGGAGAACGTCTGTATTTCCAGGCCTTTGGAAATGCATTCCTGATTTAAAAACTTGGCTTTGCGCTGCCTGGTCTTTTGTGTGGAAGCTCCTCTTGTATTTGATAAATTCCTAATGATAGTGTCAGTCACAGTGGCTTTGCTGTTGTTTAAAATATGATAATTGGAACCATTGAAGACGGTGAATTTGGAAATGAGACACTGCACTCAGCGAGCTTAGGACAAGCGTGGGGCTACCAGTCTTGCAGGAGAAGGTGTCCCAGTGTCTCACTTCCATGTTCTATGGAAGAAATAGAAAGTATTATTTAAATAACTGAAGAACTTCTACGTATTCTAATAAAAGGAGTAAATATCACTGTTTGTAATGGAATTTGCCTTTTAAACTCCCTCTGGCCTTCTGTGAGCACTTACCACTCATGCTGGGGACGTGGTTTCATGCTTATGCAAGCTGATGTGACAGCTGGGTGCAGCTCAAAGGAGGGCGTGGGATCACTTTTTTCCCTTATGCTTGACCATGGTGAGTAGCTGGGTCAGACCAAGACATTGTCAACGGGTGCTCTTGGGCTTCGGTGCCCTGAGCAGTGGGGTGACAGGGGAGAAGTTTGCTGTTCCCGTGCCATGGGAGAGCAAAATGGGATTGGGAAAAGTTTCCCTTTTGCACTAAGAGCAATTGGAAAAATATCTCCAAGTAACAGGAGTCCTAAAACAATCCATTCTTACTCTTGAATATCTTTCCTAAAAACTGTGGAGAAAAGATGAGCAGATGCTAAGCAGCCGAGCAAGGAGGAGTAAGGTGTGCGTGTGGGTGTTTACTATTTATTGTCTCTTTCCTTGGCAGCTGCTGGTTCTTCAGGCTTTTTTTTTTTTTTTTTAATAGACATGTGTGAGACTTGCTTTGCTAGTGCTTTTAATTAAGAGATACTTCTCAGCTGAGTTGCCTCATTTAGTTTACAGGAGGATTTCAGAAGTCTGTCCAGTCATTTGTCAGCTTTATGTAAACTGAAAATGTCCCTGCACTGAAATTCCACATGAAACACAGGCTTTCCTGAAAGTTTGAAGCTCTCATTGATAAATTCTGCAGGCCTTTTCACTATGGGACTTTGAGACAGGATTTGCATCTACTGTTAGTCTTACTTAATGATTGTTCATCTGGGGATGTACCAGATGCCGCAGCAAATGCTGGTTCTCCAGCTTTGGGCAGGAGCTGCCCTGGCAGCACAGGGCTCAGGCAGGACTGAGCTGCCTGCTTCTAGGCATGCACCGGTGGTTGTGATTGTATTATGGGGTATCTGTCCTCATCTTGGCTGCAGTTTAAAAATGGGATGTTTTAAAGCACTCCTGGAGGCTTCTCCTAGATTTCTGTGTTCCAGGCCTTGGTGGGGAGGAAGGACAAGGTGGAACATCCCGCTCAGATGTTGGTGTGGAAGAAGCCTTCCAAGGAGACCAACTCTGAGGCGTCCGCCAGATTTGAGTTTTGTCAATTTATTTTTCTGCAGATGTGTTTACACGTGCAGATGCATGCGTACAGATGTACGGTGTCGTGCATGAAGGCGCCTCAGCCGTGAGCACGAGAGAGACTCCAGCGTGACTTCACACTGCAAGGGCTGAACACTGAGCTGCCACCGAAAGGGGCAGTGTCCCTCGGTCCCTGGCAGCGTGCTTGGCATCCGGGAGATCTGTGCATTGATCTCTGCCCATGCCTCGTGGCAGGGAGAGGGGGCTACTCTTGGAGAAATCCTGCTCTTAAATCCGTTTAGACACAACGTGAGAGCTCTCCCTAACACGCGCTTTCCCAGGCACCGTGAACCAGATCTACTCATGTTGCCACCAAAAGGGTTTATTCCGTGGGCTCTTGTCCCTTGCACCATCTCCTTCCCTTTGTTGGCATAAACTTTTAGGGATTCAACCCAACCTTGTTCTCTCTGTCCCCAGTGATCTCTATTCTGTCTCCATTCCAGTTCACCCTGCAGTCGTGTTGGCAGCGGGCCAGCACAGGGTTGGATGGGGCTGGAGCTGGGAGCGAATGGCAGAGCCTTTTCCAGGGGCAGTGCTGGATTAAACCCTTTTCACAACGCCCGTGGTGGGTTAAACAATGTGTTGAAACATGTATGGGGGGAGAAAAAACTGAAACTACTGCAAGTCCTGGCGCATGGTGCTCAGTGATGTTCCTGATGAGCTCTATGTAGGGTTTTTTTTTATTCACATTTTGTTACTGCAGAAATTGTAAATATTTATAACCTATGACTTGGGAAAACATGTTTGCCAGCACAATGTGCAATTTTAAACTGGATTAATCTGATTGGGATGGGTTTAATCCAAAGCGCTGTTACTGGGGGTTTTTCTCCTCGAGTTTGTATACATTAGCCTAAAATTCTGGGAAAACGGCCTCTGTGCACGACGAGTGACAGGATGCTAGAAAAATACTGGCAAGGCACATCTGCCTGTGACCTGGTCCCCTGCCTGTCGAATTGGTGGAAGATCTCCCAATTACTTGTAAAGCTTATCTCCTTAAGTTGCTTTTCCTCTGCTTTTTACATTTTTGGGTCTCTGCCAAACCCAGCTAGGGCAAGCACAGGACACATCTCGCTTCCCCCCATCTCCATTACCGCTGAAGAATGTCATGTGTGTTGAGGCTGCAGGAGCTGCTGTATGGAGTCAAAGACCTTGGCCTTTTCTGGGGTGGGGGACCCCTGTCCTGGGCGCCTCCTTGCCACCCTCTCTGTTCTGCTGTGAAGTCCCTGCTCTTGTCCTTATTGGTTTGCCTGCAAAACAAGAGGGTTTTGTTTCCTTTTTCGTTGCTGGGGGAGTTGGGGTGTAATGAGGGCTTTTGGAGGGGCGAGCAGCAGGGATGAGATGGGTGGTTCCCCCCAGTCCTGCCAGGTCTAAGCACTTGGCTGTGCTGTGGCTTGGTGGACCTCAAGCCTTCTCCACGGTGCTTGCGTAGGGGAGGGTGGCTCTGCTGAGTCTACAGAGTAACGGCACCGAAGGACACTGGTCTCCCCACATCTATTGGGGTTTCCCCATCCAGCCCTTCATTTGCAACGATTTTTTCAGTGTGAAACGTGAAGGGACTGCGCTGGAAGGCAGATGGAACTTGGGGATGGATCGGAGCCAAACACAAATTGGGTTGTATCCCATGGTGCTGCTTCACTGTCACCTCGTGTGTCTGGCTGGAGCGGGGCTGGTGCTTCCTTGCAGCTCTGTTCTGGGTCATCACAGCCTTGGAGCTTTTCTGTTGAGTTCTTATTTTCTTCCACAGTTGTATAAGGATCAGACTTTCTTCTTCATATTCTGATGAAAACAACGGAGAATTGCCATATGTTAAATACACTTTTAGCCACCTCTGGCTTATCTAAGGAAGGGGCAAAGTTTTGCAGAGGCAAGCAACTGCTTTGTTTTATGAAATCTGCATTTAAAGAGTACATGTCCCATTTGGTTACCAGCTGACTTAGCTTGAAAACCAAAGGCCCTCTTTGACTTCTTAAGCTTTCAACTCGTGTGTGGCACCTACAGAGATTGACTTAGCAAAGAGAAGTTTTCCAGTAATAATAATTTCATTATAAGGATAAAAATAAGTGAATGAGTCACATAGTAGTAGGATTAAACACATGGGGAGAATGTCAGCTTTTTGACTACACGGATTATTTGGAAGCTGATGGATGTTTTTTCATAACACGTTCATATTCTCTTGTAGGTTAAAGAAGTGGAAAGCTATTGCCCTGTTGGTTAAGTGCCAAGCATCTACTGTATTGAACTTAAAATTAATTTTTTATTTAATTACCCTTCCTTTAAAATGTCAATAACTTATGCAAAATGTTTATTCATAAAAGATCGTGAGCCCTTGCCAGAGATCCAGTGTCAGAGTTGAGGTATGAGGAATGGAAATAAAAAATGCAGATTATCGGCAAGGGTTGAACCACCTGGTTTCATATTTTGGTTTGCTGTTCCTTGCTTATATCAAATCAAACTTGCAATTGTCGCAAAGCTTTGCAAAGCAAGTTACAATAATGCTGTCCCAGGGAGAAGAGGGAGTTGTTTTTTCCCAGTTTGAGGCTGGGAGAGGCCATGCACTTGGAGTGAGCTGCAGTTACTCATAACATGGTAGTTAGGAAGAAGTGAGGCAACATCTGCCTGCCCCGTACAGTAGTTGTGTCCAGGGGAGGCGTGAGCGCCCAGGGCTCTGGTTTCTGTTTGCTGAACACAGATACCTGTTATTCATGTGAACCAATTCCTACCTTCCAGTTGATGTTTTTTTAATGCTTATTTCTTATGTATTTTTGTCAACTGGGAGACATCAAAGCTGCTCTACCCAGGAAAAACAAGAAAGATAGTGAGTAGCAATTGTTTCAAATTAGATCTTAATGGCGTGCAGATGTTAAGCTGTGCTTGCTAGGATTTCTTTGAAACTACAGATGGTCTGGTAGTTCAGGGGTAAGAGAGGGGCTGGGAGGTTTTTTGGTTTCGTTTTCCCTCCTGTGTTATTTGCATGACATGTTAGATTAGGGCTGAATGTAAATGAAGAGGTAATACCCTGCTTGAGTCTCTGGTCTTGCTAAAGCAGTGCATGTGTAATTGTGTTATTGGAGCAGATTTTGTTAAGCAGCTTGGATTTATGTATAATACATCTCCATGTTTTCCCTTTGTGTTTAATATTGCTTTGGGTTGGAGGTAAATGGAGGAGAGCAGAAGGGCTGGGAAGTACGCAGAGGTATCCCAACCGGCTAGAAGCGCTTTGGATTCTTTTGGCGCAAAAATGCATGATTGTATTTTAATAGAGCTGGTGCAAATTGCCGTATTTAAAATGCATATGGCATCCTCTGTTAAACTTGGTAAAATGTAAAATCTGCCTTCTCCCACTAGTTCATACATTTTACTGCTCTCTGAGGTGAATCTTAATAAATAACTGGGAACAAGATCAAAGCCTCATCTTTAAAAGAACGACTGTTCGTAAATGCTCGCGTTCTCTAGAAGAGATGATTGTGCATGCTGGAGGACAGGGCTTGGTCTGAACGCAAGATGTGTGATACATGTAAAGCCTGCTTTAAAATACATGGGGCTTTGGTGGCTGCTTTTCCTATCCTAAAGGTGCTGAACCTCAGAGCTTGGCTGATCTCAACAGGGGTTTCAGGCCTTTAGCACGTTTGCAAGCCACACTATCCACATTTATCAGGATAAGTGGGATGACCTGAGGAGTGGTTTTAAGCTCTTTCAACACCTCGGTGAATAGAGGGATGTGGTCACTGCTGCCTGTATCCTGCCCCGCTGGGAACTCCAGCAGGTTTGGCTCCTCTGGTCACACAGCTGAACCCTGAAGCTCCCATTGCCTGCGGTGAAAGAGGGATTTCCCTCAGAAAGAGGGGATGGGGTAGCGGTGTTGTGCAACACCTTGTGTAACCCCTTATCTCCACAGTGAATTGTTCTGGTGCTGTTTGCATGCTTGGTGTTAGCCCTCCTGGTAGCGAATGGGAAACGAAGCCCTTCACAGTTCCTTTGATGACATCTTCTGCCTTTCTTCCTCCTCTGTATCATGTTAAGCCTCTTATATCTAGATAGATAAATATAAATACACTATCTAAGGCTGCAAAAGCACTAACATAATTAAACCTTCAGTAATAAGGTTACATTGTTAGCCCAAAATCAGTTATGCTGAAATAACAGGGCAAGTGAGTTTCAGCATCTCACAGCTTTTTCCTATGCCCAGGGCCTCCCCGCAGTGAGAGGAGGAATGTACGATGAGCGTGTTTCTGATAACAGGTCAAGGTTGTTGGACCTGGGCTGGCCTTGGGTGTGATTGTGTGGACATAATGGTTGGGGAAAACAAATGGGGTTTTCTACTGGTGTAGAGGTGGAGATGCCAACAGTGTCCCATGTCATGCTCCTCTAGGAAATGGAGTTACCAGCATACAGACGGTACTTGTGAGTTTTATGTGACAGGATAAACCGTTTACAATAGCAGACATACAAAAAATGGTAAATTACAAGGGAGATGTGTGATTTGGAAATGCACATAATGAATGGCTTTTTTAATTAAGACTGAGCACTTAAAGATATTTTAATGAAACATTAACTCGAAGTGAAGCTTTTATTTTGCGATGACATCAGTTTACAGCACTGTTATGACAGCGGTTTGCATCAAAGTGTCAATCTGCAGTTAAATGTTTCATTTCAAATGAGTATTTGGATGAGCAGATTTGCCCACAAATTGGAAGAAGATCTTTAACCAGTTAAGGGGAGAGGTTCTGCAACATGATGCAGGCTTTGCCAAGTTTGGCTACGAGAGGAACTTTGTGATGCATTTGCACTATTTGTGTTGGTGCAGTGGTGACTTTAGGGAAATATTAGTCCAATCAGTAATGTGTATACTTGATTTTTAATCTGTCTTTATGCGGCGTTAGTCATTCTTCACGAAAAGCTAGTGTGAGCTGCAGTCTTGCACAGATCTTCCTGAGGAAGGCTAATGGGGAATAATATCTGATCTCTGAAAACATGGTGTCATCTCCAGCTAGAGGTCAACGTGCCCTTGGGATGTTGGGGAGGGGTTTGCATTGTCCTAAATTGAGTAGAAGAAGAGGTGGGTGTAAGGATTCCCTGACCAGTGAGTGCTCAGGGCTGGAGCTCTTGGTCCTTTTGAAACCACCTGGGGCGCTTGGACTCAGGATGCAGATGTGTGATGACTGCTTAGTCTAGGTTTGTCTGGGTTTTGGAAGGAAAGCTCTAGATGCACTGTAGTTTGCAGTGGGTATCTGTTGATCAGCAAGTCAGTAGTTATTAAACATTTAATATTTATCCTCGCTTTTCCTGTGAGATTAAGTCTTGTGAGATTTTATGTAGGTTTATGTGATTGCATAGGAGGAACAGGGTTGTAATCTCAGCTCTGGATAACAGCTGCCTGACACCCACAGATTACAGATTAGGGTAGTTTATTTTTTTAAAAAACAGGAAGAATTATTAGGGTGGTTAAGTCTGTGTTTGATACTCCCCACTGCAGGATTTTTTTGAGAAACCAGATTAAAACCTCTAATTTTAGGGAGGTATCTAATCTCCTCTCTAAGACTCCAAGTAGTGGCAAGTCATCCATCACAGACTGTGTTAGTCTAACAGCCGTGGGCCAGCCAGAGAGGCTTCAGACTTGGGTTTGGAGCAGCACCCAGGCTTCACATTTTTGCTTAGAGCTTATCTGGCACGCTCAGACTGCTGGAGCCTGGTGGATTGAGCCGAGAGCCAATGTGAACAGACTTCTTCCCTGCATGGTTGCACAGAAGCTGCTTTGCCATTTTTCGCATGCATTTGGGCACTGAATAGAGCAATATACCTGGGCTTTTGGGAAATATGGAGTGCAGGTGCTGGGGTTTTACACCAGGTGTTGATGCTCTGCTTGATCCATCCCTTTCCTATGCACATGTCCTGTACAGACCTAAATAACTGCCAAATAACTAATAACTGCCAAACTTTGGCCAGGAACAAAATGTGCCTGAAAGCATCCTTTGTCCGTTCCTTTTGGTTTAATCTGTGCCAGAGGCATAGATGGGTTTAAAATTTCTCACTTTAATTTCTTTGGTCCTCTGTCCTAAACAACATTTTCTTGAGGGAATGTGTTGGAGAAGCAGCTCGTACTGAACCGAGGGAGCGTGCAAGTGTCCCAGCTCGTGTCAGCAGCTGCTTTTGAATTTCATGAGTGAAAAGTGAGAAGCTGCAGTGACACAACAACCTGTCACCGCCAGTGAATGGTGTGGTGCCTACAGGAGAGGAGCGTGGCAAGGGAGGAATATTTAAATGAGAAGAGAAAACATAAAATCAACAGACTTGACTTAATGTTCTCCAGTGAAGGTTGGATCTACCCTTAGAGAAAATAGAGCAGTTCAAAGCAGAAAGGCTCTATTATTGTATCTTGACAGATAAACGGCATCTGTGTTATCTGCTATTTTTTAAATACAAGATGTTTTACAGCGATTTGAAACATATCTGATCATGAATTATAAACTTAGGCCTTAAGTGGGACGTAAGTGGCTGTTAATTGAGGGTTGGGGGGTGTCTGCAATGTCTTGAGCTCTATTTGAAGGATGGGAATATTGACAGACAGGTTATATAGTCAGGGCTGTGGTTGAAGTTGCAATGTCTGCTGACAAGGCTGGGTAAGCTTAAAAAAAAAAATCAGGTGGTGGTAAAATACAACCATTATGTAGATATTAACTGTTAATGAGGTGTTTTCTGACTGGTGAAAAGCTGGAGAAAGAGGTTTAGTGACACAGGAATCTTTCTTCTCTGCTGTTTGCTCAAAGAACTTCTCTGTGTAGAAATTTCTGTCATTAGGAGCTGACTTTGGGTTGAGTTGTTCTTTTGTGTAAAGTTTTCTGAACCTTTTATACTCATGAAATATTTTTTTTTTGCTTTTGTTTCAAATAAATCTTCGCTGCAGTGGTCTTTAGAGGCTTTTCTTGGCCTCACTGGCTGACAGCAGCCCTGTGTCTCAGTCTCTTGTTTAGGTTTCTGCTTACTTTGTTTCAGGCATTAGCATGTTGGCATGGAAAGGGGTCAAACTTTCACAAATGCCAAAATCTTGAATGCCAGTATTGCAGAGAGAGAAAGAGTTTAAAAAAGCAACATGGGACTGAGTGCTGCTCCAGAAAGGATGACCCAAGATGCAAGTCACCGTTTAGGCTTCAGAGATCAGCTCCTGGATGGGAGCGTTGGTGGCGTGAGCCTGGGCAGCTTGTTGGGAAAGAGCATCGCGCTTGTGGCGGCTCCTCGCTGGTGGGGCTGTGTCTGAGCGAGGCGCCTCTTGGCGCAGATCGAGTCGCTGGGCTGGGGACTGCCTCATTGTTGTGTTTGCTTTTAACTGCAATGCAATTTGGAAGGATTGTGTTTGCTGCCCACAGACATTCCCGGAGCAGGAGTGCCAACCGGACCCACGGCGTTGTTTTCTCGCCTCGGCTCTAGTCTGAGAAGAAACTGTGTTTTGAACTTTTTGAAGAAACAAGTTGTGTTTGATTTAGTACTGATGATCTGACCTCATGCACGAAGAGGTAAGCTGTGTTATTCTCAAAACACAGCCAGTAATGATTCTGCCCAGCAATGGTGTTTACAGTAGGGCTTTTTTAAATGTCGCCGTGCAGCAGTGGGATGGCACAGATTTCTCCAGATGTGTCAGTGGTGCAGACGGGCAAGTGGCAGCAAACTCAGTAAAACTCAGACAAGCCACACGCAAGGTAAAGATCTTGCTCAGTGTTATCAGCTCTGGATTCTCAAACTCTTCCTTGTTGACCCTTGTTGTCTTAAAAGGCTAATCACAAAATCAATTACAGAGTAAAAACAAGCAGTTAATTTGGGAAGGATTAGACAAGATGAAGTCTCACGGAGCGTCAGAACTCAAAGAGCCTCTTTTTCGTGTCATCAGCATCAGCGAGGCAATGTTTCTTGACTGGTCGCTGGTTATTAAGCAGACTACAACCTACGTAGTAGCTGATTAGTATCCTGGGGCTTGTGTGATGCGCCAGAACTGTTTCTAGCAATTCAAATAATTAACACTTTTTATTACAGAGCAAACAAACAAAACCATAAACCATAATGCCAGGATGGAAACTTAAGCAGGTTGGAGCTTCACCTTTTTTTTTCCCGCTGAACATACATAACCCATTTGTGTTTTCTTTCTAAACTCAGCAGTTCTAAGCTGGTGAGGGGGAATTATAAGCTTTGAATAGAAGAAATTTCTTGGCTAGAATAAAATAGTGGCAAAGAAGCTTATGGGGCTTAATGCACCTTTGTGTCTGCTGATGTGTCTCTGGAGTGGGTTTGGAGGCTGCAGGCTGTGTCAGGGCTCTGTCTCTGCAGCTGGGGGACTCTCGGTGTCCCCAAGGGTGGCACTGACCGTGTGTGTAGCACCATGCAGTTGTCCCCTGGGGCACTCTGCCATCCTTCTCCATCATGGTCCCTTTCCACATCACAGCCCCCCTTCCTCCGCATCACGCTGAAGGAAGCCATCCCTCTGCTCCCCAGCCCTCTGCACGGTGAAGGGTGCAGCCCTGTGGCCCCTGGCCCTTGCTCCCTTGGGCTCTGCCCTCTTTCGAAGGCTCACCAGGCATCACACGAGCCAGACCTCCGTGTGGGGGTTTGGGGCAGGTTGGGTGCCAAAGGGCAGAGTAACAGCACAAGTGGTTCTTATCCTGGTTTTAATCTCTATGGCAGGGACGGCAAAATTGTTTTTCCTTTTGCCTTCGAGTCAAGAATTCTGTCTCTTCCTAAACTAGGGTGAGTTTGGAGGTTGTATGGCATTTCCTGTCCTTGCCTGTGTTTTGGGTTAAAAGATGGAAAATTCTGTGTTATAATTTTGATGTGGCCTACATAAAAAAAGTGTTTTGATCTGTTCAGAGTACATGAATGCTCCACTGCAAAGGAAGCTCTTTTATAGCCCTTAATGGTGACTGCCTGTCTCGATCTGGAGGAGGCTGGTGGTTTAGGACATGTATATGAAGTCAGACGTTCAGGCTCCAGTTCCCAAAGGGAATAGTTAAGCTTAATCTAGTTGCCCTGGTGGTTTTGCTCCGTTGTTGGTGGATGAAGTGATGCACTGATGATATCCTGCATTTTGTGATGCTGCGGCACTAGGGAAAGGCACTTTTCATGCCTCTTCCTGAAGAAAAGGCTTATAGGAAAAGAAAAAAAAAAATCCAATTTTTCAGGTGAATAGAAAGCAGGGAAATGACAAAATGACAAGTTGCTAGTGTCTCCTATTTAACTGGAGAAACTTGATCAAGACCTCCTCTTCTGTTCTCCTGTGACACTTTCCCACCTTTCCCCTGGTATTCCTCTGTGCTCCCAAATCATACCCCTTTCTGCCAGCACCCAGAAAGTCACAACCACAACCATCCACCTCTCCCGCATCACTGGCTCTGTTCAGCCCGATGCCCTGAATCCCACAGCCCAAGGAGCTGCGAAGCTGCTTCCACCATGGTGGCATCTAGCCAAGCATCCACATGGCATGGCCCCTCCAAAGGCAGCCTCTTGCCTGACCCCTGGGAGTTTGCTGAAGGACCATCTACTCCAGTTTTGGAGATGACCAGGAGCTTTCTCTTCTGAAATGAAATTGCAGTGCCCCTTGAACTCTGCCTCTCAGGACCCTGCTCTGGGCACCTGTTCCCTCATGCTGTTTCATTGGGATTAGGACTTTTTTTCTACGGGGGGGGGGG
>NW_020799117.1:5184864-5269346 GCF_003259725.1 Athene cunicularia | reverse complement strand
GGGGGGGGGGGAGGGAAATGGAGTCATCAGGAGAAGCCCTGGAGAACTTTGCGTTGTCACCGTGACTGTTTTATACTATTGCTTCAAGTTACAGGAAGAAAATACTGTGCTGTGTATAAATGTTTCTCACTACACTTGTTCCTGTATTTTTTTGCTTCTTGTGTTGCTGTATGTAAATTCCATCTTCTTGGGGACTGTGGATGTTCAGTGCTAATAGTCACAATGTTTGTTTGCTTAATTTTTTCAGATTCATTAAAAACTGCCAGCTCCCTGGACAGTGTGGGTTTTTTTTCTCCATATAGATAGAGCTGCAAGAGAAATTTGATCACTGAGGATACTGAAAGCTGTGGTTGAGGTGTGTGTGTGTCCCCCCCCTCTGCCCAGCTCTCCTGGGCACCACCAGCACAGGCGTGGGCTGGGGGCTCTTACTGGTCCTGCTGTTTCAGCTTGCTTTTGACTGGGACATGATGTACAAGGCTTGCAGGGCAGAATGAGTATTTGTTACGTATTAAATGAGTATTTGCATACTTGTAATTGAATTCTAGCTTGTTAAAGAAGGGCTTTGATTTTTAACAATGGAATTGATAATCGTAGAATTTTAAAATCGTGGCCTTTCACCACAGCTCAGATGTATCTTTGAAACGTTTTCAAGTTGTTCAGTCCCCTGTTGCTACTTTTCCCAGATTTGTTTGGCTGTGGGGACAGGAATCTTTGCTGGTGGAAAGTGGGATTTTCGTGCAATGCCTGGCTTCCAGGAATTGCTGTTTGCGGGGAAAACGCCCAATCTAACATAAGAATTTTGAAAAACAATAGTAATTGCTAATTTTGATAGAACTAAAAGCCTGTTAGTGTTTGACTGGGACTGCGCAGCTGCTTGTTAGTGGTAAAGCCTTTGAGTTGGTCCCCTGGTGCTGTTGATGCTGAGCTGACAAGGCATCGGTGGTGGCGTGGCATCGGATGGGACAAGCGCACGGGATGACTTTCCCCATGCTTTGTGCTCATGGAAAAAACATTAAAGAGCTTTATAGCACGCTTCTACAGTGTTTAAAGGACTAGGCTGAGCTAGCCAGGATGCCTTGTAACACCGCAAATACCGAAGGTAATAGGAATGTGTGTTTTCATGTCTTAACTGTAGCGTGCTTGTGCCTTTCCCTGTCCGCAGGAGTCCTGCTCTGTAAAACTGGCTCTTGTGTTTATGGGATTTTCACTTGCAGTGGTACATGTTAGCTAGAACGGAAGGTATTTAAGTGGTCTCCTAATGAATAGGAGGGGGGGGAAAAAAAAATTGCACAGCCATCCCATACACTTTTTTGATGGAGAGAGGGTGGGAAGAGGGTTTTTACACAGCGCTACACCTCCTTCGTTAGTGTGTGGCCTTCCTTTGAGGGGAGTGAGCTCTGCCAGCCCCCAGCTGATACTGCCTCTGGGGGTTTTGTTGTTTCCCTGTTCAGTTTTGTGCAAGAGCTAACAGACAGCAGCTCAAAGATCCTCAGAGCTTTTCAGCACTTTTTTTTTTTTCCCCTTCCTCTATGAAGCTGCTTCCCAGGGAGCCTGAGCCACGCTCCAGGGGTTCCCAGGCAGCATGGAGAGGGAGGCACAGCTTTGGGAATCTTATTTTATTTTTTTTTCCCCTGTCCTGCTGCTTTCTCAAGCCAGCTATCTCTGAAGTCAGGGCAGGAAATGAAAGGGCTGAGAGGTCAGGAGTGCCTGGGGAGTGCTAAGGACCAGCCTGCTGAAAGCCTGCAGTGACACTCCAGGCTTGTGCACAAAAGCAGAAGACGTTATGTATACCTAAAAGGGTTTCTAGTTT
Source organism: Athene cunicularia (assembly GCF_003259725.1). Classification (NCBI taxonomy): domain Eukaryota; kingdom Metazoa; phylum Chordata; class Aves; order Strigiformes; family Strigidae; genus Athene; species Athene cunicularia. The sequence goes on along the minus strand of NW_020799117.1, from coordinate 5,267,536 downwards.
GGTTTTGTTCATAGCCAAGCCAAAAAATAAACCCACAGCTCTTCAACACAAAATTATATTCCCCCTTTTGGAAGTGGATGCTGGAGTTGGAGTGCAGTGTTACGTTTTGGGCAGGAGCAGTATGGATGCTGCAGGAAATCAAATGCATTGCTCGTTAAAATTCTATAGGGATTACCTTTGAAGCTGTGTCTTTGTTTCTGTCTTAATTAGTTTGCTCATTAGTGGTCATCAGAAACAGCAAAATGCTGTCCAGGACTTTAGTCTCAATCTACAAGTGTCCCCTTTGTAGTTTTCTGGTGGTGGTTAGTGTATGAGAGGATATCTTTAAACGTTCTCCCAAAATTTTCCATACAAATTTTCTAGAGTTGAGCAACATAGCTCACAGCATCACTAGAGAAGGATTCCGAGCAGCTTCTCAAAGGATTTCCAGTTCATCAGGGCATGACTGAAGGGAATTGGAAGAGGCTTTCCTCAGTCTGAGCCTTAGTTTAAGCTAAGCCTTATTTAGACGCTGTGCTGTGCTACTGTGTCATCTCCTGTCCAAGTTAAAACCAGTGAAGTGAGGTTGTGGGTAAGGGAAACAGGAAAGATGTGCAATGCCTGGGGCCAGGGTTGGGGACGGGGAACTGACTGTTTTTCTGCAGCCCCCTGCTCCTGGCCAGCCCCATCCAACAGCCCGTCTGCATCCTCCGCTGCTGCACGTAGTATTTGCAGCCGTGTCTTCCAGGGATCTGTCCTCTGTGCGTGCCCTACCCTCTTTTGGGTTGGCAAAAGAGCCTTCCCAGGTTAAACAGCTGTGCCTTTTTAGATGACTGGCTGTTATTTGGCATCTGTGCGTGTTCAGTTTAAGGGTGGATTGGGAAAAAGGGGTAAGTTTCTGTCACGGCCAGAAACGACCTTGCTGATGTGCCGCAGTGGTTTCGCTCCCAGGAGGTAGCTGGGGCTGCTCGGCTGTCTTTATGTTGTAGGGATGCAAGTTTAAAATATGCTCTGAGGAACGGTGTTCAGGGCTTTTTGCTTTTTTTGACTATAGGTAATTACAAATAGTAATTGCTTGTTGATTTATTATTTTTTTTTTGTACCCCTGCTCCCAAGTCGTGGTGCATGGTGGATGCTGCTTGCCCTGTGGGTGCTGACAGATTGAAGCCTGGAGTGTTTTACCTTATGAGGATGTTTTTCCCCAAGTGATAACGAAGCTTTGTAACCATATGCTTGATGATCTTGTGAGAATTCCAGTGAACTCCCAGAAAAAAACATTTGGAAAGTAAGATTTCTTTTCTTTCTTTGAGTTGTCTCCCCATGAGTTTAATAGGAAAGTAAATTCTTTGGCTTTTTAATTAGAATTTTGTTTAGTACTCGTTTATGGGTAATAGATTGGGTATCTGCTATGCAGGTCTGTCTCCTGGCTTGAATTACTTAGTTCAACGTATTTTTTTGCCTGAAACCTCTCAGGCTTCTTTATTTTACAAGAAGTTTGTTCCTGTCTGTTCCTTTTTCCTTCTGTTATGATTTTTGTATTGTGTGCCTTAAAAAAAAGCTGCATATGTGTAGCGTGCTTTTTTTGGGCATTGCTAATAAGCAGACATTTGTAAACCATTAGCTTAAGAATTAATAAGAACGGTTTTGATGATTATGTCAAATTGGACATTATCTTAGAGGAAGACTTTCCAAGTCATAAGCAGACCAACTCCTGTTGGTTTTGTGGAAGAATAAGATACATTTCTGCCTTTATACAGCATTCTCTTAATGGGATGCAATTTTTTTACCTCATGAGTTTGTGTAGATAAAACTATAACTTTTTTACTATTATTTTTATTATTTAACCCTGAGGTTCCAAAAGGATGGTTAGAAATTGCTGATACTCCTCCAATATTCCTGAAGATAAGCTCTCTTGTGGCCTTGTACTGAAAGCTTTTTAAAGTAGTTTGTGTGTAAACTGCTCCACGGCCTTAAAAGGAGTAGGAAAGGTGTCCTCTTCCATCTGTATGGTGATATCTGTAGTTCATGGAAAAAAAAACAGATGGGATGCTTATGATGGCTTCACTTCTTCCTGTATTTTTTTTCTTCTCACTTCACACTTTTTACTGCTTTTTGCCACGTTAGTTGGCATTTGGGTCTAGACCCTCTCTGGCGTGTTTTTGGCTCTTCCTTTCCTCCTGCTGCAGTTTCCTTCCGTTGCAGGAGTTGGTGCGTGGTGGTTGCTCCCATCACGTGCTGGGGAGCTCGTGCCTTTGGGGCAGGAGGAGGTGGAGGTGCTGTAGCCATTCCTACCAAAACCCTGGGATCTGTCCCGGCATGGCCAGGTCTGGGACCTCTCACTGTGCTGGTGCCTCTCTGCTCTTGACCACTGGAAGACCGTGCTCGTGCCCTATGTGCAGGGCAGATGTAACGTGGGTTTAGGGTGGATTTTCCCTTTAATTACGTGGCTTGCTGCACATTGGGAGCTTGACTGATGCCCCGTGCACTGCATGTGCAGGCTGTGAACTGGCAGAGATCACCAGCTTGCACCATCCTGAGCTGTGGTTCCTGGGATGTGAGTTGCCCTGGTCTCTTGCTGCCTATTTTTGATGTTAGGGAGTCACTTTCCTTGTCAGGCTGAGTTACTTCTAGTGCTTGCGTTTACTTGCCAAAGCTGAATGTGGAACCTTTTAGTACTGACGTGACTTTTTTTTTTTGGTCCTGTAGGTCTCTTGAACACAGATTTACACATTAAGTTATAATGGATTGTCAGCATTTGCAGAAGTTTATTTCTGTTTGTATTTGGAAAGAAATTTGTTCAGTTTTCAGATGCAGAGTTGTAAAATCATCTCATAGAGCAAACACGCATCTGAATTACCTCAGTTAGTGTTGCAACTTTGTAGAAAAACAAATGATCTTCATCAGAAATAACACAGAGCTGGTGCCAGTTCTTCTATTGCTCAATTCTAGTTTTTTGAAGCAAGCACCTTCATGCTTGGGAGGAGCTGCATGTAGGCATTTGCAAAGCCATCTTGTCATTCCCATCCTCATTCCCACTCGTAAATCTCTCTGTAGCCATCAAGGTTTCAAAAAAATAAAAGAAAAAAAGGCTTGGCTGCTAGGACACTGAGACTGTATTGATCATTGGGGGGGGGTTGCTCCTGTCTTGGTTTGGTTGCACTGTTACTTTATGAATTGAAGGTGCTTTGAGTGAAGCGTTACCTTTGTGTTGTGTTTATGCAGAACTTGCCATCGTTCTTGTGCATGACTGGGGTGGGATAACGCACCAATGCCAAAAAATACAAGCGCTGATAAATGAGGGTAAAGTTTGCCTGGCAGGACTATAAGCTCCTTAGTTTTCAAGGAGAGGAATGAATTTCCCTTATAGATGGCACTTGTGTGCTCAATTCCCGAAGCTGTTGAATTGCTGCTTTTCTCTGAAAACATTGTTTTGTACTAGAAAACCCACCAAAACAGATCTGTACTTTTCTCCTCCCTTTTTGTTGCTACGTTTGGAGGATGGCCAACGTGGAGTCAGGTATCTCGCTGGAGAGAAAGACAAGGGCACAACTCTGCAATGGCTGTTGGGGCTCTGCCATGCCAAGGCAGATCTTGTAGACCTCCCCGTTGCTGAAGCTGCTCTCTTCTGAGGACATTCATCGCTGAGGAGTGAGCAGTCATTCCGGAAAGATCAGAGCGGAAACGGTTTGTCTTCTCAAGAGTCCAGTGATGCTTCCTTGTCATTAATTGATCTCCCAGTGCTGAGGAGCAGAATGACTTTTTAAGAATGAAACAAGCAGTCAGGATTGTTCTTTACTTTAGAAGATATTTCAAGTGGTTGTAATATAATCTGCGTGGTTCATGGTTTTAGTAGTTTTCCAGAGGAGCTAAGAGTCAATCGAGGAGTCAGTTACACATGCACGGAGAGGAGGAGTTGTGAGAATAAACACAAAGGGAAAAATATTGTATGTTGCAATAAAAATAAGCAAAGTCCTTCACATGGGCTCTTGGACTCTGGGCTGGGTTTGACGGGCAGTGTGAGGTTTGCAGCTGTCATTCCGCAGCCTCTTGATGTGACAGTTTCATAACCTGGGAGGTCTCTAAACACAAGCAGATTGAAAGCAAGAGGAGGAATTAAAGCTCTGGGCTTGACCCATTCCTTGTCTTAATTTTTTTTTTTTTTTTGGGGGGGGGGGCATGCAGGGAAATTGTGTGCTGCTAGCACCACAGGTTTTTTTGTGGTGTGCAGATGTAAATGCGATGCTTGGTGCTAACAACACTAACTAAAAGGCTTTCACTTTGATTTGTGGCTGGTATGCGTGGCGATGAAACAGTATCCCTAATGTGAGTGCTCCGCTATGAGTGCCATGCGGGATGCGTCTGCCCAAGAAACAGGTGGTCATGTTTTATCTGGGGGCTCCAAATCTCCTGCCTTGTATGATTTGTATAAGGTGAAACTTAATGTTCAGCTGTTGGCTGCCTTTGATGGCTGTGCTTTTTTGCACAGGGAAAGTGCTGCAAGGGGAGGATAATTCTGCTCCTGCAGCTGTATTGGCAGATTTCCTTTCCGTGGTCCAAGCAAATTTTACTTTTTGTGCAGGTTGTCAGTAGTAGCTCTTTTCCCCTGCAGACGAGATAGATGGATGGATGACTCTGCTGTAATAGTTATCCTTGGGTTTACGTGCAGTCCCCTTTTCTAAAAGGGTTAATGAATTTTATTACCAATGTGCAGCAGAAATCTTATTTGACTAGTACCATCAAACACCAAAACATTTCTATTCTGCAGTGAACTTCAAAGGGGGAGAAGCAGAAGAACAAGGCTAGAAAAAAAGATAAAAACAAACATGCTGACTATCCAGGATGCTGTAAAGCCTTTATTGCTTTTGCTTGGGAAGACCTTCATAATTCTACCAGACCTGAACTCAAAGCAATAAAATCTTTAAAGGAATCTGTACCATCATATGTTCTCTCTATACTTGAATTTCATAAGCAGTGTAAACATGGAATTTTACCAGGCTCTAGTCCCGGAGGGAGACTCTTACATACACAAATAAGAGCAAGGATATTAGTGCTTTTGCCATTTTTTTATTTTCCCTTGCATGTTGTTTACCACTTAGATTTCATGGACTCATATATTTTTCCTGATTATTATCCAAAGGGAAACCACAGTAATTAGGGAGGTTTTGGTATATACTAATGTCCTAGCATGTCTCCCTAAAAATGATGATGATGATATGTCTCGGGGACTTGGGGTCAAACAGTGTTGTAAACCTCCATCTGACAGACCCTCTCTTGGAGCTGTGCTCTTCATGGCAGTATTGAAGTAGCACACTGGGATGTTGTTGTGAGGAAACTCTCAGACTTGTGTCTCCACGATGAATATCACCAGGACATCAGGGTATTGTTAATTATCTGAAGGCTAGGGAGTCTGGCAATTGTTTTTTGGAAGGCAAAAAAGTAGAAACACTTTGAGACGTGTGTTTATTTTCTTATGACTCTGTTTCCAATTGAGAACATGATTCAACTGTATAGTTTGAAGTCTTCTGCAAATGTTCATGTGTTAGTTTTTGTAGCAGGAATATTGTGGCTGTGAAGTGCGCTTTCAAGTTCACATTGAGAGAGGAGGTCTGTGAACATGCAAAAAAAAAAAATAAAAGCTGCTTTTTGGTTCTTGTGATGATGAACTGGAAAGTGAAGGTTAGAGATCCCTGTTTGGTGTAAACCACTGTAATCCTGCGGTATAAAGTGGAGAAATTGTGTGGTGTGGGTGAAAGATTGAGTGTGTTTTTCTTGGAAAGAAGAAGAGAAGAGAGACTCAAACTTCTTGGACAATGTATTAGTTGGGTGTAATCCAGTTGTGGACTTTGGAGAAAGTGAGATGTGCGATGAACTTGGTTTGTTGTATTGTAAAATCATTGCTTGCTGTCTAATTGTGTTCTTCAGTTGGAATTTTCTCAATTTTTTAACATGTGAATGCACATAGAAGCAGAAGTGATATGGCCAGAACCAGATACAAATTCTTACGATGTTTATGTATCCAGGAGGTAACTTCTGTTTGTAGAGACAACTTTTAACAGCACTCCCAAATGATAATCACTTTTATTTGTGCTTTTAAAAAAGTGTATCTCAAATGTGTGGTCCTGATCAGTCTTTGTTCCTCTTTTGTCTCCTCCCAACCAGCCTCCCTTAAACTTCTTAAGATACTGCTGTCATAGTAGCTTGAAAGGTGTGGGGGGATGTTTGACTAAGTGGTTTCTATAAAGGCAGGACAAGCCTGCGGGGCACATCTGTTACGAGCTCTCCAGGGAGCTTTCCTTGAGGTCAAAGCTGAACATGTGTTGTGAAGATCTTGGGTGTGGTTGGGTTGGGGTTTTGCTCCACTATATGGGGTTTTGGGGTTGTTTTCTAATGACAAGATACATGTGGTGCGTCCGTGTTGTAATTTCCCAACAGCTGCTTGAGTGCCAGGCGATAAAATGACAGACAAAATGTGGTGCAGATAAATAGTCGTGCATGTGGGAGAGGAGTGAGTAATTACTGGGAAGGACAAGAGAAATTCAGGCATCACCTACATCTTGAAGCAGTATGTGTGTCTTTTCCCCTTCTCCGAGAGGAGATAGAGAACCTCCAAAGTGTGCAGAGGAGGGTGAAAAGGATGATGAAAGTTATGGGGCAGCAAGGAGTGATTGAACAGACGGTTTCTGCATGTTTTCAGGTACTTGCCCAAGAGCAGGGAGAGGGTCCTGGCTGCTTTCATCGTGACTTGGGTTTGGGGCCAGAAGAAAAGTGCAAATGCAGTTCCTCACAGCACAGATCCTGCAGTTGTTCCTACCCCCAAGGAAATCACAGGAGTTGGCACAAGTGCACAGCACAAGAGATGATCCTCAGCCTGGGAAAACCATCCTCCTGATCCCCCACCATTGCATGTGGGTTCACAATAAGGAGAAGTCATCCCGCACATGTTCATCTTTCAACTTCTTGCTAATGTTGTCATGTTTGTCAGCAAAACTGACAACAGCAGAACCACGTAACACTTTCTTCCCCCCGGCATAGCTGTACTCCCTGGTGCAGTACAGTTGGAAGTCTCATTCCCAGTGCTTGCTTGCGCTTTTTTTTTTTTTTTTTTAAAAAAAAAAGTCTAAATCCTCTTCATACTCATGGCACTCAAACTTAACCCACCATGGAGAGCTGGATCCATGAGTTTGGCAGACCAGTTGTTATGATAGCTTCTGAGCACCAAAGAAGGCAAATCGTTGAACAGTCGTGGAAGAGCTTAACGCGAGCACCTTGCTCCTGCTAGAGAGCCTACGCAGGCAGGCAGCGGTGAAATAGCAAATGTCCTTTAGCAAAATGGTTTTGCTGGCAAACTTCTGAAGTTGTTGTTCTGGATATTCATTGAGATTTCTCTTTTAATTGAAAATGATCTGATAGTTGTTTTTCTGATTAGAATTAAGCTTTTATTTTATCTGGAACATGATAATGTGCTGAGTTCTGTTGAAGCCATTTTTGGGGGCAGTTGTGCTACCCAAACCAACCAAGTGTTAAGGCTCTCCTGTTGATTTCACTGGAGGTCTGGTTGGGTCGGAAGTTATACGGGGGCTTTTTTGGTAGGTTGACTTTAAGACTTTTGTAGAGTAAAAAGGCATCATCTATCAAATTCAGGCAGCTGCAGGCGAGATTTCCTGGTCTTAATAAAGCATCATGTAGCTGGACAAATGGTTGTCTCTATGTTGACCCAGGAACTGGTCTTGTTTGTTTGGGAAGGGGAGTCTTGTCATATCAAAAAAAAAAAAAAAAAAACCACCCCAAAACAAAAAACACTTCCAAATGTTAGAGCCACTGGTATAAGATACCTGGAGACATTTAAGAGTCTTTGGACCCCTAAAAACTGGTGTGACTACTGGGAGAAAAAAATCTTGTTTATAAGTAGCCATTCGTCAATGATAGGCTCAGAATAATTTGCCATGCTTGGTTTTACTAGTGGTGTTCATTAACAAGAAAATACCTTTGGTCCTTTTATGTGCTACATCCATCTTTCTAGTTAATGTTATCCAGTTAAACGGGCCAGATGTGAACAGATGCTGAGCTGAATTAATCTGCTTAAATGTACACGCTGTTGGATGCCAAAACGTACACTTTGTCTGAGTCTACCAGATAGGCCCAGTTAACAGTCCGTGGTGAGAAGTTAGCTCTTCTGGGGACAGCAGACCTCTCTGGAAGCTGTCATCGAGAGGAAACTAGCTGTTACCAATCCTTTCCTTTGACTATAAAGGAGTTGGGCTGACCAGCTCTAATGGAGAAAACCACCTTGAAGGAGAGTCAAGGCAGGTGAGAGAAATCCCACTCTCAAATCCTTATCAAACATGCTGGAATAATTTTGCTTTGGTTAGAGGCTTTGTCTCCTAACGTAGCGCCAAGAATGGTGAACTATCTTCAATTTACTCAAGAATTGAGTTTTTATAACTTCTTTCAGATAGAAACATGCGAACACGTTTCATAATTTCCTTTACAATTGTGTGCATCCATCTATGCAAATATACAGGCTGTTTGAATTACTTAATGTTGGAGTACTTTGAAAATGTAATGTGCTGTGTAAATGCAAAGTATCAACGATATAGTCCTACGATTAATAAGGCCTTTTATTAAATAAATGCCGGTCCTTGCCAAAATTCCAGAGAGACTTGTGGTAGAGCATGTGTACTTAACAGGTCAGAATGTGAAAGTAATAACACACATTCTCAAATAGAAAACACATGTATTTGTTTTTAACCTTGGATATATTATTTTAAATTCTTAATACCCTCACCCTTCTTTGATTAGAGGGCCATAGACTAAGTGGGGTTTTGTAAGAGATTTTTCTAACAGATGTTCACCGCTGAGAACATTTCAAACTGAAGACAGAACAGATGAAAATCTGTGGAGGAAAATATAATATAATATTGATCTTTAAACTTGGAAGACTGTGGGAAATAACGAGCATAGCTTTCCTTCTCTTAACAGTTGGTGCTTTGTACTGACTGGGAGGTTGCAGAACTCAATGTACAGCAGTAGTGGGGGGAAGAAATGAAATGGTAAAAAATGGGAGAACTGGTTTGAGTATTAGTACTCTGATCATACGGAGAAATTAGACTGGTTGTGTTAATCCTGATGAATGCTGCTTAAGTGAGTTGGTATATAAAGTTATGCTAAAGCTTAGGGGTCTGACCTATCTCAACTGCACCATTTGAAGTGAAAACATTGCTTAGATTGATGGAGGTCTTGTTATCAAGTGCTTCTTTACTACCATTAGGCTCAATTCTTGTTTCTGTTCAATTTATCAGCTCTTACTACAAACAGATTAGAAGCATCAGAAGCTTTATCTCAGCAAAATTTATCTGAAAGCCTCAACATTTGGTCATGAATAATACTGGCTTGTTACAAAGACCGCTGGAAAAAATCAACTAATCAATGAAATAAATTGCATGGACACTTACAAGCTTGGGCTTTTGAAAAGAGATTACCTTTGCTATTGAATAGCATGTGTTGCAGTAAATGACTTTGTAAGGGTTTAAGGGTAAGGAGATGGGGCAGGTGGAGCTTCAGATCTGGGGCTTCAGTCTCCTGAAGTATTTGTTAAGTTTCCAAGCATGGGGTGAAGGTGCCAAACAGACTCCCTAGCTGCTTGCATCAAAGTGGGTGTCTTGACAATTACAATGGAATCTGAGATCGAAATCTGTTGTAGCACAGCTATAGATAACATCAGTAAACAAATAGAATAACCACATTAAAAAGAAAAAAAAAAAACAAAACAAACCTGAAGCTAGAGAAAATGTGAGCATCAATTCTCTGTGCTCCCTTCTTTCTCTTTTCTTTCTCAGAAGAAAAATGAGGGGAGGAAAAAAACTCCCACCCTTTTGGAATAAGAACTTACTGTATGTTACTGGTTGAGGTCTGTGGGATTCCCAGCTTCAGTCCACACCATACGGAACACCCGTATCAGGGTAACCCGCCGGGCTGGGGCTGGCCCAGGTGAGCGCTCCCCAGGGGTACGGCTGGGAGCACCGTTATTAAAACATAGGCTGAAGCAGCACATTGATTTGGAAATCCACTGCAAGTAAGAGTTTAGGGGGCAAGTGGACACCACCGCTGATGTGAGATGTCCCGTCTGTTTTGATGGACACAAGATAGTAAGTTTTCCCTGTCTTGAACTCTTGGTTTTGGCATTGCTGTGTGAGAGCAGGCGCGGGGCAGCTGGCAGAGCGCGTTGGTTTTTAACTGTGATGGAGCAAAAGGACACCGATACCCATTCGTGGCAGCTTCTCTCACAGCAAGTCCATTTTGGTATTAAACTGCTGAGTAGCTGCCAGAAATGGTTAGCACAGAATATGGTTGTTCTCACTGCTACAAGTATCTGTTAACTAGTTTCTACCTCTATTTAAGCTGCTTTCTTCTTCCTTTTGTTTATCTATGGATTTTAAATAGCGAACCAAGCAAGTTAGAACAGTTAGATCTCTACTGTCAACCTCCTATCATTTTCCTTTAGACCTAAGTTTTACTTTCTAGCATAAATATAAAACGGGTTTCTGATTCTGCAAAACTTTGGCATATCTTTAAAAAAATTTTTGCTCTGGTTATTATCTTGATGCTGTGATGTGGTTGTATCTAATGTCTCCTGTTCTCTTTTCCCCCCTTTTTTTTTTACTATTAAATATTAATAGACAATATGTTTGGGGGAAGCTTTTTTTGTGTGTTGAATTTTGTGTTAGTGCTGGAGCTCAGTGGTGTGCGTGTCAGGAACCAGGGCCTCTGCCCATTTAGAATAGGGAGAGTCTGGCTTTGGTTTCTGTATAAGAGTTTGTTAAAAGCATCTTTCGTTTCGTTGACTCAGGGGAACATGTTTCACTGAAACCAAGTCTGGAAATAGGAGACTGTAGTTTGGGGACAAGGAAAATTATCAGGGTTGGGATAGCAAGGGCTTTCAGCTTGGGAGGCAGTGGCCCTGCTGCTCACCCGCTGCTGAAAAATGGTGACATCTATCAATCTATCAAAGGGCAGAGCAGTAAGGTAAACAACGGCTGTAAACAGGGACATCTGGCTCCCATAAATTAATTGGCCATTTACACAGTGAGGGCTGCTTGCATGTAAAAGAAGGCTTTCCTCCTAACGCTGTCATACGCTTTTGATTCTCCTGGTTCATCTGTGAATTAGGTTGGCTTGTTTTAGTCAGCTGGATTTAATTTATTTTACTTTGTCACTCTTGAAATGAAGAGGAACTGGGCGGTCATGAATCATCTGACACTGACACTTTGTCTTTTGATCCTCTGGGGTCTTTGCTTATATTTTTGCTTATAATAAGAAACGCAAGAAATGGGGATGATGAGCCTGTCTGCACGAACGTGAGTTCAGACTCCTCTTCCCCTGAGAAATCTTTTTTCCCTCACCACTGCCACCAGTGCTGTTGAGTGTAATTGATGGTGCCTTGGGCTGAAGAGGTTTCCATCTTGCTAAAAATGTTCTGAAAAGTCCCCATATGTGAGAGCAGCCCAGGTTCTCTGGACCGATGGTGGCAATGCTTCATCAGTTACTAACTGGGCATGATGAGCTCCAAGGCCTGGGCTTTGCTCTGGTGCAATCAAGAAGTTGTAGCTGACCGGACTTTTGAAAAATGTGAGGGCAGATGAAGGGGTGCAGGGACGCTGCTGTTGGGATGGACAAGGCTTTGGACTTCATCCAATGGAAAGACTGAAGCAAACTCAATCCAGTGTAAGGAATAGATTTATGTTCCTGGGCCCGAGGCCAGGGCATGCTGAATGCATCCCAGAAGTGTTGTACTACTTAGTTCACATGCCTTTTGCAGGGTTAAGAGAAGTTTGCCCTTCAGGGTTGCTCTCCTTGATTCATCCATTAAGTAGTGTTGCAGGAGAGGAAAAAAAGCTACTAACATGTTGTTTTAGCTTGAATGAAGTAACCCCTGCTGCCATATGTGGCACTGAGGACTGTCATCCAAATTTTTGAGTCTCTTAAATAGTCGAGGCTTCCTCTCTTCTTCACCCTGAGGTGAACAACACATGGTCTTGCTTTTCCAGGAGCGTAGCTGAACTGAGATGTGTGTGGGTTGGTGGTGTGGTTTTTGGTTTTTTTTTTGTTTTTTTTTGGTTTGTTTCTTTTTTTCCTGTAATCTGTCAGCAGTGCTGTGGGGTTGGGCAGCTGACAGGGGACATCTCGTGCTCTGCAATGCTCCTCTGCTTCCCTGTTGTACTCACTCCTGAGCACCAGCCGGCCCACTGGGGAACAGGAGCAGAGGTTTGCTGGAAAAAAGTGCATTGAGCATTTCTGCAGACTTTTCTAAAACCTGTGGAAGACCCTCAAACATCTTTCCATTGACAGGAGTTGCTGAAGATAAGTCCAGTGGGCACTCGTTAGTCTAACATAACCCAAACAACTGCTGTCTTGTCTTACTGACAATGAAACATGACACAAATGCCATTAATGCGATGAACAAACGGGTGATGGTTCTGTGAATGGTACCAAAGTATTTTTGAAGTTCTTGGGGAGATGATTATTGCTTTTAATCATTCCAGGCATAATTTCTGGGGAGTGTCATCCATGAGTAAAGACAATCAAAAAGGTATTTTAAGGGAGAAGAAAAAAAGAAACCAATTTAAACCTGTTGGTTTTCATGTTTATATCCTGTCTGTGTTTTAATGGCAGTTTATCCTTGGCTTCTGGTAGCATCTCTTGACGTGCGTCTCCCACCCCGCCACTGTGCTGCACTGTTAGATGTCTTCCACCACCCATTCCCCTTGCCCTGCTCCTCTATGGCTCCATCTGCCCCGTGGCAGGGCAGCCTTGAAGGGACTGGGACCTTCTGGGGAATTTCCTGCAGCAACAGGCTTTCTGTCAGCCCAGGGAGCTCTAAACACCTTCACAAACTGCAGCTGTGTATGGGCAACAGTTGTTTCTCACACACAAGGTACTGGGTTCGTTATGGCTTTACAGGTTAAAATGATGTCCCTATAAGCCAGGTGCCTCTGTCAAACTTATCCATGCACTCAGGCTTGAGTTTCTTCTTTAATTTGCTGCTCAGCAGATGTACTTGAGGGGGTATAAGAATAAGTCCTACTATGTGATGCTAATAACAAAATACATACTGGAGGGGAAAGAAGCTCTGCTGGCTTATGAGACAAGATGCTTGCTCTAGAACTGATGGGTCTGACAACATGTGTTTTGCCGCTGCTTTTTTTTTTTTTTCAAGACTGTGTAAAGACTTTTTTTTTTTCTTCTGTTTGGCAATCTCTGCTCCAAGGTATCAGGATTTTACTCTGCCAAACGGCCCCTCAACTGCGTCATGGTTTGGCTGGGTGGATGGACCCTCCGCAAACTTGTGAGTCTGTCTGCTAGATGTGCGTTTCAGGATCAGGACCATCTGGAGTGCAATGAAAAGAAATTTGCCATTGCATCCAACCAGGGAATCCAGCTTTTCTTGAAAAAGCACTACGGGAATTTTTTTTTTGATCCAGTCTGTAAGCCACTTGAGAGATTACTAAGTAAATATGTACAGTTAGATCAGGCAGGCTTTGTAGTAAAGAGGGAATTTATTAGAAAGTATTCAGAGAATAATAAACATCACTGAGAATTCCTGGGTTCCAGCCCACGGATTTATGAGTTCATGCTTTAGCTGGATAAATCTCTCTGCCTTAGTTTCCCCTTTGGGATGCAGTGTCATCTCCAGACCACTTTCCCTGCTCTTATCTTGAAATTGGGAAAGGCTATAACCAAAAAGATAATGTTAATCGCTCCTGTAAGCCCTCCATCATAAGTCGCTCTGTGGGCTTGTCTGACTCCTGTTGAAAGTTTTGTTGATTGCTAAGTGGCTGTTGCTGTCAAGGTGGAGATTTAGGAAAAAATACCTGCAGGGTCTGAGGTCTCGGTGAGGAGTCGTTCCCCACATGGTAATTCTTTTGCCTTCTGCTTGGATGTGTATCCCTGAGCTCTAAGGCCCTGTGGTGACTGCTGAGATCAGAGGCGGCATGTTTTCTATATGTGCACATAAAACCAAATGAGTCTGAAAGCAGGTACACTGTTTGAATGCTGTCAAAGAGATACTAAAGCTCGTTCTGCAGCTCTGTGAGTTACCATTGTTTTAAATGCTGGTACTGACACCTTGGTTGTAAAAAAAAAAAAAACAAACAAACAAAAAAACCCAACAAACAAACAAAAAAACCAAAAACCAAAAACAAAACCCACTAATTGAGGTATGCCCTGGAGAGTGGAGATGCAGCACTGACCCTGGATACATCCCAGGAGCAGCCCCTCACCAAGGGCTCCCTGCAGGGATGAAAACCCAACAAGCCTTTTGTACCAAATACAAACTACTTCTGGGAGATATTTTCCGAGGAGAAATGTTTGTTCTTCATGCTGCCTAATACGAGAACAAAAGCAGCTGAAAAGGAGGTTGGTTTTAACTCCTTGAGCAGTGACAGCTTGAGGTATGGGGACTTGCCAATCTTGGGAATGCAAGAGCTGTCTTTGGAGCACTTCACAAGGTGAGACTTGGAGGGAGACAAAAAGAAAAATGCATGATGGGAGCAATGAGTTTGGCTTTGGTTTGTTGGGTTGGCTGTTTTTTTTTTTGAAGTGAAGGCTAAGTTAAATGGAGATAAACTCTTCTCCTTACTTTCCACTTGAGCAGGGAAGTTTATCAGTGTCTGAGCACAGGAGACTTCACACTGTGTCTGATTTCCCCAGCCGGTGGTGGTCTGATGGCTTTTGCTAGAGGGAGGGAAATGATAAGAAAAGTCAACGATGAGTTCTCTGCTCTTTTTACCTGGTTCAGGTCAAGTCTTTCATGGTGCAAAGTCCCCAGGGGTCCAACCCAGAAACACATGATGTGACTCCAGGCACCTTTCAGCAGGGGCCCGTCTGCATCTCCCTTTCCTCAGGAAGAAACTGCCTTAAAAACTGCTGCGTTTCTGGGGTTATTTGTTTTGCTGAACCTTTTTGTTGCCAGGCCACTGTGGTGGTAAATGGAGCAGCATGTGATTTGGGGAGTGGTGTTGAAAGAGGCCCTCCTCTTGTTCCCTTCTCAAGGGGGTCTAGGTTGAACCCATTTATCTCCTTTCCTGTGGATTATTGGGAACTTGCTTGCATGCTCCCAAGCCCCATCTCTTGGGCTTCATCCGCTTTGCTTAAAACGGAGCAGGCTTTTGGATGCTGTGAGGAATTGACAGCAAAGCGCGGGAGCTGTATTTGGGCTCTGATGGTAAAGATACAAGCGGTGGGTTTTTTTTTTTCTTGTATTGGGATGACTTCTGAAGTTCAGAGCAGTGTTTTCATTTGTGCTTCCAAAAGTTACCTCCAGAAGGAACAATGTAGATCTTTGTGTGGCTACACATTAATTCCCTTAGTGTGTTTCTACTCATATTTCATCAATAAAAGAAACATATTCTAATAAATGTTTTTCTAGTGACATTCAATAATGTATTCTCTTATGAACAAGTTGAAATATATCCATAAATTTTAAGCAGACTCTTTGTTAGTCAGGATTGGCTTGAATATTTGAATCTCTGTCCAGTGCTGTAAAACGTAACATGCATTTTGGGTAAGTAGTCTGGGGCTATTTTTTACTTGTGTAGATGTTTTTTCTAGTACCCCTAATTTAAATAATCAAATTGATACTGCTTCCATATCCTAAGCAGAGAAATAGCTTTGATGGATGGCATGCTTTGATAGGAAGAGATTAAAGTAGTGAGTGCTTACTTTAATGATGTAGTGAGATACAGTTTGCAGATATTTCTTATAATTTAGGATTTGATAACAGTCTTTCTAGGTTTATAGTGCATTCTTGTAGTCTCATTTCCCATTATCTTGTTGTGGTATAGGGACTATAACTTATTAAATGAGGAGCTGGGGTTTAATTTATTGTGGGTAACTCTCTCTTAAAATCTACTTTAATGTATAGATGGGCTGTAGCACTTTTAAGTGACTGGTGGTCAGAATGATGTATTTATTTTTGTTGCTGCTTGATAGAGAAGAATTTTTCCCCAGGGATGTAGTACTGCACAACTGACCTATTGCATTAAATAAATTCTCTGCTTTCCTTTGGAGTAAGCAAACCAGTCTTTTTCCCAGAGCAATTACAGATGCGTGCCCCTTCCCCTTGCTGATTCATACCACATTGGTACAAAGTCTGTAAATAAACAGAGCTGAATTTCTACCTAACTGTTTTACATGGGAATGATGCACGTTTGGCTGGTGGAGGGTGACGTGATCCATTTGAACTATTGCAACTGTGCCTGAGAACTGCCTTGCCACATCGGCCTCGTGGAAGAAGCGTTGCAGGCACCAGGGGCTGGAGAGACAGTTGTGGCCTTGAGTGATTATAAAGAAATAAAGCAGTAACCATGGCCTGATGGCTTTGAGCTTCAGGGAATAGCCAAGTAGGGTAAACAGTCTCAAGCTATCCTCAGTGGAGCTGAGGACAGAAATACAGTGCAGCTCCAGCTTGATGCTGGCACTGGCAGCCTGGGGTGCGGTGCTGAGCTGCCCGTTGTACCACGGTTGTGCAGAGGTGGGCAAGCGCTGCACAGTGTTTGCTCAGACAATTAAAGCAGCTCTAATGCTAATTCTCAGCCCTGTTCCAGATTTCCTTTCTAGATTTTTACAAACTGCCATTTGCGGAAGAGCCCAGTTTATCTTGATATCAACTGAGCACTTGACATGAGCACAGATGTTGTCGACAGAAACTCCCCAAGAATTGGCACCAGATCTGCTGCTTTGCCTCTCTTTATTGTGCCTCTATCCCCCTAATGAGCAGACATGCTCAGGGGCTGAAAGGAGCAGTCTGGCCTTCTGTCTTCAGCACACCTGACACATCTGCTGACTTACTACTTTATGGATGGTTTTCCCCAAACATGACTTTGTTCTCGTTGCTGGAGTTTGTCTTTGCTTTAATTCCCTTTGAATTCCTACCTTCTGATAAGCATTTAAAGCAAGGAATTATGCGTAAAGACATGAACAACCTAAGCACTGTTCCCAAGATGTTTTAATGAACAACAGAAAACGAGAGGAAAGTAATGCTACTGCCAAACCCTAATGTATGACATAAGTTCCAGAAAACATCACAAACTTGTACATGTAGTCTGAGTCGTAGCACTCAAGCTTAGGATTTTATGGGAAATTCTACCTCTGCAACAGCTTTCTTAACAAATGATGTCAGGCAGTGTTCTGAAACAGTCAAGAAATTGTCCTCATTTTGCTTCAGATGGTGACAAAATTACTCTTAAAGTGAGAACCTGTTAAACTTGGATCTGAAGTTGGATATAGTTACATTTAATGCACACATTCAGCCTGTTAAGCCTTGCCTCCGGTCATGGGACTATATAGGAAAACTCTGGAAAGTAAATTATTTATTCCTTGGGTTTGATTGAAAAAAAACACCCGTTTTCTTACAGCTTCAGGTCTTGCTTATACTGCATAGCAGTTACACTTCATAACAACTTTATAATATACAAAATTGACTTGGCATTAAGTACTTATAAAAAGAATATTTTAGCCTGCAAGTGCTGGTGTTCCTGAGACTTGGGGTTATAAGTTATTCTAAAGCATGCAGTGATTTCTATCACTCAAAGTTTTAAACGTACATACAGAAAACAAACCTTTCTCAAGGTCTGTTCTGTGAAATGGAAGTGCTACTCCTCATTACCAAAGCGGATCCTCCGAAAATATTGTTGTATGCAGATGCCTCTAATAGTTGTGTTTTGGAGGCAAGTGTCAGGGCAGTCTTCCACAAAGCGTTATGGTTATAAAGTTGAAGACCACAAAAAAGCAGGGTTGCGTTTTATCTGATGGATCACTGCTGTAGATAAGTCTAAAGCCTTCAGTGAAATGCAACGGCAGATTCCCCACCAGCCTCAGTATTGTAGGTTGTCTTATTAGCTGCTATTAATGTGGAGTTTTTGTCGTTGAAAAGCAGGTTTTGATTCTGAAATAGATACCCCACTATCCTGTCCCATGTAGGCCTGTAGAAATCCCGTTAGACTCACACTAAACTGCATCTTAAGACTACTTGACTTTCCCCGGTGTTGACTCCAGCTGCAGGATCTGGTTTCATGGGCAGGAAAGCAGAATATTGTGTGGGCTTTAAATGATAAACAGCTGTCAATCCAGGCTGTGTGCTTTTACTGGTTTTATCTATTTTCTGTATTGAAACGTGATACAGTGTTTGAGTTCTTTAGTATTCTTTCTGCGAGAACACGAGACCCACATCTTTGGAGTATTAGAAGGACATGGAGTCATTTGTTGTGATTATTTACTGTTTTTATAGTAAAACATGACAGCTTGAAAGAAACTTGTGCCCTGTCCAGGGATAGCTGGGTCTTCCTCAGTTAACTTGTACAGCCTTGAGCTTTTGTCTGATTACTGAAAGCAGCTAATAGGACATCTGAGTAGTAAATTAACTCCATCCCTTATGCCTGTATCCTTTCATTGTTAGCAGCAGTGTTTAATTAAGAACCACAGAGCCTCAGATACTAACCCAAGCTACAGGAAGGTATGCCTTGTCCTGAACAAATGAGTAACACTTCTAAGAAGTGCAGGCACAGAAAGAAATAACTTACTGAAGGCTACAGCATCGTAATTTTGAGCAAGTTGCTACTGAAGGGCAGCAGTGAGTAAACCCAGGCCTCCTGGGGCAGGGTCAGGTCTTCTGCCCCGCGGATCAGACTATTCTGAACTCTCCGCTTCACCCCAAGTCACCTTGGCGCTCCTGCTAGGAGTCACTATAGAGGTTTTCCATTTACTGCCCCTTTCTGATGGCTTCTTGGCACATGCTGCTGATGTCGTCTTGTCTCTGCTTCCACAGTTGCTGCCCATCTCTCCCCTGAGGATGCCCTGCGCAGCATCTTTAGGGAGCCGGGGCTATTGCCAACACTAGTGTCATCGCTCTTCATTTCGGACCCCTCGATAGCTTTCTTTTCTTCCTTCTCTCTGCAGTTCTAATCTCACTGAGTTCCTCTTCATGTATGTTGTTTTAAACTGATAACTGTGCCCTCTTGAGACATTTTAAAACTGTACAGGAATTGATTAATCTGAGCACTAACATGGTGCCATTGACAAAGTATGTGCGCGTGTTTGTGTTTTGATCAGTGTAGAAAGACTAGCAGTTACTAATCCTTTGGGTGTTTTTTTTTTTTCCAATAAAGACTTGATATTAAGAGATGTCAAATATCTGTTGGAGCCAAGAGAGGTTTGTTCTGAGTCAACTAAAAAATAAGATCCTAAATTGCAGTAGGAGATTTTTCTAATCAGATTTGTTGATCATATGTGAATGTAGCATGCTAAAATGGAGCTTTTTGAAACACATGCCATTTCTTGGATTATGGTAATTATAGAGCTGAGAGAAACTCAAGCTAGTGGAAAAATAAATCTGTACTTGACAATTTACATACTGACATCCAGAAACAATAAGATGTACTTGATGTGCAAATAAACAGATTCTCCTCTCGGATGAATTCAAGTGGCGTAGCTCCAAGCACAATAGTTTTCCAAGGAAGATGTTTTCAAGAAAAAAGCATGGACTTACTACTTGTTTTCCTCTTCATCCATAGAGAATGTACAGTTTGGAGAACTAAAGGGTCTTGCTAGAAACTGTGCCAATAAATGGACCTTGATGGTGTTGTCTTTGGCAGCCAACCGGGGAAGAATTCTGAATTAGTTTTGAAGGTCCTGTTTCTAAAAACTCTTAGCAGACCAAAATCAAGGTTGAAATGACCTGCAAAGGCCATTTTGTATCTTTAGCGTGCTAAAACAGGCATAGTTTATCTTGCTGTGTGTGCCAAGCTCTGCTAAATGTGCCCTGGCACCTGCATGAGCAAGATAGTGCTTGTGTGAGCTGGTGGAAAAGGATGCAGCGGAAGTCCTTGACACAACTACCTTGAAGGAATAAAGTGATAGTGCGCGGAAGATTGCTGGGCGACACTAAACGTTGACTTTTGTGGCTTGGATATGTTTGATAAAGTATTCTGATTTAAAGGAGAAATGGTCTGGTTGAGGAATTAATCAACAGGAAGGGCTGGTTTGTGTAAATACAGTGTTTATTTCTTGTTTGGCCTTGTACCTCATGGGCGCGAAGCCATGCGAGGAATGCACTGTCCAGCAAAAGGAGGGGACTGGGCCGGCAGCCTTGGCTGGCCAGCAGCAGCAGGGTATCCTGAGGGACAGCGATGGATGCCTGGAGGCTTAGCACTTCCTTTTATTCCTCTGGTTGCTTGCGGTCTAATCCTGCAAATGCTAATGAGGAGTGGGGAGCAGGATGCTGTGGAAGGGAAGGAGCCCTGTACTGGGCTTTTGAGGCTCACCAGGAAGAGCCGCTGGTGGGAGATCACCCAAGCTTGGAGCTCTCCATCACTGGGGGTTGGTGGAGATAATTTTCTTCTCCTTACTTTTGTGATGGTGGAGATGATTTTCTTCTCCTTACTTTTGTGAAAGGGGAGGAAGGAGTAATACAGTCTATAGCTTTGAATTCATGGGTGAAGGATTGAGTTACTGCCTTTGTCAGCCAAAAGTCAATTGAAGTGGTTTGCAGTTCACTACCCTGACCCTCCGCAAGTAGATCTGCGTTATACAGTATATTGCAAAGCTGATGGGACATCACTGCGAAGTTTCTCAATTCACATAGATGTGTGTGACTTTTTTACCTATAAGGGATGCAATTTATCTGTGTATGTGTGTGCAGATGAGTTGCATATATGTATTTTTTTAAAAAAAAAAAGGATGTTGTCATGAACACCTTTCCAGAAACTAAAACCACAAATTTCCTGCTTTTTTTGCCCTTTATTTAGTGCAAAACTTCTGAGAAAGGTGGAGTGCAGGTGCACGTAGAGGAGCGCTGGCCACAGTCCCATCTCTATGTGCTCCATCACATGAGGGAAACCCCACTGTCCTTGTGAACCTCGCTGCAGCTGGCGGTGCTCTGCACACATACTGGGTCTGTGGATTGGCTTGCGTGATTGCAGCCCGTGTTTCATGTTTGGGATGACTGTAAATTCAGTAATATGACAAACATTTAAAAAAAAAAAAAACCAACCCAACCCTCTTCCACAGAATATTGTGCTGCTTAAATGCTGAAGTAATTTTGATTTACTACATAATGAAGTTATACGTGGCTTTGAAATATTATGTGCGTAGTTTACCAAGAGGTCCTTCCAGACTTCTTTTTAATCTTACCACAAAGTATCATGACTGCGGAATGGCTTGTATTTGGTCTGTGGTTTTGCGAATAGACTCTGAGACTGGAGTTTAAAAGACAACAACGAAAACCTCAGAACTTCGAAACACATCTCGAGCTCTATTTTAGGATCCAGAGCTACAAAGGAGCTGGAAGAGGCGGGAGCCAAGGTCTGCTCTTGGTTACCCTACTGAAGTAGGGAGTTATTTCAAGCTGTCGTCCGACCAAGGCTTCTTGCAGCAGCAATGCCAGCATAAGTAGCGTCTGCTTCTCTGTGTGGTGAAACAGGCTGGGAACTGACTTGGTTACCAAAAATAACACGTGGAAATGGCTCTTCTGAGTCTGGGACAGGTCCTGATTGGGTACCACGTCGGCACTGCCACCCAAGGAAATGGCTTTTGTGTTGCACGCTTGGGGAATTGGATCAACCCTCTAGCTGCATGGAGTAACCAAGGCAGTATGCAGCCAGCTGCTTGTTTTCTAGAGAAAAAAAAAAACCAAACTGAAAACCTTAAACCTGCTGCTGTGAGAAAAGGGCAAGGGGAGATGCATTGGAAAGTTAGAGTGCGCCATAGGCAAGCGAGGGCTTGTTGGGTTGGACTCTTTGTCCGGTTCTGCTTATGGATGCAAGTGCTCAGTGCTGTGGTGGTGCTCAGCTGTGGTGATATGACTGAGGTTCTGGTACGTGGTTTACCCAGGAGAGATCAGCTGAGAAGTAGCATCTGGTTTTCAGCTTGCTTTTACCTATATTTTCAGCTGCGTTGACAAAGGCCCAGGGAAGCCCGCAGCAATCTGCCCTGGGCCATGTGGTGAATCGATGGCTTATTTTAGTTCTAAAATGATCACAAGCCCGTCTAGGTTGTGGTCCTGATAGTCATTGCTGGAGTTGTATTAACTTTATTAAAATACACAGATGCCCTTCACTTTAATAAGCCAATAATTCCCATATTGTTTGGAAATGCAGAGAGATGAATCCAGCTGAATCTCAATGTTGCTGGAGTATTGCGTTTATAATTACTAAATTTGATCTCTTGAAAGCACAATGTGTTCATGTTTCACATGGTATGTGAAATATTGCCTGGACTGCGAAACCCAAAGAGGCGTGGGATGAACTGTTCTCTGCCTGCTGTTGTACCTAAGGCAAGTTTATCTCAAATACCAGTTGAATGCGGAGCTGATTCTTGTATGGGCAATTGGAGAGCTGCTTGCTTTTTTTAATTGCTAGAAGCTTATTGCTAGCATCAGGGTATCCTGTGTTAAGAGGCACTCTGTTTGTGGTTTTCCTTTTGGAAAGGCTCCCACGTCGCCTGAAAGCGCAGACACGCTGCTCTCTAGCTGAGCCTCTCCCATTCACGGCACAGGAGGCTGTGCCACGGTCCTGCCAGCTTCCTTGCTGTGGCTCTGGAAAATGACCCAAAGACCCAAGGCGTACAAATACCTTTGCTTTAGTGTGACACGACAGACAGAGGTGTCTGGTTTCTGTCAGATCTTACGGGGGAAAAGGAGTTTTGCCAAAGCAAGCTGCGTGTCTGCCCTCCAGCTGGACTGGGGCTCCTGGCTCACTGGAGGGTGCCAACAGGGATGGGAAGCACATCTCAAAAGCAAAGTCCAGAAATTGAGTGAGCAGTAGTGGGGGAGGAAAAAAAAAATTACAGGCATTAGCATGTTTTACTTTTCTGTAACACCTGGAAGTTTGGTGTCTTATGGGGGCAGCTTTGTGCCCGTGTCTGGTGTGGGCTGTGGGTGCCACTGCGTGGTAAAGCTGGAGCTGAGCTGAATCCCCCCCAACCTTACATAATTCAGATCAGCTACACATGGGTGTTTAGGTTGCTCTGCAGTTGGTTTATTGCATTCACATGTTGCTTTCATTATACCTTACAGCCTTATTTCTTTTTTTTTTTTTCTTTTTAGGGGAGGGAGTAAAAAGAGGAACAAATCCAAAACTAAAATTAGTCATTTGAGAGTCCAAGTTTGTTTTTCATTTGTTTGCAGTTAGGATGGGTTTGGGTTGAGGGGAGTTTGCTGTGGGGAGGGGACTGCAAAGACGAGTTGTGGGGCTCTTCATTGATGCTGCTTCTCCCTTGATGTCCACATAGTCCTTTTACAGTCGCACCTATGTGAACATATCACCATGGTCTTGGTGTTTTATTAGGGTTTTCCTCCCCTGGCTCTTCTCACTTGTGGCGTTTATGTGGTGGAGACGAGTTATGGCCAAGCCACCCTCATCAGCACTCACAAGCACCTTGATGCTGGAGGGGCTGATGTCCTTGTTGGGGCTCCTGCTGTGCCCCATCACTTCATGCTGGAGTGACTGGTGGGACAGGCTCACAGTGAAAGAATTAGCACAGGTCAGATGTGGTCCTGGTGTTATCCCCCACTGCCTTCCTGATGCTCGTGTATTTTGGTGGATATTTCTGATATTTAGTCAACGGTATGTCTTTTTGTCATCTGTTAGTGCTCAGAAATCACATGTCCTACGTTCTCATGGAGCCAGCTTGGAAATGGTTCTGGTCTTGGATGAGACAGTGATAGCTTGGTGTGTGCTGCAACCTTGATTTTGATGGGGTGCCCACCCATAGGCACCCTTCCCTATCACTGTGTCACCAACCCTCATCCTGACTCAAAACCAGAACGTTGTATACATCTGCACTAAGTCGCCAATGAAGGTCTGAGGGAAAGGGCTTCACTGGCAGGGGTTCCTTAGTCTCATCACATTGGAGCTTTTGGGATACTTGACATAAGAGGGTGGTTTTTTTAACCCCTGTGGTCCCAAAGTTTTTCTCTGCAATTATAAAACTGTCTTTTCCCCGGTGCCTGGTTTCTCCTGTGACTCGCAGGGTTGCTGGGAGGCTTGGCCATACTGATCGACAGCTCCTCCCTGGCAGTGGGCTTGGGGCCAGGCACTCATTAACATGTATTTAAATCACCGTTGAATAGTAAAAAAATATAGTTGTTTCCAACATGTGCTGGCCCCCAACCAATCACCTGGAGGTAAAATGCATAGTGCCTATTGCTGTTCCTTAATTCCATGCCTTCCTCACCACTCCTGTGCAGGGACAGGCTCCATCCAGCATCCCTGTGTGGTGCTGGGCTGCAGGGGAGGCAGCAGGGCACCTGCCTGTGTTTCCTGCTGGGGGGGATATCTCAGCTTGAGGGGTTTCAGAAAGTTGGATCTTGGTCGTGCCGTGGTGTTAGCTAACCTGCTGGTGGGGTATAGTAAAGCTGAAACAATATAAATCATATTGATTCCCCCTAATCCTGCCTCGTTTGTGGCTTCTTGTGTGCAGGATTGTGCCCTCCCACAAAGCCATTTAGGTGATCTTAAAAGTAGCAAGAAACGGATTTTCTAGACTTCTCACTGTAGGAGCTTACACAGGGGGAGCTCATCCATCTTCCTGATGGGATGCTTCTCCTGTCTGCCAACCTAAACTTTTCCATTTTCCTAGGTCAGGTAGCAGCATGCACTAGATCATGGCTGTCCTCTTTGTGTTGATGCTACCTCTGCTTGGTCTAGTCACTACAAGGCCCTTTTCAGGTTTCCTTTAGCCACTCCATCTTTTTTTCGTTTCTGTATGAAGGTAATAATGTGGTTGCAGAAGAAGTGAAGAGTGACCCATTCCCACCCTGGTTTCTGGTGGGAGCACAGCAAAAATGAGCACTTCCCTCCCTGTTTGCAGCCTTGTTATCCTGAAACCTTTTGTCTAATATAGAACTTGATCTTGTTATTCACACTTCCCCTGTGGAGTTACTACTTCTCTGATTTCTTCCTCCCTTTGAAGAAGTTGCTAGGAGTGATGGTACTGGCCTTACCCAGCAATAACCATAGCATAGGGCTACGATGCGTTAACCTGCATCCTGTTGGTGATAAAAAGACATCCTGGTGTACTTTTACGGTGTATCAATTCAAGCATCAGCTACATTCATGTTTTCTTTCGAACGTCGATAAGTCCCCTTGTATAAAATCTAATTTGAGATTTATAAGGAGAGATTTGAAGCAGGAAAAACATCTGAGGAGAAACCTATTAATGATGTGTTATTGAATTTGACGTCAGTCAAATGGTCATAAAACACGTTCCAGTAAAAGTACCATGAGAACAAAATTGCTCACTACTTTTTGGCTCTGGTGATTTAGTTCTTCAGTGTGGATGTAACTTTATAATACTGGTTTTGTACATATTTTTATAGCTTTCTTTTTTAAAATACATGCTGTAGGGCATCTTGTAAGATCCCTTCTGGTCACGTTTAACCACTTCAGTAATGTTCCTGATAAAAATTTCAGGCGAACAGGCTGTTGCATTTGCTATAAGTTGTTTCTGGTGATGTTTTGTTGAGGTGTAGAACATGTGTCCAAGAGCTGCACGAGTGTCCTTTGGGTGGAAACAGGCTCCTCTCTGAGTTTACAAAAATTGATCGTGCCTGGGCAGAGAGAGGAGGGAGAAAACGCTCTGCATATCCTCCTTCCTCCCACCCCCTTTTCCTCTTTGGCATCAAATAAAACGATCTCATATGGTAGAGTACGTGGTTCCTGATGAGCTTACTGTCTCCATACCACCCAGGATGGGTCTGGTTCTTATTGTGCATACTTGCACACACAGTGTGAAAAACCAGACTCCTTTGCTGAAAAACAAATATTTCAAAGCATAGTTAACTGACAGTTAAACACCTATTACCTTAGGGCAGAGGCCGGCGGGATGGATGTAATTTTATTCAAGTGGGATTCGTGCAGTTTGTAGATGGTGAACTCTTTCCTTCTTCAATGAAAAGTCCAGGTCTGATCTCGGTTTTCATGGGCTCTCCCCATCTCTCCTACTCTTGCTATTTTGTCTGTGGAGTGATGTGTGGATTTCTATTTTGCTACTCATGTCCTGCTGTTAGTCAGTAATAATTATAAGCACGAATGCTGGCAGAGCTGTGCTACCTGACAGAGAAAGGAAGGGTGCTGTGGTAAGGAGCTGAGAACACTTCGGTATGGCTTCCATCTCAAACACAGTGTGAACAAAGCTTGGCAAATTGTTGTTGCTTTATCTTCTATCTATATAGTGCAGAAATTATTTCACAGCCTCAGGATAATTACTGAAATGTGTGGTGGTCGTTCATGGCTCTGGTCTGACTCCAATACATGGCCTCCCCAAAAGCAAGAGAAGGACTGTTGGATGAAGTATCTATATAGAGAGAAATTGCTTCATCTTCAGCCCTGCTGGTTCTAGATAAGTGGCAAAACCAAGGTAGAGAGGTCGGGCATTTCACCTCTATCAAATTGGAAATGTTATTTGCATTTCCTCCAGACCCAGAAGCCCAACAATAACAGCTCTGGGTTGGCTTGGGGTCAGCCTCAAAGCACTGGCCAAGTTCCGACAGCATGTCACCTCCCCAAAGGCAAGGATAGATGAGTGTGGAGAATGTCCCAGCTGTTGGACTGCTTGGCATAATTCACCTGAAATTACCTAAAGTAAATTATGTATTTTTTATAAAAAGTCAATTTATTCTTTCCCACCTGCTTCTGGATGACAGTTTTATGATTCAAAAGATACAGAATAGGTCTGTGATGGACTGGACAGCTTGAGAGTTTTTATCTACCTTTGAATCTAAAGTCTTGTAACACTAAAGAGTCAGTGTGCTATAAATACTTGGGGTGAGAGAACCAGCAAAAGTTGTTTGAGCTTTGCTTTTTTTTTTTTTCCTCTGGAGAAACTTTTAATTTTACCTAGAGCAGTTGATGTAGGAATACAATGATGTCCATGCTAAATATTACAACAGTGTAATATACTTTCAGTGCATTTGGTGTCCAGAAACTCCGAGGAATAATGAAATTGTCTTGGAGAGGTGGAAGTAACCCATATGTATCTATGAAATTCACTGTTGGGCTTGGTGCAAGAATGAGAACCACAGCAGGTAATTGTGGGTTTTATAACAATTTGTTTTTTACAATGTGCTTTAGTGAGGGCTTTAATCCTGGTTCTAGACTGGGGTTGGCACCATGCTGGAGAGTCTCACCGTGAGACTTGTGACATTTGGATAAAACATTAAGCCTGTGTTGAGTGTTTTATCCAGATTGTAGTAACATGCTTGCAAAAGACAGGGAAGCACCCTTCCATCCTGTGTTCATACTGGGAGGCCCCCACACAACATCCCCTGAGCTCCAAGGCTCGACACGAGCCCTTGCGAAGCGCATAATAACCGCTCTGTCTGCCCACGCCGCCGTGGAGAGCCAGCACTGGCACTGCTTGTGTGCCACGGGAAGCACAGCTATGAGAACAAAACAGCTTAACAGCCCACAAAAATCTTGTAGACGCCAATATACTTCATCAGCCAATGTTTTCATGAGGATTAGGTTAGGTCGTTTGATAAAACGCACCGGGTGCATACAAGAACCATTGTGTGTTAACGTCTGGTACGCCGGGGCAGATTCGCATTAGCACTGATGTGCTAACGTGTAATGAAAGGCAGCCGCAGTGACTCCTCAGATGTCCAAGGAGGCTGATGACAAGCGTGCTCACTCAGATCCCTTCAATAAAGTCACTCGTGGGTTGCTGTATTCCCTCGGAGGGCAGTGCAGTCGGAGGGGGCCGCGGCTGGCAGACAGACTGGCCACAACCGATGGGAAACCCTACGAGGGTTCCAGCGTGGAGCTAAGAAGAAATTAGAGACGTGGGCAGAAATGTTAGATAAACAGAGATTATGCTAAAGATATTTTTCTTTCATTTTGATTTATGACAGCTGCGCAGCCAAATCTAAATAAGTTAATCTTGCCTAATGCAAACACAGAGTCATTTATCCCACAAGAGAAGGCAGTGCTGGGGAAGAGATAGGATGTGACAGCACGGGGACTCCAAACTGGGAATTTTCTTTAGTTTTCATGAACTTGTTGTTTTCCTTGGGGGGTTTACTCTACTGTTGGGGATGATGATGTAAAAAGTTGGCTGTTCAAAGCACGGGAGCCATGTCCTAGATATGTAGTGCTGCCTTGGAAAGGAGGAGGAAGGAAGGGGCTTGGTGTAAGCTCTGTGCTCCCTGCTGCACCTTGTTCTGTTGGGTGTGCCCCAGGAGGGGTTAATGCTGAGTGTGTGTGCCAAGGTTAGTGAATATTCATATTGGCCTGGTAAGACCTTTCATGGGGGTCTTAACACCAGCTCCGGGCCAGATACAAGGATTTGTACGCATGTCCCAAAAGGAAAAATAAAACTTCTTTTTTTCCCCCCTTGCAGTTTAAACTAAAAAAGTTTTGGTCTGGATTTTGGTCCGACCAAAATCAGAGCTTTAGCAGTATGTTTCTCTTTCTAATGTGAAATGCTGAGCTCCTTCCTCTCAGGCTGAGCAGACTAAATCCAGACTGACATCTACAAGTAGGTCTCCCAGGGTTGTCCTTTCTCAGCCAGGTGTTTTCGGTGTAGCGGAAATGAGGAGCTGGAGTGTTGGGAAGCAGCTGTAGGAATTAGCTCTCTGAAGCAGTAAATCCATAGCCCTGCAGCTCACGGGTACTGCAGGGGGGATTTTCACTCTGCTTTGAGCCACCCTAGTTTTGCTAGTTAGGGAAACGAAGCTTAGCAGCTCCCCTCAGCTGTGGTTTGAACTCTAAAAAGAAAAAATAGCTTGTTTTTAAAAACTGAATTTTAATACTGTTCTTAACATACCCTTACCAAGAACTGAAATCTACCTTCTTTGAAAATGACACTGAGGTATTGCATCTGCTACACAAACACATTAATAAATTCCATATTTAAGTCTCCGCCATAAAATCATGGGCCGTTGGGTTTTCTTGTTTCAAATATCTGTGTGCTCCGCTATGGTGTGTCTAGTCCCACTTAAGCTTTACTGGTGTCTCTGGGAGAAATGTGAAGTGGGTTTTGCTTTGTAATGAGGTTTAAGCCCATATGACAAAATTATTGTTAAATACTGAAGAGGAAGATAATACTACTTAACAAAGAATAAACAAAGCTCATGTCTAAGGGAAAAGGAAAGGTGTTACTGGTTTAAAATAGAAAAAACCCACTACTCTTTGATCTTTGCAAACAGTTCCCGATGGTGCAAATCATCAGTACTACTAAAATACACACACATTCCCTAACCCCATGTTATTAAAAGTGCAATGGCCGCTATGTGCTGGCAGCTGAGCAGCACCAGCATCTGAAATGAGACCTGACTTCTGAAAAGCATCTAGAGGCGTGAAAAATCAGATGGGTGAAACTGGACCTCCAACAGTGGTGCCCTGCGGCCGTGAGGGTCTGGGCAACACAGCTCGTGCAACTTCTTGCCTCTGTGCTAACACCAAAGAGCAACCTCTATGGGGAAAAATACCCGAGGGATGCTCGTATTGATTTTTCAAGTATTAGTCATTATGAGAAAGGGAGCAACTTCCCGTCTGCATGGCAGAAGCTTATCGTAATGTGGAAGTACTGTGCTGACAGCAAATAAAATTATCTCTTCAGATTACTTTCTAGCTCACTCTTCCGATCACTTCAGTGGTCGTCTTAAAGTCAGCAGAAATGTTGCAAACTCCAAATCATTGTTCTTTTATAGGATTCTTCATTCTAATGTGCTCTTTCCTTGGGCTTGGAAAGTTTTTTTTTTCCTCTTTAATCTCAGTAGTAGGAGGCAATAGGAGTTTCTGAGAAGAAAGGACTTTGCTGGATCCCCTGATAATAAGGGTTTGCTGCCAGTAAGTTGCTGCTTCTTAACTCTCTTGACTTGGGATAGAAGTTCATTTATGGTCTGTCTGGGAAGCCAGGCAGGTCTCTCCCACACACGCATGCACTCTGACAGGCGTTTTGGGCATGATGTGTCTCATTGACATGACCAGTGGGGAATTTCCTATGTTTCCTTTTAACAGCAATTAGCCAACCTTCCGTTTCTTCAGAAATGGATTTGGGAAGTGTGTGTCAGGGTGGTGGGCTGGGGCCAAGTGTAAGTTCCCATGGCTGGGGCACAGAGCTGGGAATTTGAAGAGCTGGGTTTGGGTTTCACTCTGCGATCACGCACGTCACTCTGGATTGTAATATCTCTCTGCGAATCCATTGCTGTCTAAGGGTGGAGAAAGTCACATAACTGTTCCATTGTGAGGCTTCCAGTTCGACAAAGGGGTGTGAGCATCTGAACTTTTTTTACAAGTGGTAATTAGCGCTTAAATTCACCACTTACCTGTAGTTGCAATTACCCACTAACTTTCAAGAGTGTTTTCCCTGCTTTTGAGTAATGTCATAAAGCCTAAAACACAGTATGCTAAACTAGAAATAATTCACAATCTGTTCTTAATCCTAACGTAGGGCAAGACAACCTCTGCTGGAAATGAGTCCTCGAGTATTCGTGACAGTTTGGCAAAAGAGGGAAAGCATGTTAAATCTTGCATTACACAACCTACCATTCTACTTATTGAATTGTCTACTACTTTAGTCACTTCTTGGAAGAGAGGCTTTTATTTTTCTTCTGCTAGGTGCTTAGCAGATGTTTAAATACTACTAATATTATGAAAACTTTTTTCCTGTGTGTCTCCTGGTACCTCGCAAGCAGCACCAGTTTATTCCTGAACCTACTCGTATTAGGGTTGCAACCTTGGAAAACAATGAATGGTTTGGGTTACTTGGGTAGTAACTGGATATTAGTGAAGTTACAAGACCAAATTGCTCATTTGCTTTTATGTAGAAATAATTGAAACTGTTAAGCTTTGCTGGTCCCAAAGTAAAGAAACAAGCCAGGGTTAATAACTAGGTTAAGTACAATGTCTTGTAAAGGCAGTTTGTCTTCATGGTGTCACTGGAACCTTACAAATGTATTTCTTTTTGGACCAAAAGATTCTTCAAAACTGACAGTTGAAAACCCCAAGGAAACAATTTTACAGTGATTTATTTCCATCAGGACACTCGGATATTTAGTGTCTGAACTACACAGTGTATTTTAATTTTAAAGACAACTGGGCCTCAACCACAATCAACATGTAACGCTGGAAGAGTGGTAAAAAGCTGCTGGTGTAGTGCTTCTCTTCCCCTTCTGAAGCCTTAAAAATTGGAATATTGCTGTGAATGCGCAGAAAATAGTCTCTTGGAAGACAGGGTTGGGAGTCAGAAAGTCTTTCTAGGGATGAAAGGTCAAAAGCTGGTGTTCAGAGGCAGGACATCAGAGTAAGTGTCATACAGACATTTTTAACAAGACTCCACAACTTCAAAGCCCAGACAACTGGCTGTTCATGCCAGAGGGTCACTTCCTCTATGAATTGCTAAGATGCACTAAGAAACCCTTTAGAGAAATCCATGGCTTAGAAATTCATGGTACAGTGCCAAAAGTTTAATACTCATAGGGTCATCCTTGTTGTTTGGTTTGCTTTTTTTAATCTCGTTATAAAAATATTTTGGGAAGAGAAATACTACTTTTCAGGATCTCTTTTTTTCTGGAGTTTTTGCAACCCCTGATAGTACCTTGCAAGTCTTTATTCTTTCATGCAGGGATAATCTTGGGTCTGTTTATTTTATTGTCATGTCTCATTGGAATATTTTATTCCCTATTTGTAATTAAATCTTCTGCATTTGTTTCTAAGCTCATTGCTTACCCTGGTGTGTCTGCATAGGCGTGCCTGGTTGGGAACAGCAGGCTGGGAGGAGAGAAGGAAGGGCAGAGAGTGGGCTCTTGTTTCTCTATCAGCTTCTGTGATGGTCCTGGAGGGCAGATGGGGAGGGGTCTGAGGGGGGGTCTCCCCTTGGATGTATCAATATCCAGACCCCTGACTTGCATCGAAGACCAGAAATGGGTATTTCATGCTGCATCTTTCACCATCTTTGCCTTGTGCTTTCTGGGCTGGGGCCGGTCCAGCCGCTGCTGCTATAGAAGATACTCCCTGTTTTATTATCATTCAGACAGCAGCAGCTATTTGAATTCCCAGCCTAGCAGTGAAGAAAACAGAACTAGTTCTTACTGAGAAAACCGTGGGTGTTCGGAGCAATAAAACCAGGCCTGTTGTTTAAGGGCTTGACTTAGCACAACTGGTATTTACGACTGTACAGACAACAGGATTGCTTGTTGAGGATGCTTATTTTAGACTAACATTTTTTGCGGGGATAAATTGTCTTTGTCCTTTCTGCCCCCGCTTAGATGCTTGCTGATACTGTGATTTCAACAGCTGGGATGCCGTGGCATGGCTTGAGAGCATGAGCAGCACTGTGCAAGTGCATGAGCTTATTTTACACTGGTTTGGACAGCTGTGTGGAAAGCACCTCCACCTGCCTTTCCCATGGTACCTGTACTTAGGAAGTGTGAAAAGGCAACTTGAAATAAATTGTTACTGGGGAGAAAGAATGTAAGGCATTGGGCTAACCTTAAAAGTTTCCTGTGTTTGCCAGCTTCTGGTGCTTGTTTTATGAGCAGTACGTAGATCTGATGGAATTCCTTTTAGAAATCTCACTTGTGCAGCTTTCCAAGAATTGTCATGTTGGCAGACTCTTGGAGTCATTCAGATTCAAGCTAGAACGTGCTTGCAGGAGGATGGTTTATCCTTCAAAACCTGTGCAAGCAGATTTAGAGTTACTTGTTTTTTAAAAAAAAAAATAATCATCCTCCCTCCTTCTGGAAAGGGGCGGAATATAAGCCCCTTTGCCAGTAGCCTTCTTATTTGGTGTTTTGTGCTTCCCTGCAGCCCAGTTTGGACCAGAAAATACTTTCTGTATGGAGCAAACGCATCCCGATGTGATTTTTTGATTTGTAGTTCTCTGGGGGCAGCCACTGAAACACATCAAAGATCAATGAGTTCATGTGGGAGGGAAAATTGCCTTTCTCCTCCTTCCCCTGTTGCAGTGGGTTGATGTGACCTGCTCTCCGGGGTCCATCAGCAGTGGTCCTTCCGACCACCAGCAGTGATCCAGAGAAGTAGGGTCACTTCTCTTGCCTTTCCCTTCAAAGAGTAGTGGGATGGCTATAACCCTGATTACCTCAAACCTTCGCTCTCTGTCCTCCACATGAGTCTATCCAGAGACTACCGCAGTCCTGCGCAGGTCTGGGTAAGATCAGAAAATCAGTTCCCTGTGTGGCCTGAAGTTGGTTGGTAGCCATGCGGTCTGTGAAAGGATGTGCCGCACGTTGCTTTCTTTAAATGAGAACTTAATTGTGCTATGTGGTTTTTTGAACTTCTTTTTAAATTTAAGAACATCTCTAGAGCATGCAGTGTTTCGGTAGCACTGTGAGTGAGAAATCAAAATTTTGGCAAATAAGGCAAAACCTTTTGTGTGTGGTGTGGGTTCTGTTCTGTCCTAAACAGGCCGTTTTAAGTCATGTTGGTGTGATAGACATCATTTCAAGATTGATGGTAAATCTTGCTCCTGCAGTGAGTATCAGAAGCAGCTAGCATTTTACATACAGTGTAAACAAAAAGATGATCATTAGCCATAATGAGATTTTTATGGGTTTGTAAGCTGACTCATGCCCCCCGGAACTTTTGCACAGCCAGCTAAAGACATGCCAAGGTTTAGAAAAGCATGATTGCTCTTTGGCTTTTAAAAATATCAAGTTTGGATGTACAGCTGTTGTGTGTTCCCTAATAATAAGACAAAAATGCTGTAACCTTTACTCATTCCTCCTTCCAGCAGACTTTCCATGGGATTGAGTAAGAGTTTCAGGATGTAGTTTGTGGACACTGGCTGTTAATGTGAGATTGGAAAGCCAGCAGCAAAAAATAGCCAGACTCTGATGTTTCTTCAGTTTTGGGGGATGCCAAAGATAGCAGGCTTCTGAGTGGGCAATGAATCTCAGTCCAAGCTTTGAAGTGCTGAAAAATATCAACCGTAACAGCAAGTCTTGGCCTTTCGGAAGACCTGAAACCACGTGGCACATTGTGGTCGAGGAACAAGACATACTCTGTCGGGCACTTCTGAAGATCTTGACAGAGCTGTAGAGAAGTTCCCTCTGTAACTCAACAGGTGAGTAACTCCTGGGCATGTCGTGCAAGTGTGTGTCTTGTACCCATAAGGCTTTTACAGCTGCTCACAACTGTCTTATTGACACGGAGCATACGGGATTAGATAATTCTTCTTTTGATCTGCAAATCTGTTGACATTAATTTCTACTTTCAAAACCGTTCACTGAAAGTGTTTTACCGAAACGCAGCTTGCTGCTTAGGTGGTCCCTGAGGCTGTCTGCTGTCATCGTAGGCCTTTGGGCTCCTTTGAGATCAGATGTTCAGTCTGGCACCTGAAGGTCTCTGGGTTGATTGTGCTGGGTTGGATTCAGGGACAGTAGTGATGTCAGGATGCAGAGGGAGGAGGGACATCTTCTGCCATCACTCTCCCTCTGTCACCATTGCTGCTACAGGCGTTCTTGATCTTCCTTGATGTCAGGGTCCTGCACAGATGTGCCTGGATAAGGTTCAGGCTTGAGCCCAGACTCCAACCATCCAGGTGGCTGGTGGGTTAGGCCACTGTTTTTCCTTGCCAGTGTCTGTACCTCGCACCTTGCTCTGGAAAACTCCTCAGCTTCTCATATCTCTATCCAATAAATTAAATAGCAAGGAAAGTCGTCTTACTGGTTGACAAAATAATTGCATTTTTTCTCTGAAGGCAGCCGGAAAGTTGATAAACATGGCACTACCATCCCTCAACTGCTCTTCCCTCTGGGTTTTTTTGCATCCGCAGGAGGTTTCCTGCATGATTATGGGATACTGAGAGATGGTTTAAATGAAGAGATCTATGTCCTCAAAGGACTGAGCAGATGGATATGTGTGAATATGGGAATAAGCAGACTGGTTTCTCGGTGCTGATCTCTGTTACGAGGTGCAGAGGCGGCAAAGCACAGTCACTTCTACAGCTCAGGCAAAAGGCATGAACTGGCCTAAGATGGTGATGTACCAGGGTTTGTTCAGGCTGAAATGATAGACACGCACTGGGATAGATGCTGCTCGCTTAAAAGAGGAGGGTTGCTTTACCACTGTGTTAAACCATAATGATAATACAGTAGCATAAATCATACAGCTTTTTTATTTAACCCTTTTGGTACTGCTGCTTCTCACCTGGTAACAGTGTGGTCAGGAAACGGTCCTGTGTCACTTGGAATATAAACGCACAAGAGAATTAACTAGGATTTGTACACTTCCAAAATGTGTCATTCTGGAAACCCCTAATCAGAAACAGGAGCTTTGAGCTTACAGGGTTTGAATTCTCAGTCGCTTACTCGTCCTTCCTCACCCCCTTGCCCAGTCACTGCTGGGCGATGCTGAAGGTTGATAGCCAGATGACTGAGGGGGGCTTGTGGCTGTTTGCAAGTTTGCTTTTGACTTCAGGAGTGGCTGCTGTGCTACCTCTATGGAGATTTTTTTTATTATTTTTTTTTTTTTTTAGCATCTGTTGTACATTTGTCTATGGCAAGAATTACAATCCCTGAAGGAATTGTTGGCTGATGTATAGATGATGCCAGATGAGGAAAAGCACTGTTTGGCACATTCCAAATTAAGCAGCTCTCTGTGTATGACACTGTCATTTGGAGATGATTTACACAGCCGCTTTTTGCCATCAGGATATCATCTGCCCTCTGCACTGTTGAGCTTTAAGGCTTGGATGCAGCCTGACTACTTAAACACACTGCCATGATTGGAAACACACCGAGGAAAACAAATGCATGCGTTTGCCTTTTGTTGCAAACTGTTTTATTTCAATGGAAAGCAGAAGTAGTGGAGTCACTTCTCCCCCCTCTGATGTTGATGTCAGAATTTCAAGCCTGACTGCCTGAATGACGAGAGCCGTGGTATTTCCATAGGACAGAGCTGTTGGCAGGTTTCAGTGTGTTCCCATTAATGTCGAGGGAGAAAACTTCAGTCTTCTTCCCATCTTGGCCAGATGTTCCCATGTATTAACACTGGTATCGTGCATGTTCTTCCAGCTGTGTTTTGTCCTCAGGAGATTATTTTGTTTTCCATCCTTGCCTCTCTGTTTTGCACAACGTAAAAATAACTGTGGGCAAGTTGTGATGATTAGCACTTCTCTCCAGGTATGGTCTGGATCCTGTGCTGGTGTAAATAAATCTGCATACCTCTGTTGACCTCTACAAGATGACCGAGTCTGATCTTGCTGGTTTTTGCCCATGTGTTGTGTTGCAGAGGGACGTTGTCTCCATTCCCCCTTGCAGGTGACTGGTGATGGTTGGGCCAGCACATCCTTTCCTCTCCAGCCCTCAGCTGAGCTTCTCACGGAGCTGTTACCCAGTTTCTGTGAAAATGGGTTTTATCAGTTTTAGTAGCAGCAAAATCCCTAATGTTAACATTGTTGAAACAACACAAGAAGATCCAGAAGAGCTTTAAATCCCTGTCTCACCACCACCTCAGTTTGGGGCAGAAGAAAGTCTATATATTGGTATAACCGTCCCAGTTGTAGGAGTTGGCTTGTACCACTGAGGTCTATCTGTGGCCGGTTCTTTACTTTTAGCTGTAGTTTCAGCATGTTCAAACCTGTATGTGTCCAGAAGAAAAATACTTCATTAACTCTAATGGTCTTTCTGAGACTATGAAGTTACTCAAGTAGTAATCCTTGCCCACAAATGCTGTCTTTCCCCACCAGAAACTTCCAACTTGAGACAGATCCAGTTCTGCAAATTTTTCAGTAAAGACCCAGTTTTCTCAGTGTCCGTGTGCCCTTGCTAGCTTAAAGTATTTGCTGGAGTAAGGCCTGTGGCTCTGAGAGGATGCTGGTGGTAACTTCTCCCCTGTGTAATGACAACGAAACAGGCAATGGTAAGTTAAGCTTAAAACCTGGGGTTTCTTCCTCTCTTAGGTAGCATATTGATTTTAAGATGAATTTAGGACAATTTAAACAGTTATTTTACTGTCTGGATTTGGTCCCTGGAAGCTAGATTTGATATGTTCAACTGAATAAAGCAAAAATGACTTTCCATTCTGCTCTTGGCACTGTTTCAACATTTATGTAGTAATGTGAAAGTTTTAAACTGTGAAAGAAATAATCGCCTACTCTAATCTACGTTTTAGGGGGAAGGCTTATTAAAGCACTGATACATTATCTTTAACTTTTGAGTACTGTTCCTTCCATTTACAAGCACTTGAACTTTCCATAACTGCTTTGATAAACTTTTCAACAGGGTTCAGAAAACTAACAAACGATCCCATTACACCATACGTTAAAAATCTATTCGTCTTATACTAATGAGCTAGTGGACATGCATAAAATAAAAATATCTGTTCCTTTTACATTGTTTAAATCGCTACTGTCAGGTACTTCAGCTCCAAATGATAATGTGTGTTTAGAAAAACAAATACATTAATGTTTCATGTTATTTTAAAATGTCCGTGACTTTTTCAAATGATTTATGTTGTGTTTCTGATCCAAGCCTAGAAGTATGCTAAGAGGCCTCAGGAGAAGAAAACTTTCTTTAAAAGAAGAGTATTTCCCAAACTATTACCCCAAACCAGTGAAATAATGAAACACAATAAAGAAATTGGAACAGATTACTGGTTTTATCTTTAGCAAGTTTATTTAAAATACGATATTTTGTAAAATGACAAATCAATTTAGCGCTGAGACCTAGAATACGGAATGCCCGAATAATCCTTCTGTGTTACACTTCGTTTTCTTCACCTTGTGGTTTGTTTGAGACATGCAACTGTAATATCTTGGAAAAATCAGTCATGTCTTATTGTAAGCACATCTTTCAAATGTTGGCTAGTCTTCTGGTTTGGTATGCATCTCTGACATTAACTTACAATGCAGAAAGAGCACTGACCTTTAAGAAACTCTTCGTGAGTGTGGTGCATGCGCTGAATGGAAAGGGCTGCAGGTACAAAAGAAGCCCTGTTTGGCTTAATCTGTAGGAGAGAGAACAAAAAGCTCATATGGAGAGATATCTGTAAAGTCAGAAAATGTGTGTTGGGTAGTATCTCTCCTATACAGCTTCTGCTTTACCCACCTCGTGCTGCGAAGACGTGAGGTCAGCATCCTCCTCCTGGAGCAGTAGCTATGTGTTGATGTATTCTGGTTGCCTTCAGCAGTGTGATGCAAGTAGGTTTGGAAAGCACTTGCATAGCTGACATCAACTAACATTTAAATAAGATATCCAGGAAAAGCCGTCATTGATCAGACAGCCAGTTCCTGTGCTGAAACAGTAACACATGTGAAGTATAATTACGGAGAGGAGTCAGGGGGTTTCTATACAGCTCAGCTCTGGTGACTGTGGACTATCAAGTTTGTCCCAGCAGACTCCCTATGGGGAATCTCTTGATTCAACACTCTGTATCATTTAGAGATGCTCCAGGAAGGTGGAAACAGCACAGGCACCATCGATCTTGCAAGAGCGCTTCCCAGCAAGTAATCACATTTGTTTAATCCTAGTTTTAAAACAGTGAAGCTCTTTTTTTTTTTTTTTTTTTTTTGGTCTGTACTTATCTGTCCAAAAACTATTCTAGATCTTCCGTTGGTCATAAAACTCTGGATTATTTTTTTTTTTTAAATTCAGTTTGTTGTTCTTATGCCTACACTGTCCTATAGTTTAATCAGCTTTTTGAAAACAAAACTGGGCATATCTCCCTTTTGTTGTTTGTAGATGGTAACCTGTCCCATCTGTCTTGTTCAAGGCTGGGCATGTCAGGCTCCTCTGGTCCCTTGGCCAAGGCTGGACCTCCAGTGTCCTGCTCCTCTCCAGCTCCCACTAGTTAAGGAATAAAAGGGGGAATAAATGTTTCAGCTAAAAGCCACCTTCAGAAGGCAACACCGAGCCAGACTTCTCTCTAGTGCTTAATTGTTTTAGTTTCACTATATTTCTTGATGGCAATTTAAAAAATGTGTGTGTGAAGCGTGAGAATGCTGTTGTGGATCCGAAGAGCTCTCCTTTGAAATGCAGCGGGTGTGCATCTGCCGTGTCCAGGCGCTGGTGAATGTGCCGTAGCGGTGTTGTATTTCCATGTCCCTAAGGCAGTGATTGTGCTGACATTAATTTGTAAGGAAAAAAATCACATGTGAGTTTATTACTTTAGCTCTTTGCATTTTCAGTGTTATCTGGCATTTAAATAATTCAGTCAGCTTGAATTATTTTTTTTTTCCTTTTTTTTTTTTTTTTAGAATCAATTTTTGAAATTTGGTTGGTTTCTTAGGGGGGATGCGCAAAAAGTATTGAAGCAATCCCTAAACGTTTTCTTTCCAGAAAGCATCTACAAACGTTAGACTGGTAGTGTCATGTCCTTCTGAAGATGCGCCTGGGTTTGAAATGGGACTAGCAAAGGAAAGTCATGTACAGCCCATGCAGTGGTTTCACCAAGCTGATATCTGTCACGGCAGTGGGAACGCTGCTTATGGATTAAGACTTTTTTTTTTTTTGAACTGCATGGCTGAAAAACAGCTAATCTTAAAAGCACTGTCCTGAAAAACCAGCTGTGTAAATATTTCTGTACACTTTTTTCCTCCTGATTTGTTATTCTTCCCCCACCCCCAGCCCCCATTGCGATAGCAGATTATTCACTTTTCCTTCAGAAAAAGATCTTTGCAGTTTGAAGTTTCCTGGCATCAAACTCCAGGGGGGACCTTTGCTCTCCTTTGCGGCAGCATGTCGAGCCCTCACTGTTCCATCGGTCAGAATTAAAACTAAATGATCCCTGATATTTCCTTGCCAGATGACCACGTGTCACAGATGGTGACAAGGACGTAGCGGGCAAGTCCAGCATCTGACTGCTCAAATCTCTGGCTGTATCATTCCCATTTTCAGTAGTGAACATGGGAATTTTACTGTAGATCTTGCAGATGGGGCTGTCTGAACCTGGGGTTTTGTTTTAATTTCTAATCTGCTTTGTTATTAGCCATATTGTTATCTGTTGTTCAATCTGCTGGAATAATTTGTGGGAAGTCAGTGTGACTTTCTTCAAAGATAAGCAGGAAGGCTTTGCTTTTCTGTTTTCACAAGGGCTTTTAGTTCTGCAGGTTGAAAAATCCAGTGGATTTTTTTAAAGCTTGTGATGAATTCTAGTCAGTGAATATTTATTCCACTTCAGGTACCATCTTAATGGGCACAGAGAGAGAGAGGTGTCCGTCTAAAAGTGTGCTCCAGAAAAGGAGCTGCTCTTACAGAACAGACCAAATTATCCAGGCAGGGTTGGTTTACTACTGCAGCCATAGCCTGTGACTGATGCTCCTGAGGAACTGCTCTGGAGGCAAGTCTGGTCCCTAGCAGGTGGTTTACTTATATCCTTCAAAAGGATGAAGGGGGATTTTTTTTTTTTTGTTGGGTTTTTTGGTGTGGGTGTGGGGGGGGTTTTGGGGTTGTTTTTTGTTTGTTGTTTTTTTTTTTTTTAACATGGGGACCAGTCTGCACTGGCTGACCTCCTTGCATCCATGTGTAATCTTCAGAGAATGAAGTGCTACCCCACAAGGCACTGAGCCTTCCTGACTCCCACTTTGCAGTGGGAGTCCTGCAGAGCATCACCAGAGCTGACAGTGTGCCCGGTGAGACTCGTCAGGACATGGCACCTGCAGCTTCTACCACCCTGTGCCCCCATCCCACTGGCAACCTGAGCAGGGCTTGCTCACATCTACTTGCAAAATACTGGGAGATGTGATGGGGCTGTTACTGGTGGGGCTGTTTGGGTGTGAATTGGCACTCAGTGGTCCGCTGGCGAGCAGTCCTTCTCCCTTGCTAGTGCTGGGACCTCCATTCTTGTTGTTATAAACTAGAGCTTGGATTTTTCCGAATTGATACCTGATACATGCCAGTGAGCTGCTTTTTGTGGCTTGTGGCTTCTATCACGGTATTGTATTCTAGTCTCTGCCCAGGCATGCCATCAGAGCTATGTTAACGATGAACTCTGTGGACTATGTGGTTTGCTCTCAACCTCTATTAGACTGGGAATTACAAAGCCTGCAAGAGCTGGACACCGATAGCCTTATAACAGAATAATTATATGCTATATAACTATAGTTATATACTATATATAACTGTATTCTAAATTAATAAATTCATACTCAAACAGCCTCTTCATATGCAGTACCCCAAAGAATGCATAATCTCTCTGATATATAGGTTAGCTTTCTGAAATTAAACATAGACCTTTTTAGAAGATAGACAAAAGCCTTATTCATATTTCCCTGTAAGCACCATCCACTTGATTTAGATGTCAGATCTTAAAAGCAGAATCTGTGGTGGGAAACACCAAGGCTGGGCTGGGCAAACTCCACCTATGAGCATCCAGCTCAGGGTATTTGTGAGCCAACTGAGCAGCTACTGTTCAGAAACCACCTGGGCACAAGGGGAAAGGTGTGAGTCTTGTGTGAGTCATTCTTGTTCAATGTGTGCTCTTTTAAACCTCGATCTACGTATGAACTTGAGATGGGATTTGTGGAGTTGGGAAAACCTGGAAACACTATAGTCGGTAATGTGCTCCCTGTAGCCCTGCTCTCCATCCTAATGCACTTTGCAGGCTGCAAATGAGCGGTATGAAAAGCATTGGGTTGCTACTGAAATACAACTGGGGACTTTTTACGTCTGTGTTGACTTAGAAAATAAATGCGTAAACGGTGTCCAGCTGAGGTTGCAGGGGACTCTTTAAATGGGCTGAAGGAAATTCCTCTGGCCAGCGTTTATCACAGCTATTCCCGGCCACATCTGTGGGTTTTCCCATCCGCTGCTCACAGGAGAGGCATCATCCCATGTATCACTTGCACGTTCGTTATTCTACTTAATATAGCCACTAAAAACCTTTTAAAAAATGGGAGGTGGCGGGGTGGGGTGTGGAATTCAAGGTACCACAGCGGGGCATTGGCTTGCTGAATGCTGGAGCTGAGTGGAGCTGGACTGGGGCAAATTGTATCCAGCGGGATCGCTCAAGGAAGTGCTAGTGAAGGATTTAGACTCCCTGTATTTTAAATTCTGCTTTTTCCTTCCCTTCCACTAGCTTTTCACATCCATCATGAAGACAGGAGGGAAATGAACCTCCAGGCTTGTGTCCAAAGACAGGATTTGTGTGCCATACACGCTGCTCTGGAGGAGTCTCTGGATGCGTTTATGCTTTGTATTGCAAAGGAGCTGAGTAACCTGGCCTGTGCCGAGCTGCTCACGCCTGTGGCTTTACAGGATCTGAGTTACCGTGCACATATCTACCTGCACGGCACAAATTGCTGTGGGTGGTACATCTGCCAGCCTAACAAAAAGATATTATTTTGGATGAGGCTGATATTCTTTCATCAATACTGGTTTGGGATGCTTGTGTCACTAGCATCTTTTTGTATTTATATCAGTGATTGTTAGGTGTCTTTAAGAGCTTTTCCTCTACAGGTGGGAGATGTTAGCCAAAAATATTCATATTGTTCACGCTCTGCCTACAGGCAAGGACTGGATATGTTAATGCTTGACAAAACCCAAAAACCCCTCTGGTTTAGAGAGAGATGTCAAGCCTGTATTTGAATTAGCACTCCGTGTGCTGTGTCCCCCATTGAGGGACAGTATTCCCTCTGATTTTATTTTTTTTAAAGTAGTAATTTAATAGAGTAGAATTTAATTAAGTGGAAACTTTTTCAGAAAGGCACTGACTTGTATAATCACAAATGAAAAATAGGCTATAACCACCATCATTCCCTAAGCATAATTTGCAAAAAATACTTACATCGACTAAGTAAATGTGATCTGAATCAGAAAATGATTCTGAAAGACTGTTTTAGCTTAGCTTTGACCAAATTAATGTCAGTCTGGTTAGTGGCTTGATAATAAACATGCTTCTGCTTTCTGAAGCCACTACTGTATAATCTGATTACAGCTGATGTGGCTGGCAGTGAGCCAGCCCTGGCTCTTGCAGTGGCCTCCTTCCCTGCTGGAATGTTCCAATAAAAACCATAAAATTCGCTTTGAAAGCGATCGGCTGAGACTGGTGCGTTAGTCACGCGGCACGGTGACAGCACGGGAGCGCAGCCCCACTGGTGACTCTGCTCCCTCGGGGGGGCTTCTCACCTTTAATGTCTTTTCTAGCTGCAAGGGGAGAAGCAGCTGGGGTGGCAGTGACATGGGACACCTTTCTGGATGCACGTCACCGAAGGCCAGCTCGTGCCAAGTGTGCTCAAGTTGGAGGGTTGACTTTCAGAGGTGGTGTCTCTCTTGGGACTGGTGTTATCTGGAAACAGCAGACAGGTTCCTTGCAAGGTTTTATCAGGTGTCAGTTGAAGTGCTGCTTCTGCCGCTTATGTTCACCTCCTGATCAGCCACCCTGGGGTGTGAATGTCCAGCACTTTTCAGAATTGGAAGCTCTGCCCCCAAGCCCTGCTGTTAATGGAACGTTTTTTTCCCCTATATCGAGTTGTATCACTTGATATAATTTATTTGCAGTTTTGCTGATGGCCTTTTTGACAGGTAAGGGCTGTTGTATCACTGTCTGCAGCAGAGCGTGGAGTTAATGCAGTGGAGAAACCTGCAGTGATGAAGACTTGCACTGGAGTGGGAATTCTTGTGGGTTTTTTTTCTATTCTTTTGAAAATAAAAGAAAATTTAG
Source organism: Athene cunicularia (assembly GCF_003259725.1). NCBI lineage: Eukaryota > Metazoa > Chordata > Aves > Strigiformes > Strigidae > Athene > Athene cunicularia. Next base: position 5,223,944 of record NW_020799117.1, on the reverse strand, counting down.
AAGTCTTTGAGGTTTGCTTTTTTTCTGCTTTTATGGGGGAGGTTCTGCAAAGTGGGTTGGATACCACAAGAGTGGTTTCCTGGGCACGTCAAATGTAAAGGATTATCTCTTCCAGATAAGAATTATTTTATTTGTTGGCAGATGGATTGCTGTTAGTGCCTAAACTTCTTCAAAGGCTATAAAAATGGAGACTTGTTACTGTTATTTCAATGACTTTGTACAAGATGTTGCTCCCCGGATGCTATATATATATGTGTATATATATATAGGGTCTGTTTCTTATATTTCCAAAGTTGCTGGCACAAAGGCTAATATAGGAAATCAGAAAAACCATCTTCTGAAGTGAAAAAAAAAAAAACCTAGAAATACCTTCACCTGAAGGGTAGCCAGTGATGAGTAAAGGAGTTTAAAAGAAAAAAGCATTAGTGAAGTCTTTCCATATTGCTAGTAAAATCAGCAAGCTCTTTTGGTGTTTGTGTGATGGCTTTTCCTCCACTGCTGACTTCTCCAACCCTCTTGGAAAACCTTATGAGGTGCAGGATCAGCCAAGCTCGGGGCAGTGAAATACTCCTGGGACAAGTTCTGAGAGCTAGATCGAGACTTCAGAAACAGCAACTTGTGTGTTTTGGTGCTTTTTTTTTTTTTTTTTTTTTTTTTTTTTTTTTTGAGGGTTTTGGATAATATGGCCGCAGATGGTTGGTGGTGGTCCAGGCTCTAAATTTTTTGAAGCTGGTTATCAAAGTCTCAACTGCAAAGCAAGCAGCCCTTGGAAAGGTAGCGGTGATGGTCAAGGCTGGCTCTGGGGAAGCACTTGTTGGTTAGAGGTGGGAGATATTTGGCCATTTATGTTGTTTCCTTAGATACCAGCGATGAGCTACGAGGAGTCAGTGCCTGTGGTGGGCATTACAGCGGGACACATATGCTGGGGTGAGCAGTGCTGGGTGGTTTTGTGGGGAGGGTGATTGGTGGAACAACGTGGCCATTAAATTGTGGTGCAACACTGGGGGGCTGTGCCGGTCTGTACCCACAACCTCTGCCTCACGAGCAGGAAGACAGTGAACCATTGGAGGTGGAAATGGGCATCCCTCAGGTTGCTAAAGCTTTTGGGTCAAAGTGGAGACACCTTTGGGTGCCAAAAGATCCTGTTGCTCTGCATCATTCATTTGTCCTGCATGTTGTAAAAGCAGCGCCTCCTTCAAGCCATACGCTCATTCATATGTGTGTGTAGGGAGGTGAACTCTATCTCTATTACAAATTATAATGTCAGCTAATAGAAAACAGAACCATGCTGTTTGCTTATAGTCATTACACTAAAATAGATTAAATTTTTATATTACAGCTGAAAAGAATTAGACGTAATGACTGACATGCAAATAGGAGGATTGGGATGAAAAAGAAAATTATATTGACTTTTTAAAGAACTAACTCTAAAATTGCATTTAATGTTGTTTAATGGATTACTGAGAAAAGCACCTGAAACAATAATTTCACATAAACTGCAGATCATTAGTGGGTTTTTGATAGTGGAGACATAACAGGAACCTGTAAGAATTTCAGGAAAGAGAAATCAAGTTGTAAATGGCGTATAAAATATGGTCCTCATTTCCTAACAAGATTAATCTCTAAATTTTCCAAATGTTTTAAGTGTTCTCTAAAAGTGCTGCAGATACTGAAATCTGGGGAGTGTGCTGGTATCCTGATAAATTGAAACCAAGTAAGGAGTCTTTCTGCAGCTTCAGACAGGCATTTTAAGTTTGTATTTGCATAATATAGAATGTAATCTGCACCAAAGAGGTTTGGATTGTGGAGATATTAACTATTTCTCCTGCCAAGATGAGGAAATATGCCACAAAATTAGCAGAAAATACCCGTTTTGCCATTCTTTGCTTCGTATGGGACATGAGAAGTAAAAACAACTTGTCCCAGACTTTTCAATTCGCAAAGGAATTCGTTCAGCTTTCCAGTACCCAGTTGCTGAATGGAGGAGACACACAAGACCCTTGAAAAATATGGATTTTTCTGTAGTTTGCATTTGTTTTGCAAGAGAATATCTAATGCTTCAGTAAATTCTTTCAGTAGGAATGTTTACTTAGCTAAGAAGAAAATGGGACATAGAAAAGTTTTCCCACTTCATTATCTTGCCTTCTTTTACCTGTTTCCGCAAAGGTTTTACAGATTTTTAACTGGAACCTTTATTGGGACCATAAATCACTGAGTCTCATTCTTTTTTTTTGTTTGTCTGTTTTTATAAATGCACATCTCTGCCAAAGCAGACAAACAGCTTGAAGGTTAATAAAGGCAGGAGGGAGATGCAGGTTCTTCCAGAGCCACGAATGTTTTTAGTTTATTTGTTGCTGTTGAATTTGAACTTACTTTTCAATAAAACTGGAAAGGAAATGCTATTATTTTCCCACAAAATTGTGCCAGGAAATGAGTTTGCTCTGATTCGGTTTCATCCTGGAAATGGTGGCTGCAGCGCTTGTTGAAAGTTCTCAAATTATTAGAGCCATGGTCATCCTGCACGTGGCTCTGAAGGGGCAATCTGAGTCCCTGGGGGTTTCTTGGAGCTCGGAGGTAGGACTCCAAGTCCAGAAGCGTTCTGTGGTCCTGCTCATCATCTGTGCCTTCGGGTCTCACATCAGCCTGAGCTTTCCTGCTCTGCCTAAAGGAGATGCTGGGGCTCGTTTGTTGCTCATGAGGTTTTAGGCATGGGTGACTGTAGCAAAAGGCAGGAACTGGCATTTCTGCTTAGGCTATAACTTTTTTTCCACATGTGATGTGTGAAGCTCTACGTATGCAGGTGTCTGTAACAAATCTACGCTACCCAGACCCACGAGGATTTTAGTGGTGAGACTCTGCTCATCATCTAGGCAGCGTTGTTCCTCCCTAGTAATTACTGGGTGTCTAAGGGGTCGGAAACCAGGTTTAAAACAGTTTACATGGAAATCTTAATCCTGGGGACTAAACTGTTCTAACTCTGGCTGGAATCAAGCACGTAAAACTTGTTTCAACAAAATAGGTGCATGTGTGTGGTGTGTCTGTATATGTAACATTGCTTTTTAAAGCAAAGCACAATGTCTTTCCTGGTTTTCTTTTATCTCCTTCCCGGCACGCCAGGTCTCTGCAGCACTCCTGACTGCACCTCAGCTGTGCTGGATCAATACAAGAGATGGTGGAGGAGGTACCAGACCTTTTTCTGTGTAGCCAGCACTGAAGGGCACATTTGTAGTGCCAGTGGAGACACAGCCTCCTGGTGCTTTTCTAGAATACGGATGGCCAACTGCAAAGCCGGAGGGTTTCCAGATCAAATGGGGTGTGGGTGTCCTTGTTCAGGAGGTAGCAGCAATTCCCCAGCCTGCTCCCACACCCCTCCTCCATCGGGGCATCTCCATGCACTTGTAAAAAGCAGGATTCCTCAATTTAGGCTGGAAGTGATGAAAACAGCTTCATCAGCTCCTGGTCCTGGCCCGTAGCCTCTCTTTTCTCCACTCTGCTGTTGGGTTGATGGTTGGACTGGGTGATCTTCAAGGTCTTTTCCAACCTGGATGATTCTGTGATTCTGTGATTAAGTTACAGGCACTTTCTCTGCTGACTGACCGCGTTTATGGGAGGGATTTCTCTGCACACAGGTACTGTGCAAAAAATAATTGCTTGGCCCTGACCACCCTCCTGCTCCACCCGGGGGTGATTCAGCTCTTATTTTGGCTGTAATGATTTGAGAAATCATGGCAATTGAGTTAATGTTATCTACCCTGCTTTCACTTGCCTCTGACGCCGGGGAGGAGGGAACCTCCCTGCTGCAGTTAATCCCTGGGGTGAGACCACCCTTCCTCTTTTGTTTAAAATCTTCCAGTTGGTAGATGATTGTGGTGGCATCTGCAGCTCCTCACTGCCTGGGCAGGCTCCCCGAGGGAGGCACAGCAGATGTCAGGACCTGCCGCAGTAACTGCAGCAGAAATCATGGCCAAAGCTTTTCTCCACAACAGAACTCCCAAGGCACTGGCAGTTTCCTGCATAAATAATCTACTCTAACTTGGTCCTAACGAGAATTTGGGTTTGCATGTCTTTAAAAAGAGAAGAGGAAGGGCTGCTCCATGCCCTTTTTTCATGGGTCTCATGTGAAACAAGGAGCTGTAAGGCTTTTGGGGCAATTCTCTTTGTTCTGGGTTCCTACAGTCCCAATGCTCAGAGCTGTTGCTGTTAGGATGCACCTAGAGCAAAAAAAAAAAAAGCAAGCCATCCCCGTGCATCTGGAGCTGAGAGATTTTGCAGTTTTGTGCCTCTTTCTCACATTGAGGGTGGCCATGGACATCCCTGTTTGCTGGTACCTGTTGCCATACATGAATTGCACATCAGTTCAAAGGGATGTTCGGCTGCGCTGGTGGTATTGACTGGAGGTTTTTTTTTTTTTTTTTTTTTTTTTTAGCCAGCTGTTGCTTGGGGGGCCTTTGTGTGCGTGTCTGCGTGTTTTGGAATTGCAGAGGTTTTGGGGTTCTGTTTTTTAGCAGACTCGTAAAATTCTACCAGGGTCTTTAACACGGTGTGTACTTCTAGCACTGCTGCTCTGCAGCTGTATGGTTATTGAAATGTTTTATTATTTCAATAACATTTTGAAAGGGATGCTTCCCTCCCAGCTTGAGGGGAAGAAAATTGAATCCCCTTTCTGTTGTCTTATGGCCATGGCACTAAAACTGGTGTGCTCAGACCTCACTGGAAAAGGATCATTGCCTATGCCCGTGTCCAGTGGAATGGAAGGGGACAGGACATGTCTCTCCCAGCAGATAACCTTTGCAAAGACCAGTTTTATGAGCATATTTTGCTCAATATGGGATGTTACTTGTGAATATAAAGGCTTATTTCTGCTGCCTGGTTCTGTGCTGATACACTACCTGCTGCTACTTGCTAGAGCATGTTTTTGTACTGCAAAAATCTGTTTAAGAATAGTTTTTCCCAGTGATCCTCTAGTTGGTGAAATTATAAATTAGAGATGAATTCATACCAGGTTATGAAAAAAGCACTGAGCTTTCTTGCTCCTTACTTGTTGATGATGGTTGTATGCACAAAATCCTCCCTTTTTTTTTCGTTATCAGCCCCTGATGCTGCCAGACTTGGTGTGCCTGTCCCGCACGATGAGTGCGTGGCACCACATCCCAGGCAGGGCTTTCCAGCCTCCCTGCTCCCGGTCTGGGCAGCCTTAGAGCACTCAGATGGTGTGACTTGGGATTTTGAGTCATCACGATGTTGGTGGGGCTCTGCCTGTGTTGTGCAAGGAGGGTTTTACTTTGAAGTCTCTCCTGGCATGTGTTCTGTTGAGCAAACTTGTAGCAGGACCTTATTTTGTTGCTGTCCTTCTGTGTTGGATTAGTTCATTCCTGGCTTCGTGTGTCAGAGTGGTGGTTGACAGTTGACATTAAGACCAGGTTTTCCTGTGTGCAGGGTTCCCTGTTCAGATGGGAACGGCCACTGATGTGAAAGCAAGATCAGTTTTGAGCGTTTTATGCATTATTTTTTGTATTTCCTTCTGAAAGGAGGAATTCCTGCATATATAAGTAGAGTTTGCACTCTGGAAGGTGAGAGGTTACCTAGGTCCCATGCTCAAGTTGGATGTTCTGATTAAATGTGTTTCCAAAGGCAATACATCCTACTGGCTTAATACTTATTTATTAGTAAGGACTAATGGGGACTGAGCCAGCAGCCACAGCAAAACAGCTTGAACATCACCAAGCCTGCAGCCCAGACCTGCACTCTTCAGGGCTGGCAATACCCCTTGGACGTTCTTGAAGAGTACCAAAACAAACCAGAAGTTAAATGCATTTATTGAATTTTGTACTGTTTGTGGCTGGAAATGAATTAATTAGCTCAAAACAATAATAAAGAGGTGACTCCACTGCGCTGGTCTCCAGTGAGGCGAGCAGGGTGGGCTGATGATTTTTGCTGGGGGGGACAGCTGTGCTGCTGGCCAGGACAGGAAGGCAAGGACAGGGTGTGCTTCTAGAGGATGGAGGGATCCAGGCTAATTTGATTTTTTTCAAATTTTAAGTATAAGTTGACTTAAGCATAAAACCTCAGGAACAACAGAGGAGCACTGTTCACAAAATCCTGCTGAGTGGAAATTCTCCAGTGAGGGTACCAGGGGTGGTGTGAGCCTCTGAGCCACCTTGGTGCCCAGCTGGGACCCAGTTGGTGCTTCAGCTCCTGCCCAGCTCAGGTGCTGGGAGGGGAGTGCTCCCTTTCGCAAGGCTTGGTTGTATGGTGAGCACATGTATGCGTTAATATCTCTTACTATGGTTAATATGAGCATTTTTATTACTACTTAATATTAAGTTGTCATTTGCACTACTCTCATACCTCCAAGCTTCAGCCAAGAGCTGGGCCCTGTTTTGTACTCAGCTCAATGGAAGGAGCTGCCCGTGCTGCTGAGGAACCCAGCCACGCTGCAAGTCAGGGCTGCCGTCTGCTCAGCATCACTCATGGCTGGCTTTGCGTCGAGCCTTCCACAAACTACACCAAGGTAAACCGGTAACAGAGGCAATAGCATCAAAACGTGCAATTGCACAATTACAGAGAGCAGCTCATGGGCTACACCGTCTGAGATGGCTCTAGAAAATTTTCCTTATCATTTAGCAGATCACAGCTTTGTTTTCTGAAATAGATTCCAAGACATGACTAAAGAAAGGGGTGAATTTAAAATCATATGTGTTACTTACTCCCAAATACCAGAAAAAAAAAAAAAAGAGGGGTACCTCATCAGGTCAATATCTGGGAAAACACAGTAGACATGAGGCTGAAGACCTGCTTAGGCTGACTTTTAGATCTTCCCTTGCCCCACCATCCCCAGCAACACGTGGAAAAATAAGATGCCCAAGGTGTGGACCTGTTGACAGAACTTGGGTCCTTTTGTTTGGTGCAAAGCATGGGGTTCTGTAAACGAGCCAGGGGATTAATGAAATAAGTTCCTATAGACACAATGAAAAATGACTTGATTGCCAAGAAACTGTCATCCTAATGAACTCAGATAGTCTGTTTGTTGGAGACACCAGAAAATGGAAATAAGCTTGCATAGCTTTATTATATTCAAAAATAGATTTTAACTAGAACATTCTGTATTCTTTCCTGTTTGAGTAAAAACAGGGGCTGATAGAAGTTGAAAGCGGCAGATAAGCTGATGTGGAGACACATATGGCTTGAAGCTAGTGTTTAAAAAGCAAAGGAACTGTAATCAGTTGAAGGTAAAAAGAAGAATGTTCATAGTAAAGAGTCCTGTTCTCAAGGCATCACTTCATATTGGTATGAAGTTTTTTTTTTTTTTTTTTTTTTTTTCTAATGTGCACCTCGTGCAGAATGGATGTTTGTCACCGTCTATCTTTGTTACTAGGGAGGAAAAAATGTGGAAGCATGTTGCTGTTCAAGCGCTTGGGGCCTTAATGCTAGAAATCAATTCAATGTGGTCATCTTATGAAAATGCTCTAAACAGCCCATGTGCTGCTCTGATTTTTAGTTGAAAAGGATAAATTTCCTTCATGATCAGCACTGTAAGATGGGATACAGAAAATTCAGTTTTCTCTCTGAAGACTGCTTTTTCTAGAGGTGTTCAAAGGACCTGGGAAATGCTTGGGTAAAGTAACATAGATTTGTTGGAGGAGGGAAGACCCATGGTGATAGGAAAAAGGGACCTGTCCCATCTGACTTGATGCTGGGCCGAGTGCGAGGACCTGGCTGGATCTCTGCTGGTAGGACGTTGATCCGTGATCACTTGTGCCTTTATCTCTCTAGGACACCTGGAATGTTGTTGGTATTTGGTGGGATCTTTCACATCCACATAGTGAAGTCACTAGAACAGGATGTCTGCATAAAAATGTTCTCTGCCTCGGATGCGTTCTGTTCCGTAAGAAAAGAGGGAAAACAGTTTTTACAAAATTCAGAACGTTTTCAACTTTCATACCGATAGTGATTAGAAAATATAAATGATTGTGTTGAATTCTTGACTGTTTACATTTTAAAGTAAAAATATTTACTAGAGAACTCCCCCACTTTCTATCTGGTATCTGGGCCTTGATGCTTTGGACAAGGTGATGTGTGTCTGGTCTCAGTTTCCTGTGACAGAAGTGCAACCTAAAACAAGGTTGGCCTTCTACACAAGCTCTGAATTTCAGAAGCAGCATCACGACACTGGCAGATCATCAGAGTGATATGGAGTTATTTCACATAAACAGGAACAAAATATAAAAAGACTATATGTTTTTTGTCACAAACTATTGCCCTTAGTTTTCAGCAATCAGCCTAGAGTATAAAAGCAAAAGTAGTTGCAGAAAATTTAACCCCGAGGAGTAATTTGTTTGCTCTCAGGTTTGTGGTTTGGGGGTGGTTGTTTTTTTTTTTTTTTAAATCTAGAATTCAATTGGTAGGGAATATGTAAGTGATTTTTAAAGTTAGCCAGCAATAGAGCATGTACATGGGTGAACACAGCAGCACAAGCACTCCAGCTGGTACCCAGGATGAGTGTTGCCTTTTGAACTGGAAACCAGAAAACTTGACATTATTCCTGGCCATAACTGCTATTATTAGGTGAACATCTTAAATGTTGAGGAGTTGGTGTTCCTTGTCTGTAAAATATGAATAACAATTTTGTGTAAGTGTTCTTTGATCTCTTCCCATGAAAAGCTCTATGGAAGTTCCAGGAATTCAATATTAAATGCTGGATTTAACCTTTGTGAAAACTGAGACTGTTTAGTTATTTATAAATATTTCTTTTTAAAGTAAAATATTTATTTGGCATAGTTAATGCTTTTTACTGTGGTCAAATACAAGTGGCTAACAATAAGTTCTACAGTAGCAGTGATTAAACAACAATTTAAAGTGTGCATCTACCGTATTTTCAGAGGCAGATTAAAAGTGCCACAGTGCGATGAGTGATGCAGTTATATGGGCTTTATGAATTCTCTGAGGTGACCGAGTCAAGAATCGTGGCTGTGACTGTAGCACTGGAGGAGACAGTTGTCACAACATGTGAAAGGAGTTGAAAATGTACTTCTCCGAGTCAAATGGGGAATTGATTAGTTATTGCTGGTTTAATGGGCATAAAACAGAAGTCAAGAAGGATACTGCAATTCAGGTTTTGACACCTAATCTTGTCTCATTTGAATTTATGTGCAATGGCTTCTTGATTCCCTACTATCAGTCTTCTTAGGAGCTGCAAGCTGAAGTTAATGGCTTTCATCATAACGGCAATGAAAATACCATTTATCTATTTAAAATGCTCAGCGGGCAAATGCTCAAGAATGATGCCTTGTGCTCCAGGCTATTCATCCAGTTTGATGAAATATCAATTTCTTTTTTCTTATGACTGCATGTACACAGACGTGCCATGAAGCTTTGAGCTCTCTATCCATTTTTGAGCATGATTAATTTGTGTCCACACCAGACAGCTTGTTGTGCATTAAGCCCTGCTAGCCAACAGATAATTTTTCTAGCATTTAAACCAATTTACGATCTAGCTGACGTGCTCATTGTTTCGCTAAACCTGGCCAGTCAGCGCTGTCTCAGCCACAGAGCAGGAAATTAATCTTTGCAGATATTTGACTCCATCAGCTTTCCTACCTGCTGCATGCAATTGTGGAAGAATTTGGCAAACTTTCTGTAAGAGCTAAGGCGTCCTCAAATTGTGTTCACAATAGCTCCCAGTAATCCTCCACTCCCTTTCCGGGACTGTGTACCCCAGGGCAGCATCCCTTCTCCCACCCAGCTGGGTGGAACCAGAACACCCAAAGCTCAGGGGAGAGGGTTTGGCTGTGTTGTTTGTACAACCCAGGAGGGAGTATCTAAGGTTGCTGAGACTCATCTCACGAGTAGACAGTAAAATCATGACTGGGGTGATTTGAAGACTCATCTGAAGTCTCGTACTGTTGGCTTTAATAGCTTAGGGCCATTAAAGATGTGAAAGACTTGAAGGGCACCAGCTTAGCTCCTTGGTTATGTCCCTGGTTTAAGATAAGGACACGGGTTCAATTAGGCTGAAACTTGAGCAGGGTCAAGAGAGAAACTGCAAAGGCGGCATTAGCCAAAATGTGTGTTTTACCTGTGTGTTCATACAGATGCTTTACAAAAAGACTAGTCTGAAGCTCATGTGTTGTTTGCGCGGTTCTGTTACAATTGCACTTTAAGAGATGAAAAAGCAAATAAGAACTGGAGAGGAAATGCTGTTTAAATTTTCCTTTATAAAGAGTGCAGTAAGACTGGCACAAAACCAGGTCTGTGCCCAAGACTCATTCAGGTAAAACCCCTGGTTTGCACAGTGAAGGTGAAACCAAGCCTGGCAAGTAGCTCAGTGGGGTCTAAAGGTGCTGCCCAGCCAAAACCCTGCGGGGACTCTCTCATTTCGATGTTCCCAATAATCTACGCGTGTCCTTGCACTGGAAGGAGTTCACCTTGAATCTCTAATACACAGTTTGAGCTAGTGTTCATTTTATGATGACTCTTTTTGCTTCAAAATGAAAGCTTGTCATGGGAAGTTATTTGGCTTATAATTTTTGTGACTAGGAAAAAGCAGTTTGATTTTTGGTTTTTGAATTTTCAAGGGTTGTGGCGACAGAACTATCATGTGGGGAGATTCACAGCAGATAATATGATGCATCAAAAAGATGCAAGGAGATAAATTTCAAGCAATCTGAAATTAATTCGGAGATCCCAAGGAGATCCCATGACATGACCAGTGTTTTTCTGAAATGCCAGCATCTTTTTTTTTTTTTCTTTCTAGTTTTGTTTTTTCTCTGAGCCATATCTACTGCCTTTGAAGTAACTACAGTTGAGGCCAAAATTTGTGAATGCTGGGAAACCAGCAGTTCTGAGCAAGGAAAAACCTTTGTAGTTTGTTCACAGACAAACAAAGTAAGCAAAGATATTTTTTTTTTCTTATTAATATTTTATTTCCAAGCCTCTGGCATTTGGCCCTCAGCTTCAGCCTGGTTGCATTAAAACGCGTGGTGCAATCTTAAAGGTCAATCGGCCACCGAGCAAAGAGCTTCCTGGTCAAGGAGACCTGATGGGGAGTGCATTTCCCTCCATGTTCCTGTGCTGCCAAATGGTTTAGGTTAAGGATAACAAGTCATGGGCTGAAACTTGACTGACTGGCTTCGAAATGCAACATACGGCCTCTTTTGAGCAGTTGCGTTGGTGAGTTGAGATTGTGGTTAATGTCAGGAAGCCTTGGTTAAAACATATGCAGTGCTTCCATTAACTGACCAAGTTCAAAAGTTAGGAATCGTGAGCATTAAGGCTAATCAATAAAATGTGTTTTCTTTCTGATTGCCATTTGCATCTTGTAGCTTGTTCATGTTTGAGTTCTCAACCTCACGTCCACAACTGCTAAACAGGAAATACCTTTGGATATGATGTTCGCAATTCCTGTTACCATCAGCTTTCCAGTCCATGGCACTGTAAGGAACAGCAAGTATTATTTAGGCATATTGAAAAATAAAGGTAAAACCAATATTAAATCTCAGACTTAAAATGATCGATCAGCTGGGCGGTGAAGTTGGTATCTTGTAGCTGAATCCTGCCATGACAGTGCTGCTGTTGTAAGTGGAAGGTGAAACTAATGCCACTTCTGTCAGAGATTTAGAGATATTTAAGTTTTCCTGTAGCACTGTGTTCCTTTCAATTAATTTCAAAAGAAAAGACTACAGAAATTCAAATACAAACCAGTCTGGATGTCATCTGGAATTTATTTGACCTCTTACATGGGCTCTAAAAGAAATTATAAACAAATAAACAAAACTTCTTTTCTAAGATAAAAAAGACACTTTGCTTAATAACTAGATTGGAAAACAATTTGAAACTTCGTGGGGGAGGTTGTGTGTGGCACAAGAAAGGAAGGAGCGCGTTTCATTTTAATGGCAACTGGAGATGCTGCCAGTTCATTTGGTATGAACCCCTTGTCAGGGGTGTGTAGAAATTCCTGTTGTGCTGCAGAGACCTGTGCTCTCACAGCTTAGTGAAGTTGGGATCTTTATATAGAGGGTTTGGATCTTTGAGAGAAACACAGTTATTTTCTTTTGGAGGGAGTGAAATTTTAAGGCCAGTATTTAGAAAGGGAATCTTTCTTCATAGGCAGCCCCAGTACTCACCAGTTACTTTAAATCTATGTGATAAGCACTGGTCTTTTTTGGAAAAATTTAGCTTTCTCTACCTTTAAAAAGCTAACTTTTAGGCCCTAATGCACAGTTTGGGGCACAGAGGTGTCCCTACTTTTTTTTTTTTTTTAAGCAGAACATGGTCCCAGCTCTCTCCCCATCTCCCCCGCTACTACTCCTCCCTCCCGTGAGGCGCCACTGTAGATATCTTAGATAAAATGTATTGCTAGACATAAAACAAGAAAAATATTTGTTTACTCTGCTGTAGACAGCTGTTTAGGATGTTGTGGAAGTCTAAGTCTTAATAGTAGTTTTGCAGATGTTGTTTGTGACTTTCTTGGAAACCATTCTCGTTAGGAGGCATGGAGGGTTTCTCTGCATCCCTTGGTGAAACGAGTCAGACTCTTTTCCTTCAGCATCTTTGTCCAAGGAGTTTGTCGGAGGAGAGACAGAGAAGTGTTGCCAATGTTTGGTCAAAATAAGGACCTATTCAGTCTTGAACTACCAAAAAGTTTTTTCTGGGCATGAATCAAGATACTCAGTGTGTCCAAAGTCCAACTGGGCTGAAAAACCCCTCCCTCCCTTCTAGAAAAATGTAAAGCAAACTTTGAGTGATCTGTATGGAAGTGGTGGGCCATGTCAAGAAACAGGTTTTTGTGGTTGTTTCTTGCAGGAAAGCTGTTTTGGCTAGTCTGCGCTTCCAGTCTGGTTAAAAAGAGCTGGTTTGGTGGGATTAATCTGCAAATTTCTGATGCGCAAGGAGAAAAGAGGCTCCCTGGGGTGATGGATGTAGGGCAAAGAAGGTTTTTTTTCTGGAGGTGGGGATATACAGGCACTCACATTCAAATACTTACATATTTCTATTAAGATAATTCAGCCAACAAAACATATAGCCAAGAGTGGTAGAAATTGAGGAATGTGGACTCTTTCTTGGCAGCTCGAATCTGGCTTGGAAGCGTTTCAGGGGAGGATTAAATCTCACTGCTTGGCAGGTCAGGGTTGGGGTAATCAGCAGAGGCAGAGGTTGGGGATGGCTGAACTAGGGATTAGTGTGGCACGGCGGAGAGTCTGGGGCTGCTGTAAATGAGGATGGAAATGAAAATATGTCAAGCATCTTTCATCCTAGGCATTTCCAAATGGGCTGTGGTATTTTCAAGAGCTCTGAGCCTGTGGAGCGGGGAGAGGTGGCAAAGCTGCTGTCTGTGCTCAGCATGGGTTTCTGTCTGGGGTTACGTGGGAAGGCAAGAGCACTCGGGATTTGTTTGATCCTGGTTTGTTTGCTTTGGGGATACTGAAATACCTGAAGTCCCATGAAGAAAAACTGGCTTTTGTGCCTTGATGTTTGCTTTGTGAAATTATCCACTTTGTCATTAGTCCGCCTGGTTTTGTGCAATATGTGTATTGTATGCAAATATAGTTACAGCAGTGTCAGACAGGCTTACATTTGAGAAAAGTTAATATTTCTCTTGGCAGTTCTGATTTCCTTTGTTCCGTATGTGCTGAATTAATTTCTTCTGCCAACTCTTGCTCCATGCACATGGTGATAGTGTCCGAGCAACTTGCTGAAAGGGCTCTACTTTTTCACCGAACAAGGTGGCAATTCCTCTGTTTTGCAAAGTGCATGTCTGAGATGTAAGTGCTTCTGCACAGCTTCCAGAATCAGAGAGCAGGCTCAGAACAAAAAAGTAAAATTAAACAGTTTGTGGTACGAAGCTACCACAAGCGAAACAAAGCTGACCTTGGCCTCGTGTTTGGGTTTCCCCAGTTTGCCAGATGAACTGTGGCAGGAGGCTCGGTGTGGGGATGTGGGATGGATCCGGAGTGGTGGCTCGGTGCTCGTGTCCTCCTTGCCATGCTGCTGTACGTGCCAATAGCAGGGTTTAAACCTACATGCACGGTGCAATCACCCAGGCTCCAAATGCAAATTGCAGGTTTTGGATACATAGCTACAAATTTGGATTTTCACCCTCTGTCAACGAGCTAAAACCAGAGATGGTCTGTGTTATGCTCAGCGTGGGTGTTAATTGCCCTCTTAAACCGCTGGGCAGGAGCTCTGCCAGTGGTGCAGCAGCACTTCAAGAATAAAGTGTTCTTCAGGCAATTCTCAGGTTGTCACTTTCATTAAAACAGATTCAGGTCTGGTTGTAAATGAACCCCTTGGGTTTTGCGCAGGTTGGGTCAGGGGTGGTGTGTGCCCCAGGTCGTCGTGGCCCTACGAAAGGTGCAACTTCCCCAGGACTGTTGGTGCAGCCGCGTGGAAATAGCAAAGTGGCGCTGGTTTTGCAGTTGCTCAAAATTGAGAGTTCTGTGGAGTTAGAAGTGTTTGTAATTTCCGTGAAATGTTTGTCATTTCCATAGCATTGTCCAGGGGAGCAAACCTCCTACAGTGTCCCCATGAGCTGCTTATCCCTCTCCTGGGCTCTGCTGCTGCTTCCTCTAACCAGCAGAAGAATCAGCAAATGCTTTAGACTTTGAGGTTTTCAGTGGCTTAAAGGAAGGCGCTGACATATGTCCTGGGCCACGTCCGTGGTGGAACCCATCGGACAGGACCAGGGAGGCGGTGATGCAGGAGTGGTGCTGGAGGAGAAGGGACTGCTCGACATATGCGCATGAAGGTTTTGGGCTGAACCCATCCGTTATTCCTGTGTTTATTTCTTATTCCATGAATTTAAGTTGTGTTTCTGGCAATTGTTTGTTTGCTTCGGGCAGTTATAATTATACTAATGTAAATATTTTCTAGTGATTGTCAAGTGTTCAGTTTACTTCAGTTGCTTGCAATTTCCTGCTGTAGTTTTTTTTGGGTTTTTTTTTAAATTTAAAAGGCAGAAAATCACACTTGCTGTAAGCATCAAATTGTGCTTTTTCAGGCAAAACTCATACCTCTGAAATTTCAAAGGTGCTTTTTCATGATTTGAGAACTGAAAAAAGGTGACATCTACACGATTGGAGTGATTTCTCCATGGTTGTAAAATGGTACAGTAGAACTGAGTGAGTCACTGCTGTCAGAGTTAAGTGACCACAGGAAATTTATGGTCATACCCTAGTTCTTGTTTATCCTCTTTATCCCATCCGTTTCCTAGTCAAACGCATGTTTGTTGTTGTGTATGTATATCGAATAGCAGTGTCTTTGCAGTGGGAGTCTTGTATGTGTGCACTTCGTAAAACGTATAATTCTTTTGGATGCTATAACAGTAATAGCACAATAAATGCTCAGAGTAATCTGGGACTTTTTTATTTATTTTTTTTTTCCCCCGCTGTAAAGGTACTCTTTCTTCAATGCTTTTGCTGGTTTTCCATTCAGATCCTGGGCAAGTGGGCACAGGCATCACGAGAGCTGGCTCACGTGCTGGGCTGGCCCTGAGATGCCCTACTTTTGCAAAATTAAATTTCTTGCAGCAATACGAGCGAGGGCTGGATCTTATTTATTTTACCAAAGTCACTTTTTCAATATGAGAACAATTAATAAATGATTATGGAAAAGAAATTCAGCATTTGTTCCCCAACCCCTGTAAATAAGGTAATTGCCTTCTCCAGGGGGAACAGAGTTGGCAGAAGTTTCACAGGGAACTGCCGAACTGCGGTGTGTGTTTGACATGTTTTAAACGGTTTGCTGAGCAAAATCAGACACAAAAGGAAGGACTTGTCAATCAGCTGGCTTGCATTGGGCTGTTAATGTCCCACTGTCAATCAGAGCAATGGCAGCTTTCCTAGGTGGCTGAGGAGTCGCTGGAGGGAGTGGGGTAGCAGCTGTAATAATTTGGGGGTTTTTTTTTGACTTTGCAATTTTTATACAAGTGACACGTAGTTTCTTAGAGGATCTGATTTATTATTATATGGATTCAGTCAGAGTGTTTGCAAAATTTGCTCTGTACTATTGCAGCAAATGTAAACAGTGCCAAAAGAAAATGAAGGTGGAAAATGGCCTTTGTCAGCAGCAGGAGGTGTTTAGAGAGGGCTGTGAAAAGGAAAGAAGAAACAAAGTTGTTACCAATAGTAAGATTATTTTTTTTTTCATCTCCAAGAAGAAGAGTATGGGTTGCTTTTGAGGAAAATAAATGTGAAATGATGCTGAGGGTTAGAGGCTCATGCTGCCTGGGATGGTGCCAGAGTTGGACTGACCGTGGGGAAGGTGCCGCAGTGGGTTTCTCGGGGTGGGGGGGGCCCGCTGGGACTGACCCCTGCAGCAGCCAGCTTCTTCACTCAGCTGGAACTTGTTTTAGCTCCAAACACAAGCAAAAAGATAAGAAACAGAAACATCAGCAAGAAAGAGGTTTGACAGCCAAGTTGTGCAGAAACCAGATGTCATTCTTCATAGCTTGCTTTCACCGGAGTAACGCGGGTTATTGCACCTCTGCCTCTGGGTAAGGGAACATCTCCCTCCCAACCAAAAGTCTGATTTAGGACAAATTTTAGCCATGGTTGCAGCAGGCTTTCTGGTTATAGGTCTGTGTGAGCACTCATGAGCGTGCGGCAGTGATGCACAAACACAACTGGAGACTCCCTTGAGGTTCAACTCTGGGAGGAATTGCTTCTATGGGACATGGGGCTCCCCAACAGGCAACAGTATCCCCCTAGGGACAAGATTTTCTGCTCCCCAGTTCAGTAAATGTCATAATTTAGGGTCTCGTTTTCAACGGCAGAGAGCTATGTGGTGTAGGATAGCTACTGTAGGGTGGCGTTGCTCCGAGAGCCGGGGCAGCAATACGTTCTGCAGGGGACGTTAGCCATGTAGGGAGTGGGCTCAAGTGTAGCACTAAGATAACGTGAAGACGATGTAGTTGCAAAGCAAAATATAGTTTGGGATTTGCGTTGCCTTTGTGGTCTTTCTAATTATCTGGAAAATCCAAACCAGAGCTGATCTTTACTGAATTCTGAGGTAGTTGAAAAATTTAAAAGGGGGGGGTGGGGGTGTGTGTAATAGTATTTTTGTGTTCTGTAAATTCTTAGTTTAGTTCTACAGACCCATATTTAGTTTCTGTAAAGCCATGTTGGATCTATAGGTATTTCTGCTCTTAGAGTGGGGATTCTTTAAATGTTTTCTAAAGCAGTGAGTGGAAATGTTGAGATTTGGTTTTGCTTTTGGACTGGGCTTCATTGCTCAGTATTCCCTAAACCCCTCAGAGTCCCATCCCATAACACAAACTTGCCGTGCATCATTCGGCTGTGGATGCAGTAAATGCTGAAAGGCTGATTATGAATATTGATTAATAATCAAATGACACCAATCCAATTCTTTGAGGAATGAGTCAGATGTGCTGGAAAAATTTCATCTGTGAGGAGAAAAATACCAGCTGAAACAGCAGTTTGAAAATGTTTATAATCCTGTAGACCCTCTACCAGCATGCTAGCTCCCCCCAACCCCGCCTCTTTCAGTGTTAAATTCCATCCATTACACTTTCATACGTGATTAACTGCCCTTCCAAAGGCTTCATTTATCTCCATTTCAGAGTTCAGTGGCATCACAGAATCACAGAATGGTTTGGGCTGGAAGGGATCTTAAAGACCATCCAGTCCCACCCCCCAGCCATGGGCAGGGACACCTTCCACCAGCCCAGGTTGCCCAAAGCCCCGTCCAACCTGGCCTTGAACCCTTCCAGGGAGGGGGCAGCCACAGCTTCTCTGGGCAACCTGTGCCAGGGCCTCACCACCCTCACAGCAAAGAATTTCTTCCTTTTATCTAATCTCAGTCTACCCTCTCAGTTCAAACCCGTTACCATTCATCCCATCCCTACACCCCCTGATCAAGAGTCCCTCCTCATCTTTCCTGTACCCCCCTTTAAGTACTGGGAGGCCGCTCTAAGGTCTCCCCAGAACCTTCTCTTCTCCAGCTGAACCTCCCAACTCTCTCAGCCTGTCCTCACAGGAGGTGCTCCAGTCCCCTGATCATCTGGCCTCACTTCAGCAGGTCCGTGTCCTCCTGATGTTGGTGCCCCCAGAGTTGGACACAGCACTGGGGTGGGGTGGGGGTGTCTCATGGGAGTGGAGTAGAAGGGGAGAATCCTCTCCCTTGACCTGCTAGCCACAATTCTATTGATGCAGCCCAGGACAAGTTTGGATTTATGGGCTGCAAGTGCACATTGCTGGCTCACAGTCAGTTTTCCATCCACTAATGCCCCCAAGTCCTTCTCTTTGGGGCTGCTCTACATCCACTCATCGCCAAGCCTGGATTTGTGCTCAGGATTGCCTCAGCCCATGGGCAGGACCTTGCACTTGGCCTTGCTGAACTTCATGAGGTTCACACAGTCCCACCTCTCCAGCCTGTCCGGGTCCCTCTGGATGACATCCCTTCCCTCCAGCGTGTTGAGCGCACCAACAGCTTGGAGTCCTCAACAAAGTAGCTGAGAGTGCCTCAATCCCACTGTGTCACTGAGAAATATGTTAAACAGTGCTGGCCCCAACACCGACCCCTGAGGAACGCTGCTCATCACTACTCTTCCCTTGGACAGCAAGCCGTTGACCACAACTCTTTGAGTGTCACCATCCAGCCAGTTCCTTCTCCACCCAGTGGTTCATCTGTCAAATTCATGTCTCTCCAATTTAGAGACAAGGATGTCATGCAGAAAAGTGTCAAAAGCTTTGCACAAGTCCAGGTAGATGACAGCAGTTGCTCTTTCCTTATCAACCAATGCTGTAACCCTGTTGTAGGTGACCACCAAATTCTTCAGGCACGATTTGCCCTTAGTGAAGCCCTGTTGGCTGTCACCAATCACCTCCTTATTTTCCATGAGTCCTAGCACATGAAAATATATCTATATTCATGGAGGAGACTCAAGGTTTCTACTTGAAGTACTCTTAGATCCTCAGGTGAAATTACATCCAATATATCAATAGTTTTAAAGTGTATCCTGGAATCCAGAAAACAAAATTGAAAGCAGGATTCGGCTTATTGTGTTGCATCTCAAATCCAGGTCTGATTTTAGTTAAAAACTTGGCAAGACGCAGCAATAGGCATCATATATTAATCTATGAAAGATGAAGGCAAACCCAACTGCCCCGCTCTGGGGAGAGACCTGCCTGTTTTTATTGCCTTTCAAAACCAAGGTAGACTTGGGGAGTTAGTGAGTCTTTCTGCAGTACCTGGAGTGTAGGATTTTTGTCCATAGTGGTCTATGGACAAAATGTCTCGATAAAATGGTTCAGTCAAGCCTCGAACTGACATGTTTGGGAAGTGATATCTTACATGTTGATTCTGTTTTGCAGATCTTTTGTTTGTTACTGTGCCACAAGGATGCACCATTTCTCCCACATGCGATGCCAGCACTGCACTTGTCCTTAATACCAAAAAAAAAAAAAAAAAGTCGGATGCTTTTTGTGTTTCTCTTTCATATTTCTCTGGCCTTGTTTCCTTCTTCCACCGTATTTTGCACCGTTTTTCTCAAACTTGGACACTTTAAAATACAAGTGGAAACTGATGGTAGTATCCAAACTTAGTAACATATTGGATAGCTTTGCTCAGAATAATTGCCTCTTTCTTTTCATCTTATCTCAATGTTTAAAGAACAATACCTCATCTCCGCTAAACCTTTGAACCTTTCCTGGATATTGTTTGGTAAGTTAAACTGGCAATCCAGCATTTGTTTAGCTGATCTCTAAAATGCACAGATGATAGGAATTCAAGTATCTGGAGGTAAAAAGTTGCACCTTTGGGACTGTCAGAAATAATTTAAATTTCCTATTTGATCTTTTGAGATGCTTTTCACTATTAAAAAAAACCCCAACACTGTGTATCTCCTTCTCTGCCTTTCTATCCTATTGATCCTGCTTTTTTTACTTTAAAAAGGGAAAGAATGTGTTTAGCTGTCACATAAAAAGATTTATAGACCTATTGCTTTATAGACAACTGCAACTTTGGAGCTGAAAACTGTCTAAGTACCTCTGAAAGATGCATTTGACTGTTTGGTAACAAATGAAGCATCCAGAAGAAGCAGCTGAGCAAAGTCAGTCACTTCATTATGGCTGTTTGCAGGACTGGTGATCATCCTTACGCAGCCAAATGAAACTAACTATTCATCAAATAAGATGCATCAAGTAAGCAAATGAACATGGTTAAACAAATTACGGTGGTCATTTTGGTAATTCATAAGTTTAATATGCACTTGCAGAGCTCCACAGTATAGCTTGCATGTTGAAAGCCGTCGGCTGAGCCACGCACTTGGAAGCAGCTTGGTGCAACACGTTGGCCCAGGATGAGACTTCAGTCTAAAATAAAGTTGTTACCGAAACATTCCCCAGATGTGTGAGCAATATATCATCTCTTCTTTGCACTTGAATAAAAACAACCATCGCCTCTGAGTTCTGGGCCAGAGCAGGCCCAAAACATGGTAGAAAGGGGCTGTGAGAGTTTGCCTTTGCAACTTCAATGAGTGTTGGCTTGTGCCATTTCATTAATTGTGCCTGTTCCTCACCTTGTGCCAACACCTCCAAGCCATGGTATGTGCCAAAGAAATGTCAGCATGCTTTCTGGTTATCTCAACTATGTTTTCATATGTGCTGATACACCTTTTTTTTTTTTCCTCTCCTGGTCTTCCTACAGCTGTTTTATACTCAGTCTCATTGCTAACCATATACTTAGCATCCACGCTCCCAGCCTGCAGCGAGCTCTCCGTCACCCCAACTCTGATCTCTGCAGCCTGGTCACTAGGGCTGGGCGTGACCAAAGGGAGGATTCATCTGTCTCTGGCCAGGTGTCTTAGGTTTGAGTTGTCTTGCCTTCTGAGGCCAGTTGTAGTTAGTCTCTGGGGGGCCCAGAAACTTGTGCAATTGTTGCCTGCACCTAGCCTCAAAGTGTGCTGGTGGTCTTTGATTTTAATCTATTCTTAATTTTTTTTTTATCAATATCTTTTTGTTAGCCATTGCGATCCTGCTTGTTGATTGGTTTCAGACGTGACACAGGTTAACATTATGGCTGAAGCCTAATTCTTTAAACGGAGAGAGAAATGCTGCTCTGAAATTAGTCATTAATTGCTTTTATTTCTCAGAGCTCATAAGTGTGGCAGTTTAGACCTCAGCTAGTTTTGAACTGTGACTGCATCAGCATATTTCTTCTGGAAGCTGTGCCATGTAGGTCAGATACACAACAGTAAAAAGGATTATATTGTTTTGATCATTCACACTTGCTACAGGAAACGCCGTATTCTTTCTATGGAGTGAATATGACTATAGCACGTGCTGGTTCTGTCTATATAATGGAAACTATATTTTCCATAAAAATTCACATATTCCTTTGTTGGAGAGATATCAGATGAGTGGGAAAGCAAACTGTTTACACACGGCAAATCGGGTGTTTGCCCAGGATCGTCAGGGAGAGAAGATGATTGTACCTTTAATTATATGCTCAGTTAAAATGAGAAGTTCGGTGATTAAATCTTCAGCATGGTGAAAACTCAAGGTCTAAATATTGCATTTCAACACGCAACAAACCCAAAGTCTTTAAAAAAGAAATACTTGTTTTCCTCTGCATCTCTTCTGTAAAAATTTTTCATCACAGATTTCATTGCATTATCAGGACTAAAATGAGAAACACTGCTTACGAGCAAATATAGCATTTGAATATGGGCCAGGAATTCCTTTTACAGTGTAAGCTTTTGTGTGAAATAAAAGCCAAACAGCTGCTCACAACTTAAGTCTGAATAAGTGATCTAATGCTATTGCTCTGGTCTCAAATTTGAGGCTAAATTGTTTCTTTGCCAAAGACCTTGTGCCAACCTACCTGGTCCCAATTTGTGAGAACAAAGTACATTGTTTCTGCTGCTCTGGGAGTGAAATCATTTTATTTGACATTTTTTTCCATTATAATTTCAACCCTCATGTGGGAAGCTCCACGAGGCTGAGACTCTCTACTTCTCATCTCCAATCCTCCAGGATATATCTCAAGTAGATAACACCTCCTTGCAAGGCTAGTCCAGCATGATGTATGGGGATACTTCAATATACCTGAAGACTCTGGTTTTGGCCATCAACGTAATTGGCTTTTGATTTATGTTGTTCTTTTTTTCTTTTTTTTTTTCCTCATTCTTTTTCTCCTACTTCTTTTACTGTGCTCTTCATCCCTGCTCTCCATGCTTTCCCTGGGTCATGCTGCCACTGTGTGAAACCTCTTCCCAAGGGCTGCCCGAGAGACCACCACAGCCTGACCTGGAGACCCCATCCAGAGCTGAGCCTTGGTGGAGCATTAGCCATGACTAAGTCTTTTGACATCACATCTTCCTCAGGGAAGAGCTTTCTTTGGGACAAGGCAGATAACACCAAATGGTGACTCAAGTAAAGGTTTCTAAGGACTTTGGATGCTCCTAAATACACGAGATAACCAGAAGCTAGTATACGTCGGGCAGTTGATTTTTTTTTTTTTTTTTTTTTTTTTCAGCTGTCCAGTTCCTCCTCCATACAATGCCGCTTGTATGTTATTGGGAGGATGGAGGAATGTTTATAATAACTGCAAAATGTTGTGACCCAGTGGAATTCAAACTAAAGATTTTCACACTTTAGGAAAAAAGGTCAAATTACCAAGAAGGGAACCTCCCTGGCTATGGAAAAGGTGGAATACTTCCTACACACAGCTAGGCATGGGTTGTATCTCTCAAATACACTGTTGTGCACTTGCTCTTTCACAAAAGGATGTAATTTCTAAAGAATTTTATTTGTGCTGTAAGTGTACAGTTAGAGCTTAAGTTCCTGTAAGACTTAATGCAGATGAATTAGTGGAAGGGAGGAGAAAAACCATGTGGCCCTGTGGTTA
Organism: Athene cunicularia; assembly: GCF_003259725.1. Taxonomy (NCBI): domain Eukaryota; kingdom Metazoa; phylum Chordata; class Aves; order Strigiformes; family Strigidae; genus Athene; species Athene cunicularia. The sequence continues at coordinate 5,201,081 of NW_020799117.1, read as the reverse complement.
TGTCCTTTCCTGTGATGGTGACTGTTTTAGCTGGTACCCAGAGAAATCTCAGAGCAACTCCAGTGTCACTGGGCAAAGCAGAGGATTTGTTTTAAAAATTGTTTATTTTAATAAACATTATTTTAATAAAAATGAGGATGTTTGAAGCATGTATGAATTGTATCTAGAAGTTTACATTGTTATTGAGCTTTTTTCTTACCTAAAAAAAAATAACTACAGGTTTAAAGAGTTTAGGTGCATTGATGTGATAAGCACAGCATAAGATCTTGTGTGCAGAGAAAATGGGAAAAATTCTTGGAGTCACCTAATCTGTCTCCTGAAGGTGTAAAAATCATCCACTCAATTCACATGGGGCTGTTACCTGTGTTTCTTCTGGTTGCTCTTCCACCCCACCAATGGCCAGTTAAAAGACTTATTTTTTTTTTTCCTGGCAGTGAACAGCATCATTTTGCATCTGTTGCCACTGTCCTTAGACAAATGCCAGTCTCTGCAAGGTCACAATAATGTTAATAATAGCCCTCTCCTATGTGCTGAGTGGCATTTTAACTGCATTGCTCAGAGTACCTCTCCCAACATTGCTCCACTGACACATTTAGAGTGGAGTTCCTGATGGCTGAATCATGTCTCCTTTAAATTCCATTGTCAAACACATCATTTATCTTGTGTTATGACTGGCACAAACAGTAAATTGAATAACACGCGGTCAGTAATCATCCACTCTGCTGGTTTGTGCTGCAGTGTAGTTCCTCTTGCAAAACCCTCTCCAAAAACTATCAGCCTTGAGTTGCTTGCCTTCAGAGATACCTGCACACGTTCATGTTTCTAGATCCCACAGGGTGCTGGGTGAGATGGAGTGTCCCAAAGCTATATGCCCCATCCCTGCTCAAGGCGGCCCTTAAACAGCTATGCCCAGAGAAGAGTCACTCGGTGTGCGAGAGAGAACTTTATTTTCTCTTTTTATTTTATTTTTTTTCCTCTTGTGTCAGCAACTGGTTGCTTGCAGATGGTCTACTTTCTTAGATGGACCTCTTGTTGGATAATCCAGGGAGGTATGAAATCACACCCATTTTGAGTGTTTGGGAAGAGGATCACCTGTGCCCATCCTCCATCACTTAACTCTGTTGAAGGCAGTGCGATAGCTTCACTGGATATTTTACAGTGGGTAAAACTATTTCGAAAGAGCCAACCTTGTTACTATCAGTAGTTTAAAGATGTTTATTTGTTGAACACTGTGGTCATTGCGATAAAATGCAATTAATTTGTGTTGTGCAGCCTTTACTAACATCTTACAAGGCTTTGTAAATGATAGCTTATTGCTCGTTGCCTGGTTGGATTACTGGAGACCGCGGGCTTTTTTAAAGCTAAACCAACATTAGGCTTTTTAAAATCAGTAACTGTTGTTTGTTTATGCTGAACTTAGCCGGGAGCACACAAACACCAAATGGCTGCTGCAGTCAGTTCAGAGCAAAACTTAAACCCCTGATGTTGTGCTCTCCCGTTTCCCTGGATCTGCAGTATCTGCTGGGACGTGTCTGTGCTGGTGGTAACCTACTGGTGCTGTCACATAGAAGAAAACGTCCCCAGCTGTGGCACTTTCTCCCCATATATATCCCACATGGAAGGGATTTTGATGTGTAGGTTTAGTTTTGCTAAGATATACTTATGCTCTGTTGTTTTGTTGTTGTTTTTTTTTTTGAACCGTGTGGCATCATGAAGCCCTAGTCAAGGGTAATAAGAGAATCAGCTCCAGAAGCTGACTTGATGTTTGTTTGACAGGCTAGTGCTGATCTTCTCTCGTTATAAAGATGATGTTGCTTGTGGGACAATGTGTAGAAAAGAAGGTAGTTCTTAAAGAGTTGGAGGAAATGCCTTCTGCATTCAGAAAACTTGGGGGTGGGGGGAGAGAGGATTAAACAGGAGAAGAATGTTTCTTTTGAAGACCACAGGAGGAAGAATTTAACAGCTTTTTTAAAGACGCTGAAATTGCGATGTTTAATAGTGCAGAGTTGGATAAGTTTTGAAACAGGAAAACTTTGATTTTTATGTTAAAGTTGATTTGTAACATGGAAGCGAAATCTGTTGGTGATATCAGCGTGATGGTTGTGGGCTTGCCTTTAGGATGGGCTTGGCCCCATCCCTCAGATGCTTTATGGTTTGCACATGGCAGCTTGCGCTCTCCTCTTTAAGAAGCTGAGAAACAACGCGGGTGGAAAATCCTGCCAAAATGGGCATTAACCACGGACTATGTCCACAAATGTGCTTGTGCAAGAATAACATTTAAATACGAACTATGTGATTCTTTCTCCTGTAATGTATATGCTTCTCTCTATGCCTACTGGGATCTTTTCTGGATACATGAGAAACGGTATTATTCAACTGCTCTCAAAGTCTTGACTTGATGTTTTCCTTTCTCTTACAGTTTTTTGCGTATTGAATAATACTGAAAATGGCAAAGAATTTTTTTTTTTTTTTTTTTGCTGTGAGATGTGGAATAGCTAGTTCTGATTGTAGATAATACGCATTAACTTCGAGTACTTCCGTGTTCCAAAAATGCAATTCATCAAAACCCAAGTACTTTGTGTCAGTTCTGAATGTTTCACGAGAGATTTTGTAATCCGACATGTCAAACTTGTTTAAATGTGAGATTGTAACTGAAAACCAAAGGAAGCAATAAGTGATTCATTATCTTGCTTACCTTATAGACTTGCAGTTCTTGGAAAAAAAGAAAATTATCTCATTTCTGCAAGAAGTACACAACTATCTCACGCTGTAGAGGCCCTCCCAATGTGTGCATGTGCTCCTCTGTAAACAGGGTGGTGTTTCATGGGGGCAAATTTAGTGACTCGAGTAGGGCAATGCTCATCTCCATCTGCTGAATAATTCCTTGCAGCTTGGTTGCTGGGGACTGTTTGCTTCTTCCTGCAGGTGACTTTGTGTTAGCAACTGAGCAGGAAAAAGCCTGATTTACAAATACTTTCTGAGAAAGCAGAATTTGAGGGTATCTGCTCATCTTTTCAGACAGTGATGCTTTAAGTTACCTAGTGCTGAAGATACTATAAGGGTGATGAATTTCAGTCAAATGCTACTGAAGGACTTTGGTGTGAGTTTGGCAACGCTTCTGTTCCTTAGCTCTATCACTATATGGTTTTCTAGCTGGTATCCGTATTAGAAAAAGGATTTTCTAGATTCACATTGATGAAACTGTGCCTGGCTCGCCTAACCAGTAAGACTCTGAAAGGAAGAGACTGTGTCTTTTTTTTTTAACCCTTCTTTAAGTGAATAGGAGCATATGGGTATGATGCACAGAGATGGTCACAGTTCTCATAAAGAAACACGAGACCGAACATGTGTACGTGTTTGTGCATAGACTTTCTGATAGATTTCCAGTTACCATCTCCATCCAGGACACATATTGAAGCATCTGTCTCGGTGCAGATGTGGGAAACTGAAATCTGCCATGAAAAGTTTTCTACCTTGCATAGAGCAGCCCCCACAGCTGCCAAAATATGCATCCTTGTGTTTTAAAAATAGAGAAGGGTATACTGCCTACATCTGCTCCTGCCCTGCACTGTGCTGCAGCTGTGCCAGTATATTATCTGGAAATGGCCTGAGTAAGACCAGCCATAACAAGAGGGGAAAAATCCCATGTTTGATGTAAGTGCAATTGTGGCTTTATTCCAGTCAGTTCTTAATTTACATCTCAAATTCAGTTTATCTTTGTGCCCTGGTGACTAAAACAAAAGAGCTGTACGCACTTGACTGTTTGAAGAAACTGTCTCTGGGTGTGGGGGGAAAAAAAAAAAATAAAAAAAATATTTAAAGGGGAGGAATCCAGAGTACTGAGCAAGTGGCATCATCTCAGTTGTTTTAAACAGTGTAATTAGTGCTGTGATTTCAGTGTGTGTATCATTTTTGAATGAGCTTGAATTTTTTAAACTTTTATAACAAGCATCCACCCAGGGGAAGAGGGGCCTCAGTTGGGTACAATTAAGAAAAAAATTCCTAGACATCCTAAAGTTGTCTCTGGTCTTGACAAGTTGTGCCATCTTGAGCTAATATACCTTGTGTGAAGGTTTCATTGGTGCTGGTGAATGATCGATTTGGGACTTGGCTTTGCTCTGCTGCACCTTGTTCAGGTGGTTTGAGAGAGTGTGTGTGTGTGTGTGTGTGTGTGTCCGTGTCCGTGTCCCATCCCATTCTCTCAGCTGTAAGTTTGAGGCACCTTTAGTGCTGAGGTCCTGAGGTGCTTTAGCCAAAACATACCTTAAATGCTGCCCCTTTATTATTCCAGTGCTAACAGCAATATTCCAGTTTGGTTCCTGGAGCAGGAGTTTTCTTCCCCGACGTTGAGGAGAGCTCCCCAACACATTATGAGGAGGATGCTTGTGTGCATCCCTGCTGCGTGGAGGTATAAGGAAGGAAAACAATCTATTGCTTTTTCTGTATCTTGAAAGCAACTGGATCACGTACTGAACTACAAGGAGTTTTCCTCAGCTAACAACCAGAGTTTGCTTTCTGGGTGGCTTTTCTACTAACGTAAAACGTAGCTCAGGATTTCAGATAGCTCTTGGGGCACTTAGGCCAAATTTGAAATGAATCTAGATATTATTTTTTTGTTTTATTTGGAAAACTTCTGTAGATCGTAGGTGCTGCATGTTTTCAATCTGTGTCTGGTATTTGCTTTGAATCTTTGGGTCCGTTGGAATCCAAAGCCAAAAAGGTTCATGCAAAGTGTTGTGACCCAAAACTGTTTAATCTTAGATCTGCAGTCTCGGAGCCTGCAGCCCAACTTGGATACCTGATGAGTATCAGCTGAGCAAGCATCGCAGGATCTGACTTCTGCCCATGAACCATAAACCTTTTCCCCAGGGAACAAGAAAGTAAATTGGCCTTTGTGCAGGAACAGCCAGCTAGACCGGGGCTGCAGTTTCCTCGTGCTCAATACCAGACCCCGCGGTACACTGCTGCAAAGTTCTCCTTCCTTCTAAGTGAAGCCATATGAAAAAAAAAAAAAAAAAGAAATCCACTTTTCTGAGAGCGGCTGAACCAACCAATTTGTTCAAGCTATTCTTCTGGTCAACTCATTTTTAACTGAAAAAACGCGGCTATATTGAAGGCAACTTGAAAAATGCTGAAAGTGAAGAAGGGGAAACAGAATTTAAACTATTTAAAGCTCACGGGGGAAAAAAAAAAAATAAGTGCAAGCACACGAGCAGGTAGACCGTCCAAAATGATGTAAAACTTAATCCCATGTTAGAGCGTCATGAATTAGATATGAGTTAATCTACAAAATAAGGGCCTAAAAGTAAGCTCAACGCTGATGATTAACAGGTCACAACGTCATTAGCTCGCTGTGTCACACTTGCAAGAGAAGAAAATCCTCTGATTTAACGGTATCCAGTAAGATATGTCTTCATTTCACTTGGCTAAGGTTTTTACCTGAATGTTTTTCTCGACTACTTCTTTGTATCAACATACTCCCCAAAAAGTCCCTGAGAGCCTTAGCGGCAAATGGCTTGAAGAAAGAGATGGGCACAGTTTATGGTGATTATGTCTGTAAGTTGTCATATATAGAGTGCTTATAAGAGAAGTGTAAGTGAAAAGATAAAGCCATTCTGGTGCCACAAGTTCCTGGGTAAAAATGTGCTTCACATCCAGCAAGCACCAGCTATCGCCAAGTGAGGTTTTGCTGGGCTGTGATATCAGGCTCTCTTTCTTGCTGGCATTTTAAACTCACTTTATCCTTGATGAACATTGATTTTACTTTATTACGCCTAACAAGAAGGCAGGCAGTGATTTGCCCATCAAGCTGAAGGGACAGGAGGCAGTGACAGAGCCTCCCAAGCCTGGGAACGCGGGTGAAGGACCAGATTTGATTTAACTACATGGGGTGAAAAGATGTTAAGCACGCGTAGTGCCATAGACATGTTTTACTGGTACTGATGGATGACAGTGTTCACCGAGCAGCCTGATTTACAATTATACAATTTGCAATGGGTAAATTAGTTCAAACCAGGGTAATTTACTGCACTGTGGACAAGTACATGGTTTGGGCTTTTGTCAATATTTTACGTGAACTATAAAGTTATGTTGCTTTTTAATATTTCATTTCCTTGCCCACAGTAGATGACATAAGCAAAGTCAATCGAGTCTCTTTACGGTGAACTTTTTACCTCGTTTCTGAGTAGCTATTCTTTACATGCACCATCAGCTCTCCCTCATAATGTTTCCAAATATCAATATATTTCATTCTCTTCCTTTGTCTTTGGGTTACTAAATCTATCAATTTTTTGGAAAGCTTAGTGTTGTCAGAAATTGCATATTATGCCCTGGATTAAGGCTGTTTAGCTTGAACGTGACAAGTTGTTTAAAAATAGATTGGTTTATGCTTTGTATTCGTTCTCCTCTCCAAAACTGTCTCTCCTAACAATGTAAATAAAGAACTCCCAGAACTGATACAGCCGAGCTGGCATGGTTAGAAGAAAAGGCTCAGCTATTACCCAATTGACATTAATGCAACATAAATCTTAATTATATTGAACAAGCATCAAACTGCAAGGTTTTAGGAGATGAAGTCATTAGGTAACAGTTTACAGTGAACATTTATCTTCAAACAAATTCCCAGGCCTCCTTCATTTCCTTTGTAGTCTCTTAAGGGGGTTGGAAACAAGAGGTGTAATATGGATTCACTTTATGCCCAGCTCTTTTAGCAGTATCCAAAGTTGACTCCCCAGCACAGGCTAGAAATTGCTAAAATAATAATTTCCACTCATGGAGACCACGGACTTAATCACATCTGCACAGGACGAGGTTGCAGATGGAGTTAACGACTCCTGGGTTACTCCTGCATGCTGTTGTCTTGCTGAGGGGAGCGGGAGGTCTCTGTCCTTCCGCTCACCCACATCTGCATCGCAGGATTGCAACTTGCAAGTCTTCCCCAAAGTGGATACTGGGTGTGATAGTCTTCCTTTTAATCCCCACTAAAATTTTCTCTCTTCAGAAATGTTTCTATATTCAGCTGGAATTCCATATGACACCGGGATTCTAGATGTTGTTTCCAAAATATTTTTTTTTACCAAATTGCTTTCAGATTAAAACAGCAAATAGAACAGCTGAGAATATGTTTGGTTGGGTTTTTTTCTCTCTCCACTTTGATTTATCTCACAGTTGCCACAAGTATGCTATACTTGTAATTCCATGTGCTGCGCTATCTTGCAGATTTCCTTGAAGACTGTAGGGAGAGAATTACAGGATCACAGAATCGTAGAATGGTTTGGGCTGGCAGGGAACACTGAAGGCCATTTAATCCAATCCCCCTGCAATGAGCAGGGATGATCAGCTAGATCAGGTTGCTCAGAGCCCGGTCCAACCTCACCTTGAATGCTGCCAGGGATAGAGTGTCTGCCACTTCTCTGGGCAGCCTGTTCCAGTGTAGGTAATAGTTTTTCCCTTTGATGTGTAGTATTAAAAGAAATCCCTTAAACTTAAAAAAAAAAAAACCCACAAAACAAACAAACAAAAAAAACCACCAAAAATCAGTCTTTTTAAACAGAATCTTTGGTTTGTTGCAGGTTTCTCGCATCCTCAGTTGAAAGGCACCAACATGAGCTTTATGTGGGAGCTCCTTGCACTCACCCTTCAGTATCAGCCATTCTCTAAGTTGCATGAAAGCATCGCTACCAACTCATTAGTCACTTGTTTAAAAACTTGGCCTCGGTCTCCTACAGCTTCATTAGGCTATTTCCTCCTCCCTAAGAAACCCGGGGCTTTCTCAGCATTGCTAGCAGAAGAGGTAGAGTAGAATCACTACTGAGGCACCCTAGATTAACTGCATCCAGGAGGAGTCTATCAAAAGACACGAAAGGATGAAGCAAGGCTAAAGCAGCCCCCCACAGCCCGGGGGAAGGCTGCAGCCTGCTGAGGCTCAGGCTCTGCCCAGGGCTCAGACCACAGTTAGCCAGGAGAGCGGTACAGGTAGATTAGCTTTAATCAGTCATGTCTGGTCTCAGGTTGGAAAGGGTGCTTCATCAGGGTTGTGGTTTCCCTCCAAAGCAGCTTGAATTCAGGCTGGAGGGAGTAAACGTTCCTCCTGGGTGCAGTGTGGTATAATCATCTACTTGGCTTGAAGAACTAAGGAGGCTGAAAATATGTGGGTGTTTTTTTTTTTTCATTGGATGTTGTTATTTTGGTTTGTTTTGGTTTTTTTTTGGCGAGCATGTTTCTTAGGGAGCTGTGATAGATGTTTTCTACCCTGGGCTTCTGGCTGCAAGCTGCCATCCCCATAGTGAGAGGAGGGAGAGGGGTTGGAGCTCCTGCTGCCGCCCAACCTGCGAGGGCAGGGGTGTCTGCTGGGGACAGGCACTGCCCTACCGCCCATCCCAACTTTAAAGAGAAGAACTCCAGACCATGGCTGGAGACTCAGTTACACATCTGGGCACAGAAATGTTTATGCAGCAGGGGAAATCTTGATAGGAGTGCAGAAAGAAATATTTAACAGTCTTAGTTTATCATCCTTTTCCCTTAAATCTAAAAAAGAAAGCAGTAAGAAAGAAGAGGGAGCAGTGTAGTTTCACAGATAAAAAGCAAAGTCTTGCTTTTCTTTGTTAACATTGCTGTCACCCAGCAAATGCTCCTCTGGAGTCAGCTGACCTGCTGCAGAAGGCTACAAAAAGTGACTTTTTGTCCCCATCTGGCAACGGGGGTGTTGCAGGAGCGTGGATGCTGCCAGCTCCCGGGCAGGGAAGCCTTGCTCCAGCCAAGAGGCTGCAGCACATCAGCCAACAGCACGAAGGACATGGCATTATTATGGCTTTGTCAGGGACCTGGATGCTCAGCATGTGCTGGAGCAGTGTCCTGCATCTGGGTTTATTGTTTAAATGCCTTTTTTTTTTAATTAAGGGTATTTTGTCATTGATTGGTATTTGATCAATCTCTTAGCCATTGCTACCCAGAAGGGTAAGGATACGAGCAAGTTTTATATCTGAAATTATAAATGTATGATCAGATGGAGGCTGTGTTATCAGCCTGCACAAAAACTTTCTGACTCAGATAACGATTAGTAGCAAGAGGTTTCTGTTCCTCACTTCAGTACTTTAAATATTATGATTTGCAGGACTGTGACAGCTCTTTACATGGACTGTGCAGAGCTGCCAGCCACTCTGCAGAGTTATTGCCAGAATTTTTGGAGCATTTAAGACCTTGTTCCCTCTATGTGGGCAACACAAATGACTTTAAAACCTGCTTCTCAGCTTGCCTAAGAGCCTGGCCTTGGCTTTTTCATGAAAATGTTATCTTTTGTGAAAGAAGTGGTATTTAAGATGTGCAGCCTACTATCTTTTTGGTAGTTGGGAAAGGGGGGAAGACACAAGGTGGTCCGGATCTGAAGAGGAGGATGAGGTGGGGGGTGTCTCCTCCTGAACTTACTGCCCGTGGGGCATTGCTAACCCTCTTCTCTCTGCTTTCCACAGGCCCTCCGGGGAGGCGGGGGAAGCCCGGCCGGCGTGGAGAACCCGGTAAGCATCACCTTTCCTTTCCCTAGTGGTGTCACTGGGGCTGGATGGGAGCCTTTCGATAATGCTGGTCATCTTCATCCAACGGGCTGCAGGATGGGGGCTTCCCACATCCCTGCATGCTGGATACTAAGGTTTTTATAAAAAATAAACCAAAACCCTAAAAAAACCCCCAACATCCAAACAAACCAAAACCCCCAAAACTAAACAGAAGAAAATTCAATTCACAACACCCACTCATCTTGTATATTTTATCTGTCCTTCCATTTCTCCCACGTACCATTCAGACCCATTGTTATCCAACAGTGAAATGGGACTGTGAATTAGCACAAAAATACAAATATAGAAAAAAAATATAGAAATCCCATAGCCATGCTAGATTGTTCCCTGCGTTGGGATGTGTCCTACATTGCTCGCTGCTCCCACACATGTGGTGGGTGGTGTCTGCACTGCGGGGTTGGGGATAACCAAACCTCAGCCACCAGCCTTGGGCACATCCCCTGAGCGCTCCGTGTGCCCTCGGACCGGGTGAAACCGCAGACTGGCCTCGCTGGGAATTTTTATTTGAGCTAACTGTTTGCTTTAATTATGTGCCTCTGTCATTTTGGTATCTAGCGGGTTGGGTTGTTTTTTTTTCCTGTCTTGTGAAATGGGAAAGCACCGATCCCATTTCAGCTGGGGAGAAGAGCTGTTGAAGTTCTGCTGTTAGGTCTGAAGTACTGTTGGAGAGGGGAGAGACATGGTTAGCATTGCTCTTTCTAAGGAAAACAGACAGGAATGTACCTAGAAAGTCACACAGAGTTTGCATCCGCCTCTGCATGTCAGAAAGTAGCAGATTAAGAGCTGAGAAGCATAAAATTTAGGTTCTTGACTGTTGACAGAATGAATGGGGACCAGGGAGATTTTTATTTAGTGAGGAGGCTCTTTCTCTGCTGCCTGTTGCTATAGCAAATACATGGCTGAGTTTTCAAAAAGGGCAGCATAACTTTCCAATCACCAATATCTTTAACTCTGGGGAAAGAAAATCAGGGGATTTGTGATGTGGACCATGGACTGATCTCCATGGACGGCAGGCAGGCGTTTCCCTTCTCTCTTCCACTGATGCTATTTCACAGTGCATTATGTGTTTTCTGAGATTTTTATCCTGAAGCATCAGGGATTTCTCATGACCAAGAGATGGGTTCTACACTCGTGCGGGTGGTGATGGATCCCAGACAGCTTCATTAAACCCCATTTTCCTAGGAATAGCCACCAGGTAGCTTTTTTTTTTTTTTTGGTTGGTTGGTTGGGTTTTTTTAATATTACTAGGGGCTTTAAGGAACACAGTGGAGTACAGTGCAAGGGCAGCTGGTGAGGTCAGCTGATGAATTTGTCTTTTATATGCAGGCATTTATGTAAATGTTGTCCGAGATGTGTCTCTAGACCATACAAAAACCTGGGAAGTAGCAATGACTTTGAGTATGCCCTTGGCCTTTGCTCCTTTCTCATGTGAGAGCTTATGAAGAGTGATGTTTGCCCTCATGCTGCAGCACGTCCACAAGTGTCACTTGAGCATCCCTCTGATGCATTGAAAAGCTGCCAGGGAATCAACGCACGACCAGCAGGAAAACAAGCATTATAAAAGAAAAAAAAAAAAATCAATCATTAATAACCACTGATGATCTTTTTTTTAAAGTTTTTTGCAATTGTGGAGAATACAGCAGCTGCCCACGTGCACACAAATGCTCGCACAGACATGCTCCATGGGGCACACCAGTTAAATCCCTGTAATGCAACGCAGCCCCTGCGGATCGCTCCGCTGCACTGCAGAGAGCAGACATCCCTCTGTATATTGGTTTTGGCCAAGCTGCCAGATGTTTGTTTTCATAGATAGCTTGAATATATATTTCTCTATTTGTTTGAGAACCTGACCACACATAAACCAGGTCCTTGTTCCTTCGCTACAGCTGATAAATGTGAATAAAACTTTGTTTGTGTAGCACGAGAGTGTCCATCCCCAGGGACCCTGCGTGGTTATGGCTTTACAGCTTCCAGACAAATGCTGCTGTAGAGCCAGAAGACTCAGCACTGGTCTCAGCCCTGCCAAGCAGCGCACTTTTTCTGGCAATTGTTGAAATGGGTCATGTTGAAAAACTTTTTCTGATTCATATTGAAACTTTCAACATATATATCTTAGAAACAGAGAAACTTTTAAGAGATCGTTCTGTCCCTTTTCAATTGCACCCTCCTGTTGATTTAAACCAAGACTAAATTTTACTTTTTTCTTTTGCCATGGTGGATTCATGTAATTAAAAAAAAAAAAATTCAACAGCTCTGTTTCTCTAAACCAAGAATTCATCATCCTGAAACCATGCTGAGACAACTGCTATCTACCATAGAAAGACACCATACCATAAAAGATTTATTTTAAACCATTTCTAGGAGAAAAGTTAACCATTTCAGATGGTTTAGAAACGGGGCAAGCCTGGCTGCATGTGCTTCAAAAAGCACATACCAAAATGTGGGGGTGAAGCACCGTTGCTCCCTCCTGACTTCCCTGTGGGGAGCTGCCAAGGGCAGGTGGTGGGTCCTGCTGGGGCTGTACCTCTGGGCTTGGCTTACTGTATTTTTTTTGCTGAGAAGCGTAAAGACAACAAGGGAGGCTGTGCTAAACCCCAGCATTTCCTTGCGCTTCGCATCTCCGGTGGTGGCTCAGGCTTCCCGTGGTGGCACAGTTGTCCTCACTGTCATCTCTTCCCTGACCTCAAACGTGAAGACCAGGTACCCTGGGGGAGCATTTCTGCTGCTGTCAGCCCAGTTGAACAAACCAGGGAGTATTATTTTATTTACTCTCTCTGTCATCTGAGCCCATGGGAGTCGCCGCTGCAGCAGGGGAGCAGTGTCCTAGAGCTGGTCCCAGGGATGGACTCGCTGTAGGGACAGTCACCTGAGTGCTGTCAGTGTGGAAGAGGTTACTTTTAAAAACCAATTTACTCTGCTGTGGCTACCACGAGGCCAGGAAATTCACACCAGCAGCCTCCTTGAGGAGGTGTCACTCCTGAGCTGGCCCTTGGGCACTCTGCTCCCATCCTGCCAGGACCAGCACACAGGTCCCATCATCTTTATTCCTGCACATGAGCTTCAGGAGTTTCTTGCGCAGCTGGAAAAGCAAGCACAGCCTTGAAGACCCACCCCTGGAAACAGTTGGTGTATAAAAAGAAAAACATATTTTCATTACAACCTTCCATGGGATTTGCCACCTTCTCCAAGCGTGAAGCGGGAAGAAGGTTTTGCAGCACTAGCTGTCATGGCTGGTCCTGACAGCCAGCCTGCATGTCTCAGATACAGTTCTCTTCCCATGCCGAAGGCAAAATCGCGTTTAATGTCACGTCAGCTTATTTTTTTAACGCGATGTGTCCCAGTGAGGACGCAGTTGTAGTGAGCGTTTGTGAAATAACATGGATTTTAGCAGGGGACCTGAGAGGTTTTGCTTCCCCTCTTGCTGCCAGCTGGTGCTGCGTGAGCGGGATGGGATACGGATGCGCAGCCCTCCCAGGGCTTAATGTTTATTTTTGTAAAGATCGATCCATACCGGGGTGTTCCTGAAGAATGGACGAATCGGATCCAGGATTGGGGGATGTAGTTGGTTGAAATAAGAGTTCAAACCCCCTGTACAACGAGACGGTGGGGGGTGATGCTCGTGTCTCTCGCAATGGCATGCTGCTTTCTTCTGGCTTGGAGATCGATCCAAAAACTGATCTGAACCACAAAATCCTTCAAGAAAAAACAGGAGAAAATACAGGTGAAATGTTAAGTCTGGGAAGCCTCTGAATGTGTCTCTGCTCTCCTCACGTGAAGCAAGAGCTGGTGCTGGACACAAACACCCAAAGCTGATCACTGCGGCGTTGGGTAGCACCTATTTGCATCGCCTGCTTCAGGAGGAGGGAATAAATGTTGGCCAGTTGAGGCACAAAATTGCCCTTGCAGGTAGGCCTAGAAGGACATTTTTTGATTTCACTGGAAAATGTTGACTTGGCAAAATTGCTGTTTCTGGCAGTAAAAGTTCTGTTTACAAAATTTTTCCATTTCAAAAACACTTGTAGGGGAAATATTTTGAAATTGTTGAAATGGGATAAAAGTCTTCTGCCCCACCTCCCCCATGACTTTTGGTTTCCAAATTTACATTACACTACAACTGTTTCTTCAGTCTGAACTTCTAACAAAGTTTTGATTCAAAGCTTTTTTGGTTTTTTGATTATTTTTTTTTTCCTTACAGCTATTCTGTTTACAGAAATATGCTGATTTGGAACAGGGAAGAATCTAAAGCTCTTTTTAAGGAACAAAACCAAAGCAATTTCTGTGCAGGGAAACGTTATTTCTCTCCCAGTCCTGTGTGTACTTAAACCCTGCATTTTACACATTAAGACCCTTTCTCAAACCCCTTGCCCATGTGGTTGTGTGGACAAGTGTAAATATACAGTTGTTGTTACTCAGTAAGCACGTGTGCATGCACGTGGGGGTAAATCGGGCAGAACTTTGTATTTATTTGGTGATTTTTCATTGCTCCCCATATTTCTCATAAATTGCATACATGTACCCTAGTGTCCAAGGAGTGCTTTGGCTTCTAATGAACTTTAGGCAAAAATCTAATCTGTCCCACATTTGGTCTCAATAACAAAGCCTGCTAGGAGAGCATATTCCTCGTGAACACCAGTGCGGAGGTCAACAGGCAGTGACAAATACAGTTTTTCAGGCTGATGTAGAGCCAGTCTCTGTGACTTCTTATGACTGTAGCAGTTGTCCTTCCTTGCTGCCCATGACTTAGTTACACCCCCTATAGCATCCAGGATTAATAACTGTGTGTATGCGTGTACATATTGTGTGTGTATAAATATGCATACATATGGTTTTATATAGATATTTATGTATACACATTTTTTAAATTATCATTTTTTTACATCTTCTCGTGGCTACAGACGTGTGTGTGCTCCTTTGCCCATGAAGGGCAGCCACAAAGTCCCCTCTGACTCTTCCTGAGCTGTTGGAAGGGTCTGGCTGGTTTTGTTTCCCCCACCTGGCAGTTCTCTCTCCTGTTATGGCAGGAAAGCTTGCATGATAAATGATTTACAGATTAAACAGAAATGGTAGCTTATCCCAAAGCTCCTAAGATGCAGAAATACTTGGAAATAAATGGCTGTGACCTGTCATTTCCTATATGTTTGTGTACTGCCAGGGATGATGCTACTGTGACCTGCAAGGTCTTTGGATATACAAAATAACATTAATGTTAGTCAATCAGGAAATCTGGGTCATTTATTTTTAATGAGTTTCTATTTTCACCTCCCACTAGCACAACTGTTCATGTTCCTAAGGAATTCCTTGGTGTTTCCAAATACCTCCATGTCCTCGCAGGCTCAGGTACTAGTTGCTCAGTCCCAGCAGTACAGCAGTAACGTGGCATGGCACCTTTCCCTTGTTTACAGCAAATTGTAAAGCAAAACCTGTGAATTTGAAGGTTATTTTGTCTTTCTCCTCTTCCTTCTGAAATAAGCCCCCAAGTTCATTTGTAGGTTGTTTTAAATACACAAAGACTGTTTCCAACTTTTATTCATTATAAGAAGAATTTCCAAGTGGTTTCATTCTTCCTTTTGAGCTCTCAAACCGATTCTCACTAGTCAAAATTATTAGCAGTAAATTCTAGCAAATTTCTCTGAAAAGAGCATGTCTCTTGTGCAATGTACCCACATCAAGGAGATGGCCGGGTGGGGGACAGCCCCTGAGTACACGATTAACTTCTTTATTTATTGTTGGCTTGCAAAATATTTGACTTTCTTCCATAGGAAACAAGTGTCTGGTGGCTAGGCGTTTGAAAAACACGTTCAGCAAGCCAGAAACTTACGCTGTTCTTAGGAGAAAAGATCAGTTCAATAGGTTTGACTTGGTACCTTTCATGAAGATTTACTTAGTCCCGTTTGGCCAACAGCGCAGCTAAAGATCAGCGTAACTCCGCTGATGCGGATGGAGAGCGTCCCATGTTGCATGTAGAGACCTCCCCCCATCCATCTCTGATTCCTGTATTTGAGAAGAAAGTATTTTAAAAGAGCACTTGCCTGCACATGTTGGGAGAAAACAGTAGCTGAGAAAAGGCGAAAGGCAATGAATTCCAAGGAGATTATAATTGGTACACGATCGAAATCCTATATTAAAATAACTTCCTGATCGCTCCTTATTTGGGGTTTAGTTTTGACTTTTCTACAAAAGGGCTTTTGTGGGTAGCTTGGCGTGAGTTAATAAATCAGGTTTATGATTCTCAGTTAATAACTTGGCATAGAGCCACTGGCTTCTGTATTCGTAAGAAATTAAACCAAGGAAAGTGAGCTTAAGAGCCCGTGTGAATTTTAGCACTAAAGAACAGAGGCTTTTGGGCATGGAGGGAGATCTGGAGGTTGTCTCCTCGTCTCCATGCTGGCCAGGTGCTTGCCCGCGGTTGTGCGTGTGGAGCTGCCCACGTTAAGCTGATGAACACAGGTTAATGGGCTAATTCTTGGCAGCAGGCGCTGCCTGTCATTACTTGCTTTCAGTCTCAGGCTTTTCTTGGGGTTTGTCATTCCACTTTTCAATGTTCTAATTTTTAAACAAATTTTAAAACCTTCTAAATGCATTAGCTTGAAATATGCTTCTTGTTTTATATTCTTGAATGATGAACCAAGCTGATTTCCCCCCCCCCCC
>NW_020799117.1:5179987-5182476 GCF_003259725.1 Athene cunicularia | reverse complement strand
GGGGGGGGGGAGAATTTAAAATGTTTAACTTGCTGCCCTAAGGGACTTCCACTAATTTTAAACCCAGAAAATATTCAGCAAAAAAGAGTTTTCCTTTTAAAGAATTCTTTAGTCTGCTTCTATTTAGCAGAAAGAGCGCTGTACTAATATTTTAACATTTCAGTGGGTTTTTTAGTTCTAAAACTCTGTCTTGCTTTTCTTATCTGTTGTGTTTCCATCATTTAATATGGGTTTGGTAGCCTCATGAGGGGGGGCTAGAGGGAAAGCCTTAGCCTGCTTGCTTCTCTCTTTGAAGTCCTGGGGAGAATAACGAGCATTCCTACCAATGCAACCGGAAAATTTATGGGGAATTTGTTGTTTGAAGGGGTAATAGTTGAAAATGTGTCAACTCCTCCTTCCAAATGTTCAGACGTGCCTTTGGCGGTGCCACCACCACGTCCAAATCCGATGTTCTCCTGCTGGTTTTGGAGTGAGAAAACAGCGTTTCATTTGTGCCCTCCAAGTTGCTGAGGGATCGTTAAAAAAAGAAATGATGGGCATTAGGTGCTTCTGGTTTTCTACCTTTCTTCCTGCAAAGGAGGAGGAGAGGCACAGGCTGTTTGCAGCCACGTGTTCTTTCTCCATCGTTGCACTAAGAGACATTTCTTCACATCATCCTCTTCCTGTGGAGCCTCGCTGGGTTGAAAAGGGATTGTTTTGGGAAAAATACATTTGCTGACTGTTCCTGGGCTGATTTAATTTCCAGTTCTGTAAATCTGGTTAAAAGCCAAAAGGTGACAAGGAAATGCATGTGAGGCGTGGGGGCTGCCACAGCACCATGGCTTTGGTTTGTCTGGGATCAGCAGCGCTGCCTGTGTGTTTAGTGACTGGCTTTCAGCCCTTTGAATTTTTGCTTCTCGTTCAAGTTCATATTTTTTTTTAAGGTAAAGACTTAAGAGGGGTTTCAGCAAAATTATTATTTGGCCGTGTTTTGAAGGAGCAAATTGGGAAAAGTTAAGACTTAACAGCTTCAGCTTAACCATCCTTACAGGAGATCAGAATGAATTTACTCTGAGTTGTGCCCAGCGTTAGTAATAAATCCAAGACTCTGGCTCAAGAAATGCAAACAAAGGAATTTTTCTAGTCAACTTGTGTTCAGAAATGTAGCCTGTCAATACAGTCGTTCTACTGTAATTATTCTTTAATTAAAAACTGCAACGCAGCCTCTCCAACCCACACGATAAAAGCGACTCTGTGGGTTTTTGAAATATTAGTGACTCGGGCACTGTCTGCGGGGGCACCGTTGGGAGGTGGATTCCCACCTGCCGTGCCCGGAGCTCGACACCGCTGCCCGGCAGCGCGGCTCATCGCCTGCTTCGGCACATCCCGCGTCGCCCGCGCTCACGGGGCAGCATCCCCAGGGTGTGGAGAGCATCCGCTGAGCCTGAGCACAGGCACGTGTGCCTGGGGAGCCCTTTTGGGTGTAGAGCCAGTCCCCACAGGGCTTCTGCCTGGTGATTTTTTTCTTTATTTTTATTTTCCTCTCAGCAATTCATGCAGTTTGGCTTAATTATTAAAACAAGCGCCAAAACTGTCGCTCTGTGGCAGGTTACAAATGAAGACCGTACTGCCTATTTAAAATTCCATATATACATCTTTTAAGGGACATGTTCCTCTTGATTAAAGTCCTCTGCCTTATTTAAACTGGATTTATTTAACTGTTTCAGCTCTGCTCCTGCTCAGAGGCTGTTATCAGCCCACCCGCAGCCGCCTGGGTTACGCTTCCTCACGTGTGCTGTCTGTTCACTTTTATTGTATGCGATTCGACGTAGGCAACATATGGTGCACTATTAATTTTTCTTTGTCTCTAGTTGGTTTCATTTCCTGGTTCCCACGGCACGATTGAATTGCAAACGGAGCACAGGGGAGATTTAACACAAACAAGACTTTCCCTTGCTCAGTTATCTACACTAACTGAAATACTTAACTGCTGAGTGTTGGTTATGGCCAAGGTCTAGAGCTGCCACCAAAGCCCCTGTCACGCTGCTCCACTGCACTGGGGTCATGCAAGTCAAGGAACCAACTTCCTTCCCTATTACATGTGCTCCTCCAAACCCTCTCCCAGACATCAGCTCAGAAAAAGCATTTGGCTTCACTTTATGTTTTGAAAATTAATTAAAAACAGAGTTTATCATCCTTACAGTTGATTTCTGGCTACAGGCATTACAGCTGACTTCAGTGGGTAACTCTGGATTTACAACACTCTAGCCAAAGGAAGGTACTAGCTCACTGTGCAGGGCTCCCAAAATAAAGTTTCTGAAGATGCTGAACTGCTTTTCTCCAACAGCTGAAGGTGAGGTGAACTTTAAATACATGAGAATGGCCTGTACAAGAATATTTACATTTTGACTGTGCAATTATTCCCCAAAAGGTGTGCCAGCATTGAGCAATGCCTGTGTTATCTCCTTTACCATTAAGTCCATTAATTGATTATATTGGTGTAGTTACCC
>NW_020799117.1:5125790-5179937 GCF_003259725.1 Athene cunicularia | reverse complement strand
CCCCCCCCCCCCTCCCCGCCCTGTCCTTGCCCTTCTTTAAAAGGCAACTCCTGGTTTAGTTGGTTTTTTTTTTTTTAAAAAAAAAAAATACTGCATTTTTAGCATAAGCAGTATTTGCCAGAAACTTCTTTAAACATAATATATAATAAAAGTTCTAGAACCCACAGAACCACAATATTATTTTATTTCAACAGTACTGTATTTAACTCTATTAGTTTCTTCTGGTTTTTGATTTTGTCCATAAGGAATTGATTACATCTTACATGCACAGCATCGCATTCTGCTAAAACTATATCCTCATTCTGTTGTTCCCTAGTAGCAGTTGTTCTGGTATTTTATTTTTTGGCTGTCATAAGCTAGTTGTGTATATGAAATTATTAGAATTTGTGGTACAGGATTTGTGGCTGTTGGATGATTTATCGTCCTGTCTGTGAGTAAGGGGTATTCTGCTCACATGTGCTATAAAACCTCTGTTTCGGAGGGTATTAAAATCACATGCTGGGTAGGAAATTTCTACAATTGAAGGATAGACTTACCACAGACTGTAATTAAACATTTACAGTCCCAGATATTAACAAACACTTTATGTATTAGCATGCTGGCTGGCGAACTCACCAGCGAGCGAGGGCTGGGAGTTACAAGTGTTTCCTATTTATCTGTGTGTGCTCCAGTGCCATACGTCTCCATAAAAATCTCACTGTACGCTTTATCCCAAGACTAATTTGTTAAATAGGTGGCTGTTGAAGTCAGTGTTGTTTCTGGATGGATCCATAGGGCTGCAGGAGGCATTAAAAGCTGCAGGGGCACTTAGGAAGACGGGAGAACCCCCGTCCATGGCATGTAGGGGGCTGCCAGAGCTATTTCATGCCGTAAGAAATGTATGAATCTGACTGTGCATCCGCAGCATGCTGACATAACCTATGTTCATGGTAGCAGATGACATTGCTGTACCAGACACACGCTTTACTGCCTACTTGTGTACCAGCTAATACTTAACAGCTCCTTCCTGGGAATCTGCCTTACGTCTGGCCTGCAGCAGGCTCCTCTGCTGTAGCTCACCGTATGTTTAATGGCAGCTAGAGCTCTAGATGCCTTTGGGACACCCCCCTGCCTAAGGAGAGTAGAAAAGGTGAAATATCCTGAATGGGTTGTGGTTTATTCCGCTGATCTTGCGGGTGTTGCTGGTAACTTCAGTAAGGTCCTTCCCCGCGGCTTTTCTTTTTGCTTCATTGCAAACTAAAGCAAAGCTTAGAGGTGAGCTGGGAGAGCTGCATCCTCTGAGGAAGTCAATGGATCTAAGAGGGGGAAAACCTTCATTGAATCAAGTTTTAAAAAGAGGGGGGAAAAAAAAGTAGAGTTAAGAAAACAGGAGTTTGAAGCCCAGTGATCGCTCCTGGGGGTGTCCTGGCTGCTGGCTCAGCTGTGTCACAGCTTCCCCGGCCTCTCCCCAGCACCTGGGTGTTCCCGTAGCTCTCGGTGCCCACGTCCCAGGGCAGGTTTGTGGCCAGGACCTAGTGGGTACCATGCACATCCCTGGTTTGGGGGCAGCAGGGGCTGAGCACGGGCAGCAGAGATGGGTGTGAGTGGGCAAAAGCCTTGGTAAGTAGCTAAAGAGAAGCACAAGATCAAAATCTGGTGGAAATATGCTGTATGTGCGGCCTTTCTGATAGGAAAATTGCCCTGAGGGGGTTTCTCTGAAGAAAGTTTAGTCCTGGGGTTGTCTGGGGAGCCGATGGCCCCGTCTCCTGCCTGCTGCTACATGTTGTCATGCTGCTACGGGTGAATTGACTGATTTGTTATCTCACTTGTTCCCCCACCACAGGGGCAGTCAGGACGTGACGGTTACCCGGTAACTCTGCTATTCCTTTTATTTTTATTCTCTTCTAATCTGCACTCCATGGTCCTCTCCATCTTTTCCATGGCACTAAATTTTTTTTTTTTTTTTTTTTTTTTTTCTCCCCTTCTTCCCTCCTCCTTCAGCAGTGATAGCTTTTGAGGGATTTAGTCTTAAAACTAAGGAGCCTGGGCAATATTCTCCATTAATGTTTATGGGGCTGAATTACTTGAGCCGTTTCATGGTATTATTTACGCTCTTGCCTAAGAGTTCACTGGACTGCAAGGTTAGTGAAGGCTTTAGGGTTTGTCCCACTCACAGCTGTAGGTGGCGAAGTTTGGGGATGCCAGTAAAAGAGCTTCAGGTGTTGATAAGTCCTCATTTGCCCATCTCTGGGAGCAGGGGTGTCCTGCTGAGCCTGTCAGCGAGGATTTTGCAGAGGTTTGGAAGAGGAGGAGGAAGGGTAGTTCTGGAGTCGCTGCCCTTCCCTATGGGCACCCCAGAAGTGTTTCTGTGTTAGAGGGAGGTGTCTTCTGGGGGTGAAATAAAGCTAGTAACTTGGAGTTGTTAAAGGCTCTGAGCTGCTTTCTGCGGGAGGAGGGAGAACTTGTTCTGGCCACATCCCAAGCTGCAGCCTCCCGGCTGCCCCCCGTAGTCCCCATCAGTGCACTTGGATGGCCGCAGTGCTCCGGCTCCAAGGGGCTCCGTGGCTTGTCAGGGAGGGACTCCCGTGCCATGCGCTCCGTGTGATGGGTTGCTAAAAATCACCGTGTAGATCCTCTGTGTTTGCAGCACATTTCCAGCTCTGTTCCTGCTTTTTGAGTGGGTGCAGTGAGTCCTGCCCCGCCTGATGCTCTGGAAGGGGCTTCTTCCCTATTTGCCTTGTTGTTATTTATAAGGTGAACAAAAGTAATTAACCTTCTCCTTTGTATGGCTGATGCTTTTTTTTTTTTTAAATACCCTAAAGGAGTTTGTTAGGAAAACTCACTCCGTGTCTCCACCACCTCATGAGCTGGCTTGGTTCCCCCTGAATGCCCTTAAACCATGGAAACATCTGTTGAGTTTTCTGTGTGTGATGGACTTGGAACTGAAGGGAGGAGGATTGGAAGGGAAATAGAGCTGTGTTCAGTTTTCATTTTCCCCGGACACCTGTGACCCTCCCTGGGGAAGACATCACCGTTTCCCCAGCAGCACCATCCCCAGAAGGGGAGAGCTGTGAGATGAGGTTAGTTTTATAGGACAAGCCTGTTTTGCCATTGCATCCGTGATGTGAAAGCACTTGGGGCTCCACCAGTTGATTTGAGTAAATTAAGTTTAGGATGAGGGGAAATGGGTGGAAAACCTGCCAGCAAATGGGGCTGCTGATTTTCATGGGAGTGAGGGGCCCAGCGCGGTGGTTTGTCTCCCTCAGGCGGTACCTACCCGCAGCAGCCCCCCGGGACCCCCCAGAACCCACCGGCACCCCCTGGGATGGGGCTGCAGCACCCATGGGGTGCATGGCCAAGCTAGGCCCCAGAAGAGGTGCTGGAGCAAGGAGGTTACATACTCATGCACAAGCAGTTTGTTGGAAATGAAAACTTTAATTAATTAGAAATGAAAATGGGAGAGTTTGCTCTAATTGGGCTGTTTAATGGCAGTTTTAGGGTGGTTTTCTGCTCTTGCAGGATGTGGCTAACCACTGCTAGAGTAGCAGTGCCTGTGGCAGGTTTTCCCCCTTCCTTCTTTTCTGTGTCAGTCATACTCTGGCAGAGCTTGTGCGTGTGGTTTAGTTGCAGAGCTCTGAACACCAGAAACGCTGGG
This sequence comes from Athene cunicularia, assembly GCF_003259725.1. Taxonomy (NCBI): domain Eukaryota; kingdom Metazoa; phylum Chordata; class Aves; order Strigiformes; family Strigidae; genus Athene; species Athene cunicularia. The sequence goes on along the minus strand of NW_020799117.1, from coordinate 5,176,303 downwards.
AGGAAATATGGAATTTTCCTTGGGACAGAGCATCATCCCCAGCACTGTGCCTGTCCCAGCTCCTGGTGAGTGATTTTGGTGCTGCTCTGGCTCTCCTGGGTGTGGTGTTGGTGCCTGGCAGTGGCCTGCTGCCACATCTGCACTGGGAAAGTGGTGTTAATGTCGCCGAAAGGCTTTTTTTTCCTCCCCTCTCCTTCCCCCAGGACCTGCAGTCCAGGCGAGCTGTGCAGCTGGTCTTATTCCTGACTTTGCAAAACTGACTGAGCCAAACCCAGCAAACACTGAATTACTACACCTGTATGGTTGTGGCTACGCTATCTGATAAGGAGGTGACAATAATTGCACTTCTAAGGCAATACGTATACCCGAAGAAGGAGGAAACTAAACATAAAGCCAGTCTGAGTCTCTTATTCAACAGAAGCACGTAGACAGGCTTTATTACCTCCCGTTCCGTAGTCAAATTGATGTAATTATTCAGTCCCCTTCAGGGTGATCAAATAAGCTCCTGTTTCAGGAGGTGGATATGTACAAATGCAGAAGTAAGGAGTGGATGTTGAACAGTGTTTGGTGTCAGAGGTAGGTGTGGTCCCACGTGCATCTCTTGGCCAGCGGTGCTTTGAGTTTATTTGTGAGCTGTGGGGGTATAACCAAGCTGCAAGCTTTAAAGGGCTGAAGTGATCCAGAGCCCTGGAGACAGGGCCCAAAGAGAAAACAGCTTTTATAAGATGCTTTCAATATTTTGGTAGTTAACATCTTAAGAGGAGGGGGTTGTGCCCTACAGTAAAACTTTACAGCAGAAACAGTTTCTTCTTTATGAAGTTCTGTAGGTTCATTATTATTTTTTAAATCCCAGCGAGGATTTAGTTTCTCTTTTTTAGGCGTATGCCATATCCTACTAACATTACCATAATAGCTATGAAGAATATTGGGTTTTGTTGCTTTTCTGGGCTTGTTTGACTTAGTTTTGATACCCCAGTGAACATGGATCACAGCACGTAGCTCAGCCTGAATTTCAGTGTAGGTTCCTATGGGCTAAGGGCTGCATGGATCGGTCTCTCTTCTCTTTCCCCAGTAACTTTTGAACTTGACCCATTTCAGCCAAATTTGACAGAAGGACAAAGACTGTGCAGATAATTAGTTTAATGTGAACTTTTGATATTAGGGGCAGGTTAAGGAAAAAAGAGCCTTTCTGATATCCATGGTGAGGCACGAGCTCACGCTGCCATACGCGTGCCTTCGTCGTATCGGCTGCTTCAGAGGTTGCCTGAAGATTGTCCTTTCTGAAATGTTCTGTTTCTTTTTAAATTGCAGCGCTAGGGAGGCTTTTAAAACATTTCTGACCCCCAGGGCAATAATGTAATCTATTCTGGGGATTTTCTAACAGATGAGGAAAGCTGATGTTGGAAGGATGAAACTTGGGCTGCCAGATTTGTAACTGCATTTAACGAATAATGAAATGGCAACACAAAAACTCTGCTCTCCACTTACACACGGTGGAAACTGCATTTGGCCCAGGTTGGGCAGAGGTGGCTCCTGTGGGCTTGCCTGGACCCAAGTGACAGGTGAACAATGCAGAAGGCTGTGACTTGCCCTGCTTCTCACTTTAGTTGCTGAGAGACCCCTGCTTTTGGGGGGCAGAAGGGTCTTGGAGAGCCAATCTAAGAGCCATTATCTTGAACATCATTTGGGTTCTGCAGGACCTTGAATGTGAGTCCGTGTGTGTGAGTGCTCTCTAGAGAGCTGAGGGCAGAGGAAGGCAGAAGATATATTTACTGTCCAAAATACCTGCAATTTTTTTTTTTTCTTGGCTGTGTAATTTGCACAAGGTAACAGTGGCAGTGTGATCATCATAAGCTCCTGTGTTTTGGGGTGCAAATATTCCGAGTCTGAGAGCCTGTCTTGCACCCCCTGAGCTTGCAAGGATGCAAATGAAGTCAGTAGGGATGCTTTTACTCTTTTTGATGCCAAAACACTCATCTTGGAAGTCCTTTTCAAATAAAAGCACCTAAAACACCATCTGGGAGGAAGCAGAGTGCTTTACCCCAAAGGTGGAGGAGACCCAGCAGGTCACTTCTCTCATCTGACATCTGCATGGTCCTTCTTGCAGGACACCATGATGTTCCTCTGGCTTTTTGTGCTGGTGAGCTGGAGTAACACGTAGATGTGTAGGGGATGGTGTCCTGGGGTGAACTGGCAACATTAGTAACTGAAAACTATAGGATAAATTATTATTTTGTACAGAAATCCCAGAATAATTGGTAATTACAGACTGATTACAGTGCTCAGTTGATTCATTAGAGACGTAGTGGTCTCTATAAAATGCTGAAAAATATGTGCAGTTCAGGAGAGAAAATGACAGTTTTCTAGACAAGGTCCTGAGCAACCTAATCTACCTTTGGTTGGCCCTGCGTGGTGGTGTTGCTGTGTTTGCAAGCCCCTGCTCGGGGATTGTGGGTGTGGTGGTGGAGCCCTGGTTGTCCTCGCTCCAGGCTTTACAGGGGTCCAAGTGTGTGCTGAGGTCTCCCTGCTGCTGAGGAGGGCCACCAGCTGTTGCAGGAGGGCCACCAGCCGCTGCAGTTTTAACTGCTGGTGCTTCCCCATCGCCAGCTTTTCCGAAGAGATGACAGCAGCCTTTATATCGGATTGACGAGGAAAATTTGGGTGACGCCTTTAGGCTTTGCCAAAAGACTACCCGCCCCATCTCCAAACTGAAGCACAGCCCCAAATTTGAGCTCGGGTTTGCATGAGGGCACGCTGGAGCAGAGGAAAAGCAGATGTGCGGCCGCCGCGACGATGGGAAATGTGTTTCTTGTTGGGCAGAACCAGGCGTTGGGACCAGGATCCCCTGGGACTTGTCCCGAGCCATGGCTTTCTGAGGCCGGGAGCATCTGTGCTGCAGAGTGGTTCCCCTCGATGTGCTGTCAGTGCGTCAGTGTGTCGGGGGGCATTTGCCCTCATAAAGCTGGGAGGGGAGCAGAGGAACTGGCTGAGCAGAGGGCTGATGCAGCGGGGCTTTCGGCTGCTTACGTTAGCAGGGCAAGCAGCTGCATCTGGGTAGGAGGAAAAAAGAGAAAATGAGGAGCAGATGGAAGAGCTGAACTGCGAGTAGGCTTTGCAGCTGACCTTTCAGCGCAGGCAGATCTTCCCATTATGTAGCTGTTTAACGGAGACAAATAACGTATGGAGGGGAGAAGCAGTGGTTGGGTGATGCTTTTAGCAGCCTTGACCCTGTCCTTTCCCCTGCCCCACACAGGGATGGCTTTCTACTTGCCTTCAAACTACTCAGCTGTCCACCTACATGGTATTTCATCTCTTTCCCAGTGAGATGCTGCATTTGTGGCTCACCAGAACCCGTTTTCTTCCCTCTTCCCATTTACTGGAGAGGCCTTTTGAAGCTAGAGTCTCTGTTTCTTGAGAGTTTCCTCCGCCTGTGCTACTCGTCCCTCCCTAAAATTGGTCTCTGCTATGCCGCTACGTGACATCCCGAATGGAGGCTTGTCACTTCAAGTGGGAAGAAACCAAAAGAATGAAGTTGATTAATGAGGGGAATTACTTCATGTGCATGTCTTCATTAATAAAAAGCAGAGCAGGGAAGAGGCTTTGCAGGAAAAAAAAAAAAGTATGATATGAAACAGAGTTCTCTTCTATTTTATACATTTTCCTCTGAATATTAGCATCTATTTTTAGTTGAGCAGCGTGTTATTCATTTCATTTATCTGGCATATAACGGTTGCCTTCTGAATTTTGTAAATCACTCATGTTGCCTAAAAGAGCCCAGGCATTGTCCTGCCTGTCTGTCTCAACAGTGGGAACTCTTTGGGACGGCGGGGAGTAAAGGGTTTCAAATTCTGCCTGCTTAAAAGTAATGCAGGTTGTTACTCAAAATAATTCAGTATTGAGTAGTAGCATCACTGTCTGATGATGGGTAACTACACCAATATAATCAATTAATGGACTTAATGGTAAAGGAGATAACACAGGCATTGCTCAATGCTGGCACACCTTTTGGGGAATAATTGCACAGTCAAAATGTAAATATTCTTGTACAGGCCATTCTCATGTATTTAAAGTTCACCTCACCTTCAGCTGTTGGAGAAAAGCAGTTCAGCATCTTCAGAAACTTTATTTTGGGAGCCCTGCACAGTGAGCTAGTACCTTCCTTTGGCTAGAGTGTTGTAAATCCAGAGTTACCCACTGAAGTCAGCTGTAATGCCTGTAGCCAGAAATCAACTGTAAGGATGATAAACTCTGTTTTTAATTAATTTTCAAAACATAAAGTGAAGCCAAATGCTTTTTCTGAGCTGATGTCTGGGAGAGGGTTTGGAGGAGCACATGTAATAGGGAAGGAAGTTGGTTCCTTGACTTGCATGACCCCAGTGCAGTGGAGCAGCGTGACAGGGGCTTTGGTGGCAGCTCTAGACCTTGGCCATAACCAACACTCAGCAGTTAAGTATTTCAGTTAGTGTAGATAACTGAGCAAGGGAAAGTCTGTGAAAGCTGTTTGTGTGTGACCCATAAATGTATTATGAATGCAGACAGGCTGATGTGTGGGAAATGAGGAACACGTGCCCAAGCCCATTCCTGGTGGCAGTTCCTCTGTCCTGTTGTGGTGCCTCAGAGTTTACCAGAAAGCTCCAAGACGTGCACTTAGCCAGGCGCTTTGGAAACGGCGACACCAGAAAACCAGATGTGACATTAATAATAAACTGTTTTTACAGGAGAACTGTAGACGTAACTTTGGATTTGGACTGCCTGATGACTCGATGATTTGTCTCCATCAATGCAATTATCTCCAAGTCCTGCTTGGGCACGCTCAGGGTGCAGCCTGGGAGAGTCGCAGAAGGAGCCGTGTGTAGCTCAGGGTTGTTCCGTGCCCAAACCAGAGCATCAGGCAGTGGTTTAACTCTTCAGGAGGGCTGCCAGAAATCCCATGTGAGATATGGGAGACCACAGTATGTGGTCAGATCTCATGGGCTGCCAGGAAGAGCGTGTGGATCTCAGACTTTTCCTGTTTTTTCACAGTAGGCGGATGCTTTCCAGACCCTGGGTGGTAGCGCATGCATGGACACGGAGTGCTTGTACATTGCATGGGTGTTTTGGTTGGTTGTGCATGCACAGAATTTAAAAATTTCATATTTAACATCTGGCATCGCTAGACTTGAAATATTTTCAAATACTGTGTCATGTGATTGGCATCCATTCCCAAAATGAAGGCTTCTGTTGGTAAGCGGGCTATTTAGTTTTCTTAGCTAGGTTCATCAGGGTCATAACTGTAACTTGGGGTTCAGTCCTGTGTTTGTTCTGGTGAGTATCTTCACTCATAAATATTCAGACTTCAAGGAGCGTCTCCTGTGAAGTAAGTAATTTGCACGCATACTTCTCCCAGTAAGCGCCCAAAAGGCAGAAGTAACAAACATTCATTTTAAAAGGCAAACTTTGTAGTTCTAGTCTTTTTCATTTTATTTTAATATCAGTTTTGTGGCCAATTCACGTAATTATTTGCCTAGAGGGGAAAACATCTTTAAGCAGGGAAAGCAGATCCACTGTATTTTCCTCCTACATCCGTTTACTGGCTCTCTGATGTGGAGACAACAATGATTTTGTAAAGACCAGCTCACATGGCAGCAGTTTATTTTTCTTTTGATTTAGAGGTAATTCTTCCACAGGGAAAATAAAAAGTTGTCTTATATCCCACCCAGTAGAGAAATTGCAGATGCATTTGTTTATCTTCTGCTCTTACAGTGTTTCTGTCCAGGGAGAGGAGAGGGTCTGGTGAAGGTGCCGACGACGAGGGCAAGAACTTTTCTGCCCAAACTGCCCAGACAGATTTTGGATATGGGGCACGAGCAGCTTTTCGGGTGATGGCTTGGACACAGCTGGCCACCTTATCCTGAGCTGGTTCGTGCAAGGAGGGGCTTGGTGATGAGGGTGACAGTGAGGATAGATGGTGGAAAAGGTCCTTCACCGCTCAACGTCTGGTTGAAACAGGGATTTGTTTTCTGGCTTCTTGTGTTGCTTTTCCGCTGGGTCCCTGCTTCGAGTGCAGCTGGTAGATCTGCATCTGTTTCGAGTGCATTTGGGCACAGGCACATGGTACTGAGGCTTGGCTTGTAGGCAGAGGAAAACTGAGAAAAACCAAGAAGTTTGCTTATTAACCACAAGAGAGGTAATCCAAACAGCAGCTGTCAACCAGGGATGGTACTGGTAGGGAAAGAATATAAAGGCAGTAAGAGGCTGAAGCGTTTTCTTGAAATGTCAATGTTCTTCCAAAACAATTGCTTACTGGCTTCAAAATTGCATTCCCACCACAGAGGCCATCTTCTCTCTCATAGTTGGACATTAAAAAAAATAAAAAAATAAAAAAAATCAAATCTCCAAAACCCAATTGGGCACCAAATGCTTGAAACAAGCAGTTGCACAGAACACATGGAACTCATTTAAGCCTCAGAAATTTGGGGGAAGTCGGGGGACTCTTTCTCCCATAAAAGCACTTTGTTGTTTTGGAAGAAAACTGGTGCAATGTGATGCACAGATGAGTGAGCTCTTGCTTCTGAAATGATGCTGAGCAGCAGATAAGCTGATCTGACATGCTGGGGCGCTCCTTGCAGAGCGCTGCCGGCTCAGGAATTGAGGCGGTTGCCTGCAGTGGCTCCTTCCCCTCACATCAGGAGGGGTGAACGAACCAGCTCTGTTGTGGTATTTCTTTGCATTTTATCCGAGTAACCTTGCTCACAAACCCAAGCAGTGTCCTGTGCAGCTCCAGCCCAGTATTTGCTTTCCACCCCTTTGGACCTGTGAGTGTCAGATTTGCTTCCAGGTGTTTTTCTTGAGCATCTTTGCAAAGACATCCAGTGAAACAAGGAGGAAGCCCTGCGAACAGATGGAAGGAGGTGCATCTTGTGTTTAAGGAAGAGGAGAAAAAGGTGCCTTATCTCCACAAGGTGGTTGATACAGCTAGGAAGAGAGCTGGGAACCAAAATGCTCCGGTGAGCCCACGCTAGCAATGCAAAGGAGGGGCTACACAGTAGGCATGGCCCAGAGCTGCCCCAAAAACCTTCTCAGGATAGGTTTTGGTTTTTTGGGTGGTTTTTTTTGTTTGTTTTTTTGTTTTTTGTTTTTTTTCTGGGATTTTTGTTCTGGTTTTGTTTCCCAAGGATTTCAGAAACCGTTGCAAGTGTTCGTGCCCTGTGGAAGGGAGCTGGGCTCTGGCTGTAGGGGCTGGCTGTGCACGGCCGCTGCCTGCCTGGCGGGGACCAGCCCAGCCTCCGAGGTGGCTGCTCCCTTGCAGAGCCCCCGCAGTCTGGTTTGCATTATGGATGAAGCTTTTAGCAAATTACTGCTCCTTTCTGCTCCGTTTCCATCAAAGAATGGGCAGAGGCTGCCCAGCGGTCTGAGGACAGATTTTTTTTTTTTTTTTGGAATAGAACACAGATTTCTGTTTTTTTGGTTGGTTTGTTAACACACGCTTGGCTCTTATCAGACTTCTGCTCTGCATCGTTTGCCTGACACCTCTCTTGGGGGATTTATTGCTGTCAGCTCGGACTGTGGGACGCAGTTCCCCCTGAAGAAATGTTTCAGAGGGGCCTTTAGGGGTTTGGTGAGGCTGAGCCCCGCCAGATGCTGTGGGCAATGCCTGGGGTGTGCTCAGGTGGCCTTTTTTTGAAAGAATTTTGACAGAGGGGCAAGAGCTGCCACAGCTGATAGGAGGGGGTGTCTATGGGTGAGGGGTGCTCAGCTCACCCCACGGTCCAGAGCAGCCCCGCTGGGATCCCCCCCAAGACTGGGGTCGGATGTTACACGCAGGGCCATGGTTTTCAGGGAGATGGATTTTGGGGAACCCCTATTGCTTTCCCCTGTAAAATGAAACTGGCTGAAATGAAGTTGTTCTGGCTGAACAAGGAAGAGCCTAGCTATGAGGCCATGCAGGATGGTGGCAGCAAACGCAATAGAGGAGGGAGAGAACCAAACCAGAAGATGGTTTCTAATTAAACTCTCAAAAACAATGAATTGTCCCCCAAATATTTGTACAGCCAGATACAGGGTAATACACTTACATAGGCACAAGTGGCCATGCCTCTTGCGTTTTGTGCTACACCAAACGTGTAGGATTTGGTCTGTCGAGGGAAGCCGAGTGAAAACACTGTGCAGCATCTTTTGTTACACAAGTGCCTCCTGCTGTGCTTTAAATCCAGAGCTGTCCCAAATGGGAGCTGCCACCAGTGATAGAGATTTCTCTTACCTGCTGCTCTCGTGATAAATGTGGTAGTGAAGCCTGACATTTAAAGGAGTTTTTGATCCAGGAACACGACATAATGGTAAATAAATGGCCAAGAAGACTGTAGACAAGCTGATACCCGCATGCAGAAAGCTGCGGTGCCTCGCTGCCAGCCTTGGTTAGGGTGCAGGTGCTGGCAAAGCTGATCTGGGGGGAGGTTAGAGCAGCCCTTGGGCTACCTGCCACCCTGGCCTCGGGGGGACCTGCCCTGCCAGAGGTGCTTGTGTTTGCAAAAAGGTGTTAGCTAAATCGCAAAGCTTGGATATATTTAAAGCTTAACTCATGCAATATTGGGACCTCAGTGAATGTCTCATATGTAAATGGTTCCCTTGTTAAATCTAGCAACAGGGTATTTATCAGGACTTGCTTTGGAGCTCTGCACTTTTTTGTGGTTTTGAAAATGAGGGAAGAAAAAAAAAAAAAAGGCATTTTATTGATTTACCCAGAAAACATGTTTAAAAGACCTGTATCCCTTGTGGGCCAGCCAAGCTAGTTAAGCTTCTCTGATCTCAAATATTTTTTGCTTCTATTTTTTAAACAAATATACTGATGTGTGGAATAACAAGTGTAAGTCATTTTCCAAATTAAAACACTTAGTCTCACAAACATTAAAGAGTAATCATGCCTCATCAGCATTGCTGTTTTGTGCTTATAAGAACTGCAGAAGCTATTTGATTTTTAAAAAAAAAATAAAAACTATCACCTAGTAATGAAAAACTGGGTTTCGGGTTTGCACGCAGTCGTGGACCAAAGGGGATTTTGTGTTGGACAGTACTGAAATAGCTTTTCTCAAACAAAGAAACAGAGAAAATTATTAACAAAGGCTTGTTAATAATCATGTTCATGCTGGAAAAAAAATTATTTAAGTGTAGGGCTATTCCCCTGTGCAGCAATCCCATCCCATTCTAGTGAGATCATCCATGCTAGATCGAGTTCAACATGAAGCGATCACGATTTTAATTATCTTAATGCTTAAACACAACAACTCCTAGTAGGAACGTTTTCAGTGCTGTGTCGTGCTGCAGGCTGACGCGATTTTGGGGTCTCACACTGGGGACCCCAGAGGTTGGGGTGGGGGGTGTGTGTGCAGGAGGAACTTCCCACCCAGGGCTTCTCCAGGCTCAGAGCCACTGCAGTTGTGTGTGTGCGGGATAATTCCTTGTATGACCAATTTCACATGTACAGTCTATCTTGTCACAGATATTTAAATGCTGTTATTTGGCAGGGTAAATGATTACTGTAGTAGAGGTGATATTGGATGGAGTAGAAGCTTGGGTTTTTTTTATAAGGGCTTCTGATTCTCCTGCACGGAGGACATTGAGGGAGGCAGGCGTAGCAGTAATAGAGGACAAGTACATGTCTCTTGTTCTCGATTCATTCACGGTTAGCACCAGTGGCTCTCAGCTACTATTTAGAGGACTCGCATTTCATTTCTCAGTCCCTCTTCTCTCCTTTTCCTTCAGCTGGGAAGCTCAGAGGAGCCACAGCAACCTGGCTGCCTTTTCCCACTTTCCTTGTGACGGGTCTGGCAGGGTGTGCTTGGCCGCAGCTTTTGCCAGAGTTTTCTACACATACAAAAATGTGCTGGGGAACCGCATCGCTCGCAGGCGCTGTCCTTGCGAAGATTTACAGCGTAGCCTATAGGAAAGGATGGTCCCTGCTCCCTGCCTGCACTGCAGACCCTGCTGCCTAATGACCCAGGGCCCTTCGCGGGGATACTAAAATATTGTTGTGCTCTTTTGTTCTGACACTTTCCTCCTTTTCGAATGTAAGATTTTTACCATTTTTTTTTTTTGAAACCACAGAGACAGATTGAAGGCAGCCCTATGAATTTGTTAAAAGTTTGACTGCAGGGTTCCTTCCGACCCCTGTGCTAATTTTTAGCAGAGCAGGAAACATTAAAAATAACCATGAGAGAAGATTTCCTAACTCAGAAGGATTGTCCTCTTAATAATCTCTGGCTTCGTTTTCACTAGATCTTTTTCCCCCTTAAAATTCCTGTAACGCTGCTAGAGCAAGTACATCGCTGCCGGCAGCAGTAGTGGCACTGGAGGAGGAAGGCGGAGGGTCAGTTAGCCAGGCGGGCACCGAGGCTTTCTCTGAGCAGGGGTAAGGGATGTTATTGGAAGAGCTTTTGCATGTGAATCAGAGCGTGAAGGCTCCGCATCTTCCCTTCTTATTGAACTCAAAATTGTTCCCAAGCCTTCAGCTGATCTCAGCGTTGGGTGAATCTTTTTTTTTTTTTTTCAATGAGAGGTGACACTTCAGTGCTGTATCTCAAGACATCAGAGATTCTACTGTGAAACAAAACCAAAAATAACCAGAATTTGGTTTAGAACATACCTGAATGTAGCCCCTTCCTCTGCAGTTGAAATGTTGCATGGCCAAACCAAGGCGTGCAGCAAGAGTGTGTGATGTAACAAGCTCTGCTCAAGCTCCAACGTCTTATCTGACCTGTGTCTGCATTCCCAGCATCATTGTGTAAATACATATCATTAAATAATACATCATTAATGTATACCGTAAAATACATACCATTATATAAATAATGTTCTCACCCGGGTGGTGGCAGAGGGGATGCACCACGGTTTGGGTGGTGATGCCTGCAGGAACACCATGTGCCTACGTTACTGTTTGTGAGGGGTAAAGCCAAGGCAAGTAATTGCAATTATCACTCACGCCAGCTCCCTGTCACAGCTCTCCTTGCTAACCCAGCTCCTCCCACCCTGGCAACCTGAGGGCTCCAGCCAGATGTTGCAGATATATATATTTTCTTTATCAAACTGACAGCAGTGTTTCCTCTTTTCTCTTCAAATGTGGAGGATGCCCCACAGAGCTGCGATGGCCCGGCGCCAAGTCCTTACTGGTGCGTGGTTAGAAAATGAGATCTGAGTTGGTTATCAGCTAGGAGCGGGCTCTGACATCCACCGAATGGTGTCTGTTGGGGCCACATCAGCGTCCTCTTCCTCAAAGTAACCAGCATCGATGGGTTTTGTCCCGCTTGGCTGGTGCGGTGCTGGTTTTGGTCAGAACCATGTTTTGGGGGAAGTTGATTGAATTTTCTACTTTGTCTTAAAGCATCAGGTTTTTTCCTAGGCAGAAAGTTCATCCCCTCTCTACGTGGTGAGCATTTAATTGTGTAAAGCGTGATTGCTCTGCGTGTGATTCGGAATGAAAGGCTTGTAATCGAAAGTGGGCAAAGGCATGAATGAAATTTATCCCTAGGCAAAAAGCACAGCGTGAAGCCACTGCGACGCTGTCTCTTACTTGGGTCCTGTAATGGGGCGTCCAGAAAACTCACCTTTTTCTTACACTTTGTGCTGGTTGTTTAAGTGGAAGTTATTTTTGTCCCCCCCAGTGTGAAAACTTCTATAGAGGTGGTTTTTGACTGGGGGAATTAGGGAATTAGTTGTTGTTTTCCCATTCCTTAGTTATCAAATGCACTAAAGCTCACTTTGTCTTTAATTAAAATGACATGGAGCAGAATTCAAATAAAAGAAAGTCATGATCTCAACGCATGGGTGCTCCTGAAAGTTGCAGTCAAGTAACCAAGCCCAGATTTCCGATGCTCTCTCCTACTTTGCACATCCGATGCCCTGGCTGCTCTCAGAAACCCTGCCTGTGCTCCCACAGACATTTGGCTGGGCAGGTAGAGCAGAGTCAATTAAATCTCCAGCCCAGACTAACAAAACATTTAAAAGTCTGAGTTAATCTTGTCCATTCAGCGGTGCAGCTGGCCGAGAGCTGCTTTGAAAGCCCAATGGATATTGTTTTTCTCAAGCATTAAATGCTTTCCCTCAAACAAACATCCTTTGAATAGGCCATTGTTTTTCCTTCTGGATGTCCCTTTGTGGACTGATACAAGAATAGCTAAAAGCTGATGAATTGGTATTGTGAATTTCTTAAAAAAAAAAAAAAAAAAAAAAAAAAAAAAAAAAGATTTCTGGGACTTCTACTCCTTTGAGAAGTTGAATGTGCTGCAAGTTCTCTGCTTGGGTCCCACATATTGTCCTCCGGAGGTCAGAGAGTTGCATCAGGAGCTTCAGGTGAATCACCTCAAACGATCATAGTTTGAGGGAAGAAGCTTCATGGAGCTGATGCCTTTCCCAGCTGCTATAACGTAAGGAATCAAGGTGTGATAAAGTATAGAGGGGGTGTCAGGGGAAGAAGTAGTCGTTTGGTTGTGACTGGCAAGCCTTTGCATTAACGGATGCAACTGCGTTCCTTTATATTTTTCATTACCACTACGTAGCAATTGTGTCCTGCTCCTTATGAGAAAAAATAAGCATTATGTGAACAACATAACCGATGTTTGGTCACTTCAGAAATCTCATGTGTAAAGAAATCCTCACTTCTTGTCAGGTGAAGATGGCGTGTACAGCTCCCTCAGTTCTTATAACACAGGTAGTGGTGCCCTGCCCAGGATTTACCTCTTTTCCCTATCAGAGCTGTGTTGTTTTATATTCCAAGCCCCGTCAACACAACAGACTGATTTATTCCTTATCGATGGCCAGAGCTGTGAGCTGGAAGGATGCTGTTTTTAACACAGTCCTTGGGCTTCTCTTATTCACCTTTCTCTTTTTTTGTTCAATTTCACCATCACATATTGAAGCTGAATTTAAAAAAAGGTTCACCCTAATCAGTTCCCTAAGAAATGCAAAAAACTTTGATGCTTTATTCTTGTGTTATACCGTAGTGCAGACTGCGTTTGCTTCAGTAGGTCCTCCCGGTTTACAGGGCTGCAATGCAAGATGTTTCAGCCTGGCACGTCTGCAGAAGGAGCTGGGAGGATGTGTGTGTGTCCCACACGTGTGGCCATGCAGGGCAGACATAGGAGGGAGCAGGTGCTGATCCCAAGGTACCGTTTTGCAAGTGTAGTCCTTGAATTTGCAGTAGGCGGTAACGAGCGCCAGGCTGGGTTGGGTCTGAGGTCATGGCAGCGGTCAGCTGTGCTGCCAGGACAGGACAGGGATGTACTGCCCACACAGCCCACGGCTCCCTCCGGAGTGGATCCTCGCCTAGCGAAGCACGCGTTGGAAATCTGAGAGTGAATCAGGCGTCGGAGGGCTTTGCTGACTCACAACCATCGTGCCATGCCTCTTCAGGAGTGCTTTGCAGGGCTGAGCCTTCTTTGGGTTTAAATAAGGAAAGGGTTTAAGTCTTTGGGCAGCAGGTCATGGATCAGTGGAAATGCTGCTCTGGGATGTACTGAAACTGTCGGGTTTTAAACACTTCTTTGCATCCCAAAGTGCCTGTGCTGACAGCAGGGGCAGCTTTGGCTTTGTCTGTGGTCCTTAGAGCACCCGTGCTTCCTCTCCCCACATGCATTCTTTCTGAAAAACAAGGTTTCCTATGGTCCAACACGTTCAGTGGCTTCATGTTAGTTAAGGGCTGTATGCCAAAGACAACGGGGAAATATCCATTTATCGTGTTGATTTACCATGCGCTCCTGCAGCAACCCTAGAAAGGGGGGACCTGGGGAAGAACTGGGGTTGACCAAGTGCTTGATCATGCAAATGCAAGCACGTTCCCAGCTTTGTATCAGTGCACATGAGCAGAACATGTAGTTATCAGCCCGCAGGGCAGATGCGCCCGTTCTTCCTCCACAGCAAGACACCCCTCCTCATCACTGAGACTGGCCATTATGGGCTGAGGGTGATAGCTGATTCCCACATCTTGGGTGAAACGGTAGAGTTTTAGCAAGTCCTTTTGCAAAAACAAAAGGTTCAGATCTGAGGTTGATGTGAAGCACGCCCGGGACCTGCTCAGTTTAAGTAAATCAGGCATGTTTTACCGCTGCTCTTTTAGTCTTTAAAAACCTCAAGGCGTCCCGAGCGCTGTGCTAGAGCAGTGTCACCTTATCCCTGTCACTAATCCTGTCGCTTCCTTTCATGCTCCTTCGTACTCTGCAAATGGTTTGACACCTTTTACTGTACTTCTGTGAAACCTTCCTGCTGGATTGCATGGATGAAGGATTAGGTATACAAGTAACATAGCCAAAGGCTGTACTATACATAAATAGAGCCTCTTTCAGAGCATGACTGATATCGCTATGTTTGTAAATCGATGATTTTTTTTTTTTTTAATAATAATACTGTCTTTTCCTTCCCTTTTCAGGGGCCTCTTGGTTTGGATGGCAAACCAGTAAGTAGCACCGAGTGCCAAATGTAACATGTCTTTATTCACACTGCTCTGTAATAGATAGGCAGAATCTCAACTATTACTCACGTATTACTACATATATAACAGATTAGGAGAAAAAATTGTATTTAGGAAAATGATCCTGTGGTCTGTAGCTCACGCAAGTTTAAATTCTGAGCCAGAACTGGCTGGCACAGCTAGAGGTGAGCTTTTCTTTACCTGTCAGCTCATCTCAGCTGCTTCGCCCCCTCCTGCGCTAGCTCGGCTAGCGGAGACTCTGCAGATGGGCATCAGGCCAAATTTGAGAAATAAACTCCGGTAGCACCTTGGAAGAAGCAAAGTCAGTAATCTTGGTTGCATGCTCCTGGCACTACAAAGTGCTATCATAAAAATAATTGTTCCCAAACTGGGTTCATTTGCCTTCAAAGGAGCCCAGGTGGGAACTGCTTGAGCCAGCCTGGTGTCCATGCAATACTTAGTGGAACAGCCTGGACTTCATTTTATGAGCTGATTTCTTGACTTCATTTTTGCTTGGAAGCCCTTTGGATACTCAGGTGCTCCACTCTTTTCTTACTTATGTTATGCAAACACAGACTTCTTTATTTTTATGCTAGCTGAACACTAGCCAGCTTCTGTTCCTTTGGCTGGACGGTTGCTACAGGAGGTCACCGCTCTGTATTTTGTGTCGAAATCCAACTCTCTCCCACCACGTTCACTAGAGGGCACCATTTGAAATCTTTTCAAGCTCCTGTCCTAAACCAACTGTGATTTTTCGAAGTGGGCAGAAGTTGAAAAGTTACTGCAGGTACTTATTACTTGTCAGTTAGGGAGTGTTGTATTGTAGCTGCACATTGTTGTGGTTGGTTTTTCTCTTATGGCTGAAGATGACAAATGTGAGTAAAGAGAAATCTAGAAACAGAGGAGTGGAAAAGAAAAACAGAAGGCCAGCTCACATCCTGTGCTCAGGGCTTGGCTTTGAATTAACAAAACCCCGTGATGGAAGAGCAGCATAAAGCCCAGCAGCACACTCCTCTGCCCGCTGCCCTCGGCAGGCACGTGGATGCGAACGGCTACGAGTTGTGTGTATGCACCGGGCAGGAGCGAGACCTCTGAGTGAGAGGTGGGGAAAATCTCAACGAAAAAGCAAACTTATCAAATGACCAAACTCAAACCAGGCTGTTCATGATCTCTTCCATGAGAGCAAGGGGCCAGCAGCCTTGCTTAGAGCCAAATTAACAGCAGGAGGGATGTGGCGCAGGGATGCAGATGCTGCCGCTTTTGGCCGCTCTGTTGACCTTCCCCCGTGCAACCCGCCGGGTCCTGCTTCAGCAAACACCATGAATTAGGCTGAACTTCAAGATTCAGTATTTTTCTGTGCTGGAAGAAGGATGTAGAGCAGGCACATCAAAGCGTTGCTCTGTCGCTTCTCTTTGGGGCTGCAGCGTGTCTCTGCCTGCCTGTCTTACAGAAAGCTGCTTAGAGAGAAGATGACTTATGTCTTCAGCAAATAGGCCAAAGAAAGCAGCCCATCCTCCTTGTTTATTTCAAACAGATGTATAATTGTTGTAATGATATGCTGAGCATGTGTTTTTCTAGAAGTGATTTAATACTTCAAGAAATCTTTTGCATCTATTTAGTCACATGTTTGCGAGCGGCTGTCACGCTGCCTGCCCTGCCCCGTCCTCCTCCAGTCCTCTGTCCTGGCAAGAGCAGGCAGGACCTCGGTGCTTTTTTTGGTAGCGTGCTGCTGATGTGAAGCAGTGTATAACTTGAAATAATAGCATGCACGACTTCAAATAATAGCAGACATGAATTGATGAATGCAATCTCCTTGATTTTGATGTTGCGTGCATTGATGATTCTGCTGTTTCGTAACTTAGATCCTTCTTATTTATTTCCAGGGACCTCCAGGACCAAAAGGGGAAAAGGTAAAGACTGCATTAACATGTGGCTTTTGGGGAAGCAGCTGCATGTCCTCTTCCTGCTGTAATAATCTCAGTTCAGGTTATCCCAGTATGCCAGCATGACGTTACCACTGGGTTTTGTGGGGACATGGAGCTGTGACAGCAAGTTCTCAGGTTGCTCTTAGAAAAGCCCTGGGAAGGGGAGGGCAGAAAGAATTTGCAAAAATGTAGGAGGAATAAATGTGATGGCCTTAAAGCTCATCCATGCCATAGGGTTCCCGGTAACGAGAGAGTGGCATACAACTCTCTTCTTGCCTTGCTCCAAGAGCTGGCTGTGGGCTCCCCTGCTCTGTGTTTGCATGACATCCTCCCATGAAATTACAGCAGCTGAAGAAGGTCATTACTGTACTGAAAGTGATGTTAATCCTCGCATGTGTAGGACATAAGCAGTTGCTAGGGGAGCCTTAAGAGTTGGAAACAATCTGCTATTTCTGATTTATTATCTGTTTCATTGCCTGCCAGGGCAGAATCATTCCCTATTGTGTTGTCTTGAGTCCTTCTCCTCCCTGGTTTTGAATACGTTAAGCAATAGGACTCTTGCCACTTCCCTTGTGTGCTGTTCCCACGTCCAGCTGACCCTACGCTCGGTCCTTCGTGGTTGAAATTTGAACTCTAATAGCTGACCCTTGCTGTTTTGCCTGATGAACAGGGTGAAGCAGGGGACATCGGCCCGAGGGTAAGTAGTGACACAGATCACAGTAGTGATTTTTTTATTCTAAAATCAGGTTGGGTTTAGCCACTGCACAAAATAAAGTTTCACGTAGCTTTGTTGCTGCAAAATGAGGTACGGTTAACAGTTCTCAAAATGCTTCGTTTTGCCATTGGAGCTTTTCGTGGTGGTGGTTTTCCTAACTTTGACTGTGGGGAAGTAAGAGTTGAAGACCTTCAGGTACTTTTACTGGACTTTCCTATCCCTGATTCCCTTTTCCAGTGTCAGAGGCAGACTCCATGTTTCTCTCCAAGCTCTGCTCCTTATTTGTTGGCATTCGAGCACCAGTATGTGGTGGGAAGACCTGGTGTCCAGCATGATGTTGCGTAGGATGGAAAGTTCCTCCTCTCTTGCTGAGCTACCCACCTGGAAGTATGGTGGCACGCAGGCGGTATCTAGGCTGCCTTTGAAAATAAAGGGTTTTAAGTAACTATATGATGAGGGGAAAGTGTTTTTGCTATAACATATAGAAATTAATGGACTTTTGTGGAAATGACTTTCATGGGGCTGCATGAAGTTGAGATTTACTGCAGTGTATCAGGATAGGTCCCTACAGGGACAAGGGGCATGTGGCTGTCCCACGGTCCCCGCGGCGGTGCTGGCAGCAGCAGCAGGAGCACAGAGCCTCCCATGTTGGGGATGAGACAGGAGAGCTCGCCACGAGGTGTGGGGTGTTTCCGAGGTGGGCTCTGTCGCAGTAACGGAGGTGTGGTTGACCATGGATTACAGGCACCTGCTGGAAGCCCCCCGGTGGGGATATGCTGGGATGCTGGCATTAGGGCAGATTCAGAGCTGGGGTCCGAGAGTTGGCTGGTCAGTTTGGATGCGGTTGCTGGAAGTGTAGCCAGGACCTCAGTGGTTAACATCGGGCAGAGATGCCTCAGAGAGATTTTCCTTTTTTCCCCTAGAGGCTGTTAAGTCAGTTTTTGAAGTTGGTGTCGTTTTCTGAAGCAGCTCCCAACCACCTTGGATGCCTTCAGAAATGTCACTCTTGGGCTCTGAGAGCCCCTAAAACTTCTCCGATAGATTTATGCCCTGCGTGGCTAAGGAGGGGCTCAGCAAAAGGTCTCAACTTTGTCCAAGTGCCCGCCCATGTACTCAGGAAAGGCTTTAAGAGGTGATTCAGTAGCACATGAGCGTGAGTTTTCACTCCTTGGCCAGGGCTGTGAATGACTGCTGGCTGGCGAGTCGGGTGACGCTGCTTGGGCTCCAAAGCCCCTGCGGTCTGTGCTGCCAAGTAACGCAGAACCCACCTCCTGCCGTGGCTCCTCGTTGCACTGCAGGAGATGCTCTGGGGTTGAGCTCTATCTGGACTCGCAGGGATGAGTGCCAGCTCCCAAGGTAACACTTGTCCTACGTTTTAATCTACTGATCAAAATACATGCTTTTTTTTTTCTCCAGATCTGCATTTGTCCAGCTTTTGCTTTACTTTTATTTATGTCTTTTTGCACAAGAGTAAGAAGGCAGCTCAGAAACAATTTGAGAGGAAAGGAGGAGAAACAAGCCTGGCAGCACCATGCACAATCAGTTCTAACAACTGGTGCCTGGCTTTGAAAATATCTTCCTTTATGTCTTCAGACTCTCGGGGTTCTGGATTGGATATGAAACTTCTTAATACCGTCTGGCCCAGATGATTTTTTTTATTTCCTAGTTTAATCTTTCTTCTTCCTCAAGTTTCAGTAGTGGCTTTGTTTTTAGATGATTTTGAAAGATGTATCGCAGAAAGTCATCGCATCAATGGGAGAATAAATAACTAGGAATATATCCAGTGCTGCCTCCCTCATAAACGTGTGTGTCTATGGACGGTGGAGTGGGGATAGTGTGTGTCAGTGAGCGCGAAAATATCACCATTAGGAATGACAGATTAAAAGAGGTTAATGCTTGGGGTGACTTTGAAGGAACTGGATTAGCTATGGAATAATCTTGTGTGTGCTGCTTCTCTCTGTCTCTAATAAACACCTGCCACCAGCGTGGACCGAAAAAGAGATTATTGCACATCTGAGTGTGCCTAATGCAGATGTTGGAGAGTGATTTTGGAGAGCTGAGGAAGGAGTTCACATTGGGTTGTCTTAGGCACTGAATGGTAGTTCTTGCACACAGCATGGGGGAGACTGTTGTGCAGCCTCACCTAACCAGGATAGGGAATAAACAAAAGCAAATACACTGACAAAATACATATAGGTGTATTCACAGGGAGAAACCAAGAACAGATTCCCTCTGCTCTGGAGAGGAAAGAGGGAGTTGAAGCAGGATGCTGCCAAGGGTGGGACTGCTGTGCTCTGATATTTGTGCCTCTACTTCTCTCTTAAAATCAAATACATCACTACACTTCTGAAAAGGACTGTTTTTATAAACCAGACTCGCTTCCTGAACTGGCACCGGGCTGACCACTCTGGATTTATTACCTTAGCTTGGGTGATCTTGTTCTTACTGACAGTTCAGATGTTCAGACAAGTGATGGGATTGATGAATCTTTGCACATCTGGGCTAGTGGATGCACACCGTCTGTGGCAGCAGGGCCGGGTTTGCTCTCAAGAGGGAGAAAAAGGGCTTCAACTTGTGAGAGAAATGCTCTTGTCTCCAGTGGCCCATGCAGCACGCTCCTGCTCCGCAGCCAGCACCGGTGGAGGTGGCACCAGTAGCATTTGTAGCTGTATCCTCAGCTGCTGTGGGACTAAACAGTAGCGTGGCTGAACTGGCTCTACATTGACAGGCTGGAGTTCCAGCTGCAGATGGAAAAGTAGCTTTTTCTTTTTAACTTTCTGCAAAAATATAAGTGCTTGCCAAGCTCATGCTGTAGATAAAAACTCAGCACAGAAAGAGTTCTGCAGAGCTCACGTTGACAGTCAACAGACACATCTATGGATAATTCTTCTTTTTTTTAAATTTTATTTGCTTGCTTGGTTTGGAACGTTATGTTGAAATGGCTAAATTGAGTACTCTAAAGCTGGAGATTGCCAGTGTTCAAGGTTTCTGTGCTCTAGGACTCCATTGCTACACAGGATCAGACCCAGTGACCAGTTAGCCCAGTGCCCTGTGACCAGATGCACTGGGAGAGTGTAAACATGGAGCAGGAACGTGTAACTCCATCACACAGTTGCTTTTCTGGAGCCTGGTTATCTATGGCCTGGACATTTCTTGGGCCAGAGATAGTGTCTCTGTATTTAATAGCCCTCAGGGCTGTTCAGGTTTCATGGGTCCATCTGTAACAGAGATTGTTTAAAATTAAATCTATGATGACTGGATTTGGTGGGATATGGCGTGTTTGCCCTTGGAGCAAATGCAAATTGTCATTCCACGTTAAAACAGATAGGGCTGCACTTGGAAGGTGTGGATGGTGCTCAGCCATCTGAGGGATAAGAAGAAACTTTAAGTTCCTGTCTGGCTCCTTGGACTTTACTGAAAATCCCACTTAATGCCCTTGTGTATCTTCACGCACATCAAAAGCCATAAAGCCTAGGTCCTTTGGGACTGCCCCGAACCCCTTTGTTCTCAGTAGAGCCTTTTTGGTGGTTCCTGTAGTATCTGGATGGCCTGGCCAAGTGCAAGGGCTCTGTGTCCCCATGAACTTCAATGTGGCATCATCTTGGGCTTTTGAAGTCTCAGGATTTCAGCATTGTTCCTCCCCAGAATGCTTGTATTCAAGTGAGGGTTGAGCTAAAGCCTCTCTCTACAGCTTGAAAAAAAAAATCCTTGGGAGGGGTTTATTTTCCAGGGTTGACTAGTTTTTTTTCTATCTGATTTTGGTTTTCTCCTCCCTTTCTGAGATGACTGTGTTAAAACATCAGTGCTTTGACGTATCTGTGCATGCCTCCTGCTAAGCCTGTCCTGAGAGGGTGGGCAGGAGGTGGCCTTGCCTATGCAATATTTACCCCAAAACTGAGTTTCAGGATTATCTGTTATTTGTGTGAAAGGTTTAAAGGCTTCCTGGGCAATTTGGAAAAGGTTTTTTTTCCTATAGAAACCCTCCGAAACCCTTATGGAGGATGTGCTGTGTGTTCCCACGGGGTTTCTCATGGCTTTGCTCCATCCCTTCGGTCCTTCTATGGAGTGTGCAGGGATGGACGGGGGAAAGGGAGACGCAAGCAGTGTCCTGAGAAAGGAAATGTCTTACTGCTTCTCCCTAGATAGATAAGTGGCAAGGCTAAAAGACAATAGCAATGGCTACTGACATGGTCTGAATACATTGTTTTTGCATCGTATAAATCTGAGAGATTTATCTGCATTTTGCAGGCTGGGGAGTACATCAGTGTTCATTTTAGCCTCTGAAAAAAAAAAATATAATATTTGGTCTCAGGAGAAATGCTGGGATATATACCCTGTGGGGTTTACTGGAATAATGCTCTTTATTCTGCAGAAAGCCCTGCAGTAGGGGAATCCTCTGTACCCCAGCTGCTTTGAATGTCCTATTGTGCAGTAAACTAATGACAAGATACTTGTTTTCCCTTTGTCTGTTTACTGCTTAGCAAGCTCCAGAGTATCCAGAATATCAGAACAAACCCCTGTTGGCTACCTAGGTTATTTCCTCTCCGTGCATCAATTAATTATCGAATTAAAATTGTTATACATTGTTACAGCCTTTAAAACTCATTCTGCTGCTGTGCTTTCATCTTAAACTCTTGCTCTTTCCTCCTCTGCCTCCCACTTCACCTGGCTAGATGGTTTTTCCCCAGCTCAATCATGGATTTCTGGCTAACGATCAGCTCGTCTTTAGCCGACGAGTGCTCAAGGTAGATGTATCAGATCTGCTGCTTCTGGCTTGCTGTGATTCTTCGAGTTGCTTTTGTTTTGGTTTTTTTTTTTTCTGGCTGATAGCGCACTATTGCTATTTGAATTGTCACAACCGTGGCTTCACGCTTGAGTGAAACCCCATTGGAAATTAGGGAGAGTTTTTTCAAAGGAGACATAAAATGGATGGGGTTTAGGATTGTGGGAATTTTTAGGATTGTAGGAAGGGGGCATCAAGCAGCAAAGTCCTGTAAAAGTTCATATGAACAGTGCTGGTATTGTCAATAAAGTGCATTATAACTAGTGCTGTCTAAATCCATGTATGCTAAACGTGATGTTTTAATTAGGCAAAATTCAGTGGGAGACTCTTGACATAATTGGATGCAGTGTTCAGCATTTGCAATAGGACTTTTTTAAAAACCATGCAAGTGATTTAGGAGCACAGATCTTGTCGAAAGGCCGTGGGATTTGTGCTGCTAAGTCACTTAAGGACTTCTGAAAAATCCCACACTTGTCCCCGATTTGAGGGTGGACCACA
This sequence comes from Athene cunicularia, assembly GCF_003259725.1. Lineage (NCBI taxonomy): Eukaryota > Metazoa > Chordata > Aves > Strigiformes > Strigidae > Athene > Athene cunicularia. Next base: position 5,153,948 of record NW_020799117.1, on the reverse strand, counting down.
TATTAAATACAGCCGTCGTGCTGCCTCGGTGGTAACCCTTCCAGATGTTGCTAGAAGATTTACGAGATAGCCTTTCTGTGAGGCTTTCCATTGTGCACACACATGGATGTGCCCGGCCACAGCCCCGGGGCTGGGCGGTGGTGGCTGGCGGGGGGTCGGGGGCTGATAACTGGGTGATGGAGCCCTGTGGGGTGCTCCCCGCACCCCCCGCCCCGGAGTGGGCACCTACCAGATCTTCACAATCACATGAGATACAGCTGCTGCTTTTTTCTTTGCATCCAAGCAATGTCAAGTATGAGCTATGCTGGATGTTAATGTATGACCTTGGCTGTATTTAAATGATACTACTAAGTACTACTTTTTTGTTGTTGTTGTTGTTGTTGTTGTGGTCACTAAGCTATGGAAGTGTGTGCATGCTCTGTGCCAGCATGATGTTGGGTCTGAGTTAGTTCTGGGTACTGTCGAATTGGTGTTTCCCATGCAGACAGTCACTGGGCAAGCACTTAATGATATAAAACCTTGTTGGAAGGCATTGAGCAAAATCCTGGTTCAGAAACCAGACCCAAAGGGCGTGAAGCAGCCATGAGCTCCCAGCCTTCCCAACTGGTAGCTGTAATTAATTTTTTCCAGGACAGCGAAGGCCCAGGGTGCTGATGGCAGAGGGATGCCATGCCTGTGCTGCAGGCATCCCGCTGCCACGGCTTGCCAATGCCACTTCGTCTCACCGTGTCTGTGTGAACTTCTTCCAGGGCGATCAAGGTCGAGATGGAGCCACTGGCCCTCCTGGTCCGCCAGGACCCCCAGGTGCCCGGGGGCCTCCTGGTGACACGGGAAAAGATGGCCCAAGAGGACCTTCAGGCCCCCCTGTAAGGATGGGAGATGCACAGCGAGCACAGGCCAGGCACTTCCCACCCCAGTGAGGGAGAGGAGGGTGAAGGGGGTGTCCCCTTCCCTGGTGCTGCCACCCCAACTGCTGGGTCCCCAGCCTGAGCCAGCGGTTGGGCCCTGACGGCTGCTCCTACAGCAAAGCTTTGGGGCATGGGGACAGGGGAGCAGGAGGGAAACTTCCATCTTCAGTTTTAGAGCAAAGAGCTAGACTTGGAGCACCTATTTGCAGGTGCTGGTTGTAACTCAGAGAGCCCAGAGCTCTCTCCGTTGATCTCTAGCCTTCAGATGACCTGTTGCAAATATCCAGATCACTGGCAATTTATTTAATTCAAAAAATAGGCTAAAATGCAATGTTGCTGAACATTCTAATTATTGCTGAGCATTTTGAAGAATGAGGGGTAATAGTTTCAACGCTGGCCTTTTTATTTTTTTGCAGGGTTTCAAAGGCGAGCCAGGAGAGGATGGCCCTGTGGTTAGTATTGCCCAGCAGCATCTGTGCCCCCCCTCACTTCACATCGTGTTTCAGCTCACTGCAGCAAGTGGTTTTGTGTCATTGCCTATAGAGGCCAAGAAAAAAAAACCTCATGGGAAATTACAGATGCCCTAAAATGGATGTTTGTCCAGGGGTACCTGTGCCCTGGGGAGAAGAGAGGTCAGTCTTTGTCCCCTTGGTTCCTCTGAGGGATGTGCTGCTCCTGTGTCCCCACTTCTGCGCCCCTGAAGCCTCCTGGCATTCTAACTCCAATCTACTAAGGTCTAGGTTGGAGAAAAAGGTGCTTATAATACATAAAAATACATAAGCTGTAGAAGAATATTTATTACTTACTTGGGAGCATAGAGAACTTATGGCTGCATTTGTAAGGGAAGACGAGAAGTTGGCATCTGTGTAATTTTTTTTTTTTTCATGGGAATGAAAGTACTCTTGGAAATGCTTTTATCCTGTTATACTCTATTGTCAAACAAGTATATCAACTACTCTTACATTCAACAGGGTGCCAGGGGACCTCCAGGACCAAAGGTAGGTAATAAGTAATTTTTTATCTGTCTAATTTTAATATGAATTCTTGAAATATTGCTGCATAAGGGGAGTGGAGATGAATATACATATTTTGCACTGGACTTTCATCTATATATATGTATTAGATACAAGGTTTCTAAGGTTTTGTGTTAGCCATTGACTTGGAGCTGCAAATATCTGAATTGTCTGTTCAATATTACAACCGCTGCCTGTGCTGGTACCTTGAAATGGGGGTGAGGGAGCCACGGGGAGCTGGAAGCTGGTGTGCTTGGCTATGTGCTTTCTTGCATTTTGGTGGGGATAAAGATGATCAACACAAGCCAAATATTTTAATTTTACAATTAATTTTGAGTATCCATAGATTTGGTCTTATTTATTATGTTCCTAAACTACTTCTTTCTCTGTGTTTGTTGCTGTTGAAGGGTGAGACTGGCATCCAAGGGAAAAAGGTAAAATTGTGTACATTTCTTAATTGTTTTGCTTGATGCTTGACTAGGGAAACTATTGCCAGAGAGTGATGGAGAAGCCATGGTCATCCTGAGCCCTTCCTTGTGTTCCCTGGGGTTTCTTGCCCATGTGACCCTGAAGCATGGGCACAGCTGTGTCTGCAGCCTGGTTTTCATTACGGCAAGCAAGCCAGAAGCTGCAATCACATCTGCCCAATAGACAAAGAATAAAATAGCAAATGCCAAACAAAGCAGTAGGTCTTGAGCCCTTTCACTCCAATAATTCAAGCTGAACTGGGAAGTGCCTGGAGGCTGTTATCTGCCCAGGGTCCCTGGGATGGGTTTGGGGTTCCTGGGCCGGGCATCGCTGCACAGTACCTCGGTCTCATGGGGATTGCCCACTCTCTTAAGGACAGGCACACTGCTTGGGTTGGGCATTGAAGACTGTGGAAGATTCATGTGTCCAAGCTCCCTACGTTTTCTTCTGGTGGTGCCATCAAGTAGCGGATAAATCACTGCCTTTAGCTGGTGCCAAAGCGCTGACAGGGCTCAGCCTTTCCCTCTTACTGTTTTGCCCCCAAACAGACATGGCCACGGATGTTTTTCAGGCTAGAATTTGCCTTAAAAAAATCCATAACTGGGCCAGCAAAGTTGCCCTCTTCAGGAGAACCACAAAGCATGACAAATGAAACAAGAAAAATCTCCTCCTGGCAGATGGGCACACTGATGACTTGCAGTGTAGGCCATGAGAATGGGTGGCAGCTTGCAGGAGGTCTTTGGGACACAAAAAGCTTAAATGGATTAAATATTTAATTGCTGTTAGAGGTGAGAGAACACCTTTCCCAGGGCCTGCTGTAAGCAAACTCTGGGAGATGCCCATCCACCTCCCCAGAAGCAGGGGAGGCAGAGGCAGAGCTGGGTGGGAGCAGGGGGCCACGCTGGAGCCTCCTGGGCTGCAGCTTTCTCCCAGCCTCCTGCAAACCCGAGTGGGTCTGAGGTCTGTGTAACACTCAGCGGCTTCCAGTAATGTGTTGGATCCTAATGATAAGTGTGTGCAAGCTCTTTGTATTTTGCTTTTTGTATTTTATTTCATCAGGGTGATGATGGGATCCCTGGGGAACCAGGACTTATGGGCCCTAAGGTATGTTCTGCTCTGTGCCCATCTGACGTACGTGCTTGGCAGCATCTTTTGCTGTCTGGTTTCTTGGCACATTATCACGGTTGGGGCAGGTTGAGAAGCGCATTTCTCCCCTGATGTGGAAAAGAATGAAAAAAAAAAAAGAGAAAGAGAAGCATAACCCACCCCTCTGCCACGGTAGCTCTACCCAGAAGACATCTGCAAACACAACTTGTTGACTGTGGCAGAGAATTGCCATGTAGAGGCTTCTCTCACAGAAGCAAACTGGGGAGTGTTGCTGGGGGTGGCCCAGGGCTGAGGTTCAGGATGTGGGTTTGCACTGCCCAGATCAGGGTGCAGCGGGCTCTCCTATGGTTTTGGGGCTGAACACACCACCTTCAGCCAAACTGGTAAGCCTGAAATCTTCATTTTTATCTTAAAACTCCCTTTTTGCACCTAGGCAACACAACACATTTCAGGCTAAAAGCAGAGCTTTGCTCACTCCTGTATGTAAAAGTAAAGATAAAGCGAGAAACTTCTAACCTGAAGAAATATGTTTTCCATCCTAGCATGTGTCTAAATTGTCATGTTTTCAGGGAGAAAAAGGAAGCGTGGGTCCCAAGGGAGAGAATGGCACAGATGGCTTGCCAGGACCCAAGGTAAATGAAAGTCCATTAGCAAGGAGCTGGACACAGCTCTGTTGAGGAACAGGATTTCAGCTGAGCAGGTGTTTTAGGCCTTTGCCTTCTAAAAGGCTCATAAAACGCCCAAATTGAAACAAAACAGAGGGATGTTAAGAAGTATTTTCCCTTTTCCTGGCGATTTAATGAAAGCTGGATTCAAGCAGAGATCAATATGAGTTTTTAGAATAGTCTCCTGGCATGGTTTTCATTGAATTGCCTCTTTCTCCCCGAGAGAGCTAAACCTCTGATCGCATTTTCATCTGATGCACTGGTGGCTGTGGTGTCGCTTCAAAGCCCAGAGCACTTATGTGCCGTCCGGTCCCAGTGACCTTCGTAACTGCCAAGAAATGCAATAAGACAGTCTTGATATGTTAAGTGGTGATGATGAGAACCGGACAGCATTTGCGGGCCGTTATTCCTCTCCTCAGCTGCTTCTTATTTAGTAGGATCTGTATCCAGTTGTGTTTTCTATATCAAACAGCCATGGCTTCTTGTTGGGAAAGAAACTGTATAGGATGAAGAAATGTGGGCTCAGGTGACCCATAGCCATATTTATTTTTTTTTCTAAAACCATAGTAGCAGTGCTGGCTTTTTCCCCTGGGATCTGCTGAATTGAGTTTTCCTATGGACAGTCTTTGTGTTTATACCATTTTTTATTTTCGGAGGGCTTTAATTTGGCCAGCAAATGGATTTCTATGGGTATGGCAAAAGGTATATTTTTGAATCTTAAACTGAATTTCAAGTCACTTGCTGTGAGTGTACTACAGCTTTCCAAAAACTTTCCAACTTTCAAAAAAAACCAAAGGGAGGGGCAGGGGGAGGAGATTTGGCATGGCCCTTTTCCTTAAACTCACCCTCAAAAATGGTTTAAATGTGTCCGCTGAATTTTCCACATGCAAAATTCAGCCTAAAGCAAAGAGAGAGACATGTGGAACTTCAGCACAAAGAGAAGGGAGCTTGGCAGGCTCAGAGTGGAGTGTGGAGCTGGAGAGTGGCACAGCACATCCCGATACGGGGAGCTCAGCCCCGAGCGGGCTGCTCTGCTCCCTCTGCGATGGGACGTTTTCTTGCTGTCAGCTAGCTCACACCAACATTCTTTTTTTGCAAAATATATTTGATCTGAAGTCAAATCTATGTTTTCACTAGGAAAAGCAGTTCCTTGTTGGTGCCATACTTTACCTTAATCCAAAACATACCTTGGCATCTCAAGCAGTTACAATATTTTTAAGATAAATATCCTATATTTTCCTTGGTCTCTTTCAACCAAAAATGTGATTTTGATTTTCAGGGTGAACCTGGTGAAAAGGGAGGAATTGGCTCCATCGGACCCCGGGTATGGATGTTCAGGGTTTTGCTTTTTCAGTTTGGAGTCACGTATTTGTCTTGACCTGAGCTGTTCCCCACCAGCTCTTTCTGTGTAGTATGTGGTTGAATTGCTTCAGAATCAGTTCAGTGCTAGAAAAATAGAGATGGTGCATATTTAAACAAAGCTTTATGTAGGTACTGATTGCTGCCACAGGAGATAGCTCTGGGAAATGCAGTCAAGTCCAATTTTCTTATCAATATGACCATCCTGTGACTTTTTTTTTTTTCCCCCCAAGAAGGAAGCTGTGAATAGGCGCAATCAAGTGAGGATTTCTATGCACTTCTCTGTTACACAAATTTATGCCCTTTTGAGGCTTGGTTGGATGACAGTTACAGCTGTCAAACTAGGAATTGATTAAATCAATGGTGTTTGTAAGGTGATAATCCCCCAACACCTGGGTGTCAGGTCTTTGCTTTCGTACCACATGCTTCTCAGATGCTGCAAAAACTACATAGGATTTGTCCCCGCTTGTAGGGTCCCCCCGGCCTGAAAGGGGAACAGGGTGACACTGTAGTGATCGACTATGACGGCCGAATCCTGGACGCGCTCAAGGTAAGCCAAGGCCGTGTCGGTTCCTGTGGGTTAATGGGGAAGGACTGAAAACTGCTGAGCTCTGCCATGGTGATGTTGTGGCACCTTGTCTGTCCCTTTCCTACTTCTTCCCAAGATCTCAGTCTCAGCACAAAGCTGGCCGGGAGGGGAATTGCTTATTGCATCTGTGGGCTGAGGATATTTGGGGAGTACCAGCAAAAACGGTGGCAAAACATGAGGCTGTAAACTCAGGCTCAGTCTTGTGGGATTGAGCTGTGGCATGCGAGTTAATATTCTGCAGGTAAAAGCAACCTGACGCAGCCCACGATGTATGAAAAGCTGATGCAGTGAGTGTGAGCAGCCGAATGACTGCGGGCTGCGGGGTGTTGTTGCCACGGCGTGGTGCAGAGGTGTTCACTGCGCATCCTCTGGGGTGTTTTCTCTGCGAGCAGCGGTCAGGATGCAGGAGGAAGGGAAACGGTGCCCGAGCCCTAACCTGCCCCACCGAGCAGTGCCCTGCCATTTTCATTGTGACGAAAGAAGCCAAATAGAATAAATACTTAATTACAGACACATTTGAGAACCATCCTAATTGTTTTATCACAGGCTGCAGGGATACACAAAGTGGTGGTAATTACTGTTTGCTAGACCTGCACGGCATGCAGCTTTGAGTGGGCTTTGTGGAGTGTGGTGGTGGGAGAGAGGCTCTGTCAGACGTCTGGAGGCTTCATCTGCTGGGCGCAGACCTTGTCCTGTGTGCTGCACGCAGACTGCCAAGGAACGTGGCACTGAACCTCGCCACCTTTGCCGTTTTCCTGCTTATTAGCTGTTTTCGGTGTTTGCGCACTGAACCCATCTCACGGACAGAGCTTTGGCTTTGCACGGCCTCCAGAGTGATTACATGGAACAGTGTTTGAGCATGCACTTGTGGAAAAAGGTGCTTGAGAATGTGACACAGTTTTGGTTTTCAGCTTTGTGAGACCGTGAGTTTTGCTGTTCGAGATAATTTGCAAGTTGCAAAATATTTGTTCCTCTCAAGGCAGTTCACTGTCTCTGCACCCAGCAGTGCCCAGGAAAAACAGTTTATTTAAGTGTGCAAGGTTTTCCTGCTGTTAGTGCTCACACAAACCCCTTCGTTTTCCCTCTTTAATTGCACCTCCCCAGCTGGTTGTCGCTGTTTTTAGCAGGATGCTTTTCCCCAGGCCAGATTGTTGGAGGGGGGAGAATGCAAGAAGAGATCACCAGATTTGGGGTCACACCTCTGGCTAAAGGCATTTTGCCTCATAACACCCGTACTGCTGCACCTGTGTACCCACCTAGCACTGGCTGTGTTCTTTTGCATGAACATCCCCTGTGCCAGAGGGGCCCTCTGGTCCCTTTGTGTCCTCTGAGCTCGTCGTAGCGTTTGGGCAACCCCAGTCACACCAGTGGCTGTTGTAGATCACAGCTGAGAGCTGCTCCCAGCTCATCCCCAAGAGCATGAGGGTTGTGTGCCATATTTGCATTAGTCATGCTCGTGTCTGGTCTGTTTGCTGTGTTTCAGGGTTCACCGGGTCCCCCAGGGCCACCAGGCCCCCAAGGTGCTCCAGGTCCCAAGGTGAGCCCAACACAGTGTTTCCTAGAGAGCGACGTGGCCGTTAGCAGCTTTCCATGTAGCAAGTGTTTCCCAAGCCAGAATAAGGCAGGTGATGCTAGCTATGGGGCTTGAGGCTACTACGTGTGGTAAAGGAAATATTATTTAATGCTTTCTCAAGCTGAAAATGGAAGTTTTCACCCAAAAGTCAACGTTTTGTTAACCTGTCTCTGGTCTCCAACATCTTCTGGAGGATGCTGTCCCAGAAACAAATCCACTCCCAGTCCCACACCTGATGGATGAAATCCCAGCTCCTCTGAGGTTTCCTCATGGCATGTGGCAAGAGGCAGAAGTAAATGGGAGCAGCAGTTGTGAGGAGGGGCTGGCAGTCCCTAAAGCTGTGCTGAGCCGCCCTCCATCCCACCCTCCCCACGTGCTGCCCCGGCACCCTGTCCGAGCAGGACTGCTCTGTCCTGCTTCACAAGCAATAGCCAGTAACCTACAGTCAGCCTGTAGTTTCCATGAGAGAAGAATTCAACCTACAGAAAAATGTTTCTCAGAAGAACAGCATGTGGCAGGATTTTGGTGCCTCTCGAGGTCTCAGTGTCACCCAAATTCAGCCGAGCCGGTGATGCTGGCACATCACTGAAACCTCTTTGCTGCTGCTCCTGAGCCTGGCAATGGTAAACCCACAACCACAACAGCTGATGCACATGAAAAAACTCATTTCCTTTAAAATTTTTTTTTTTTGAGATGATTTCCTGATTTAATTTACCGTGGACTCCCCTTTCTTTATGTTGCTTCAGGGAGAGCTGGGCTTACCGGGTCCACCTGGACTAGATGGCGAAAAGGTGCGTGGGGCACGGCTGGATCGAGCGAGACCTTGTGGGAGCCGAGTTAAAATGGAGTTTACTTGTGTGTCCGTGAGAGCTGTCACCATGAAAAGCAAATCTCGGCCTGCCAGGAGCAAGCTCTGTGCCATAATGTCCCTGAATTAACTGCCCTTCGCCTGTGGCCCCAAGCTCAGCCATGAGCACGCAGATGCTGCTCGCGGCCACATCTGCCGAGTTAAAGGGACTCCTTTTACGAGTGGTTCCTCAGACACTGCCTCAAATTTTGTCGTAAACCTTCCCAACCCTAAATGACTGCAATCCCTGCCAAATTCTGCTGCGCCCGCAAAATTGGCATGTGTAAATTTTAATGTTAAAACATGTTTTTTGTGAGCTCGTGCTGTGACATGGGGAGGAACAGTGGAAAGGCAGAAATGGTTGTTGTGCGGGAGTGATTTAACAGTTTTAAGTTGTTTTCTGTAAACTTCCAGGGTCCCAAAGGAGCAAAGGGTGACCAGGGCAGTACAGGGGTCACAGGACAGAAAGGAGAGACGGGAGAAATGGGCTTAACGGGTCCACCGGTACGTCCCTCTTTCTGTCTTTGTATGTCTGCTGCTGTGTTCTTTAATATATCAGTTTGTGCCGATGGTCAGAATATGGCCAGGTTTGCTGATTTAAGCAATGGCCCGTCCACACCGTGTTACTGCGGAGCTGGAGGATGCGGGAGCTTTGAATTTTCTTTGCTACCGATGTTAACGGCTTGTTCAGAAGGCTACCTAAGCTGGTAGCAAGGCGGAGAAAATCTTTTCTCAGGGTCCCCAGAGGATGAACATAAGCTTTGCTTGATCCAAGGCTGGAGTTTAGAGAAAGACAAATGTTTGGGTTTTTTTTCTCTTGTTTTTGCTTTCCTGGAAGATGCACCACATCAGCGTTATATTTTTATCTTTTAGGGAGCAGAAGGGCCAAAAGGAGACAAAGGAGAAAAAGGAGACACCGGGTCACCGTGTTTGCAGAATAATCACGTAAGATCTTGGCCATGTAAAGCCTCTTCCATGATTCATGATTGGGCAAAATTGGGGTGTGCAGGCGGGAGCCACTGGTTCTGTATCCATCAGTGTAGCAGAGGGGAGCAAAACCCAACTCCTTCCTGCAAGAACTTGTGTCTGAATGAGGTTTATTCGTTAGGGCAGAACATTTTGTACACCTGGCACCACCAAGCTCCTTTAGATTTTTGCATTTATGGTTGAGGTATTGGATACTGCCATTAAAATTACAGATTGTTCTAAAAACATAATTGGGCTCCTTGCAGTTTTATAGGATTTCTGCATCCTTTTCTCCTTATTCTCACCTTTTGCTTAAAAAAAAAAAAAAAAGGTGGGTTTTTATAGTTTTTTATCGATGAGAGCTCAAATCTGTTGGGGTTTTTTGTTGTGGTTTTTTTTTTTTCCAATTTAAAAAAAAGACTGGCTTCCTCCAGTCTGTGAAGAAAATTCCTTTTTTTCCTGTTACATTCATTTTGCAGCTAGCAAGTGCCCTGAGTAACATGGGTCACACCTCCCATTTCAGAGAGAGATTCATCTACTAATCTAGATTCATCTACTTATTAAGATTCAGTTATTTATAAATCTTACAAGCAATTAATTAGCAGATATTTTTATTAAAGCCATTACATCAGAGAGCATCAAATCATGATTCTGGGCCACGTGAGGTTTCCATTCTGTCTTCTCTCTGCTCAGTCCCGTTAATGTGGTGTTTAATTCCCTTCTGCAGATCATACCTGAGCCTGGACCCCCCGGATTACCTGGCCCTATGGTAGGACTCTGGAAAAGCGGCTTGTGATGCAGATTTGTCATCACATGGGATTAGTTAAGGATGAGGGTGGTTTTCTCTGCTTAATCGCTGTGGGCTGCTGTGAATCTGAGGAAAAATTCAGGGAAAAGCTACAGTGTTGGGTGCTGTCTCTGGATCCAGAGATGGATGCACCCGATCTAGGAAGGTGTCAGCATTTGTGACATGTTTTGCAAATATCCAAGTTGGTCCCTGGAGTGGGGAAAAGATAAAATCTTATGGGATGGGAAAACCTGTTTCCCCCCATGATGGTGCCTGTATTCCCACAAATTTGCCCAAGTTGCTCTATTTTTGCCATCAATAGCAGCAGGAGAGGAAGCAGGTGGTGAGGAGCAGGCTGAGCATTTCTGATGCAGATCCCCACGTTGTTTAGTACCGATGATGTTCCAAAAGGCTGAGGAGCTGTCAAGGGCATCAAGAAGGTCTGGATGCCTCTGATGTGTCTAAGGCGCATCTTCAGAGACTGCACTTCAAAACCAGGTGGCTTTCCAGGCAGCGTTTATAACCCGGGAAGCACCCCTGGCCCTGCCTGGGCTCGGAGGGCCGCAGTGGCAGGGTGCTGCCCTCCGGAGCTGGCAAAGCTCCTGCAGCACTCGCTCCCCAAGGCTCCTGTTGCAGAGCTTTATTGTTGCAAGTTACGCAAAGCAGTCCTTTTTCAGCTCCTCTCCCCCCCGATTTGACGTCGGAGAGCCAAATAAACTGCCACCTGTCTTGAAAAGAAATACTTGGCCATTGTCAGCCCATAATTTGAGCAAGAAATGTTTTGGGAAGTGAACTTCGGGGTTTGGTTTTAAATTCTGTTTTTTCAAGTGCACCATTGTCTTTCCTGCAGGGTCCTCCAGGAATCCAGGGGCCTAAAGTAAGTCAGTAAATTAAATGTCACCCACTGTTTTCAGGCTGACAGTGCATTATTTACAGGCTCACAAAGGCCTGTTGGCTCTGGGGACTGATTTTTTTGTCACTGTTTGTGACAACACATCCCTTGGTTGTGCTGTTCAGCAGTTGGCGTTTTGGAAAACAAGCCATTTTTTCTTCCAAACATATTTACAACTTTTAGATCTTCCTCCAGCACGGAGTCCTGAGGGCCAGCGGCACATGCAGGGTTTCCAAACACACAGGGTTAAACCTCTATTTTCAACTGTTTTCTTATATGGTCCGTTCAAGAGGAAAACCTTAACAGCAGCACGGGTTTAAGCATCCCAGAGATGTGGTAGGAGGCGATGGATGCGCAGGGTGGCTGTCCTGGGCAGAGCTGCCAGGTCTTCTTGGTTGATGCCATTTCATTTACGCAGGGCTTGGATGGTGCAAAGGGAGAAAAAGGTGACACCGGTGAAAAGGGGGACCACGGCGATGCTGGACCCGTTGTGAGTCATTTTCCCATGTCTCATTTCTGGCTGTTGATAGAAACCTGCCTTAGAGCAACTGTCCCAATGCCTTGTTTCATTTTTTTCTTTAAGGGTCTCCCGGGTGCTCCAGGTCTCATCGGTTTACCCGGTACCAAAGGAGAGAAGGTAATCATCAGTGTTGGAAAGGAGCATTGATGTTGTGGTGTAATCCTAAAATAAGGGTTGTAAAATCCTGCCACGGTGGGTCCAGCCAGAACTGCAGAGCTGAGCTTACCAGCACTATCCTGATGTGGGATGAGGAGCTCCCCTCAAGCCCCAGGGGCTGTCAGGTGAACCTGTGCTCTCACTACTGTATTTCACCAACTGGGCACAAGTTCGCCTGCAACATCAAACTCAATATGGCATGTCTTAATTTTTATTTTTACAACTGCAGGGAAAGCCAGGGGAGCCAGGATTGGATGTGAGTATGGAAAACATGAATTGTGAATATGTAGAAACATGAACAACATGCATGTAAAGGCCATCAAATTGCTCAAGATTGTCAGAAAAATATGCAGCTAACACTGTATAGGCTACTTTCCCTTAAACATGGAGCCTGTGGAACAATGTCTGTAGGAGAGGGCTTAATTCAGGCCAGTTGCCGGACTGCTTCCACCGCACAGCAGTGACTGCTCAGCTAAAGATGCCGTGGGGGTTTTCCTTTCCAATTGAGAATATTTGTATTGGATTCAGTGAAACGAGTATTCCTCATAGCTGTAACGTTAATGGGGTATGGTAAAGCACTAGCTTTCCCAAGAAATTGTTGACATACCAAGTCAACAGGAAGAAAATGTCATATTCTTCACGGGAGGACGGGTTGATTGCTGGTATTTGCTTATGTTGAACTGAGATGCCGGGATGTTTGCATGGTAAACTTAAAAACCTCCTTTTGTCTCCCCCCCACAATTGTCATGATAGGGTTTCCCAGGTCTTAGAGGAGAGAAAGGAGAGAGAAGTGAAAGAGGCGAGAAGGTGAGTGTGCTATGGCTGTGGAGATGCTCGTGGGGGCAGGACTGGCTGCTCTTTTTTGGCAGGCAGTGATGCCCTGGGTGCTGGCTCCCTCTCCAGCCTGGCAGCGTTCCTCAGGTCACTGCTGTAAGGCCTTTTCTGGGGCACAAGTATTTGCATGGTCTCAGTGTAGGCAGGACACGCAGTAAATTCCGACTCACTTGGAAGTGCTTTCTGCAAGCCTGTCCCCCACCAGCACAACCATTGTGGGAAAACGGAGCAGTCTGACACCTCCAGGTTGTAAAGAATTGCTGGTTTTGGTTTATAGACCTTGAAAATGGATCCAAGTCAAAAGTTTTATTACCAGGATCCTTAAATAAAGGGGGAGGGTGCCCAGCTGGAGGCAGGAGCCCAGCTGAGTGCAGGGCAGTGGCTGGAAGCTGGTGTTCCCACTTACTGTCAGATACCAGCCTGGTTTCTAACAGAAACCAGTCATTTAGTTACTCTGTTATAAAATAATCTATTAAAATATCTCTACCTAGCTTTGACTGAAGATTTTCACAGTGATTTAATTAGCTGAGGTTATACTAGTGCAAATGCCCCTACGCTGGGTGAGGTGTGGGACTCTGCAAGTGCTCTGTGATTTTAAAGCCAAGGTGTTTCCCCTCCCGTTCCTGATGTTTTCCTGATGTACCAACAGGGTGAGCGAGGAATACCGGGGAGAAAAGGAGCCAAAGGGCAGAAGGGGGAACCAGGCCCTCCCGGACTGGATCAGCCTTGTCCCGTGGTACGTCTCTTATTTCACTCATCTGAGCGCGTGTCGCTGGGACTGAAAAGGAGATGCAGTTTTGCAGCCAGGGAAAGGGAGGGAGGATTTGGTAGTTCTTTATTTTGCAGTAAATCAGAGCAGATGGTTATTGTTTTCTCACTTTTCTTAATGGTTTGTTTTATCTGCACTGCTGGAAGTTCACTGCTCGCTGTAAGGGCTCCTCACTGGCCAGATGGGAGCAAGCCACAGCAGTAAAAATAAAAAAGTCTTTGTGTAAAGACCTTCTTATTGTAGTCAGGAACAATGGGCTTCAGTAACCCTCTTCGGGAGATAGCGTGCCCCGGTGAAGCTGCCGGCCTGGCTTTTGAGTACATTTGAAATCAGGGAGTAACTCAATGCAGAGGATGGGAGGCGCTTTGAAAACAAGGTCAGCTCCATCCCTTCACCTCTGCAAACTGAGCGAGGGATGAGCCTGGCATGGATGAGCTCCTGCATGGGAGAGCAGAGTTGATAGCATCTTAGTACTGCCAAAGATAAGTGAGGTATGAGCTGGAGCTCCCCAGGCTGCCAAGAAACGCCTCTGGGAGAAGAGACCTCTCTGTGTTTCTCTGCCCGAGACAGCAGCTCGCAGCTCAGATCTGCCCTTTCTCAGATGCATCCTGGGGCACCGTGCAGCATGTACACAAAAAGGCCCTCCAGGAAACCTCCTGGGTGTTTGAGCCATGGATCTCCCAAGTCCACTTCCAGAATCTCTCATTCCTTTGATAGGGCTGAGAGAGTAAAAAAAAAAAAAAATCTATAGTGGTTTGTAAGAAGTTATTTGGCCTAGTAAAATTTACCTTCCTTTTCATTATTATTTTTCATATAATGACTAAAACCAGAGAGAAGCCTTCCCTAAAATGCTTTGAGCCTGCAGGATGAAGAGTGATTTGTATCAACTGCTGAACTGAAATGTACTTAAAAGCTGCTTAAGTGTAGCTTAGACCTTAGTTCAGAGGCACCTAACTGGTAGTGCCATGTACCTGCTCCAACAACCCATTTCTTGTGTAAGTGTGTGACTTTTCCTCACCCTGCCAGCACAGCTATGGCAATCAAAGCTGTCATATGGCTCCACCATACCACCAAAAATCTCCTTTATTTTGCTTGGAGATTGTGAATGTGAGCTACAATTAATTTTTCCATTCCTGATGGATCGCTTTTCCTCCCTCAACATGCTGACGGTCTTTTTCACTGCACTGTGACAAACGTGAATCTCTGGTTCGTGTATGAGAAGATCTTTCCCAGATGACAGACTCTATGTGTCTGTGAATTCCCTACCATAAAACCACTCTGCTGACTTGCTGTGTCATCAGAAATGGAGTTCTGGACCTGTCCTCCTCCTCCTCTGGTGAAACACGGGTGTCTGTTCGAGTAAATCCCGTGTCCTTTATCATTCTCAACAAGCAGTTATTTTTTCAAACAGGGAGATTGTAGCATTGCAGGCAGCAAAAGGGACTCAGGTTTACCAGGCCTGGACGGGGTGAGCGTGCCCTGCCCTTTGGTACAGTACCTGCTCTCTTTTCTTTCTTGCATGGCTTGTGTGTGTGTTTCTGCTGTGGCCAAGCCCCGTCCCGAGGAGCAAATCCCTCCAGGGAAAAGGAAGGACACAAGGCAGCAGAGCTGGAACAAGATGTTTCACTTTGGCATTCGGGGAAGGATGCCAACATGTTGTGCCTTCTTCCTCCCAGCTAAAATGACTAGATAAGGAGTGTAAGCAACAGGAGATCACGTTGGGGAATGCCTGACCCTTTCTTTACAACAACAGATGCTAAAAATTAGTTCTGGTTTCTCTCAGCACCTATCACCCAGTTTGGTTCCCTTGGTGCCTGTGCCCCAGCAGCCCTGTGAGTCCAATTCCCAGCTGGGTTTTGAAAAGCTTTACCCAAATGATGAGCCAGTTCTGCAGAGCAGGGGTCACCAGTACTCTGGGCCTTAGGAGGACATTTGCTGAGTCAGCACATAGCTCTGCCCCATGGAGCTCAGGTTGAAGTCCAGCAGTTATGCAGGAAGGTTTGTGCTCTGCTCCCCAAAAAGGGCTCTCCATGACTAGCTAAAAGAGATCATTGTTTTATTTTCATTTTTTTAACCATAGAAAATGCTGCATGTTAGATGATTTGCAGTTGTCTTCAGAGAAACAAAAAGGCAGTAAGCTGTCTCTCTTTCAAGAAGTTAAATTACTTTCATATGTGTCTAAGAAACCAATTACTAGCAGCAGGCCTGCTTCAACTCTTCATGTTTACTCCCCAGAGTTGTTATATTTACCAAGTATCTCCCATCTTAACTGTACAGAAAGCACAAGACCTGTATGTATTGAAGGCATTGTAAACTGCAGGTGACTCCTCCAGAATGTCACTACTACAGGACTAGTTAGTAAAGCACTTGCACATCTTCCTGCTTATGTATCTGAGGGTTAGTTGCGTGCTGGCTGTGAGCGTTGTCTTTGTGCTCCACCCCACTGTGTGGTGGAGGCTTGCTGGGTTTTCAGCCATGACTTTCAGTCCAGGAGCATGAGCCTTACTTGCAGGTTGCAAAGCTTTTTTTTGAGTTGACAAGTCATTTTGGGATCACTTGAGTGAAACATGGTAGAAAGGCTGGGAGTTTTATGATGGCCAAAATAAGTATTTTGAGTGCAGAGGAAGAAGGAAAAATCCCAGGGCAGAAATCAGCCCTGTGACTGTGGATGTACTTTAACAACAGTTCAGGACCTTTCTAGGTCAACAACTGCTCTGCACCTTGTCCCCTTTACCCTTAACCCCCAGACAACTCTGGCAAACATACAAGTTGCACTTTTTTTTATGAATAGTTATGGACCAAAGTATTGACTGGCACCAGCAGAAAAATGTGTGTTTTCTAACTAATGTTATAGATAGGGAAGCGTGTGAAAATAACTTGACCTGTTACACTACGAGTACCTGGTGACCTTACTTCACTGCATCTGTTTTATTGGGCATAGGCTATTTTACATATAAAATCAATACAGAATACAAAAAATGTGATGACTGACATTTACAGTAAAAAAATGTAAAAATGCATTTTGACCTGTATTTGCACTAGCAGTTATCTCCGCTGCGTACACATCCTCGTGGCTTCCCACCCCTAGTTAATTTGGAGGTGGCTCTGAGGGGGAATGGTCAGTGCATGTGTGCTCTCTTAGCTCTACATGCAGAAATTCATGGAATCAGAGAGCCAAGAGCCTTAAAAAAAATCCAGCATCAGAAAAGGCAGCTGAAGTCAGCCATTTCTTCTAAAGTATCTTGAAAGAGTTGGTCATACATAGTCCACTCCTCTTCTAAGGGGCTCCTTCCTTTTCAGTGTTTTCCTCCTGGTAAGTAAGCTCTTCTGATTTCTGTGTTTCTTGTATCTCCATCAGAAAAAGACAAAGATTTTCACTCCCTTTGCATAGTCCACAACTCATTCTGTTTCAATCAGTTCAGCAACTCAAGATTTCTTAAACTAAGTACTGCAGGATTGAATTTAACACAATCAGGATATCATCCAGGAAAAAAAAAAAATTACATCACCGCCCCCAAACTGAAAAGCGCATTATTAACAAAAAAATACATTTCCACATCATGCTTCCCATATATATGGCTGATTGCAAAAAACACTACCTTATAAAGCAGATCATGAAGTTAATTAACTGTGGTTCCAAATTCTTAGATTTGTTCACATTTTCTTTTTTGTTTAAATGAAAAAGAAAGTGTTTTCGTTTGGTTGGTTTTTTTTTTTACCCCGGGGTGTATTCCGTTTTGTGTTGTGTGTGACACACGGTTTACTTTGCCTGCATATTTATTTCTGTGCATATACAGTAAATGGGTTTTGCATGGTAATTAACGGTGCTGCTAAACCTTTCATGGTTGAGAAGACTGAGCTTCGGGTTTTTGGGTCTGACATTTAAGTCACCACCAACAGAAATTAAATCTGTAAATTCAATTTTGCAGGGACCAGACGGACTGCCAGTAGCAGGATGTTGGCATAAGGTACAGTAATGATAATAATTGTATGTCCGTGAGCAGGTCGTGAGTAATTTTGTTTGCTGCATGGCGATTGTTTGCACTGCTGCACATCCTTTAAGCAACAGGTTATATGCCTGGCAGACCTAACGTCATGCCTTGGGAGAGCAGGTTCCATCTAGCTTCATTTCTTGTTCCCCACCGCTGTAGACTGGTGCTAGGAACACCGCTCCAAAAAACGGCTAAGCATGAAAAATCATTCTCGTCGTCAGTAGCAAAGCCTTTTTTTCAGGCTTGCTCAGGCTAGGCTTTTATTATGGCCCAGGCAGTTTAGGAACCACTCACGCAAAGACTGCACCACTCTGCAAAATGTGCTCGTGTGACTTACTCAGCCCATACCCTCTAGCTGAGACTTTTACAGCCAGTTACCTCTTTGTCACAGAGTTACAAAGCATTTATTTCCAAAGACTTCTCTGCCACTGTAATTCTAATCCACAACCGCTACGCTGCGTCAGTGCTCAAACCAGTCAGGTAATTTGTACTGTCTCACGCACCTGCAACAGCCAGGGGTTGTAAGTGCTAAAGGCAGCTCAGGAGAACGAGATGTGTCTGTCCCCAGTCTGGATTTGATCCAGACTTGTAGGAGGAAGCTGTAACCTCTTTCAGGGTCATACCCTTGTCGGAGAAGCTGAGTGCAATTACTAACCCAGTTTCAAACATGTGGTATGTGGACACAGTTCGAGTTAATAGCAAGCACGTTACTAACCGGTTGCAAACCCTTGGTTAGAGTGTGAGCACGCATGCCCTTAGCATATAGAAGTTTTTAATTCTGTGGTAAGTTGTTTTGATGTACTGTTAATATTAAAAGAAATCTGAATGCCAATCCTTATAATATTAACAATAAGCTCAGTAAGTGTAATGAATGGAGCATTTTCTTTGATTGAAATGTTTGTCTGTGTGTTCTTTTTCAGTGATCTCTAAGCATGAAGCACAGTATGTAAATAATGTGATATATTTTGATCTTTTTAATTTTTGTATAAAAAAAGGGAAAAAAAAAAACCTTTCAACAGTAATATATTGACCTTTTTTTATACTGGATTCTGTCATTTATGGACTTTGAAAATACTGTAAAGCGCCCAAACCCGTAAGATACACATGATAACATCAGGATTTGATAAAGGTACCAATGACAGTAACTGGGAATGAACAGCATTCATTGCTAATGTTGCTGCGTGAACTAACAGCACTGAGACAACGTGTTGCCTAGTGTGCCTTATCGCATGAAGGAGGGAGAAATCCCTATCCTCATTTAGCTCTCAACTCTGTATTTGCATTGCACATACACATTAAAAGGGTGAAAAAAACTGGCTGAAAACAAAGAAGAAGAAAAGGACGCAGCCCTAGAACTGGAAGAAGCTGCTGTATTACCATTGGTCAAACAAGAGGAGGACTTGCAACTTGGCAGAGGAAACAAAAGCCAAGCTCCATTCATTGCTACCTGCTGCTGACATGATGGAAATAGCAGTTCTTTGGCTAAACAGAACAACCTTGACTACCTGTGGTTATTTCCACTACTATCAAGAAAACTTTTTTTTTTCCTCAAGAGGGGAGCACCTCTGGGTGCTGTTCTGGGGTCTGTGGCTGAAAATATGCAAGCGCTTTGTTACTGGGGAACCCAAATTCCCCCAGAAACCTCCACTGCAGAATTTCAGAACACAAAAACCTAGTAATACGTCCAGTGTAGAGAGTTGTGGGACAGGGAGGGCTCTGCTGTAGTCTTTTCTTAAACAACAGAGCACATCATGTTGCTGTTAAGGTTCCCAAAATCTGGGAGTTTGGAGTATTTAATTGTCTTGGTTTGTAGGGTTCATTTGCGTTTGATTTTTCTTGGTTTACATGGTTTTAATTGTAAACTCTGTAACTCTGCACACTCCTCTTGTCCTCTTCTTCCTTCTCTCCCCTTTTTTGGTCTCTTTCTTTAAATGACCACATGTCAGGCACACCCCATGCAGAGCAGGGTAATGAATAAAAGGACTACGATATGACATTAAGCGAGATCAATTAAAAATTTGCCAACTTTTCACATTTTTAAATATGTTGAAAAAAAAATAGCGATTGTGCCATAAAGAGCCATAAAAAATTATTTCAGGGAGGAAGAAAATGGCTTACAGCTGAGTCTGTTCAGCTTACAATGAAGATCAAGAGGCAAAGATTCCTTTACAGGGAGGAGATACCGTATATTAACAAGTTCTTAAACTGAATAGAGAAAGATGTACAAATATCCAGCCAATGGGTAAAAGCTGAAGCTACACAAAATCTAATAAAGCAAGCTATGCATTTTTAATGGTGGGACTGGTTAATACTAACCAGACCAGTGATGTAATCCACATCATTTTAATGCCTTTTTGTTTTAACAGATCATTTCTGGAGGAAATACTTTAGCCCAATACAAGTTGCTAGGCTCTGTGTAGGAGTCTTAAGTAAAATTAAGAGCCTGACCACAATATCAAACCAGATGGTATCAGGGCTGTTTGTGGCCTTGGTCTTACAGAATACAGAAGGGAGTCATTTTTGGTGCGCTGAGTCAGTCTGAACCCTCTGCTAGATCCTTGTTCTACTGCATCTCTTACGGCAGCTACTGCCCGAGGGGACCTGAGAGAAGGATGCGACTATTGGGGCAATCCGCCCTGCACCAGATGACCTAGTGCTAAGGTAGTTCTTGCTCTGATATTCTGAAGAACAGTAGGACCGTGCTCTGTGCTCCACGCAGGCAGGGTGATACGTGACCAGTGTCTGTGGGTTCTTATCTGTGACTGGGTCCTAGGTGTCCTTGAGCTTATCCTTTTAGTCAGCTGAAAGCCTTTGTTATCTGCTGGTAAATGCAGGAATGGCCATCTAGCTTGGTAGATGCGGACACACAAGACTTACGGCTGTAGGCAGTGAACTTTTGTTACCTGTCTTTGTTAGCTGCTTAGGGTCTACACCTACACATTGCTTGCTTTGTGGCTATACTTTGCATCTTTACCAGTTACTGACCGTTTTCTTGGTCGCCATACAGATTAAATCCATGTAAATTCATATCAACTAACAAATCAAGAAACAAGAATTATGTAACTCAAAACAGCAATGAAAATGCATTTTATTTACTTCCATTTCATGTTGTTAGCTATCACTTTTGGTGTAGGGGTTTTTAAAGGCATAAGGAGCAGTTGAACAAGCTCCCACTGGCTTTTAGTGCTTTTGAAAAACCCCTTTACTGCCCGAAATTAAAGCTAAAAATCATCTTCTGTGGAAGGTTGAAGGCAAATCTCTCATTGATGTCACTGGGAAGAAGATCTGTAATTGATCCCTTAATGTACAGTTGCTCTTCCCATCTCCCCCAGTCATCTCCAAACTAAAAGCAATTCACTACTCCAAACCACACTGTGGGCTTCTACACTCAAATTCCTGCACGTGTCCTGTTCATGGAACCTCTTATCGATATCAATGAGAGTTCAGTCCCCAGAATGACTGCAGAAAGCACAAGAATCTGGAAGTGTCCACAAACAATCTACAATGCAGATAGAAAAGTCTTGTTTTACATACGCTGGCAAAAACTAAACAGCTTTCTATCTAGCTCCTACTCGAAGAAGTTTGATATCACTGAAGCTACAAGACAAGCTAACCTCCAAAGCTTATGAAATTATATTAAAATTTATATTTTCTCTGAGGAAATACCCCGAAGTCCTATTATCTTCAGGTAAACAAGTCAGTATTCCGTCTTCAACTTGTGGAATATCCAGTGCTTGTAGGCATCAACTGTGACCACTGCCAGGCCTGCAAAACATTGATACAGAATACCAGAATAGTGCTTTACCTATTGCTCTAATGGCTCTGCATGGCAGCCATCCCCCTCCCAACACAGAGCCTCTGCTGCCACAGAACCCAAGACATTTGTTTGTAATGGAGGAAGAGAGCTCAGTTTGAATCAACTAAACCTCTCAACTGGGGTTGTCCTTTCCCCATCCCCGAGGCACAGCCTGACCACTCAAGGCGTTTCCATGCCAGTCAAGGAGGAAGGCCAGAATTATCTTCCTAGCACAGGACTGCGGCTGGTATCCACACCCAGCAGTGCTACCGCCTCGGCTGCCAAACCCTTTAGTGATCATCTTTGAAACTTCCCAGGCAAATGCTCTCTCTGCATTGGTTTGTTCTGCATCCCAAATACTGTGAGTCCTGCACGTAGAGAGGAGATCCGTCTGTGCACCCGCAGCAAGGCTGGTCCGTTCAGGACATCTGCCCTAGTGCACGCGCACCGATCTGCTGCCTGCGCGCGCAAGCTGCTCTGGATTTCTGCTGCTGTCGTTTCCCTGGGAAACGCTGGCAGGGTCAGACCCTGCCATACACAGCACCTACTGCCACTTCAGCTACGAGGAACTAAGCAGTAGATCTCCGAGGATCTGCCAGTGGTACGTCTACTCTACCAACCCCTTTTCTGTGGCCAAAGCAGCTGAGAGCTGTGGAAAGCAGAGCTCCCACGTGAGGCTGCTGCGGTTCTGATCTGCGCTTGACGTCCTTCCTGGTCCTCAGCTGAGATCGGTGCATTTAGCCTTTATCATCTGAACTCAGTGTTCCTTATCGATCCTAACATGCAGATCGACAGGCTGTATTAGAGGAACTGTTGATTTTTTTGTATCGATTGCACAGAGTCTAAGAGGAAAACTGTTTAGACTGCCATGTGCTTTCCACACACAGACATATTTAGAAGACGAGGTGGTTAAATGATAAATTGTTTCAGAGCAATCATGATCTTATTGGGAAGAGTTAAAAAAAGATGTGCTTTGCTCAGCAAATTCATGCCAGATCAGTTTATTATTTTCTCCTTCCATATGAAAATGTTTATGTGGGTCTTTCTGAATACTTTTGAGTTTGCAAATAGCTCACGAAGATAAATTTTACTTTAAGGTAGTACTGGCAGCCTCACTCAAAACGCAGTAATTATCTCAGCATCTCACAAAGTGTAGTGCATTTTTTTCCCCAGGAAACCCATCTTTTTTTTTTTTTTTTCCCCTCTCTGGTTTGAGAGAATGTAAGGGGTTTTTACAGGAATTCAGAAATACAGCTAAGTGTTACCACTAGATGTCAGCAGCAATAAAGATGATTTAACAGGGAAGCTTCTAATGCTTATTAAATGTAGGTCAGCCTGAGACTGAGCAATTGATTTGTCTTGACCACTAAAATATTAAGTGTGTTAGCCTCGTGGATCTATCAGTGGACATTCTGGGTAACACACTTAAATTTACTGATCTGAAGCCTAGCCAAATTTATGTGTTATCTTTGTTTTCTAGTTTAAAAACCAAAATTCCTTAGTCTAACAATTATGAAAGTATTATTTCCATTGTTAAAGATAACCACGTCTGCCTGCTGCTCAGGAGCAGAGGACAAGCAGCAATCTTTAAGGCTAATTAAAATTGCACCTGACAACCATCTTTCCAGTTACCACCACCATCCTCTCTCCAACATACTGTAGCCCAACCGATTTTGGAAGCAAAGTTCCCAGACTGAGTCCTAAGAGCACAAGAACTCATTTGAAACCCCTGAAGAGTTTTTCAGCCGTGGAGCTGTGCCAAGAGGCCGGCCTGCCCACCAGAGATGGCAAACGCGTTACGTGACTCACGCTGGAGCTGCTGCTGCCTGTAAGCCTGGGGAGCGCTCCCTAAGGTGCTGGGGGGGAAGGGAACATAGCCAACTAACCCCCACACCTAACTCCAGTGCTGAAGGCACGCTGGCAGCTCGAGAGGCCCCTTGTCAGAGTGTGGACCCAGTGATTTGGCCTGTGCTGATGGAGGCAGGTGAGACTAATTAGTTTTGCAGTTGAATCACTGGCTTGGCCAGTGAGTTAAGGAATATTCCTCTGGGTTATGAAACAGGTGGCAGAGAAAACCCAGTCTGGCTCCAGACTGAAACTGTTTCCAAGCCTTAATGCTCTGGGATTTTAGTTTTGGGTTTGTTTTTTTAGAAATCACGACATTGCCACATGCTTTGTTTTATTCTCGTGGGGAAGGGGAGAGAGTTGCCTTTCTTGTATACACTGCTTCTAACACGTGCTGTATATATACTGGTGATGAATTTATTGCCATATGGATTTTTCTCCTGTGTATTTAAAAATAAGAATGGTTCTTCTAATGATAAGATACTTTCTGATGTGTTTTCTTTGTAGGAAACCAATAGATGAAACATTTAGGTGAGCTTTTTGTCTTCTGTAATTCCATAAATTCAGCATTTGAAATCCTTAAGCAAACCAGCAAAACGTATGTGAGGTTTCAGCAGTTCAAGACATTCTATGCAATGATGAAAAGTAATCCATGGAGAATGACAGAGGTCATTATCCATGGTTTTAATGCTGTCACAGTAACCCGCTACCCAGGAAGCATGTTTGGGATGGCCAAGGCTTTCATGCCTGAAAGCCTGAGTTCTAGTCTGGCTGCTTTCTCTTCCCCCCCCCCCACATACAAGCTGTGTCCCATTTCAGCTGCTCTAACTGAGGACAACTGTGTTGGCTGTGACAGTGCTGAAATACATTACACCAGCAAAGATTTCAGTCTGCACTGTTTACTATCTCACCAGCCCACAGCTCAGAATGAATCTGTGAATTTTTATATGTGGCACATGGTTTTGCAATCGGCCAAATATAGCGGACTTGGGCCAGAATGAAAGAGCTCACCCATGTGTAATGCAATAAAATACTAAGATGCTAGAAATTTCCAGCTTTGTTGTAATGGTAAATAACCATCCTTTGCCAATATAACTGTGCCTTATTAACCTGTAAATGTAGTGTGTGTTATAAAGGAGTATTAGAACTTCGGTTTCCTGCTAATTAAATCCTGATTTAATGCTGCCCTCTAGAGGAGATTTCTTTTCAATAGAGAGAAACAAATTTTATGCTGAGACAAATTTTATGCTGTAACACTGTCCCTTAATTGACAGCACACATAGGGATGGGCACACCTTTTGCATAACTATATGGTTTGAATAGATGTTTGTAAAAAAGGAGCATACAGATAGAAACTTTAGTCTTTATTCCAAATCTGGTATTTTTTTCTTGGGAAATAACATCATATTCTCACTTCTTTTGGGTTTTTTTAGTCCCATTGTTGCCCAGATAATATAAAGCATTATACAAATAAAATTTATCATCTGTAGTAGGTTACCTGTCAAGTTGCCTTTTTAAAATTTTAGAGCATGGAAGCTTTGAATTATTTTTTTACAGACAACAAATTTATATTTGAGATATGCACAAGTATGAGTAATAACAAATGATAAAAATGTAGATGTCCCTAAACTGCTTATCCTGGACAGATACTGTAGGTATCTGGCTGAACTCAAATCAGTGAGTTTGGTTCTGACTTGCACTAGCATAGCTAGGAGCATCCTCAGTAGGTGTCCAAGGGTGGAAAAAAACCTCAGTACTGTTTTATTTCATTTGAAGCTCCTAAGTTTTACCTGTTAGTATCTGCTGATGTGCTTAGTAGCACAGCCAGCCTTCCAGTTGTTTAACTAGGAAGATTTTTCAAGTGAGGGGTGAACTATTTAGATTGATTTCAAGAGGCCTAAGACACTTTAGCTAACCAAAGCAATCACTGTGGCATATACTGACCTTGGCAACCTTACAGGACAGCATTATGTAAAACTATTCCTTGGATCCTTTGGCAACAGTGATTTAAATTTTTTTTAAGGGGGAGTGGGGGGAAGGAAACATCTGGTCACTCTATTTAGTTGAGTCTCGCTGTTATTTACTGGAGACACATTTAATTGTGTTCTTGGCACTGCAGTGAACTTGACTGTAATTAGTACAGTTGTAAAACTTCACAGCTCCACGCTGGGGAATCTATTGCAGACTGAAGCGAACTAGTGAGTAGAAAAACCCGTTTCCTGAATTTTGTTTTCCTTATTATTTACATTTGTAGGCTAAAAATAACTTCTAGTATTTTAGTGTCCCCAGGTGAACTTTTCTATATCCTTGTGTACATGTGGATGTCACAACAAAAGGGATGTCTAACTATTGTGCAATCTGCAGCTAAAGTAAGTGCTGAAAACCTGTCACTTAGAAATGAATGGAAGAAGGACTTAATAGATTGTATGACTCTATACTACTATAGAGACCCTGAGGGAAAACCACAGGAAAGCTGAGAAACATGAGTTTTCAAAGTATAAGAAGTGGCATTATTGACAAGAGTGGAATAAGAAAGACATTATTAACATTTGTGGCTTTCCTGCATCTTAGGACAACAATCAATCCCTTCTTGCTAAGTTCTGGTAGAAGTTGCCTCATAGCTGCACAGTTTCATGGAATAGTCAGCTCACTTGTGTGTCTGTGTGTGGTTTCTTATATAACGTAGATATTAATGAACAGAAATGTAAAATGGAGATGCCCCAAGTATCTGTAAACAACACTAATACCACTCGCTGCTTTTTTATACGCTGTTAAACACTGCATTTTATGCTGAACTTTGAGAAGTGCCTTCTACATAATGTTATTAAGTGAGTGCCTATCAAACTTGCATCTCTACAATTATATAAAAAATCAGGACCTGGTTTTACAAAGCAAAAGCACCCACGTTAGCCACCGAATTCCCAAATCAAGCAGAAGAGGTAATAAACTGCCATCAGTTAGAGTAAGATTTGGAGTTCTGTTGTGTTTGCAAGTTAGTTTCATGGACGGAGCGTAGTTTTTACAGATAATTAGTAGCAACCTTTTGTGCGACTGCTTAGGGTTCTTTTTTTCTGGTATCTTAAAAAAACAATCAAAAATACTCAATATGATGAATGCTCAGCACAAAATACTAGAGTCAAAACTGAAAGCCACCACCTGTTGCATTAAATTACTTTGAACATAGAAATATTTTAAAACGGACATGTACGCTAGCATTTCTGAAACAACGTAATTTGAGAAACTATACCTGCTAGATTTAAAATCTAAATTAAAATTTCACTTATTTGTATACAGTTTAGAAAATACATGCAGTGTGTGCTTAATCTGTCCATATTTGTTTTGAAATTATGCTAATAGGGCTTAATCCTCTACCACGTTATGCAAGTGTCCCTTATTTATGTGAGTTGTTGCATCACTCTAGTAAGGCTGTTTGGAGGAGAAAAGGCTGTTTGTGTGTGTGTGCAGTTTGGACACCTTGTGAGAATTAGTTTTGTTTTGAATGTATTTTACATGGTATCTGATACAAAGCTGACTAAATCTCTGTAAAATGTATCGCCTTTAAAAAGAAATATATAGAGATATTAAAAATACAGAAAATGTACTTAACTTTGCAAACTCTTTGTGGTTCTTAATCATGTGTATGTGCCATAAAAAGTATTCTATTTACTCATTTCTTTGGGGAACAACTACTTTAAAAATGAAGGCATTAATAACAGTATTTCTTATCCATTGTTTTAACATGTTAAAATGGTATTAATTAGTACTGCATCATGTATTTCTAGTTTAAAGCTATAATGGACAGTACATTAGCTTGAGACCTCCAAAAATATTCTTTCTTGTGCTTTCTGTAATAAAAGCAAAGGCTAGATTTTTTTTAAATGGTCTCTCTGTACAGAATGCTTTTTACAATTGTGTGAATATGTATAATGAACTCTGCATTTGTAACCAAGAATAAACTTTCCAAATTGTAAATGTTCAGGTTGTTATTATAAATAGCTACTAAGTATCTTAACCAGACAAGAGTTCAAATAAAGATTAACAGCCGTTATTAATTTTTTTTCCACTGTCTTTTGTTACTTAAAACCTGACTTATATGCAACAACTGTGTTTGACTTCCTAAATTCAATCTAACTTTAAGTGCAATTTGGGTTCTCCGTATTACACAAAATTTAAACTGCTTCTGCATTTATCAAAGACCTGCAACTCGAGATAATTATTGGTGCCTACATCTAGTCAGCCAAGTGTGTAGTTTTAAAAGGGTCTGCTCTGTTTTCTAGTCTTCTTAGCACATGTTGTAGGTTTAAAACAAAAGGTGAACATGTACTTGGAAGGAAAAAAAGTCTGGTATCTTTTAGACTGAAGCTTGGTAAGTTTATGAACTCAGTTATGGGATACAACACCCACAGTGGCAGAGGACCCATTCCAGAACATCCTTTCTGGTTATCTTCCTCTTTTTCTGTAAGTAATTCAAATCAAACAGGAATGGAGGAATGACCATTCTAATCTAACGAGCGCATTTCCTCTTTTAATCCTATTTGCCTATTCTAGGATTGGCTCCTAAATAGTCAGGTCTACCTATCTGTCACTGACCAAACACAAGACTATAAATGGTTTGGTTTTACTTTTGTTTAAAGAGTTAAGTACGCGTTGAACAATTAATACAGTTGTAACGCCTTCGCTACCATCTCGAACTATTTTCCCTGGTGAAAGAAGCATCCTTGACACGTAGGTAAAGAGAGGGAGCGTTACGATTCAGCTGGAACACTGATCCTGAGGAGCCCCCCTCCGGGAGGGGCCGTTCCCCTCGGAGCTGCCCGCAGCCTCCCCCCGCCCCGTGCTCTGTGCGGGACCTCGGAGCCGAGCCCGGCCCGGCCCCGCAGCCGGAGGAGCCGGCACGCACTGGGGAGTTACTGGGGAGTTACTGGATGTCCCTTGAGACACCAGCTGTGCCCTGAGCTGTGCTGGAGGCGCTCAGCTCAGGGGCTGGGCCCTGCCGGTGCCTGGGTCCTCGCTCGGGCTGCGCCGCCTGTCCCGCCGCAGGGCAGTGGCTCCCCGCCGGCAGGCCCCTCCCC
>NW_020799117.1:5107922-5125740 GCF_003259725.1 Athene cunicularia | reverse complement strand
ACCGCGGCCGGGGCTGCCGCAGCCCCGCTCCTGCCTGGCCACAACCGGGGCCGTGAAGCGGCAAGGCCGCGGGGACAGCCCGTGCGGCTCGCGGGCAGCAACGCCTGGTTTTACTGGTGTCATTGGGAGAACTGGCGTTTCCTAAGGAGGGAGGGTGACGACACTGAAGTGTAAAAGCCGTACGCTATTTAGCGTGGCTGTTTAAACTTTAAACTGCTTAGAAAGCATTTTCTGGCAGCCCAGCCGAGAGCTCGACGTGGAGCTGAACTAAACCCACCTGCAGAACGGCGGGAGGCTCCGGGCGGGGCTGCCGGTGGAGGCCGGCTAGGCAGAGGGTCTGCCTGGCCTATAGCTTGTCTTTTCAGAAAACTTTTTTTTGCACCAAAAACGTGACAGAATGAACAACATATGTCTGCCCAGTTCAACAGAATTAAGTACAAGACTCAGTTCTACATTCCTGATTAGTTGCATTGCTTCACCTGACCTAAAAAATTCTTAGTTCTGTAGACCAGGAATGGCAGCCCAACGGTTACAGTTAACTGCGGGAATGCTTTCACTATTGTGCCTTATATATTAAAAAATAAGGCTACTTTAATCTTTGTATGTTTATGAATCAAGAAGTTGGGCTGAAGTAAAATGCTGGAATTCGTATTTTGCTAGTTACACAAACCTGAAGAATACCATTCCCTGTATTTAATCTTCTTGTAATTCCCTGCCACTGGGAACAAAGAGCCAGTCCCCGCACAACTGCTTTCTTAGTATCTGTTGAACAGTCTAAGTAAGCTTACAAAAAAACCCAACTGTTTTACCACTCTACTGCTAGCTCACACATAAGTCCAGGATTTCTGCAGGGGAGGGATAGTAAAGCAGTTTCTGATGTTATCGTTGTCTTTTATCATTCATTTGACAATGATTTTATATTTATGATCAAATTACTTTCTTTTTGTATAAGCAATCTTCTAAATGAAGCATGAAAGTTTGGTATTGCCCTTGAGAGTCAAATCTCTGCCACTCCTACTTGGGCAGACATGTGTTTCAGTTTTAAATAAATTGCCAAACAAGTAAGAAGTGAAAGAAAACAAATGCATTTAAGTAGACTCAGCCTTATAAAATCACTTAAGGTTTCAGCTAAGTTAGTGAAGCTTTATACAGGTCTAACAACCACACTACCTGGAAAATCAGGACCTTAGCAAGAATGGCAAGAATATAATAAAAACTATCACAAAGAGGGTTTCAAAAACATGAAGGGAAGACAGCAGAGACAGTAAGGAACCGCAGTTAAGAATGGATGAAACTACAGAGGTAAATCCTATCTCTGTGCTATAGCTAGATGCCTAGTGAAGAATTTTCAAAACAAAATTTAACAAAATTTGACGCGATTTAGGGCACGAAGCCTGTTCCTCATCGCAAGCTTTGTTTTAGGTGCCAGGAGGAGGATGACAGCATGTGCCTGCAAACTGGGGAAATGTCTTTTTCTTGATTAACTGACCAAACCAAAAATATTATCAGCAGAATAAACTGTGTGACTTGTAGAATTCACTAAGATTAATTTTTCTTTCTGATGCTTGCCACAGCTCTTCTTGCAAGCTGTTTTTTTCTAATGATCCGGTGAAGATCATAAAGGCAAAAGGCCAGTATATGTATGATGAGAATGGAAGGCAATACCTTGACTGCATAAACAATGTTGCTCATGGTAAGTTAAAAGTCATGTTATTTGATACCATGTTTTTCTGAGCAGAACAAGGAACAATCACTACTTTTTACCACTGTTGCACTGTGTTGGGGGAGGGGTTGTTTAATTGGAAAATTATATAGGCTTCTTTCTGGAGTCTATAGTTTAGGAAATTACAGTTCACGTTTTCTCTGTGTCACTGTTTTCCAGGCTTGTTTCCTGTTCTTTCTAAAAACATACTTGTTTAAAGTTTACAGGGTGGGGTTTGGGTTTTTTTCCATGAAAGCTTTAAGTAAAGCACCTGACTGTGAAAACAAAGAAATGGCTTGATATTTTGTTGTTTGTAAATGTTACTGCTGCTTTCACAGCCACATGACCACTACTCAGTGTGGTGCCTTCGTTAATTGTGTATTAGGAAGTAACTGCTGCTTTCTTACAGCATTTGAAATCTACCTGGTCAGTGCTGTCACAAACACCCTAGCAGGCAGGGCTAATAATTTTTTGATGGTAAAGCCCACCTGTGCATTCTCAGACCCCTAAATTATGTAAGCTTCTAAATCCAAATGTCAAATTAGAGACTATTTGTTCTAGCATGTCAATATTTCCACTATTAACTACAAACCTTAAAGTACAGTAGCAGGCAACTTCAAACTTTTTGAAAGAAAGTTCTTACAGAAAGGTTACAAGGTGTACAGACATTGTCTTCTGCTGACAATGTCATTAATGCTCTGCTGATGAAATACAATCATCAGTGATAATATCTGTTCTATTAAGAGAAATTTAAGCCTTAAGTTATGTGAATTTAAGCCTTAAGTGAATGAACACCATGGGTAATATGGAAGAACTCTCAAACCACTCTCCACCCTCTCTTGCAGTTGGACATTGTCACCCCGATATAGTAAAAGCAGCCCATGAGCAAAACCAACTGTTAAATACAAATTCTCGTTATCTTCATGACAACTTGGTTGATTACGCAGAGAGACTTTCAAAAACACTACCTGAGAAGTTATGCACATTTTATTTTTTGAATTCTGGGTAAGTCAGACAGGTATATTAGAACTGATACTGTTTTCACTAGAGATATATAAACAATACTTTCTGGTCAACAGCCAATTGCATGATCTGGTGTGGATGACGATAACTATTGACAAAAAACATGGTTTGGGGTTTTTCAAGAAACTGGTTCTTTTTAGAACTTCAGTGACATGGAAGTTCACATTTAGCAAGCTAGCAGCAAACTAAACTGGTGCTTTATTTAAGAAGGGCTTTATTTGTAAGACCTTAGACTACAA
This sequence comes from Athene cunicularia, assembly GCF_003259725.1. Taxonomy (NCBI): domain Eukaryota; kingdom Metazoa; phylum Chordata; class Aves; order Strigiformes; family Strigidae; genus Athene; species Athene cunicularia. The sequence goes on along the minus strand of NW_020799117.1, from coordinate 5,122,776 downwards.
AACATTAATGTAAATATACACTGTATTAATTTCTGGTCTGACTTGTATTTTGAATTGAGAATTACTTCTGTTACCAAAATTAAATATAAAAATGCATATTTCTGCAGGGGTGGGGCGTATTCCCAGGCAAACTTGTTTCCGAAGTAGTTTCTGTACTCCAGCTTTTTAAGATGGACTCTGTTCTGGTGAACAGTCCTACCTAATGAGTGCAGATTATGAAGTTCCATCTGTTCTTTGCAGACACAAACAGGATTGCAAGGGAGGTTAGAATTTCAAAAACTCAAGACATCTGCAATGAAACACTTAATGAATTTTTCAATTGTAGATCTGAAGCGAATGATCTTGCCCTAAGATTGGCACGACAGTATACAAAACATGAGGACGTTATCGTTTTAGACCAGTAAGTATACTGGCTATTTTATCTCCTGTGGCATACAAGGCTCAGTTTTGGTCTGTGGTCAGATCATTTCTGAAAACCTGTTATAGTAGGAACACAACAAAAAGACCAAGAGGTTGAAGGAAGTAATTTTTCCCTGTTCAGTATTTGTGAGAGAAGCATGTCCAGGTTGGGCTCTCCAGTACAGGACAGCTGTTGATATACTGGAAGGAGGCCAGCAGTGGCCTGTCACAGTGGGTAGGGAGCCACAGGCTTGAGAGGTTAAGAGAACTGGATTTGTTCAGCTGTAATAGACAGCTAGAGGGGGCCCCTACTGCAACTGTCTAGTGGCAAGATGCAGGAAAGATGGAGCCAGGCCTGAAGATGTCTGGTAACAGGAAAAAGAGACATAGACATGAAGTTGAATCCCGAGGAAATTCTGATGAGACACAGGGAAGAACCTCTTTTACCATGAAGGGGGCTAAATATTAGAACAGGATGCCCAAGGAGACTGGAAACTCCATCACTGGAGGACATTCAGAAGTAGGTCAGACACGTCCCTTCCAGTTGTTCTGCAACGTTGTCAGATAGCTCAGAACTTATACTGCTGTGGTTCTAGTCACTGGTTGTAACCACGCAAACTAGCAACAAGGAGCACTGTCCTCCTGCATCCCCTACCTTCAGATACGCAAAAAAATGCAAATAGTACTAAGTTTATTGATAGAAGTTGCAGAGCTGTTCTCAGCTAAAGTGCTGTATTCCCACCAGGTGGCAGAGCCTAGCTACTCTTTAGCTATCGGTAATGCTAACCCTAAAGAACTCTTGATACTGAGGAAATTACTGTTTAGTTCTGCTAATTGTTTTTTAAGTGCTTACCATGGACATCTGACATCCTTGATTGACATAAGCCCATATAAATTCAGAAATCTAGAAGGACAAAAGGAATGGGTCCACGTGGTATGTACTTCTGCCTATAACTATCAACTAAATTCATTAATTAATTCTTATTTACAATATACTGAATATAGGATACTGTTCCTTTGCATAGGCTCCTGTTCCAGACACATACAGAGGACTTTATAGAGAAGACCATGAAGATTCATCAACAGCCTATGCTAATGAAGTGAAAAATATTATTGAGCAAGCAAGCAAGAGGGGCAGAAAGGTAAAAAGCAATTTCCTTAACCATTTGTCTTGCCTTAAAAATGAGCACAGCTGTCAAGTGTTGTTCAGGATTACTGAGCTAAACTGTAGGGGCTTGTCAAAAAGAAAAGATCACGTAATTATGCAAGAAGCATCTAATGACAAAGAGCTTGCTAATTGTTAACACAATTTCCACAAGGTTCTGTATTGTGTTCAAACATTACATGCTACATATGTTTCAGATTGCTGCATTTTTTGTTGAATCTCTGCCGAGCGTGGGTGGTCAAATCATTCCACCAGCAGGCTATTTTCAGAAGGTTGCAGAGTAAGTGGTCATTCGTTATTTTAACTTTTTAAGTGAGTTTAACAAACTTGCTAAATATAGATGATGGAGAACTTCTCTACCTGCTGTAGCATATAGTTTGATAGCCTATCAAGTTATATGGCTTGTGCCTTCATGTTAGAATGTAAACTTTGCATGGCAAAAACCTGCTTTTAAGCACATGATGTAGAATATAGGTCTGGAAAAGTTTGTTTTCTCAAAGTTTGCAAAGTAATGCTTTCTGCCTGTTCTTAAATATTTAAGCATTAGCTTCTGTTTCCTCTTAAGAGACAATTAAATCTGTTATGTTACAGGCATGTACACAAGGCAGGAGGTGTATTTATTGCTGACGAAATTCAAGTTGGCTTTGGCAGGGTTGGCAAGCACTTTTGGGCATTCCAGCTCCAGGGAGATTTTATACCTGATATCGTCACTATGGGAAAACCAATAGGAAATGGGCACCCTATTGCCTGTGTAGCAACAACAAAAGAAATTGCAGAAGCGTTTGGAGCCACGGGAGTAGAGTATTTTAATACAGTAAGTAGAAAGTTGCCCAAACTCTCCATATCTCTACAGGAGTCTAAGTATTAAAATTAGATCATCATGCAGTGGTTTTATTAATATTTATGACTCAGTTACTGTTTATATTGTTTCTATATTTCCAGTATATAACATTCTATTTACTGGTTCCACCTCCTAAAAATAACAGTATGCTCATTATATCACTGAGGCTACACTTTCAACTGACACAATTGCATCTTTCTTCCCTTTCCATGGCTACTGCATGTTCCTTTCCTGAGCTCAGTTTGGAGGAAACCCTGTTTCATGTGCGATTGGGTTAGCGGTGTTAGATGTGATTGAGAAGGAACACCTTCAGGCCCATGCCACAGAAGTAGGCAACTTCTTGATGAAGCTACTGAAGGAGCAGAAAATCAAGCATCCCATCATTGGTGATGTCAGGTATCAGTGCCTTATTTACATTTCTAGATGCTTTTTCTTTGGTTCAAACTGAGGTAGTTTTAAGAAATTAATTAAATCTGTGTTTTCAGGAAAAATTAACATCCTGCTGTACATTAGATTAAAACAAACTTGATTTTATCAAAAGTCTGATATACTCTGCCACTCTAGGCCAGTACCACTTTATTGATTTATTAGTTGCTGAAAGAATTCACTTTCCTGTTTGAACTCTTACTTCAAGTGCACAAAGAACAGAATTAATGAACTGGATGGAAAACATGCTTAACATGTCCTGTGCTGCCATTCTAAGCAGATAAGAGTCTGTACTGTATTACTGCATTTCTTGAAAACAGCAATACCTTTTCTACAACTAGTCAAACATCAGTTAATTCTCATACAGTAAAGTTTGGTCTCACAAAAAACTCTCAGTTTAGTTCACTTGCAGTTCCTTCCTCTGACATAGATTGACTATTTTTATTTCTTTTAAAGGGGTTCTGGCTTATTCATCGGAGTGGACTTAATCAAGGATCAAGCAGAACGAACCCCAGCTACAGCAGAAGCAGAGCATCTAGTAACAAGGTACAAGGGACAATCACGTAGTTCCTCAATGTGTGAGGCAAGCACACAGTTACAGGGTAACCTTGCCACTCAGTAGTTGTTAAAATACAGCCAACTGGCAGAAAAAGAAATCAGTGAGTGCAGAAAGGCATTGTCTGGACAGCCTGCATGCTGATGCATATAAGTTTTTCTAACTGCTTGCAAAGATGAAAATAATTCTTTGTTATTCTCTTTCCAGACTTAAGGAAGAATATATTCTATTGAGTACAGACGGGCCAGGAAGAAATGTGCTTAAATTCAAGCCCCCAATGTGCTTCAGTATGGAGGATGCAAAATTTGTTGTGGACACTATTGACAAACTACTAACAGGTAGTACAGATCAGAACTACCTTATAGAGGGTTGCTGTTGGACTGCCTTAAAGACAGTGCTGAGTCTGTTTTTCAGAAGTGCTAAAACAAAGCCAAGATGGTGGATACTGAACATATAGCAAAATTAGTCTTTGTCAATGCAAGTTTCACCTTCACTTCTAAATTATTCTGTTTTAAAATCACTCAAATATATTAAAAATTATTTTGTTTCTAACAAAGCTATTTACTGCACAGATGCATATACCTTTTAAAATAGCTTTGTTCTGGCAGAGGTTTAAGTGTTTACTAATCTGATCAATGGCAACTGGTAAAAGCCGTCCAAACTTCATTCTTAAATGTCATAACCTGTGTGCATTTGCCACTTCACTTTTTCTACAACTCCTGCATGCTCAGCAGCAGTTAGTGCGAAAACTTGTCTCAAAGTCACAAGTTTGCTAAATTGTTGTTTATTCTCTCTCCAGATATGGAAAAAGAAAGTCTGAACCAAAAGAAAACATCGACTTGTTCTACCTGAGCAGGTATTTATCTGTAGTCACCCTTTACTATTTGAAAGCCAAGGTTCCTAAATGTAATTTTACAAGCATTGTCACTGGCAGGAGAGCTTTTGAAGTTAACTTGCAGGAATTTCTGGCAATCTAGAAGCATGGGCCAGACTTGTGTACATCTGGCATTCCAAACTACCTCCTATCAGAGCCTGACACTTGTAGTAACCACTGTATGTATTCATTTGTTTGCAAGCTAGGTCCAACATGTCCCAGAAATGCCTACCACTAGAGCATGCTGTGCTTGGCTGGGAAGCTTTAAGAGTGACCAAGTTTAACCCCTGGCATGCAAATGACATGCACATCAAGACAAAAACATAGTTTTTATGCTAGCTGCTCAGTGTCTTAAGTCTCTAGACAGCTGTTCCAACTGCATAACTACTCAGCAAGTTGCCTCAAGTGCCCTTAAGGGCAGGAGCACTATACATTCTGCATGCCACAGTCTGGGAACCTCCTCTTACCAAACATCAACAAACCAGCAGCTTTATGAAGGGCTATAAACAATACTTTTACTACCAAGGCTCCCATTTCACTTAATATCTGACTTTTAAATAGTAATGACTTCTGTTCTCTTGAGCGTTTTGGACTACTCTGTAGGATCATTTCAGGTTCAAGGCTGTTATGTTTAAGTGTCAATTTATCCCTATACTCAGAAGTTTGTGGGCATCAGTAAGACCAAGTCCTGTAATTCTTCCAAGCCTTGTAAATGTTAGTATCTGTTGAGGTCCCTCTGTGGCTCGCTTACAGAGAACGTCCTAGCTGCAACTCATTTTGCCACACACTCATGAGCACAGTGTACACTTAACAGTTAGCACCTCAGTGATAGCACCTTTTGGTACACTTAGTACACTTCTTCAACCTACTCTGACTAAAAGACAACCAAGTATTTTTAAACCAAGTACCCATTAAAACTCTAGGTACCTGGACAGGAATGTACCTACTGTAATTGATGTAATCATTGGTGGCCTCAACCACCACAGTGGATTCACAGCACTATGGCTCTGAGCTAAGGAGAAATGTGCTTTTATAGTTCAGTGCAATATTAGTATAGCAGGCACAAGAAAAATGTGTTAATATTTTATTTAGCAAGTTAATGGAAAGACATACAGCTGTTCGTAACTACTTATTCTTGAGAACAGAAAGATTACTCAACAGTGCCAGTTTAACTTAGAGACCTAATGACTTAATGTGCTTCTCTGCAATCTCAACTAAGCAAGAAAAATGCCTTTATTTTCTACAGAAAACCAAGAATGCAAAAAGCCTCTTACTAAGCACAGTAGTAGTATGACACTTACATATAATGTAAGCGAAAATGAGGCAATGAAGTAGATTGCTTTTAATGACGTTTTCACAAAAAAAGTAACATTATTTTCTTTCCATAGGTTTTAAACAATGTTCAAGATCTACTACTAAGAAACATTATTCTACTGTAATAATGCACATTTAATCTTCATCCTAGCATGTCTTAAACGAGATAAATTACCCTTGATTTTCTTACTTTCGATTATCTTGTTATTTAGTAAAAGCTTTAGGAGAAATAAATTTTACAAGAGCTTGTTTCAAATCTGCCAGAGTGTGGAATTGGCTTTTATTTAAAACAGCGTATCTAAAACTGATTATAAAGGAATATATTTCTAGTAGCTACTATAAACTACATTTTCTAAATTCATGCTATTTCAAGATTGACTTTTGCAAATTAAGATGAGCCAATGTTGTTGTTTTTTTTTTTTTTTTTTAAACTTGCTGCTACTAATGCAAGCGCCATTCTAGCTTCCAGTACACCCAGTCCTGCCCAGACTCCTCTGACCACTTTCAGCAGCCAGTTTCATAACAAGGTCCCTAGCAGCACTATAGTCAACAAACTGTCTCAGTGACCAGATTAAGTCAAACCTTCAGTCCCAAATTCATAACATCATATGCATGAGAAACAGACAGCTGAGGCCATGGCTCCCAAACCAGTTCTTACGAAATATTCTGTCCTCAAGAAATATCCAAGTAGGATTAGTAAATTAAGAGTACATTACAGCCATAAGCAACAACCTTGTGTACAAGCCCTCACTTTCACCAGGCAATTACAAGTTCTTTATATCACAGACTTTTCATGCAAAGAAAGGGAAAGCCAGCTCTGCATTTAATTACCAGTATCCTTAATTTCTGCTTAAGGCCACATCACCTGTTGAGGAAGCATTACCCAAGAACCTACTTCCAAAAAAACCCCAAAGGAACAGCCAGCTGACAAACTATTGCTAATACACCAGCCAGAAGTACTGCAGCAGTATGATCCTGATACTATGCAAATTCCCTGCTGGAAAGCAAACTGTTTGCTAGATAGTTATTCCACTACCACTTATTTCATGAGAAAACAGGTATGCAGGAGTAAAGCATTTCAATTTTAAATCTTGAGACAGTAATACTTTTAAATACTGTGCTCATTTGTTTCAGTGGTCTGCAATTTTTTTTATTTGCAAGTAGGGCATTGGGTTACATTCTCCAGCTGTAAAGCTGTCATGTCAACTATTAGATTTAAAATCCGATTCATCTTTTTTATACTCAGGAGTTTCACTTAACCCCAGAGTCTTACAGACTTCTAATTTTACAGAAGTTTTTCTTTTCAAGGACAGCCAGCAGGGAGCAGCATAATATAGTCCCTGCAGGAATAGCTGCGTTCCTTGTTAAAAAAACTGAAAAGATCACTACTAACATCTGTTTATGTCTTGTCTTAGTTACTTGGTTTCATTCCACTTCTGGTTCATTTGTTCAAATAGAATTTGTTACAATAAAAAAAGCTGTCATATTTTAGCTTTAGAAGGAAAGTTAAAAATAGAATTGATTACTGCAACAAAAATTAGAAGTTTACTTTGTGCAGCAGCACTTGCTACTTATTTATACATCTGAGATTGGGACTGTTCTGCAGCAAGACAGGCAAATCACATGGTACTTATTGCCTTAAAATAGTGGTAAACTAGTCCAAAAAGGGGAGTGTATTTCTAGCTGGTCGCTCATCTCTAGAGAGATGTTTTGTTGTTTTTCCACTCACAACTTTAGCAGTTCTTTTAGCCTTTTAAGATACACCAAAAGGCTGCAGTAATTCAGACTTTGCATTGGTAATTTAATGCCTGTCTAACCTGCCTTGCAAGTCAGGCATAACATATTATTAAGAACTTGTAGAAAAGTCTCAGACTCAAGACAGTAAAACATGAAAGAAGGGCAGCTAGCTGCTTGCACACCTCTTAGCTTCCTCCTGCAGCACTGTCTAGACTTCCAAGCTGTACCTGAAACCTGCGCCTCCAGCTCCTCCTAGCAGAGCCCTACAACGCAGACACCGACACAGTTATGCCGAGCCTCTGTGCTTGTCTAGAACACGAACCACCAGCACAGCCTCCACAACATCTGGGGCTTTCCACCTGAGTTCTCTTCCATAACCTCCAGGCAGAAGTGACTGCAGTTTTTAGCTGCCACTTAACTGCAAGTGAGCACAACTACCAACAGCCTTCTAGTTTTAAGATTAAAAACATTTAAGCACAACTCTTCATCTATCAAGGTACCGCCATTAACTAAGTTCTGGGAACAGTATACTGGCGTTTTACTAATACATAAGCTGAAGAATGGCACAAGACACTAGATTACGCCTTTTTTATTTCAAAAGCTAGGATAGCTTCAATATCCATGTCATGGTGAATCAGAACACATGTAAAATACCTTACAATACATTAGATTCCAAAAAGGTACCAAAAAGTACAGTAAAATTAACACTTCCATTACAGGAAATGTATGACACAAAAACAATACAAAATAAAAAGGTGGAAAGTGACACTGGTTCCCTAAGATGCATTTCATTCTGTACAACTGGAGTAATGCAGAGTCCATAGTTAACTCCAAGAGGCAGTCCCTAGATGCAGAGCTGCAGCTTTAAGCAGACCCTCAAAATCAGTTTCAGTTTAACCTATTAATAAAATCATTAATTAATATCTTCAGCAAGGCTGAAATTTACACACCACACTGTCTAGACAACTAGTTATCTGTAAGTATTAAACATGTAAAACATTTCCAGGGAGCTCTTCCAAGTAAGATGCACATTTAACAGGCCATAGAAATTTATTGTAAAGTTAAATTTGGTACAGAACTGAAATATCCATCTACAGCATTGTATACAAAACCTATGCAGTCATTTTCCAAAAGAGACCATGCCACTGCATACCTGAATAAGTTTGATCAATATGGCTTGTAGTTATTCTGATGACCACCACGTCTTGGTGTCTTCCCATAATTTGCACTGCCTTGACCTATGAACAAGAGAACAAATGCATTAAACTGCTAATTAGTTACGTTTGCTTATACCCAATACAGTTCTCTTTACTTACTGTAATCATAGCCTGGTCCATATCCATAATACCCATATCCTGAATAATCATAGCCTCCATAGCCACCATAACCTTGCTGATAGCCGTATCCTTGATTCCCATAACCCTGGTTCCAGTAATTGCCATAACCTTGATTCCAATTTTGACTTTGAGCTATAGAAGGGAAAACCATCCACAAAATCCCATTTTAGTACACACAACTTATTTAGAATGTGTCCATACTAAAGTAGTGCGTGTAGTACTTACCGCCGCCTCTTCCACCTCTGCCTCTTCCTCCATAGCTACCTCTTCCTCCACCACTACTGAACTGTTGCTGCTGGTATACTTCTTTTGGCTGTGCTACCTTAATCTCGCACTGAAAATAAAAAACAAGGAAGAGTGTGTATACTGTCTTATAGCAGCAGCGCCCAGCCTAACCACCTAGAAAAGCCAGAGGTTACTCTGGAGGCAAAGGAGGTATCCGTGCTCTGCTCCCTGGCACATGAGCAGGACTAGTGCATATCCAGAAGCATCTGATTTACTGTGCCACCTGGACAAAGGTAAGTCACTGTCAGACATTCAAAGCAGGCCACTGCTGAGTATTTTAGACCACCTACTTCCTACCACCCACTTCCCCACGGAAGACAAAGGTTAATCATTACTGGCCATTCAAAGCAGGCCACTGCTTTCATACTGCCTTATTCTCGACCATCAACTCACCCATGGAAGAGGTGCTGAGGCCACCTCAGCATAGCCACCGCTCCTGTAGGAGCCCCAAGGCTGCCCTCAGTCCTGGCACAACCTCCAAGAGGAGCCTGGTGCTATGGGATCACTTCACCTGAGCTGCACTGGATGAACAAGCGTCTCAGAAATGCACCCCCATGAGTTTTCCTGGCAGCCATCGTACACCCCATCTGTGATGGAGTGTACAGCACACCTACCAACACTTGAAATCACCACTTATCAAATACTAGCAACAGCTAAGAACAACCAGACTGGACATTTCCAAGACAGGTTCCCAAGCTGCAGTTCAAGCTGTCAAGCCAGCTTCCTAGTTCCTGAGATGAAAGCTACTGCTGCTGTGAAAGGAACTCCCTGTGACAGCAGCATCTGAGCAAGCCTGGCTTGGAATTCTTCCCCACAGGAGCTTTAAGGTAACCTGCTCTTTTTATATTATCACTATGACATAAAAACAAGCCATAGTTATGAGATACAGGTATGATTTCTCAGCTCCCTTGGCACGTAAGTGTTCATCTCTCCTGAAAACAAACTTTACTGCTAACTACAGTGTCTTGACAACTACCAGCACGTTAGGTTTGCTGAAGTTTCTTCTGTGCTGTGTCAAGATCAGGCTTAAACTCAGTGCAAACAAAAACTACTGTGTCAGACAGTATGACCAGATCTAATAGGGCTTTGAAGTGAGCATACAGTCAGCACTGGCCACAGAGCAAGGGAAGAGGGTAACCTCCAGTCAGCACACATCATTTGCCTCCAGTCCTCTTCTCATTAGCTTGACACATGAGCCTTTATTTATTAGCTACTCCCACAGATGAGCAGTCAGCTGTTCAGGACATCTCACACAACTTTTACAGTAGTTCAGCTGACCAGGTACAGGTTGCCACAAGCATATGTTTACTTTCTGGATCCTTGTCTTGGGTTTATACCTCACAAGGTTTTGGTAGGGGGGGGGCTGCAGGGGAGGCTTCTGAGAAGACACCAGAAGCTGCCCCCACATCTGACAGAGCCAGGCTCAGTCAGCTGTTTACAAAGGTAGCACCTGTAAGCCTTGAATTTATGCAAGTGCTTAATGCTGAAAATAGTTATTTATCTGATGAAATGGCTTATATTGCTAGACCATAAATAAGCCAGTTTTTCCATGTGCATTTAATGAATGTAATTATATACTGTACATGCAAAAGCCCCCAGAACATAGCAAGTATTAAAGCCACAAGTATTGGCAAAGGCCCTTGGCAGCCTCTGTGACTGAGCTTATGGTAAAACACCCCTATGGTAAACTGCAAGCTGTCCTCATTTTAAATTTTGGTACCTTGAGATCAGAGGTCTACAAAATCCTTTTCAGACTAGAGATGTAGTGGTATTATGCTAAAGAACTTGAACAGAAATTCACAAGTCAGAGTTTTTACCTTGCTTCCACTGACGTTGTGGAATTTCTTCTCCAAAACCTTCTTCACCGGATCTTCTTCCTTGAAGGTGATGAACACAAACCCCCTCCTTTTGTTGGTCTTCGGATCCATTGGAAGTTCGATTGCTTCAATCTGAAGACATTAAATTGAAAAGACTTCTATTTTAGGAGATCAGTTAAGTGCATATTATGCAACACCAAAATTGCAGTATTCTTCCTATACTAACATTGGATTTCAGAACAGAGGTTTCAGTTCTACAACTCCGAAAAATAATTTTAACATAAGACAAAATGGTTTGAATTAAAGGCAAGGCTATCTAACTAGCCATGGAAGCATCTAATGCAGTATGTGCCTGTCTTGCTCTCAAAATGGGAAACCTCTGGATCAGTTACGGAAGGCTTGACCCATGTGAAGTCAATTTAATTTGCAACTTGAAAATTATTGGTGAACTAAACAGCAATTGGAGACTATGTTTCAATGTTTACTAAGGTAACATTACACACCTCCCCAAACTCTCCGAAGTATTCCCTGATTTTCTCTTCTGTGGCTTCTGGGTTTAGTCCACCAACAAATATTTTCTTCACTGGATCCTTTTTCATTGCCATGGCCTTCTTGGGGTCAATTAGTCGTCCATCTAGCCTGTGTTCTTTCTGTTCCAGAACCTGAAACATAGTTTGATATGATTAACTCAAGCAGAAAAGTTTCCCCTAGAAGTTAAGAATCTGAAATATGAAGCTTAAATTCACCTTTTCAACACTCCCAGGTTCTTTGAAGAGAATAAATCCAAAGCCTCTGGATCTTCCTGTGTTGGGGTCCATCTTTATCGTACAGTCAGTTACTTCACCAAATTTGGTGAAGTAATCTTTCAAGTCTTTTTTGCTTGTATCCCAGCTGAGGCCACCAACGAACATCTTCCTGAAATTTCAAAGAGATAAAAGCTATTTAGATTTAGGAAGTACTGCAGAAAAGCACATGCAGCAAGATGCTTGCAGTGGTACACAACCCCAGCAGCATTGTCAGAAACAGGACCAACTGTTCAAAGTTACACACTTTTGCATCTTGTGAAAAGCTTGTGATTACTATAGGAGTGTACAAGGGTAGGTTCCCCCCTTTTTCAGGGACTGACACGAGGCACCCTGAAGTTTATTACAGACTATAAGAAACAGTAAAAACTGCCTAAAATATTTCCTACATTCTTTCAGCAGTATTCTGAAATTTTTTTGTTGTTTGTGACAAAACAGCATCAACTATATCAAGTACTGTCAACTTCGTTTTCAAAAGAACCTAGCATCATTCCTGCTTTGAAAGCATTCAGGATAGAATCATGCACCAAAAGCAAAATACCTGAGCTTTTTTAGGATCTGGACAAAGGGCTATAAAACTTTTAGTCCTAAAAACAACCTGCAAAATTTAAACCAGGTATCTATGACCTCCAAGAACAGTCACATACAATGGATGGGACTTTGGACCTGCCTTAATTACTACATTGTGCACTTGTTCCTGCTTAGTTACTGAATCTAGTTCTATCTTCATCAGTACTACAGAGGCATCTCCACTATTAGTCTTTACTCTCATGAAAGGCCAATACAGTACTTCCTGCCCACTTTCCCACACAAAATATCCTCTGAAGCATCTCAAAGAACTAAATACTAGTGAAGCACAATGCAGACATGAAGCTAACGACACTCAGATGATGTCAATAAGGTAGTTTTCAAATGCCTCACTTCAAATGAAAACATTAATAACATGGCTGTATTTTCTATTTTCAGAGTTTCCAAGGTAACAAACTAAGCTTTTAAAAGCATTTGAGACTTTTTATCTAACTATAGACTAAAGCAGTTTAAGTTGTCATTACTCTGTTTAAAGGCAACCTAGATTTTGCACTAAAGCTAGCAGCACTTTGGAAACTAGACTATTAAGTAAAATTGGGTTTTTGGTGTTTGTGTAACTTTGGCTTTTTTGCTAAAACAAGTATCCATTTATGTTCAAAAGGTAATGTGAGGAAAAAGAAACTGTAGGTGCTATAGGGTGGGTGTTTTTTCCCCCCTTAAACCGGATGAAACTGTATCTCCTGTAGGCTAAACCCTTATTTTTTCAGGATATCAAGCTGTGCACTTTTAACTGACAAGTGCAGCATGACACAGTCCAAGTAAAGTCTGTGTGCTTCTTGCAGCCATTACAACAGAGCCTTACAGAAAAGGCCGTACAAGTTTGCTAAGCCTTTCAATATGAGGTGAAAGGAAGGTAACTTGATGGGTTTCCTTCTCATCACAACAGCTTACTGACCAAGCATGACTGCTATGATCTGTACAGACCAACAGTGGTTTTCCCATAGCATACCCTGCCATCATTGTCTGCACTTACAAAACGATCAAGAGAGATCCAATGATTGCAAGATGACAGGAATTTGTCTGGAGGCAGCTTCAGCTGCTTTATGCCATTGGGATGGAGCTGTGGGACACACACAGATACTGCCACATGCTAAATTCACCTCTTACCACAGCCACAGATATTACACTTTGTAATTTACAGACCTTTGTTTTGGAGTGATTGATACCTACACGTGTTTAAATAACACTATACAGGTCCTTTAAAATTAAGACTAAATTCCTAGTGTTTGGCTTTGCCTTCAGGGGCCACAAAAACTGGAAAATTGCACTCTTTAACACGTAGTCTCTTTTTTTCCCCCTCCTGAGTGTTTTTGTGCAGCTAAATCAAAGCATGTTTCAGCTCTTAACAAAATACTCTAATGTCAGCATCCTGAACTCTGCCTTGGACAGCTCTCATTTTAGTACAGAGCTAAATTTTCCACACAGGTCAACCCTTCTAAATAACTGCTTTTCTTGGAAGTTCCATTTCACACAGATTTGGGGCTACAATTTGTCACCTATCTAAAAAAGGGAAAGAGTATCACCCACATTTCAGGGCAGAATTCTAAAGACGTAAAAAGAAAAATCGCAGAGATCTAAAAGACATGGTTCTCAATCCTTATAGTGTCTGCAAAAGGTACGTCCGGCCCCAGCTTACAGGAAACCTGCGAAACTTAATCCTTCCCTTAAAGCCAAAATCTGTTAGGCTGCTGTGGCATCAGCCCTCTGTTCAACCCGAGGGAAACGACCCTCTGGTTCAGGTCTCAGGGATAACAAAGAGTTCCAATTAAATACATGGGGTAGCTTGAATCACAAAGACCCACTTGAGAAGCAAGCAGGTATTTTTCAGGTCTGGCATGTATATTCATAAACAGACCAACTATGGTAATAAATGACTTTTCTAAACAAGGATGCCACTACCAAAATACAGCGAAACTACACCGACTCCTCCAGAAATCACTCGGAAGAGATAAGCCTTTTTCTGACAATGCTGCAAAGAAGTACACCAAAACCACTCTTGCTAGTTTAACACACCGCATATCGCCTCAAACGTGCTGGTTTTGCTTTACTCCGTCCAAAAATACTTAGCTTACCCCAATTAGCTCCCAAAGCCGGGATTATTTTATACGCGTTACACAAAACATGTTCGCATTTACACCGACGCCGGTGGCGATCGGTCATGCAATCCCCAGAAAGTTTGCACCAGCCCAGCCCCCGACAGAAAGCAACTCCTTCCTTCCCCTCCTTTCGTTAAAAAGGGAAAGGATGAGGAAAACGCGGGCTGCGAAGCGAGCCGAGGTAAATCCCCTTCCATTTTACAGCGTGAGACGGCAACAAACCCGCTCCCCGCCCCTCCCCCAGCCACCACATGGCGCCAACAAAAGGCAGCTCCAGAACAAAGGAAGCGCTGGTGCTGCAGGGCCGCCGGCTCACCGCCCGCCCGATCCCTCCGCAGCGGGGCCGCCCGCCGCCCTCCCCCGCCGGGCCGGTCTGATCCGGTCCGGTCCCGCCCCTCCCCCCTTTTCCGCCGTCGCCATCCCGCTCATACTCACTTTAAAACCCGCTCCCAATAAAATCCGGGCCGGCCGGAATCGGATTAAAATCCCCCACGCGCTGGAGCTGACACCCCTCCCCGCGGCGCTCGGCTGCTCCGCACCGGCCCCGCCGCCACCTTCTCCTCCCCCTGAGACACGTACTCTCCGGCCCGGAGCCTTAACGCTGTCTCTTATACAC
>NW_020799117.1:5100440-5107872 GCF_003259725.1 Athene cunicularia | reverse complement strand
CCCCCCCCCCAATAAAAACATTCTGTAAGCCAGACCTATTAAGGGGAAGAGAAAAAAAAAATGTGCGTAGCATTTGGAGATTGTATGAAAAATAGCCCCTCATTACAGCCAGGAATTTCAAACCTCTCTCTTGCTTTGGTGCTTGTGGTATTTGCCACAAACATCACTTTAACTGGTCCAAGCTGAGCTTTCTGCTTTGATACCCATGTGCACGTGCAGAAAGACTCCATCATATTTGTTACAGGAATTGCAACTGATTTTCTTAAAATTTCTGGATGTTAAATCCTCAACCACAGTGGCTATTTACTTTTGTAAACTTCCCCCTGCCACTCACATTTTCACTGCTTACAAATGGAAAAGTATTAAAGCGATCTAAAAATGTGCCCACCATGAGTAATTTCAAGAATACACGAGCGCAGTATAATATGTGTGATGTGTCAGCCAGGTGCTCTACCCGTGAAGGATATTAATTTGTAAGTATTCTGCCACACTTTCAGCCCAAGCCGCAACAGCTCAGAATTTTTAGAGATGTTTATCTCAACTTAGTCTGCTGATAGTAGGGTATGCTATGGACAAGCTCTCAACCAGCTCTTTGGGCTAAAGTTTGTGAAACAATGTTATCTGAGGTCAGGTCTAGTAAAGACAGTACAAAGAGTACCCAAGCAGGACTCTTGAAAAATTGTACTGTCTGCAGGACAGGTTGCATGCATTATCTGATAAAGATACCCATCTTTATGAGAATCTATTTTTTAAATTGCTTTTTTATATATTGAACTTTAAATACAATGCTAGAAGCAAATAAATTTTTCATAAAATATTCTTTATCCTAATTTATACCATCTCAAAGGAACTTACATCTAGCAAGAGAACTTCTTGAGATTTTTTTAGGCAGTTTTGGCTTCGATTATAAACCTATCAGTCAGGTCTGTACCAAAAAGATATGGTTTGTGATTAAAAACAACTAAGCCACTGTCTGTCAGCTGGCTACTTTCATTTACACTGTGCTGTTACCCTGCTTCAGTTGGAAAATATATATTTGCTTAAGTTACTATGAGAGACTAAGGCCAAACTGGTACTGGCAGGCCACTCTAACTAGGATAGCTGAAGTGGTAAATGCTACCACCCTTGTGCTCTGTGCACCTTCTTTTTGCAGGTTTTTATGCATGAAGCTGTGGCAGCTGACTGCAGAAAGACAGCTGTGCTGAAGTTACGACTTTATAGACCAGCATCTGGGAGAAAATGGAACTTGGCAGCAGTTTATATGAGTCTGTCACGTAAGTTTAGGCTCAGCTGATGAATGTAACCTGAGTGCTTTTGATGATATATTTATTACTTAATTTCCTTGTAAGATTCACTGCCCCAAACAGCTCCTTTGTATTTCATCAAGACTTGCTAAAGACTTGAATAATTGTCATTTCATTTGGACTTCTCCATATGTTTCCCTTTCCTTTCTTTTCCAGTTCTCTCTCTTGCTTTGCTGAACCTGTCTTGTCTTTCATTCCCTAAGCTCTTGTACTGGTACTTTAATACCTTTTTCCTGCTTAACTTTTGTTACCCTTTTCCTGTTTAACAATGTTTTCTTCAAAGCTGCACTCTTTTCCAACTGCCCTTTTCTCCTGATCAGCTCCACCTCAGTCTCTCATCTTGGCAATTCCAAACAGCAGTTCCCACTGCCAAGGCTCTCTGTGATACCCAGCTGCCCAATTTTAATCGCTGTTTGATGCCTTGTGTGTCCCGTATCCAACAGCAGGATAACCTTGTGGTTGTAGACTGGCTAAGCAGCCTGGTTTGAAAACTAGGACTGGTATGACTGACAAAGTCACTCTTTACATATCTAGACATTGAAGACTGAGAAACTTCAGAATATGGGTTGTAATGATTATCATTTTTCTTACCAGGCCCCATCATGGCAGGGGTAATTTTAAAGAATTCCTCTGGGTTGTGACTTGGGTTTTGGTCCTTCATTTCATTTCCCACTCAAAGCCTGGGGTTAATCAAAGAAAAATACATGCATGCCTTCTTGGGTGGTAGTTCTTATGACACATTTACTGCTGAGAAAAAAACTGTAATTGTTTGCCACTTTTTAAAATCCTGTAATTACTGTGATTATTCATGGTGTTGACTGAAACTTAATTGACTTTTACTTGTGTATGGACTTTAGGATCTCGAGCCTAATTTTATTGTTCTATCAAACTTGCTGTCCATTCATAGCAGTTTTGTGCCATACCTGTCTTCATTGCCTCCTTCCCTTCCTTCTTTATCCTATTTCATTGTTATTTCTGTGTGTTGATTTAGTTCCCCCCTTCTCAAATAAAAAAAAAAAAAAAGAGAACCAACATATCATTGACTGCCTTCAGATTGTTGATGTAGTTTATCCCCTTCCCACACTCTGTGTTTTGTCTAAATTGATTGTAAGTGTCTCAGGTCACAGGCTGCGTATTATATAAAAAATACCATCCTATAGGAAGCTTCTGCCTGATTTAGTCTTTAGGCACAGTATAAATTAATAAATTTAATAATAACTATGCAAGTAATCCCTTTGGTTTTAATGGTACATCTGAAAGTAAGTGCTCAAGAATGACAAAAAGGATGCCTCATGCTACATGGAATTAAGATGAGAAGTTGCATTTAAGGAAGCATTGACAATGTAACAACAAAAAAAGAGCCTGATTTAACTGATTGCCTCTTGTAATTTGCCAAATAAAAGATTTTATTGGTTTATTCATACATTCATTTATTCATTGTGGATAGTATCACACTGAATACTTATCTCTGAGCTTAGTGGCCTCAGGGATAATCCAAGCCAGTATTATGTTAAACATTATGTAGAACAATGAAAGAGCAAACGCGTGCAAGTGTTTCTGCTCCAAAAGGTTGGGTAAAAGCCTTATATCTATCTGCAGTACCTATAGACAATGTTTATATACAAATGAGGAGGAGCTTTATAGGAAATAAATTGTCAATGCCAACCTCTACAGGTGTTCGACAGGAGCTCATCCCGAGCAACGACGTGGGATAAAGCGGGAAGGTCTTTCTTTGAAAGGGCCGTAGTGGAAGTGAGTTGTACGGGCTGGCAGGAAATAGGAGATGATACCCTTTCAGTGTCAAACAAAAGGTACGCAGGACTGGATCAGTGTGTGAATGGGCTTGCAATTGAAGAGTAACTGGTTTGTGGGTGATAGAGAATCTCTTTGGAGAGATGTGGAGAGCTAATATAGTTAAACTGATGAACTAAAAAAAATGGTGTTACGGAGCTTCCTGAATGGAAGCGGATTATTTTTAGGTTGTTGAGGCCAGAGAAAAGGATGTCAACAATAATTGAGGTGAGGAAAGCTTGAGCAAGATTCCCAGCCATATCCATAAATACCAGAGATCGTGTCTTGGTTGACATCTCCACTGCAGTTTACACCAATCTGAGCCCAAACCCACGTTTCTGGCTGTAAGGTTCCACCCGCTCCATTGCACAGTTGGCTGTAAAATAACTCGGCAGAAAAGCGGTTGTTTTCTAGGCAGTTTGCCTAACACACACTCATTACTAGAACTTTAAAATTACAGTGGAGACACCTAAATTTGAAAGGAGACAATAATGAGGGGCAATCCCAACTGTGTGTGCCCATTAGGATGCTGAGCTGTGAGATGGAAGGGACGGAAGGAGAGTCGAGACCAGCGCTTGCCACTGCCCTTGCAGAGAAGGGAAAAAACGGCCAGGTCCGGTAACGGCAAGGCCAGCGGAAACGGTGGCTGGAGAAGCAGCGAGAGGTGAGAATAATTGTAAAAGCTAAGCTAGGACAGCTGGTTAGCCACGCTAAACGTGACTGAAGGCTAAAGGAGGGGTTGGTTTAAGATGGGCTGAGAAGCTTTCAGAGGCTGAGAGGAAGCAAAACCAACTTTGCAGGGATTTAGGGTAGAACAGGACAAGAGATGCGATTGGGAGACTTGTAAAAGTGAGATCATATGAGGCACTTCTACCAAAGGCTTTTTTTTTTTTTTTTAATGTAAAAGAGACAAGTATCTCTGTGTGGGTGCTGGAGGAGTCAGAGCAGACTGAATGACTAAAGCTGTGAACAAATGGATGAGTGAATGTGAGAAAGATGAGGAAATGAAACAGGGTGAGGGTAATAGGGCAAGTAATGGAGTTATAGAAGACACGTAGATAAGATTTTTGTTATTGCCACTTAGAGACTTGTAGAGAGGGGAAGCATCAAGAGTATATTTTGTTAATTTGATCTTTTAAGAAGAAAATGGTGAGATAGCAAGTAGAGCAAAGCAGATAGAAAGGCTTGGCAAGGGTTAGTCTGCAGCAATGAAAAGCTAGCTAGGATTACAGGTGTGCAGATAAGCTGCAGAAGTAGAATTGTTTAGCTCTAAGAAGGCAGAAATGGAGGCGAGAACAGGCTTGCAGGAGAGGAAGTTAGCCTGATGACAGGATTTCCGTCAGAGACACTTTGCACTGCAAAGCATGGATGAAGCAAGTGCTGAAGGCAAGCTGGTACTGTGAGTGAGTGTAACAGTTTATCATAAGAGACGGAAGCAAAAACAAGTCAGTGGTGGATGAAAGTTGTATGTGTGGTAAACATAGCTAGTAAATTGCTACTAAAGCAAATACATTTTTCTGTGCTTAACGTCCAAATGTAAATAAAGCTAAAAGATGTGCACGCTTCATTTTTAATCAATGCAACTAGTTGGTATTATTTTTTTAGCTTTTCTTCACTCTTACTTTCATCATTCTGGTTTTTTTGTTGGTTTTGGTTTTTTTCTTTTTTGTCTCCAAGACATTAGTTTCTCCACTTGCAGTATTGGAGTACAAAGCTCTGAAATAATATTTTTCCTTAAAAAGTTACTTTTCTGTTGTTACTAGAATGCAAATGCACCTGCAGCCACCATCTTCCAGTGTTGTTGTATTCCATACCAGCTAAAAATAAGCAAGACACCTAAGGCTTGTTAAACCGCTTAACAGATAAGATACAGCAGCAGAGCTATGCCCAGAAAAGGAGTCAGAACTGCAACGGTTCATTACATGGTAATCATCATTTTACTTGTTTCTTTCTTAAAGTCACATCCCTGACCTACGGAAGTTAGGGAAAGTGCCTCAGACCAGCCTTTTAGTTATCAGAAATATGTATTTCAAGCATTATAAAGGTAATATACATAAGATAATTATATTAACACAGGGTTGTTAAGTCAGCTGTATAGAATCCAAAGCTTTAGAAGAAACCTTTGAGATTCTACCACTGTGAATAGGTATGTCTGTGATCGGGAACACATAACGTTATTTTCTCTTAAGATGTGGGGCCGCTTTAAATTTGTAAGTCTGCATTATTAAACCACCGTGGGAAGCGTAGCAGGAGGAAACCGGGGTAATTGGCTGCAGCTCCAGATGCAGCCGCCCGCTCATTGGAGAGCGGAGGATTCTCCGAGGTACTAAAATTAGACAATCTCCACCCTCCAGAAATGCTTCTGGAAACAGCCAGGAGGAGAAATTCTGACACAGACTGAGGGCCTGTGGTGGGGAGTTGACGTGCCCAGCACCCTGCTCCCAGCGAAACTGCAGCGCATAGGGATGTACAGAAAGATACTATTATTTTTTTAAACTTGGTTAGCTGGAAAAAAAAAACTGCACGCAATAAAGAAATTCAAGCGATTAATGTTAGCAGTGTTTTACACGGGTATTAAATTCAACATTTCTTATGTAATAATAATTCTGAAGTATTCATCCAGGCTGAGAGAGCCTTTGAACTGCTAAATCTAAGCTAGGGCTGTCATTGTGCTCATTGACTTTGAAAAGAAGAAACTCTTGCTGAATTAACTCTGAACTAAACTAAAAAAAATGGTGAACTATTCCTATCGGGTTTTTTTTAAAGACATGTTTATCCATTATCTCTGTAGTTCCTGTGTTTACAATGTCTTCAAATTAAATATTGGTTAAAGGTATTTCTGGTAAAAAAACAAATACCACGTGCCTGTATCAGTGAAGGAAAGCTTGTATCTGAATTACTCAGTCTTGTGCACTTGGAACCTTTATTTTTTAAGGTATGTGAATAAAAATTTCAGTCTTTGATTTTTAAACATATTTCAAAGTGGCTACAAGGAAATAAACACATAGTTTTGTTTCTCATTTCTATTTTTATATTGTTTACATTATGAAAAAGATTAAGGCAAAATGTATTTTCCTTACACTAAAACCAGCTTTTGCTGTAAATTTGCTATTTCCTCTGCTAACGTGGGTACACAGGGTCAGCATGTATGTGTCTTAAAGTGTTGGGGGTTTTTGTCTGTTCTCTTTTGCATCTACTTTCAGTCTGATTTCATCAACAAATTGAAGCCTATATAGCTGTGTTTTCTCTTTGTCCCTTTGTCACCTCAAGGACTCAAATGCAATGGCCAGTTTCAGCTGAATTTGCCAGCAGGCCAGAGGTCTTAAAAGCACCTTGGATCCCACAATTTTTGAGAAATTGGTAATAAGAGGGGACAAAGCCCAAAGGAGAGGAGCACGGCTGCAGAGCGAGCTCAGTAGTTATCAGCACCGCTCACTGGTCCACACCCCGATAGTGCCGGGCCAGCTGGCCGGCGTTCAGCCCTGAGAGCCGCCCGCGGCACGCGCAGCCCTGCCCGGGCTAAACGGGGTGGATGGGGAGGCACCGCCGGGGCACCCAACACTGCGGCTTCCAGGTCACGGGCCGGGCTATGGCGTGGAAGGTCGCACTGGGTGGATGATGGCTGTACTGTCATCGCTCCAAGCGGGAGTGGCCCTGGAGAGCCAGGGAAATGGGGAGCCTGCAGAGAGTATTGCCACGATGGTGGTAAGGTGTGGTAAATATCCCCAGGGAACGTGGCTTCCCCCAGCTCTGTTTATGGCTCACCTCATGGTTTAACTTGGAAAACAGTGACTGTTTCTTACTCATTACATGTTTGGTTTTGTGATAAAAGTAGCATTAGATGGGCACTGTAATTCAATTAAAAAAATGCTGAAAAACAATATTAGAGGGCAGTAGATTCACGTTAGTACATGTGGTATGGCAGAAGACTGTCTACTTGTAAGCTCCTGATCCTGCTGATGTTGATCAGGGATGTAAACAGGAAACCTCGTGCATGCTTCCACAATAAATACTGCTATTTGACCTGAAGAAGGGCTTCTGTTTTGTTTTGTTTGTTTTTTTTTTTCCCCCCCAGTAAATAGAATTACCTCAGTTTAGGAACGTTTGCTGTGAGATCATACCTCCCTCAGCGGTCCTGAGCGTGAGGTAAAACCAACACAGAGCTTTTATTGTCGCAGATAAGAGGCCTCTGATAGCTCCCCTCCAGATCACGCCGCTCCCTGCCTTGTTCTCGTACCGCAGGAGGTGCCCGTGCACAGGCAGATGCGGCCCTCAGGTTTTTGCCCCGGGCTGCGAAGCGCTCTCCGAGGGCAGCGGCCTCCCGCTGCCGCGCCCCT
>NW_020799117.1:5097862-5100390 GCF_003259725.1 Athene cunicularia | reverse complement strand
GGGGGGCTGCTCCGAGCGCCCGGCTGCGTGCCCGGTCAGCCTGGGTCCGAGGCGGAGGCAGCCCCGGCCGTCCTTTCCGTCTTTCTGCCCCTGCGGGCGGTGGCAGCTGCCTTGGTGGAGGCCACAGGCCTGTTCAACAATATTTTAAAGCCAGCAAGGAGTCTCAAAGCAATACGTGCAGCAAAGATCATCCCAACCAAGAAGGCAGGTGTAAGTCAGCAATTATATACGGGGCTTTAGCAGCGAGCTGGTCAGTCGGCTGCCTACCTGTGTCATGTCCACTACAGATAGAGAAACACCTTGGGCTGTGAGCGTGGAGGCAAAGAGAAAAGGGGAAAAAGAAGGTCGTAAGTGGTCAAAAGTCTGTCAGAAACCCACCTGCAGTAGTTCTGCTGCTCACAGAATAATTCTGTATCCTTGCTGATGGCCTGATCTGCTCAGTTAGAAAACTGTCACTTTGTCTCGAGTCCATAAATATCGGAATTAACTAACAATTGAGAAATACAATGAGGCTTACAGGTGGGATAGATACAAGTACTAAGTCCCACACCACATTCTTCATGCATGAGAATACAGATTTTGGGTTTGCTGGAACGCAGGGTTGGTGGATGGAGAATGTGGGAGTGCAGTGAGCCTGGCTTGCTCGTGCTCATAGGAAAAAGTATGAAACTCTCATACACTGAGTTATTTAGCGAAATATTAGAAGTAGAATAGTTTACATTTTATGAATGACTAACAACTTGCAGGCTGGGCGATGAGTGGATGGAGAGCAGCCCTGTGGAAAAGGACATGAGGGTATTAATGGATTGAAAACTGACTGTGAGCCAGCAATGTGCACTCACAGCCCGGGAAGCCAGCCGTGTCCTGGGCTGCACCCAGAGCAGGGTGGGCAGCAGGGCGAGGAGGGGGATTCTCCCCCTCTGCTCTTCTCTTGTGAGACCCCCCCTGCAGTGCTGTGTCCAGCTCTGGGGGCACCAACATCAGAAGGACCTGCTCGAGCGGGGCTGGAGGAGGCCATGAAGATGCTCGAGGGCTGGAGCACCCCCTGTGAGGACAGGCTGAGAGTTGGGGGGTTCAGCTGGAGAAGAGAAGGCTCCAGGGAGACCTTAGAGAGGCCTCCCAGTACTTAAAGGGGGGTACAGGAAGGGTGGTGAGCAACTCTATCACGAGGTGTAGGGATAGGAAGAGAAGATAGGAAGTTAAAGGGGGAAGCTTGAGATTAGATGTAAGGAAGAAATTCTTTGCTGTGAGGGTGGTGAGGCCCTGGCACAGGTTGCCCAGAGAAGCTGTGGCTGCCCCCTCCCTGGAAGGGTTCAAGGCCGGGTTGGACGGGGCTTTGGGCAACCTGGGCTGGTGGAAGGTGTCCCTGCATGGCTGGGGGGCTGGAACTAGAAGATGTTTAACATCCCTTCCAACCCAAACCATTTTATGATTCTATGATTTAATTGTGGGCTTATTTTCCACAAAATGTTACTGCACTGAAAATGGGAGTGTGAACTACAGACTACTAGTCTGGAGAAAATCTCAGGTGGATTTTGTGAAGTGGGGGTGACCCTCTCCATTCCTAGAGTACATGGTAAATGTCACTGTACATGGCTGTGCTGTAGACAAACTCCAAATATCACAAACTGGTGTCGTTGCAGTACGAAGGGGCATGTGAATTCCTCGTTTAAGAAGCCAAGATGCAGATGTTAATGCCTGAACCTCAGATTTTTGTGGAAAGAACTCTGGCCCTCATCAAACCAGATGTTGTTGACAAAGAAGAAGAAATAGAGGATCTCATTCTTCGATCGGGATTCCTGATCATTCAGGTAACAGGCTGTGCTCCAGAGAAAGTAACAGCATTTATAAATCAGAATAATATTTATCTTAACTTTCAGCAGTCAAGCCAGTAACTAAAAGCTAGTGCATCCAAAAAAGCAATTTATATTTCTCATATGTCATCAACCACCGCTGCCAGATACTGTAGGGATACATTTTGTTGGTGAATGGGATGGAACAGAACAGCCCAACTATTTTGCTGACCACAGGAAAACACAGACTTTGTTAATAAACTCGGATTTAGCAAACATATGTAGCAGATCCGTGGACTCTCCGCAGTAAGTCTTTGGAGAGCTGGGAAGTGCATCGTTCTGGTATCACAGAGCATGCATTTGCCAAGTGGATACTTGGAGAGTTAATTGGATTGGACAGCTGGCTAGTTGTGGTCTGACTTATTTTTTCTTTCCACTGTTTTTAATGTATATGGATGAATATTTAATTTAAATAGGCCTGACTGCTTGGGCTTTTATATTTTGGAGCTGGCGTGATGGCCATGGGAATGTTGCCTTCAGCACCCGTGTCAGACCCTGTCTGGGCGAGGCTCTAGAATGTGCTTTTCAGCAGGGATTGCATTGAGAAAATTTGTTGTTAGCTAATAAGAAACGTCTTCGCTCAGTTCTCTTCCGGGGCTCTTTATACACTTGCTCCAGAAGAGCATGTGAAAAAAAAAATATTACGGTAAGTCAGAATCTGGGAAAAAAAAAAAA
>NW_020799117.1:5043599-5097812 GCF_003259725.1 Athene cunicularia | reverse complement strand
CGCCGCCATGGCACTCACCGTCCCGCTCCGCCGCCTCCTCCCGCCCCGCGGCAGCGCCCTTGGCCTTGCTCGCCGGTTCTGTAACACGAGCGAGCGATGACTGCGCTTCTACATACGATTCTAAGTGCTTTTTGTGGGTTTTTTCCCCCCCGGAAATTTAGTAATTTTTTTCTTATTCTTGTCAATACCTCTTTTCCAAGTTTTTGTTTGTTTGCTTGTTTTTTTTTTAAATTTCCTCCTTTACCTTTCTGGTTGTTTTATTTATACAAAATCTATCATAAAATGACATCAATTAGATTTTTTTTGATTTTTTTTTTTTAATGACAAGATGTTTATAACATCTTCTGGTGCCTCCAACTTGGCACCAAAGTTATTAGAAATGTGAATTTGTGGTACTCGTGTGTTGCATAAGTTTGGGCCCAAACAATGCACTTCAACAATTTATTTCTTTCCTTGACTGCCCTGTGCCTTCTGATAACCTCCCAAACTTGTCCTGATACTGGTCACCTGCAGGCTAGGCAGCTATTGTGAGAATCATAAAGCATAAGTACAGAATGAAAAGTAGAACAATTGCATAATTAACGGTGTGGGCTGAAGAGAAAATTGTTTAAAAGTAGAACATTATGCTACGGCAGCTGAATAATTAAATCCTTCCCTTGTAATGCTCTTCTCTTTTTCCGTACGGTGCCCTGTCAGTACAGAAAGTCACCCAGCAGTTCTGAAATGCTGTAGGTGCACAGGCTAAAATCACATCTTACTCAAGTGGCCTGTTTGTCTGAGTAATTAACTGAGAAAACTCTTCCTCTTTGTTACTCTGTATCTCAGGATCAGAGCTGGGAGAATCAGATTAGCCTGGGAAGTTACTCCATGCCTCTTCTGAGCTTGAAGATAGGACTGCTGCAGAGGACTGTATCCTATCTGAGGTAGCAAGCTATCTTAATTTAGCAAGCTTTTTTTTTAATTCTTTTTTTTTTGTTATTTCTTTTTCTTTTTACACTTTATAGAAACGGAAGCTCCAGTTAAGCCCAGAGCAATGTAGCAACTTCTACGCAGACCAATATGGAAAAGTGTTTTTTCCCAATTTAACAGCCTATATGAGTTCTGGACCTTTAGTCGCTATGGTTCTTGCCAGACATTGTGCAGTCTCCTACTGGAAGGAATTGCTTGGACCATCAAACAGCATAAAAGCTAGGAGAACTCACCCTCACAGGTAATGCCCTGATTGGCCTTGGTAAAATCAGTAGGATTTTGTCTTTCTCTTGAGACCAGAAATTACCTTATTTTTTTTGTTTGTTTGTGTTTGGCTTTTGTTGTTGTTGTTGTTGTTTTGTTTTGTTTTTTGTTTCTTCTTTTACAATAGAAATACAAATTTGGAGTGGCCTGTTATCTCTTCAATTTTGTGTAACATGGCTCTTCACCTTTGTTTTTTTACTATGTAACATCCATTTTATGGAGAATGCTGAGTGCATGAACATAAATTTTAGGTAGCTACATATATTTCTGAAAAACAAAATCAAGCCAATACCTTATTAATTAGTCCATTTATACTGCTTTTATATGGTCTCAGACTGTAGAGACTTGGAAGGGATTTGCAGTTGCCTACCAAGCAGTTTTTTCTCTTGTTCTTAGCTTAAGAGCAATCTATGGGACTGATGATCTGAGGAATGCGCTTCATGGCAGTGTCAGCATTTTATCAGCAGAAAGAGAAATTCAATTCATGTTTCCAGAAGGTAAAATGATGCAAATAATACATTGCCAACCTTTGGGAGGATAGTGTCATTCCCTGTTATTACTTGTCTCTGTCCAGACTCTAGATACAATTGAATTTAGAAAGGGTTGGGTTTGTTTGCTTTATGAGAATGTGAATCTTTTTACGTGTAAGCTGATATTTTCTGGTATGAAAGGCATACCAAAATGTATCTGGAGAGCCATTATAGTTACAGGGATTGCTTCTACTTTTTAAACTCTGTGGTCTGGGAATTGGAGCAGACAAAGCTAGTAAATGAGAGGAAATACAAAACTATTACACTCCGACATGTCCTTCTGGCACTGTCAGCCCCGAGGACTCCCGTTGGTATGAGAAGATTCACTCTCTTGGGCTCAGGTTGAGTAATTCCTGTTCAACAGCAGCTGGATGCTCACATAAGAGTGCAATTCCAAAGTTAAGTGCCAGAGAAATGAGTCGTAGAACCTGGAAAGAGTGGGAGAGGATTTCCTGTTTGTGATCTAGCAGTTGAAAGATGGCTTTGCTCTTTGACAGAAAGATGCAAGGGAAACTGCTAGAAAAAAAAATGTCTGGTTTTGTCAATCGTATCAGTTTGTTTAATAAAAGATATTGCACTTCCCTACAAACCCTACCCATTGTAAACCATGTCTCTTCTCCTCACCCTAATGACAAAGCAGGACTTAAGGTGAGATTTTGAGGGTCTTCAGAAATC
This sequence comes from Athene cunicularia, assembly GCF_003259725.1. NCBI lineage: Eukaryota > Metazoa > Chordata > Aves > Strigiformes > Strigidae > Athene > Athene cunicularia. Next base: position 5,095,374 of record NW_020799117.1, on the reverse strand, counting down.
AGCTTTGCACTGCAAGAAGAAAGTACTAAACATGGGGTACATTGTTTATGTCCTGCCCCCAGTGCATCTTCAAGGATACAGGTTTTCCCCAGATGATCTGATTTCCTCCCCTTTCATAATTGGCTATAATTAGTAAGATTACCTCAGGGATGTTGTAAAAGGGTTTAAGTAGTTTCTTTGCAGTTTATTGTGGGAGAAGCTATGAAAACCATTATGTATTATTAACTTATTAAGGAAAACAGCAGCTCATGTATAAACAACATTTGAAATAGTGCTCTTTTTAAAATCACAAGCTGCTTTCCAACACCTGTGGTTATTCTTTACAGTGATTTTGGAGCCAATTCCAGCTGGACAAAGAGCTAGGGATTACTTGAACCTTTATGTAAAGCCAACATTACTAGCAGGGCTCACTGCGCTCTGTAAAGAGAAGCCAGCAGATCCAATGGTACGTACAGTATATCTGTGTTGTATGCTTTGTGGTACAGTTACTTCATATTAGTAAAGTCCCTGTATATAGGAAAACTACTCTTTTGTTAAACAGCTGTGCTGTTTTAGCTGTCAGCTAATGAACTAATCAGATAGCATTTGCCTTTTGAGGCATTGATTTGTTAACACATGAAATAAGGGCCAGGACTAAATGAAATCAGCCTTGATGAAATGACAGGTTTTTTTAGGTGACTTCTATAAAACTCTTTCTCACACGTAGTTGTTACAGATGGCTGGAAAGGTAAATGAGTACTATCATATAATGTTAAATATCAGTTTTTACTGTTTCTGAGGTGAGTTTGAGATGAAATAGCTCTCATACAATAGATGCTAAATGAAATTAGATGTTAATCATACTGGTAGTAGTTACATAGTTGAGTAAAATACAGTTCTTAGTGTAAGGCTGTCTGTATTTTGTCGTTGTTATGTTTATTTAAATGAATATTATAAATCTTTCTTTAGGATAAGCTATTCTTTTGACTGTGCAGCATTGATTAGCATTTACGTGGGTTGTTCCACAGTTCACCAGGAAAATGAATTATGATTATTTTGAGTGAAACCAATCTTGAATAGTCAAACTGATCTACGGAAAATTCTTCTCTTGTGACTCCTCTCTAGTTATCAAGTTGATGCATCTTGCCCTTCTCTCACATAATATTCCTTTTAACTATGGATGTCATTCAAATCACAGTTCTTTGTGGAAAGACTAGTGTTAATTTCCTGTTGTTTTTTGTGGTGGTGGGCTTTTTTAATCCCTATGCAAAATGAGCTTGCTTTCATCTGGAAAAATATGGTAAATGTTTTTTGTATTCTTAAAGCTCAAAGTTGTTCGCACTAGTACTTTAAGAATGCAGATAATTAATCAGTGTGACAATTTACTGGCAGTTGTGGTGGATTCTACATCATTATCAGGTTTTTAATCAACATGGCATTTTTCTGAAAGATACACTTCAGAAAAAAGGCCTACAAAATAATTCAGAGGTGTTTCTAATGAGCTATGTGATATACATGGGGTCAGATTAAATGTACTGTGATTGTTCCAGCTTTATAACCTGTCCATTTCATCTGTATGTCTGGTACTGTTACCATAGAAATCTAGAAAACAGAGATGAAGAAGTCTTTTCATCCATCCCTTTGCCTAGGGCCAGACCAATTGTATCTACCCATTCCTAACGGATGTTTGTCTGGACTGTTCTTTAGCACTCCACGTGATGGAGAATCTACAGTCTCCCTAGGCAATCTGTTTCACTGCTTAATTACACTTAGTTGAAAAGCTTTCACTAAAAGTTAGCCTAAATCTCCTGTACTCCCAATTTCTAGCCCATTACTTGTTTTTTTCTTTTTACTATCCCCAGAGGACATTGGAGGCAATGTACTATCTTTTCTTTTTTTTTTTTTTCCAGCAACATATAGCATATTTGAAGAGCATTACCATCTTTTTTTCCCTTCAGTCATCTTTTCACTATATTAAAAACTATCTTTTTAGCTCTTACCTTATAAGTCACATTTATTTGGTTTTGCTTCCAGTTAATATCTACATTCTAAGTACAATTTTCTAGCCAGCGGTGTGGTAACTAATAGTAACTTCAAGATCATACTTTCCTTCCTTGCTTGTAAGAAACCCATAAAGCTATATGAAGCACTGTCAATAGCTTTACCAAAATGAAAACATAGTATTTGTTGCTTCTTCCCTGTCCATAACGCGTGACCTTGTAACAGAAGGAAAATAACGTTGATTTGATAAAACTTCTTTTCAGAAATATATGTTGGCTGTTGTTTTTCAATTTGTTATCTGCTAGGTGACTTACAGGGAGACTGATGGAATGAAATTTTTTTTTTCTAATATCCTTCCAGAAGCAGAACTAAAGTTGGGGTGATTTAGCTCTGGGGGTTTTTTCTTTCTTTTTCTTTTTTTTTTTTTTTCCTTTCTGAAGATGGCATCAGAAACTATCTGTTCACTCAGAAATACTAGCAGCAGAAAGGTTGTCTCAGCCAGTTCCCTAAGTAAATTTTATTTGAGCCTGATAAATTTTATCAGTCTCAAAGGATTTAAAATTTTCTCATTTTCCCAAGTGGTCTTTCCGAGGGATTTTTGTGTTTGGGGCTTTTTGGGGGGAGGGTTGTTTGTTTGCTTTCCATTTCTGTCTTGAGTACTTACTCTTCTGCTATTGCTGACTAACCTGTGAGGATTGTTGTAGTGCTCTGCGTGTTGTCTCTTTTTTTGCAAACCAACCTTTTGTACCTCGTAATAAAAGGAGAGTGTTGCTTACCTTTCTGGTCTACTATTCTATCTTTTCTTTCACTTCACAGTATGGTATGAAGTTTGTTGTACTTAGCATTCCAGAAACTAATCGTCAACAGCCTTGTGAAGTAATTAAGGATGTGTAAAAACTTCTCTTTACAAGTGGAGAAATCCAGGTGAAGGGTTAATTTGCCTAAGGCCAGGCCAACGCATTGGCAGAAGAAGTTAGGACTCGAGGCATACCTCCCACATTCTTATTTAAGTACAATTTGCTGGAAAATTTACAAGATTAATTTCAAAACTTAACCATGTTTTGTTTTTAAGTTTTAGGTACTGTAAGGTGATTTCAGTGCAGAAGACTGGCACTTTTAATGAATGATTACTAGATAAAGTATCTCCAAGTGTAGTCAGGAGTAATATCTCATTAAGCAGTTTCATGCATATTGTACAGCCTCATTCCAAAACAGAGTTTTCTGGATTATTTGCAGTATGGCTTAAATGATTTTAAACATACACAGAGATAGACAGTGCTGGGAAAAGTTGTCTTCTGAAGGTCAGTGTGAATTGTTCAAAAGCAATATAAGCTGTGAAGATTTAAAAGAACATTTAGAAAATCCAGGTTATTTGTATGTCCGTTTTTTCTGAAAGGTGTTGGTTTTGCAGCACAGTAGGAGAGAATGTATCAGAGGTTTCAAATAATTCTTTTAATATTCTCCCATACACTTAATGGAAAACGACAGAAAACTGAAAATGTTTGGGTTTTTTTTGTTCCACAGATTTGGCTTGCTGACTGGTTGATTGAACACAATCCTAATAAACCTAGGGTACAACATCAGATCACTGAAGAAGAGCATCAGGGGTGAGAGCTCAGAGGAAATCATCTCAAGCATTCTAAGTTACAGATATATATTATCCTTTTCAGTGTATCCCTTGGCTATGTAATCAATATTATCTGAAGTAAATGTTATTGTCATAACTGCGTGTGTCTTCATGGGATAAATAACCTTACACTTAACCAGGATTTAATAGTTCTAGTAGCTTTTCTATTGACAAAGTGAATGTAGAATTACATGATAAATTTATGGTGTAAGGTAACTAGAAAAAGACAAAATTCCCATCAGGTGTGACTTAACTGCTATTTTCTTCATTTATCTTGGTTTGGCTCTCTGGAAAGAACAAAATTATTTACACCAGTGCAGATTCTCAAATGGCATACAGCTGGCCTGTGCTTTGTGAAACTGAGAGCTGTGTTTCAGCAAAATTATAAGAGGACACAATTTCCATTATGAGGGCAGGTACTTGGATGTAACTTAGAAAACAGTTACTGGAGGCATATTAGCAACTTTAGAATTTTAATTGCTGATTGTATCACCGAACTGAGGTCACTCCTGAAGATGATTCACTTGATTGAGCCTGATGTATTTTGAAAGAATGTAATCTGAAGGATTTATTTGAAGGCATGTTGAATGTAACTTTCCCATCTCAGTAGCGAAAGACACAGTGATTATAAATCAGTCTTTGATTTTCATTAGAAGCCACAGGAAGGTGTATTTTAGTCAAGGACTAATGCTGTCTTTCAACATTTGTTTGAAAGAAAGGTGCTTAATGGGAACAGCTCACCTTAAGGGTGCTTCTGTGTTCTGCTCTTAAAAGGTATGTTGATTTCTGTTGTTTTCCTTGTATTGTTGTTTTCCCTTGAACTTTGATGTGTTGTACTTGAGAATTTCAAGAGAATGGGTTAGGGGCCATGCTATTCAACAGCCAATGGGTCAATCCTGCACTATTACCTTTTCTAAAGTAACTGAGCTGGTTTGGGGGGGGCATAGGATTTTTAAATTTTCTTAAGAGCCGTACTTGCACTGCTCACTTCAAGCTTTGCATCTTATGGTTTGACTGGCAAGGGTGGAGAAAACAATCTCATTTTCACAACTCTGAAATATTAGTATGCTTGACTAATACTAAGCAACAAGCAATTTCATAATTTGTTTCATGAAAAAACTTGCTCTCCCAACTTGAGTAATTACCAGAAACATAAGTCATTTGTCTGTAACATTAAACTTTTAAGTTAATTGTTTATCGTCTCACTGGAATAAACCACTACTGCCAGCCCAGAGAATAAACATTTAGAAAACCGATCCCTACAGTACTGAGACAAAAATCTTGAGACTTCTAAGAGAAGAAAAAAAAGAAAGGCAAGCCCAAGCCCTCAAATATGAAGAAATAAATATGAGGTGGCTAGAAATACAGCAAACAGTTCTGTTTACAACTAATTTACTTTGCCTATAATTATTGTCCCCATACATGTCTAATTGCTCCAATTCCAGGATAGTCGTGCTTTGTGGTTTCCTGTCAGCCAAACCAAAAATTTCTTTTTTGAAGGTGTCAGAAACTAAAATCCAGTGAATTCACAAGACGTTGTCCTGTATTCTATAAGTTACTATGGTATTTCATTCCTTATTTTGATGTGATGCTGCTTGACAATAAATACGTACTTTGTGTCACTGCTGGAGTTTTCAGTTTTGCTTTTGTGATAGACCTGTGTTATACTGTCCCTATAGTAGATAATAACTTCCACAGAGAGTATGCGGGTCCTTACCAGGAGGAAGCGCAAAAGCAGCTGATGTTACAAATTTACCTTTATAACCCATGCAATATAAAATTTCAGTCATTCAAGTGTATGTCTACCATAGATTTATTCTCTAATATTAGAGCCAACACCTTCCATTGCTGACTGGTGTTCACTTCCATTTTTCTAAGGGAAAGGTAGAAAGAGAGAAGATACCTTCATCCCTTGGGTGCCACCCTGACTGTATCTGTGCACCTAGGACAGGTATTGATCAGCAAATCTCACAGCTGAGTTCTTGAGGAACCTGCAATAAGTAGGATGTGGGCAGAAGGTCAGTCCTGGGTATGCAAAATGGACAACAGCCTGGTCCCCTGGGGGAGCTGTGACACCACAGGAGAGGCTGTTGGAACGTGCTGCTTACATTTCTGTTGGTCTTTAGGTTTTTATTTGACTCGGAGTGGTATAGGCTTGGCCAGTGTTATAAATCCATATCATAGAAAACGTAGGTTTGGAAAAGCTGAAAGGCGTCTTACTATTTGGTGTCAGCAAGGTAAGCTGCTCTCTGTGGGAATGAGTGACCTGTCTTCCCTCTGTCGAGTCAAAATAATTACTTTGCCTATTGAGTTTTATTGGGTATTTTTAACTTTGAGGAAGTTCATTTTAGTTTTACTGCCTGAGTGCTGGAATAGAGCTATGTCCATAAAACCAGCAGTTCAGTCTGTTTCCCATAATTCTGTTTTTTTCAACGGACTTTCTCCTGGAACTTTGCTTATCGTATGCTTGCTATCACCTGCACTGGAAGTTATTCTTGGAACTATACAGATTGAGCTAGTCTGAAGCATATGATTGTTCAGCCTTCCTGTGTCATAAGGGATTTATTATCTTTCAGAGCCGTTAAACTGCCAGGAACCTTGCACATGCTTTAAAAACAGCAGAAACCTCAATCAAAGCCAGTTCCCCATGGCCTGCAGAAGTCAGAGCATTCCAGCATGCGGAGCTTCAGAAATGAGTTGCTGTTCAGAGCTTAGGACTTCCATTCAGCAACTTCAAGGGAAAAAAAAAAAAGTGTTACATGGAGATCTGCAAACCCTCGTCTTCCTCTCTTCTTCTCCTATGTGAGAATTTATCCCTTCCTTTGTTCAAGCTATTAATCTTGTCCTTTAAACAACAATTTATTGGTGATAAACTGGTGGATGTTTGTCTCATGGCACTATATATGAAAGGAAGGAGTGACTGGAACTTTTTTCAGTGTCATATTGGAATGACAGATTCTATTTAAAGACACAAGGGTCATAGTTAATTTTGTTTAAATTGGAGCAGTCAGTTCAAGATAATTCATGTTATTCTGGACAGTAAATGTTGGTTGGTTTGGTGCTACCCAACAACAGTGCATCCTCTGAAAATACTACAGTTTTTCAATTTCCTTTTTAAATAAAATCTGAAGAGTAATTATTTGCATTTCGTTGGGAAGAGAGACTCTGCACATCATAAAAAGGTAACTTGCAATTCGTTCTGCAGGACTGTTACCTTTTAGAAGCCAGACAGTAGATTTATTCTTGGACTAGAAATAGGACTTCAGTCCTCTCTACCTGCTGCTTTACTTGACTCAAGGAGACGTAGCTCAAACCAGCATGGCAATATTGCAAGGACCATCGAAGGAAACAGGCACTTTCTTGTTCTGTTAGTGAAATGGAAAAAATCTGCTATCTTTTGGATGGTCAATCAAGAGCAGCTGCCTGTACCTAGAGATCTTCCGTAGTCTGGATGAGCTCCTCTGGGTGTGGAGTGTGTCAGCAGCATGACTGATGTGTTGAGTCTCCTTGGGAGGATGCCTGTCAAATTATTGTTATGCTGCCTCCTGCCAAGGGATGGTGGAGATGCTGCCATAAGCTCAGGGGAGAGCCTATTGTTGGTCTTCGGAGCCAGAAATGAGGCATTGTTGTAAGATGAAGCAGTTGCTGGGAGAAGGCGGCAGCCTGCAGACAAGTGGGTGAATGATACTCTAATAATGATAACACTGAAGGATTAAGAATTCTCTTCAGTTTACTGCTTGTGAGTGTTTTACAGCTGAGGGAGGTGATGCTTTCATATGAAGTACTTCATGTAGTGCCTTGCTGGGTATGCTTGCATTCATCTTGTATGGCATCTTATTTGTCCCCTGAGAACACCTGACTGACTCTTTCTTGCTTAGCTGTGGTACTATTCTGAAGCATGATTATTTAAAAAAAAAAAAAAGAATCAACAACACTGGTACCATATTCTTTACCATCATATTTATTTTAAAATCTTCTCACCTGGGATCTCTGAGTCAGCCTGGATGGATCCTCTGTATTACTAGAGAGAATTGTGAAAGGCAGTTGGGTGCAGTCGGTCAACCCCAGACTGCCTGGGTGAGGAATCAGATGAAGTCACCTGAAATTCCAGGGAATTTTTATGTGCAAGAACCTAATCTGGTTCTAAATACTCTTAGCTCTACTAAACTACTCTGCAAACCACTGGTGCTTCTTTATAACCTACTTATAGTCAACACCTAAACTCTCATTTCCTTGCAAGGGAACAGTTGTTTTTTTGTTATGTTTCCAGAATCTGCACTCACTGTCAGATTAGGAAATCCTGCACTTCCAAAAGCAACATCTTACTGCTTTGCTGGCTATTGGTTCTTATCTCTTTTAGGTGTTGTAAAGTTTTTTTTTTTTTCTTACTGGGTGGCATTCCTGTGGCAGTGTGAATGACAGCAATGTTTTGTACGTATTTAGTTTTGTGTCAGGCCTTGTCTCGCTATGTGAGAAAATTCCCAGGAGTATTTAACGTACGCGTGCGGATAAATCTCCTGCGTGCCCCATAAAGTACTTTACTAAGGGCCAATATAAAGTGGTCATTACAGGGCGATGTTTAAACTTCTGAGATTAACACAGTCTCTCAATTGCACTTACTTATTTTTATAATGTGTAATTAAGCAACTGGACTGTGAAAAGTTATGGCATAGCAAGGTCTTCTTAAAAACAGTGGTTCCAACTGTGCCTTCAGTTTGCTTCGTTGTAAATTCGGAACATTTCCATTCTCTTAGTTAAAAGAAAGAAGGAGAATCGGATCATTTCTGGGGGCTGCTCAGATGGGCGTACTTCTGAAATGTATTGTCAGATATTGGCGTGGCACATTATCTGCTCCTGTTGAAAGCAAAGAGTTTGTGCCAGATTTCTCTGGAGCCAGATTTGGACAATACTGTTTTCTGCACACAGAATGCTTTGTCGTTTGCCATTTTGTTAAGGGAGTTGTGCAATGATATTTTTGCCTGGGCAATGAAAGTTTGATCAAGCCTCTGGTTGAAAACCAGATGCTTTTTTCTGTGTCTGCCACACATTTAGATGGCCGTGAGATTGTTCCCTGCTACTTACTACTTCCAACTGAACTCTCCCATGAGGCTATTGCAGAATATTTTTTTTTTCTTTAGAGGTCTTCCATGTAAATACTGAATTGACCAGCAAAGTTTTGACCGTGACTGTCTTTGTTTTGCAAAGTTCTCTAGTAAACAGGCACCACGCTGGCTTCCCTGAATAGCACCACCAGTGCAATTGAATGGGACCCACAAAGGCGTAGGAAATGAAACGTCCATTCAATTTCCTATTCATGTAAGTGATAGTTTATCATACTGATTATTAGCTTCATGTAGTTAGGATCTGTGATGGTTCTTAAGCCTTTTATTACTTTTTTTTTTTTTTTTTTTTTTTTTTTTTTTTTAATGAACTGCAATAAAACATTGCCTCGCCTGAGCTCTGACTCAGTGTTGAGGCATTCTCCAAACTTAATGTTATAATTGCTATTAGTTTATCATTACCTACGGCAAAGAATGTCACCACACTTCAAAGCAGCCATCATATATCTTTACCAGTTGCTCATTCTTTCTGCAAAATGTTCATTTCTAAGACTACATGCAACTCCTGGAATGAACCATTTTAAGTAATCCATAAACATAGTTTCAATGATACGTGGTTTCTTTGTAGCATCTCTCCTCAGTAGATGAGGCAGTGCTCTGCAAAGGAACCAGCGGTACACACACAGTGCAAGTGTGAAGGTCAGGGACAGGGAAGGGAAATTACTCCTCTCATGTCAGCCTTTGGAGCAGCAGCGGGATCAAGAATAAAACCCATCTCTCTTTAGTTACAGCTTCGTGTCGTATCAGCTGAGCAGTATGTCAGTATATCTCTTCAGTACAGAAACGCCTGCTTGTAGTTAAGGAGGTTTGGCACCATGTGCTGGATCAGTAGCCCAATCTAATGTCCTCTGAGTTAACATGGAGGAATTCTCTTCACTGTCTTTTTTTGGAACAGAACACAAGTTAAGGCTCCTGGACTCTTAATTCAGGCTTGTCCACCAGTCTTCTGTGTGCCCAACATCTCAATTTTCCCATCTGAACATGGGCAAAGATTCACCTGATCGTCCAGTACCTCATGGTCTGCTAGGCTGAACAGACCATTTCTTGGAGCATTAGTGCTCACACACCTCTTGCTTGCACTAGATTTTGGAGTGGAAATATGGGTAATTGCACAAGCAGATGGTTACTGCGTATGCACTGCTGGGATCTGCACGTTTCAATACCTACTTGTACGTAGGAATGGTGAGTTTAACACCTGTGTTCTCAAGGTCTGCCCAGTCGTTTGGTGCTTGGTTCATTTGGCACATCATGTTTTGAAATGTTTCTTTGGAGACAGTGACTGTTACCTGAATGTGTGGAGAATTTCTCTGTGTGTGGTATGATGCTTTAATGAAGCAAGCTGCTGTCGCTGTAGTAATGCCTGTTACAAGTCCGTTAATGACTTCTGGACTTCCTAAATCAGTGATCAGAAATTAGTGGCCAGTTTAAGGCCAGCCAAAGCTTATTTTTAAAAATAACAAAGATTGCAGAATAACCTTAAAGAATATAAGAATGTCTTAAGGAAAAGGTGGCATTTTAGCATGTTTCTTGCTAGGGCACTGCAGTAACAGTTACATGTAAATTCAGCTTAGTGGGAATAAATTGGAGCCAAAACATTTCGACTGAAAATAGTCATAAGAAAACTTTTATGTAACACAGCTGTGGGAGAGGGAAGTTGGGGAGCTGTAATGGTGAGGGAGAAGTCATGTTTCATCGGTGGAAGTGAAAACGAGCAGAGCTGGTGTAGTTCTGGTGTCGTGTCTGTATTGAACTGGCAGGTTTGGAGTGCAGCTCCGAGGCTGGAGTCATTCAGCTCGAGCAATACAGGTGATTCTGTGACTGGGAGGATCCGCGTTTCTCTGCTCTAGCAGCACCTCCAACTGTTTTGTTTTCTGTTCTGTGTTGCTGTCTACAGCCACTAAAGGCAGTGATCCAGGAGGAAACCACACAGTGTGTCCACTTAGATTGTCTTTTGGAGCTGTGTAACAAAGAAGACAGGTAGAGAAAGGGCCAAATGAAGACAGGTGTGTTCCTCTTCTCTGCAAACTCAGCTTTTGCCACCTGTGTCTTCCTCTGTTCCTACAACACTGCAATAAAATGTTTCCCTATGCCTCCTCCTTGCAAATATTCCTACTGAACTCTGTTCAGCTCAGTGACGATCGCAGGGGTGTGTAGGCAGGACTGACCTGGACAGAGAGAGCAAAGACTGACAGACAATTAAATTTTCTAGCTATTTTTTCCTCCCTCTAACTGCTTTTTTTTTCTGGGTACAGTTGGTGTGACCTTCATGAGCTGACGTGAGGGAAAAGGGACAAGGCAAAGTGTATTTTTAAATGAACGGTTTTATATGTGCTTTTATAGATTTACTGCGGAAGATGATGTTGAACCACATCCTTAGGTACTATAATCTGGTGTAATTCTACTGAGGTGAATGCTGTTATGTCAACTTGGGTATGACCCGAGAACATAATGTCCTGACAGTATAAACTGGCAGCTTTTAATTTTCACTCCCTTGTACTGACAAGAAATTGGATCTCTATTTATCTATCCAGTTCCAACAAAAATTAACTGTTTCATTGTCCCCTAGTATTGATTTGTAGTTCTCCTACAGGTTTTCTTCCTTATGGTTGAGAAAGTTTCAACACAGAAGAATTTTCAGAAGTCACTATTTGTATGTGCCAACCCACCTGTGCCTGTGAAATAGCAGTACCTGGTGCCAGGTGGGTTTTCCAGAAATATAATTTGCTTTTTTTATGTGCACATATGTGTAACATTAAATTGTTTCTGGTCATGGAGGTTGTAGGATTTGCACACTGGTCCAGAGGTGACAGGTTGCTGATGGGAATTTGTTTGGAGGAAATCGTTATCTTCTAAAAGTTTCTTCTTACCTCGGTATATAGTGCAAGGGGAACATGTTGAGGCATGCTCTTTTCTGTTTGCTTTCAACAGAAATGGGAATTCTTTAGTTAAATACAAAAAAATGGAAATTTTCCTTTTTTGTCCCTCTGAAGTATGTTTAGATAACTGAAGCACATTCACACTTGGAGAGAGGGGCCTGTTTTGCAAGGGAAAACCAAAACATTCCAGTGCAGCTAATATTGCAGCTCCTCTGGTGTCTTAAGTTCAGGCCACAGCAGGGGGTGCAGACACCTAAGGGGAATGTGGCAACTTTCTGGATCTTTTCTTTGGAAGAATTAATAAGATGAGTCACAATTAACCCATTCAGCTAAATTAGTAAGGCTCTGGGAGATGAAAGAAGAGAAGGGGAGTCTATTAAAGTTGCAGTAGAGAGAGGCTGCTTTGGGGTAGTCTAACTCTGTGTGACTGGGCAGTCTTGTCCTTGCCATCAGTGCTGTTATACCTGACTTTCCTTTGTAGAAATCAAGATTTATTTTTTTTTTTTGGCATTGCTCTCTAGTTTCAAAGAGCTATTGCTTTTTTTGAATGACTGAGTACAGACAAATGTCCTGAGAAGGTATCTAGACCCTCACTTCGGAGGACCTGTGGTGCCCCCCACGTAAAGGGGGCTGTGCCTTGTGTGAACAGCTGATGGCCTGTCTTATTCTAGACTTCACTTTTCCTGACTTCTGTATCAGCTCTCTGATGTGCCAGCCGCACCCTAAGTTTATTTGACTGCCCGCTGCAGTGGATAGGGCTTTTTTCCCTGGCTGAAATCCTTCAAAAACTGATTCTGTGTCTGGGTTGGGTATTTTTGTTGTTTGTGTTGGTTTTTTTTTTTTTTCTGCTAAAGTAGTTAAAATTGTTTTTTCAATTAAATCGAGTCATCGCTTACTGATAGGCTCTGCTTCTGGTTTAGGCTTCTTGGTTCTAATGGTTTGTTCTGCAAAAAGTAAGTCTTTTTCTTACATCCCTTCAGGCCCCATCAATACATTTGTCTTTAATACTTCCCTTTTATACTTTTACTTTTTATACTTCACTTGCCAGAAGTGTAAATCTACTCCCTTTCTTACAACCTTCTCTTGTACATCCTTCCCTGAGATGTCCAAGCCTGATGTAATGATCTTTGATTATTCTGCTCTGGCACACCAGCGGGCTTCATCCAGGTATCCTGTGACACGGAGTGCATTACTCTCTAGGAAAAAGGGCTCTCCAGGGCAAGTATCAGTATGTTGGCACAAAATATTTTGTTCCTCTTACATAATTAATGTGAAAGGAGTGTTTTTAAGTATACTGGGTATGTGTAGGAACTTGAACAAGTACTTTTAAAAAAAATCAGTGGAAATAAACATAGCAGCAAAGCAATATGAAAACATATACCACTGCCAAAATGGATTACATGTGGTTTTCTGTCATACCATGTGACAGAGCCTGGGAAGCAGAGTGCCTGCTCCTCTGGACCATCAGCCAGGTTGTTGCTGAGATGTCCCTGAGATGCAGGGATGTTTTGAGATAGTAAGAAATTGAGGCCAGATCTGAGGATGTTGGGAGTCTTCTGACATCCTAAAAAGAACAAAATCGTAGTTGTGAGGAGGCCATCCAACTTATCCACAGCCTGGAGGTGTTTCCAGGTGACCTCTCAGGATTCCCAAAGCCTTGTTGCTGGTGGGGCAGAGGTGTGAGAAGCCAGAGTGGGGTGGCTCCAGGCCTTTGGCCTCCTGTCATCACTTCTTGCATCACAGCAAGTGCGTTCTAAAATTTCTAAGTGCGAATACAGGCTGCTGTGATTCTTTGCCAAGTGACTGCATTACTCACCTTTCCCGCAGCTGTTTGCATATTTGCATTGGTATTATTTGCATGTCATGCACTGCAGGCCTGTGGTGAAGTTAGAAATTTCTTTCTGTTGGAAACAGTTACCTCTTTTGTAAAAGAAGTTTGAAAGAAATATTGACAGGTGCCAAGAAATGCTAGGTGTTTAGAAAAAAATACATTAAAAAACTTGAAATGTAAAAACTGCACAGCATCAGCTACCTTAGCTGTGAAACCTGGAGTTTTTCTTAAATATAAATAGTGCTGAGGGCATTTCAGTGAAAGAACACTGTAATTTGTCATGGTGTGGCTTGCGATGGAAAGCACGACGTAGCAGCAGCAGTCGGGACCATAAAGTGCTGTCTTATCAGCTGGGCTGTCGTTAGGAAGTGAGGACTATTTCTAACCCAGATGAAATCTCTGGAGCAGTTCTTCCTCAGGGACTGGTGGTGGATTAGCAGTCAAACCTCTGAGGAACAGACTGAAAGCCAACGTGTCCATGGTGGTAGGGACACAGTTGAAATTAAGAGGACTAGCACAGCCAAACGTGTTTTGGTTTGGGGTTTTTTTAAGGGTTTTTGTTGGTTTTTACCATCAGACCTTTTCTGGCTTCATTTCTTTAGCTGTCTTGAGAAGCCATGTCTTTCAGCAAGCAGAGAAGTGTGTGTGTGTCTTACCTGGTATCTCAGAAAATAAGGATCTGTCTTTGGTCCATCACAGAAACAGCCACACGCTGGTGAGATGGGCGAGCTGGAGATTTCACGTCCCATCACTCGCTGCCCATCTCTGCAGCCGAGTGCTTGTGGAGAAGCACTCGATCATTAGACAGCCGCCGAGCGATGATTGATGGGCCTTCACTTGACAGAGCAGAGGACAATGCTGGGCTAAACCCCGGGAGCAGACCTGCCACTGCGGCTCTTCCCTCTTCACTTCCCAGACATCTGCGACCCCGGTGACAAGCTGCTGCTGTGAACGTAGCTCCTGTGGGGAACATTTTTCCAGCAAGTCTCCTTGTACCCTGTAAGCACTGATCTGCTTGTCTCAGCAGTGCTTCACTGCTTTCTGTTTTAATTTTTCCAGCGTTTGGGTCTTATTTTTTTTTTTTTTCCCTGTGAAAAAGTGTCTCAGGGGTGGAGATGTCTATGTGAAATGCTGCCCATCATTCAAAACACAGGCCAGGGTAGCGTTTGTTCCAAGGAGCAGCACCTGAAGGACAAGTCTGTTATTCCCTGACTCCCTAGTTGATACATTTTCCCAAAAGTCAGTAATCTCCAAGGAAGAAATGGCCTCTCTGGGAAAATAAAGCACGATATGTAAATTGCTTTAATGGGATGCTCTAATGCATTTATACCTCCTTAAAAGGAAACTAAACTGCATGCACAAAAATGATAGATGAGTTTATTTTCACATGTGGATTCAATAACCTACCACAATGTAACTGTGTTTTTAGAGCTAGAAAAAGTCTCCAGGAAAATAGTTCCCTGGAGTGAGGTCAGTGTCCGCTTACAGCTGAACTTCAAGGGAATGAGTTGAAGGGTTTTTGTCAGTGGTTAGCTTGGTTACGAGGCAGGATGGTTAATATGATACTGAACCAATCACGGTGATGTGGAAATTAATTACATCATCGTCACAGAGCAGAGAGAGTAGAAGTGCCCCAAAGACCATCTGGGTTTAAAACTGCTTGGCTTCCTGCTGGAAGGTGCTGATTGCCACTCTCAGTTCTCTTCATAGCACTGTTACTCTTCCCAAATATTTATTGGATCATAGCTGTAATTAAATTTGTGCTGGAAATGGACACTGCACCCCCTGCTTAGTTTCATGTGAAATGTGAGATCCTCTTCACTGAAGCAGAATGGTGGCAAATCCTTGGCCAGAGCAGCCCACTTTGGAAAGTGAGATAATCTGAAATGACCTAAATAAGACCCTCCCGTAGATATGACACTTGCTAGGTTAAAGCACAGGAAATTGTGAACTTTGGGCTCCATCCTGTTTGACCATTTACACTATCTCCTTATCAATGTACCTGGCCTGGCCCTGGGAAATTAGATGGTGTCTGGATACAAGAGGTACAATTTAGTGCTCCCAACTGCTTGAAAGGGACCGGACGGTGATTTGTGACCTCTCTGGCGATCGGAGAGATAAAGCTCTGCAGTGGGGATGTCCTCTGCCCTGCCACACATCCTGGCCAGAGCTGGCCCGGGCTCCCTGGGCATACCTTGGAGCTGGAGCAGAGTGAAGGCTCTGACCTGATCACTCCCAAATCCTGGGCTGTCTCAAATCTGGATTCAAGTCTCGCAGCCTGTAGTAGGTTGAGGGGGGGGAAGAAAAATGTGCTGCTGTCAAAAGCATATAGATGTTTCACAGGGAATTTAAATAGTAGGCTGGCTGGTAAAACAGAGGCTGACACTGCTACCTGAGATGACAGCCCCGGCACCCTGCAGGGGGAAAGCCCATGGGACATAAAGAACCAGGAGGATTAAGTAGTCTAAACCGTGAAGTACAACTGTGTTTGCCCTGGGATAAGCCATCCTGAGAGTCTCTTCCCAGCGCTCCTGTCCAGAATTGGCCGCTGCTGCTGCTGTGCCAGCAGAGGTGTCCCCCGGAGCCACGTTTGCAGCCAGCCACCGACTGGAATTACCTGCTCTCCAGACACCTGCGGTGCTGCTGCAATGCTGGGAATGCTTGGCACCTCGGGAGGTATTCAGGGCTGAGTTAATTTAATTATTCTCTTGCTTATTGCCTTCAAAATCCACTTAGTGATAGGGAGGAGGTGCCTTGTCCCTATCGTAGTTGATGGCAGCTGGCCAGCAGGAGCCTCTGCCTGGCAGGAGTGGGAGTGGAGAGCTGGGCCAGAGTAGGTTTAGCTTCAAGGCACTGGGCAAAAGATAAATAAAAAATATTGCGTTTAAAGCTGCCATCTATAGTCTTGACAAGTGATCCCTTAGAAATGTCCGGCCAGGAGCCATAGTGTTGTGAGTTAGAAAAGTCTGTGGAACTGGGAAGAAACGTGAGAACCGTTGTCCTTGCCCTTGCTTGTGTCTGACTGAACTGTCAGGCTTGATCTAAGTCAATAACAAAGTCCCACTGGCTTCACAACCCAACATTTCAGACCACGCGCCTCGTGGCGGGGCAGTTGGGGGCACTGGCAGCCAGACTGTGTGGTGGCACCTGGAGTGCAGCTGCAGTCCCAAGCAGAAGAGCTTGCAACCAGCAAACTCGGACCACGCATGGCCCGAGTTTGAGCCCAAATGCTTGTGCCTCTCCCCACTGTTTTACAGTCTTTCCACTAACCTCGTCATTATCATCTTTTATGGCATCCCATGAGCTATTGAAGGCATCAGAGGAGGAAATTAAGGGCCGTATACTGTCCAGGCTCTGTGGTTGTATGTCCCCTGACGAGCTATTCTCTGCTGGCTGTGCCCACAAGTGACTTCAATTAATGTTGCATGGGACACTGAAGAAAGACTAGAGAGAGGAAGAAAAGCTAAAATACTACTTGAGATCTTCCTCTTTATTTCTCACCATGCTCTTCTTGTAACCCTCTACACCCCTTTCTACAAGAGATTTAGACATTCTCTTTTATTTTCTGGCTGTCCCACGTGATCGCTACTCTTATTTGCATCCTAACTGCATTTGATGAACGTTTCCTAGCGTGGTCATCACTCTCTGCTCCTTACTGCACTTGGAGTTACCACCAACTCCTCCTCCTTTCCTCTGCATTTCAGACCCTCTGGAGGGGATGAGTTCGGGCCTAAGACCTGATAGAGGGTATCTTCTAAACACCAGAAATGTTTAGACTGAGTCCACTGTGGCTGGAAGTGCTCTTGTGGGAGGTTGTCCCAGCAGTCACCTCTGCACCTAAATAATAGTTTAGTTAGGAAACATGTCATCTTTCTCATTCTTAAATTATGGGCCACTGTGTATGTTTGGACGAAGGGAGAGAGGGATGTAAGAGGAAAAGAGGAGGAAGGAATTAATTTTGAAAGTACATTGCTAGTTACACTTACTTGATTTTCTCTAATCCATCAATCTTCTGTTATATTGCTCATCTCCTTGGGGCTTGTTTGAAAAGGGGGAATTTACTGCACTGTAAGCCCAGGCAGTGATTTGCAAAGTGGGGGGGATGGAATGTATCCTAGGAGAGAGCAAGGAACCAGAAAAAGAGGTGGGGGTCTTTGTGAATCTCTGCAGAGGTGTAATCTGCCGAACGTTACCCGCTCCCCCCCAGCCACCCGTGGGGACATCTTTGGAGGGGAATAACCTACCTTATCCACACCTCTCATACACCGTCACATGTGGCCGTGCCAGAAATGAGGCAGGACGAGCAATAAATTCACACCCTGGCTCCCTGTACACCTCTTTCTCCTTGGAGTAACCTTTGGATAAGAAACTTTCCCAGCAGACCAGTGCTTGCTGATCAGGCCTCCTGGGTGGAAGCGTGGTGTGAACTTGTGGAGAATCTGCACTTGTCCTCTCCAGCCAGGGAGAGCAGATGCAACCATCCTGGTAGACAGTTACTGTAGGTGTTCTCCCCAACTGAGAAATGTTTGGGAAACACTTGTAACTCTTTTTCTCAGGTGTTGTGAAGAGGATTTGTTTTGTAAATAGCGAAGCTGTTAATTGCCTTGACTTTATTAAGAGGGAGCAGAAAAAGGTGTTAACAAGTTTCTGCTGTGCTGGCGAGGAGCCACCACAAGGTGCTTCTTAGGGGGAAGGTGGCATAGTTGCTATGAAAGTACCTTTGCTCTCTAGAGAAGAAAAAAACCAAATAAGGTGCCAGTTTGGCCAAAGACTTGGGGTAAGGTGTGAATTTTTTAGGAGGGATTTAACTTGAATCCCCACACCAGTTCAGTCCTGGAGGATTCACTTTCTGTTGAGTAGTGGACTGGAGTGTCCCCACAGCAGCAGAGCTGGGAAGGGCTGAGCTGGAAAGGCTCTCAAGGGTTGTTTTCTGCCTCTGCTTCTCTCGAGGCACAGGTAGAGGGGAAGCTCCTGGTAGGCACTGTGTGAAGCCCAGGTGCTTAGCAGCTTTGAAAATCAGGCTCATGGGGTTTAGGATTCTAACTTTAAGCACCTCACTTAAAAAGATGTTGTTTACAAGTAGAGTTGAGGTTTCAAAGTCACTAGTTGGTCACAGAAAAATTTCCTATACACTCCAGCAAGCCAGACACCTAAATCCCCCATCTTTCCCTGAAAATCCCTGTCAATAAATCCTGTAGAAGGCATCGCACAGATGCTTTTTCATCCTCCTCTATGGGACTGGCACTAGCAGGGGCTAACCAAGGGCTGATTAAGGCCCTTTAACTTTGTCATGCTAAGGGTTGGTTTTGTAAGTCGAAAAGGACCTGTGACTTGTTTTTTAAGACTTTCGGGAATTGCTGGCACTCCCTGGGTTCACTGCACCAGATGCAGTGTGACCGGGAATCTACGCTGCATATGAAAAGGTCACTTACCCTGTTCAAGAGAAGAGATTCTAACACTTGTCAGTTTGAGTGATGGAGACTCTGCATTGAGAGCCATAATATTCATGTCAGAGAATTGCCAAGCCCATGCGGAAGTGTTGAAGATGGATGGCCTGGGGATATACTCCTGACACTTTAATACGGGGGGAGGATACAGCACCAACATCTCATACAGAATTATAATCCATGAAAGGGCACTGGCAGCGTAAATTAAAGGTAATCCACCAGGCAAGGGGTTTAACAGCTGAAGCGCAGCAGGCAGGGGTAAAGGAGGGCTGAGGGAGGGATGCGGCCCTGCCCCTGTGGCGGGGGCTGCTCTGGGGCATCGGGGGAGAGAGCAGCCCCCAGCTGGGGTGGGAGCAGGGTGGGAAGGAGCAGCTCTGGGCCAGAATCTGGCCATCTCCAAACTGCTTTGCAGAGACCATCTGCAGAGCCTGCGCTTTGTGAATGGAATAAAGTCGATTCTCAGCTTGCTGATGGTCGCCATACAGTGACAGGACCTGTCAGGGGAGGGGGCGGGGGCAGGTATTGCTCACTGTGGTACCTCAGCCCCTGAGCACCAGCGGCGGGGAGAGGCTGACGAGGCTCTCGGCAGATGACGGTGGTGTGAGTGCTCCATCAGAGCCGTCCCTGCGCTCTCTCCCGGGAGAGGGACCCAAAGCAGCACCACGGATCCAATTCCTGTGCTGGGAGACATCCCCAGCTTGTTTGTTGGGTCTGTGGGTCTCTGCTGCTGCGGCCCAGACAAACACGAACACCATCCTGCCTCGGTGTTCTGGGCCGCCCTGAGGACCTCCAGTCCCTCCCTGTCGATAGCAGCCCGGCGTGGCCCATGCCTGAACTTCACCTTTCCTCTACGCGGCGATGGAGGTGGCCCTGGCCAGCACCGGGCGTGGAGTCGTGCCCGTGGTGCTGCCTGAAGGGGAATCAGACTGCAGGGGCATTTCCACTTACAGAATCACAGAATCATCTCGGTTGGAAAAGCCCCTGCAGCTCCTCCAGTCCCACCATGACCCTCACCCTGACCCTTCCCAGCTCCCCCAGATCCCTCAGCGCTGGCCCAGCCCGACTCTTCAACCCCTCCAGGGATCCCGGGGACTCCCCCCTGCCCTGGGCAGCGCATCCCAACGCCCAACAGCCCCTTCTGCACAGAAATCCTTCCTCAGAGCCAGCCTGACCCTGCCCTGGGCAGCTTGAGGCCATTCCCTCGGGGCCTGGCGCTGGGGCCTTGGCTCCAGAGACTCATCCCCCCTCTCTGCCCCCTCCTGGCAGGGAGTTGCCGAGGGCCAGGAGGTCTCCCCTCAGCCTCCTCTGCTCCAGACTGAACCCCCCAGTTCCCCCAGCCGCTCCCCAGCAGACCTGTGCTCCAGACCCTGCCCCAGCTCCGTTGCCCTTCTCTGGCCACGCTCGAGTCACTCAATGGCCTTTTTGGGGTGAGGGGCCCAGAACTGAACCCAGGAATCGAGGGGTGGCCTCACCAGTGCCCAGCCCAGGGCTCAGACCCCTTCCCTGGCCCT
This sequence comes from Athene cunicularia, assembly GCF_003259725.1. Classification (NCBI taxonomy): domain Eukaryota; kingdom Metazoa; phylum Chordata; class Aves; order Strigiformes; family Strigidae; genus Athene; species Athene cunicularia. The sequence continues at coordinate 5,074,982 of NW_020799117.1, read as the reverse complement.
GTGGCCATGGTGTTTCTGGGAAGAGGAAACAAGAAGAAAAGCTGGTGGCTGCTGCTCCCAGTGAGGGTGCTGCGACGTTGCCTGGATGTCAGCATGGCCCAGCCAAGAGGTGACAGGTGACATGGTGGCAGTGGTGATCCTGGTTAGGTGGGAAGGACTGGGAAAGCTTGCCTGCTTAGCCTGGGCTATTATCATGTTACAAATATCCCAGCATTGATTTTCTGAAACCCTATTAGCTGAGCAGGGACCTCTGACATAAACCTGCCCTGCTCTGTGCTAACCCTGGACTCTGTTATTTCTTCGTTTAGACTGTGTTTCCCATTCTCATTAAAAACAAAATATAAACATGTCCTTTCCCTCGATAAAGGCACAAATATGCTGCTGGGACAGTGGTGATTTCAGGCCAATGCGAGTGCTGTCTCGCAGGTTTCTTATCACACAGGTTACTCTGGCCGTGGCAGTGGCTGTGCCCTGCAAACAGTAGCTCCCACAAAGCCCGTTCCAACATGAAGGTGCTGCTCCAGGAGTGTCCAGGCAGCTCCACAACCCTGCCCAAAGCGTCCCTTTGGGGTGCCTGGTGGGATGTGCCTGTTCTGGGGGGTCCCCAACACCCCTTCCAGTGCCCCAGTGCTGTGAGGAGCCTTCGGGCTCCACAGGCAGAAGCAGCGCCCACAGCTCTTTGGGGGCAGGTGGCAGGATTTTGGGTTGAGTTCATACAGCACCCGGCTCAGATGAAGATTTTCACTTTTTCTATTTACTTTTACTGTGGAACAGCATTCAGGTTCCTCCCTGAGGTTTTACAGGGCCTGTCCATCCCTTCCTCCAAGCATGCAGTGAGTTACAGGTGGTTGGGATCAATGTCCCAAATTGGAGTTGACTTTGGGCAATCATGGGTAAAAACACTCAGGTTTGAGACATCATCAGTCCCTTTGGCTGTGGTTAGAGGATGAGCCTTTACAAATCAGCAGACAGTGGGACTTTGCTCTACTGTGTGTGGTAGCGTTTATTTTGAAAACTGCTCCGCGGGAGTTTGCTGCCCAGGTAAAATCACTGCTGAAATGATAAAACCAGCCTGATGGATTGTGTCCTGCAGGCAGTCTTGGAGTTTATTACCCTGTGCCACCCTGTGCATGGGGCGTTTCTGTGTATGTTATTACAGCAACAGAGTACCAGTGGGCAGGGGTAAAGGGGCTCCCTGACAGTGCCGTGATGGATTGAGATGATCCTGAATTTCTATTGTTTTGTAGTGAATGTAGTGAGAATTGATGACTGTTGTATCCAAGCAACAAGAGGGAAGGATGAGAGAGCTTCAGCTTTTCCAGGACTGTTATATCTCTGGCAAGGTGCAGCTTGAAGCTATAGAGTTGTTTTTTGTATTTGTTCAGACTTGGTATTATCTCTGCAAGCTACAAGAAGAGAATGGAAATTTGTATCATGGGATGGGACATAACTTTGTCTTGAGTTTGCTTCAATCTGCATTTGGTCTCTGGCTTTTGCATGGGATACGCTGGTTGCCTTAGATAGTCTGGGTGCCAAAAATGTAAATGGATTTAAAAAAGCAATTAGACAAATTCAATGAAGAACAGTTCATCTCCAGCATTTAAACGCAATGGAGTGGATACGAGTGCTGGCTCGGCAAGCCCCTGGCTGTGTGTCTGTGGGAGTGGAAGGGTTCAGCCCCAGTATCTCTGCTCTTCTCTGCAGCCCCATTTCCCCAGGATGGAGCCTGTGGGGGACACAGATCTGATCTGGTGCTATGGGCACCTGCAAGCCTATCACTTCTTATTTTCTGCAATAACATTAGTTTGAAAAGATGCTGTGGAGAGATATATAAGATGATGCACAGCATGTCCTGACCCTGCCTGCTCACGGGGAGTCCTCAGCTCCTGGTATTTACCTGTGCAATTTATTAACCCTGCTACCGGTATACAGCAAACTGGTTTTTATGTGTGCTTGGGAGTTATCCTAGTGGAATACTCTGTGTGCATATCAGCAACGACTGTCCTATGCTCTGTGTGACCTCATTTTATGGCTCCGTGGGATTTTTGGCAGCACGCCGTGCCCCACAGCTCCCAGGGCTGCCCAGGCACGGGGCTGGTGCTGCTGAGCACTGGCCTGGGGCAGCAGCAGTTCAGGCAACCACAGTGGATAATACAAAAGTAAAGCCTGCTTTTTTTTTTGTGCAGACAAGCCAGCCAGTGCACAAGATGCAGGAAAGGGGTTTTGTTTGTCTGTTTTTATCATTTCCATTTGGCCTAAATTTTGGTGGGTTGCAAGTGCTGTTGTGGTAACACTGTGCAAAAATCTTGGGTTTTTTTTTCTTTGGCGTGTTAGCTATGGAAATTTTAGAAATAGCTGCTCTGACGACAGCAAAAAAGCCCCCCAAACTGATGGCCTGCTGGCGTAGCCCTTCCAGCTTTGCAAGAATAAATGAAACCACTCTTTGCAAGAATAAATGCTTGGAAGTCAGTTGTGCTTCCCAGCTTTTGTGTTTTACACCTTGAGCTTCCCGATTTGCCTTGAGCGTGTGTCAAGGCTGTGTTTGCACTGGAAGCCATAGGGATACCCAGATAAAATAGCATCAAAGCATTTGTAGTGTGGGCGCAATATGTTGGCAGAGCTGTAGGGTTTTGGGTTTTTTTTTTTTGACTTGTCTCTCCTCCTCCTCCCCTGGCTGGAAAGCAAACCTGGTAGAGCATCCTTTGCCCCCGCTTCATGGGTGCGGGTGGTGGCACAGCCCTGGCTCCATCCACAGCAGAATCTGGGCTGAAGTACAGCCCTGGGGAGGCCAGGAAAAGAGCTGGACCCCTCCTGCTCCCGTCCCCTCCTGCCCTCCCCGCCCTGATCTGGGGCTGTTTGCACCCGGAGCAGCAGGGAACCAGCAGACACATTCACAACTGTCCCCAAGTTTTCTCTCCTGCCCCTAGTTCAAAGGGCTCCTCTCGTGCCTCCAAGAATTTTGCAGTGAGTGCCGATGCTTTCCACATCAAAGCCCGGCAGCCTTGCATTGTCTGGGGGATGTCGGGCCGAGGCAAATTAAAGAGGCATTGGGAGCTTCAAAATCACCTTTAGCTGGGCAGCGCCTGCATACTCAGCGCTTGAAAAAGGTTAGATATTACAGTGATAGGTAGTAAAGCAAACCCTCTGGGGACTGAAGGCTGGAGCCAACTTTTATTGAGGTCTAGGAAAAAAAATTCTCGCTGGCTTTTGGATTAATGATGAGAAATCTTGAAGTGCTGAGTTCTACACAGAAAGGGACAATTTTGCACTTAAATCATACCGCTAGGAAAGCCAGAAAGGAAAAACCCAGTCCTTTTCATTGTGGTGTTTATTGTAAAATGCAGTCCAAAAGCCTAATTCTTTAGGGATACCTTCAAAATATATGGAGAGAACAGGTTGTGCTAAGCAATAATACAACTTATCAATAAACAATGTTAGGCATAAAGAATTCTGAATTCTTATCTGCTAAGTAAAAATTAAAAAAGCATAGGAATTATAAACTGCTTGATTTCATCCGGTACAAGTACATGAAGTTACTGTCTATTGGGGGCAGGGGTTCTGGTACCAAAATACAAAATTTAAAAAGGAGGGGAGAAAAAAAAAAGGGGGGGAAAAAAGAAAATGAAATCTGTAAACACTGGCTGTAAACTTATCGAAGCCCTCAAAAGGCTGCAGTCTTTGTAATATGCACCACGACACTCCAAAACCCCCTCTCCCATCAGAAAGTGCATCAGTTTTCCACTAGAAATGCTGCCGAGCAGCAGCTGTGCACGGACAGCCCCGGCTGTGGTCCCCGGGGCTGCCAGGATGGAGCCCCCCAGCAGGACCCGCTTTTGGCAGCAGCGTCCATCCCCACCTCGCTTGTCGTGGGGCTGGAGCCCCACCGCTGGCGGTGACACGAGGGGTTGAGCCCTCCTAAAAAGTGAAATTCTTTCCTCTGTCCGATACACAGATAAAGTGACTCCCAACAAGAAAGAAGCTACTGGTAAATGTTGGAGGAAAAACCATAGAAGCAAGAAGGACCGTGGTCCCTCAGCGCCTGCGCCTTGTGCTTCCTCATCTCACAGCATCCCTCCGCAGGAGGCCCCATCGCCTGAGTGGTGCCCGCTCAGCCCTCCGGACCCCGGGGACGCCTCTTCCCACCCAGCTCCACCGGCAGCTGCCGAGCGTGGGGACACCAAAGCGTCCTCCTCGGGCACCACGGCCGTCCTCTATCTCTTATGGCCCTTGTTCCTCCGCTTGATGTGGTTGGGGGCGGCGGCGGCGGTGTCGCGGCGGGCGCAGAAGTGCTTGGCCACCAGCTGCCGGCACTGCTCGCACCGCACCGTGCAGCACCAGTGGAACTTGCAGTTGCAGCTGGCCACCACCTCCGTCCTCCTCTCCTCTACTCGGAGGCCGCACTCGGTGCACAGCCGCCGGCAGCTCCTCTTCTCCCACTGCGAGAGGTTCTTGCCGGTCTGCAGGCACTCGCGGCCCTCGGTGCCGTGGTGGCCCAGGCTGGCGTTCCTCGTGCAGTAGTCGGGGGAGTCCTCCAGGAAGACGAGCTCCGTGGCGTGGACGTGGTGGAAGGTCTCCGCCGTAGCCCCGCGGCTGTCGGCGCTGTTGCCGGCTCTCATCCGCCTCTTGTCCATCTCCAGTTTGTGGGCTTGGTCGTATTTTATCTTCAGGTAGTTCCCAATCTCACGGAACTCAGCGAGCTGGAGCCAGCAGGTCTGGATGCTGCAGCTGCCCGACACCCCATGGCACTTGCAGGCTCGTTTCATCGTGGCTTTCACAGCCTTAGTGGAAAAGGTGGAGAAATTAGGAGCAGCAGAGCATCATAACTTAAATCTCAAAATCAGGCTCTATGGCACTTCTAATTCAGGGTGCAGTGCGTCAGAAGTGGCTCATGCTTGGCGTGACTTCAGGTCCTTCCAAGCCACAAGCTAACGCTCTTATTTCAGTTCCTGGAAAACATCTGTCCTTCTTCACTAACTTAAAGAACAGAGATAACAAGTGGGCACAAACTACTGTCTCCTTGAAAGTGCTGTTTCTCCAGGCCAGGAAAAAAGTGCCTTTGTTGGGTCATGCCCTTCTCACGCCGCTCACCTCGCTCATCACAGCATCGACGCATCATCCCTCTCAGAGGTTTCATTCAAAATGTGTGAAACTACTTCGGAATAATCATACCCAACCTCTCTGCATCTCCTCCAGGCCAAGCACTTCACAGATATTATCTACCTATCTCTCTCTGGTATTTATAAGGTCCCAATCGCTGGTATCTATGTGAGATTAGACACACCCTATGAGATAGGTATGTTAAGTGTTGCCATCCTTGTTTTTACAGACACGGAGGTTTGGCAAGACGCTGAGAGCCTCTGCCGGCCCAGGCGGGGAGCGGGGGGCGAGTCTGGCAGCCAGCTTGCAAGTGGGGCTGGCTCACGCCTGGATTCCCTGGCCAAATAGCTTGGAAATTCATATGGCAAGAAAATAAGGTGTTTCTTGCTTTGTTTTACAGTCCAAAGAAGCACAACGTGAGTATAAAACCTGTGTATTTCTAAGTGGTGTGTGCTTGTAGTTACATTTAATGCATTACACACACCTGCAGCAGCTGGGAGTGGGAACAACTTGCAGTTCCTTGAGTTCAGGTTTAGGGATAGAGTCTGGCTGTATTTTTTTTTCCCTATGCAACGACCGACTACAGGGTCTAGATTGTCCCAGAGAGCTGGACACGGGGACCTGAACAGCCTACCAGACTCTCGGATTTTGTTTTTAATATAAACATTATTATCATTATAATATATTTACTCACAAGTCTCCCAACTTCATTGTTGTGCAGGTTAATCAGTGCGCGGGTATCGTGTCCTGTTTCCAAAGCATCCACAAAGAGCTTGGAAATCCTCTCCCCAAAATCCACGTTGTCGCTGCATCCTCCCCAGACCCAGCCTCGGCCACCTGCAAGACAGACAGACACACGCTAAGTGCAGAACCGCCCCGTTGGGCCAAATTCTGCCCTGAAATCCCGGGGGGGGGCTGCATGCAGGGACGGGGAGATGGTGTCAGCCCGTTTTGGGAGGGAGCTCACCGACGCGGCCGTTCCTGGAGTCGTCGCAGCCGCAGCTCTCGAAGTCGCCCATGCTGCAGTTCCTGGTGAGGGTGTACATGACCCCGGCCGAGCTGATGGCGTGTACAAAGGATGTTTCCCGGGTTGCTGGGGGAGAGGAGAGAAAAAGCTGTCACGTGCAAACATAGACATCAGTCCTGGTTTATTGGGAATGAAGATCTTCCGTGCTGCAAAGGGGCAAGAAGGAAAAAAACCCCAAAACAACAGTTTGTGCAAAAGGTAAAGTGCTACAGAAATTAAGTGCTCATGACCGGAGTCTTTTCAGGCTTCAGCATCAAGGATTTCAGCAATCTGGCATAATATTATGCAGATGTCCGTGCATGGGATGGTGGTTCTTGGCAAGAGTAGGATGTGAAGGCAATGCCTCAGTCCTGCTCTGGCCAAGGTTAGTTGTCACTCCCTTCACCCAGCACTCAGTTCGTCTCTGTCCTTTCCTGCTCGGGGGGTTTGTTCATGCTTTGATCTTGCCTGCTGGGGAAAATTGTCATTGATCTTGTTTTAGTCGGTGGTTGAACCTGTGCTAACAGTTGTCTGCACCCACACTTCTAATTTAGTCTCTTCTTTGGCTTTCCTAACAGATTCAAACAGAGATGCTGCTCTGAGAAAAAAGAATTCTGCTTGCTGAAGTAGAAAGTATCGAAATATATCCACAACTTCATGACGACAGTTTCTCTGTGCATGTCTCTGGTTTCTCCCTTCCTCTCTCCTGCACTTCTTCTCCCCATTGCGAGCTCAGGTGCCTCTCACTCTGCGCTCCCTGGGATGCTGCACACAACGTGGCAGGACCGAGCCCACGGGGCAGCACTGGGGGAAGGATTGAGCTCTAGCCTAGCATGGATAGAGACCCAGAGAGAGCCCAGGATTCCTAAAAAAAAACCAACCCTGTTAGTGCTATTTACTACACTAATTAATACAGATAGAGAAAAACAACTCTGATTTTTGGGACACCGAAGCCCGAAAGGTTGGTTTCATTAGCAGCACCAGCTCTTTCCAGAGCACATCCCAGCTTGTACCCGAAGGCATCCCGGGAGGAGGATGCTGGTGCTGCAGGTAAAGGCTCACTCACCGCTGCGGAGCCGGTTGTGGGTGGAGAGCTGCAGGGCGCTCTCGGGGCAGTTCCAGCGCTCCCACCCGAACTGGAACTTGCACTCCTCCATCCCGCTGTGCGCCCCGGCCGCCACGCTGCTCGAGTATGTCAGGTAAGCCTGGCACGGGAAACAACGGAGTTAAAATCCTCTGTGCTTTACCACTGATCAATGAAAACAGACATAAATGGTTTGCGAGTCCTTTCCCTCATTACTCTGCAGGATTTGGAGCCAATATGCTCTGGGAAATCGGGTTCCTTGGAAAAGTCTTATTTCCCGTTTGCAAAAGAAAATTGCTCTATTTAAATTCCTGATAGTCTCTGTGTTAATTACCTTAGGTCCTGTCATCAGAAAGTTATTCACAGACCTGAAACAAAGAAAAGAAAATGAATCTCACAGTTTAGCACAGGCTGAAGAGCATCGCTGAAAAATATCCTTTCCGCTGAGTTGGTCCCTACCATGCTGCTGCGTGGAGAACGGCACCGTAGACCCCTGCGATGGAGAGGATGAGGAAGGCGCTTCTCTTCATGGCTGTCACAAGGAGCAGGGTTGGATCCCTTTGGCTGCTCTGTAGCTCTCTGCACCACAGGTCCCGAAGCGAGCAGGGCCACCTCCCTCCGCTCCTTCCCAAGGTGAGCTATCAGGATGGAGGAAAGCTGCAGGAACCTACAACCCTGATATTTATAAGGTGAAGTTGTGAATAGTCAAAACCCCCCATTCATTTGCTACCCAATGACTTAATGTGGTAAAAAAGCTCCTGCTCCAATGGGTGACAAGGAACCGCCTAAGGTTGCACTTCAAAAGGTGGCGCGGTGTCCCTGGGAGCGGGATGGTCTGAAGGAGAGCAAACTTCCCTAACAATGGGAAACTTTTAACTCTCTTCCCCACTGCCAGCCATCCCTTTCTCTTGGCCTCGAGTCCGCTTGCTTTCTCCTTTTCATCCTCTGCTTGCCAGCAGAGGCTCAGTCCCTGCGTCCCTCTGAAATAACAAGCTGATGCATTTCTATAGTTCCCCTGCTATCTGCCTGCTCCCTCCTACGAGAACTCCCTCAGGGGTTTTAACAACCGTTCTGTAAAGATCTATAGGGGATAGACCTCCCAGGCCTTCTTGATTTGAAGAGATGTGTTTAACGGCGGGGCTTTTTACCCTCCTTGCCTCTTTATGATGAAAGTTTCTGCATTTCCATCCTGATAACAGCGTGCACGACTCGGGAGTGTTTGGAAATCTCTCTAATTTACGCGGCTGCAGCTTGGGAACACTGTGTGAATCATTTATGTGGTTTGCTCCATGCTCCAACGCTGTAATTAGGGGAACAGTTTTCTGGGGTTAGTAATTTCCCTATGGTGAAGGCTGCCGCAGCAGAAGCACGGCTGCTCGCTGGCTCTGCAGGCAGGAGCGCTGCCCGCACCCCCCGAGCAGAGCGAGGGGCCTCCACCGCTGCCGAGCCATCGGCTGCGCTCAGGAAAGGAAAATCCTTATCAGAGGAAACCCAAAAAAGCCTCTTAATAGTTATGGCCAGTGTCATTAAGGGCTGTAATGCTGTGGACAGAGCAACAGCGAGATGGTGTCTGTGGAAACTTCTTGGCCTGTTTTCTTGTGGCTGAACGGTCCCAACCGGGGGCTGGCTCACCCTGGGCAGGGATGCTCTCTGCTGAGTGGGCAGTGTGGGTGCTTAGCCTGAAAGCAGCGTGTGCCGTGCCATGCTGTGCCGTGCCAGCAGTGCCAAGCAGCCCCCCAGCATGCGGGTGCAGCGTCTGGCCCGACGGCAGGGCAGTGCTGCCGCCCTCCTCCTCCGCTCAGCTCCCCGGCTGACCCCAGGGTCCACCCCTCTCCTGGTGTCACTGCAAGGGGACTCCCGAAGGGGTTCAAGGGAAGGGGGCTGTGCCACGAGCAAAAGGGCCCACACGGGGATAAACCCCATCTTTGCCCCCCGGGTGGGCAGCTGCAGCAAGCGGCACTCTGGTCAGGCAGGAGGTTGCACCTTGAAGACACTTGTGAAGGACTTTGCTGTCTTGCCATGAAATGGGTGAGAGTGTTGCCAAGGCAGCAACCTGCCCTGTGGTTGTACGGGCCGCAGCACCGGGTGTCTGAAGCTCAGGTCTGTCGGTTCAGGTCCCGGGCGCCTTGGGGGGCTGTTCCTCCTCTCCCTCCCTCCCAGGAGCAGGCAGATGAGCACCTCTGGCTGCAGAAAGCACGGGGGTTCTCCCTGACCTGCTCTCTGTCAGCACGTTAGTGAGCGAGAGGAGAACCCTCTCCCTCCAGACCCTGCAGAAGTGAAACCTCCAGTCAGTTGGGCAAAGCCGCAAAAAACTGTTTGCAGCCAGAGGATTAAAATTGCAGATTGGTCGAAAAGCAAGGATGCAAAATACCTTCCAAGTGAGCACAAAGCTGGTGTAGTTCCGCCAACATGGCAAAACCCTCTGTGAGTCAGCATTTTAATCACTACCATCCCGAACAGATCCTACTTGTTAGAGCTGTCAAAGGACAATTACTGGGAATAAAGTATTTCCCATGTATCAGTGAAGTTCATTGATTAAAGCCCTTGCATATGGTTTGGAAATCTGCCGTGCATTTTCTATACGCACACAGGTAATTTGGGGGTTTGTGTCTGGCTGTCCCTGGGGGCATATTGATTTTTTTTTTTTCTTTTTTTCTTGTCTGAGGGATCTCATACAGCTAAAAAAATGTTGGCATGTCTGCTATGTCAGTTCACACATGATATTCCTATCACACGCCAAAGGAATAACAGCGTCTCTGGGCGTGAAGCTCTGCCGCGAGCAGCCGCGGCAGTTGGCAGGATCACACAGCTATTTGCCTGGGCTATTAAAAATGTCCTTTCCAATTAAAGTCACAGGGATCTTAAAAGTCACTTGTAACATTGTCACTTACGCTAGTTGTCAGCAAACAAAGCAGCGTGCTGGGACAAGCCTTCCTGCGCGGCCGCAGGTTTTTTCTGCATTTCCAGCTGGGTCCTGGTGAGCAGAAGCCAGCGCTTCTGTGGGGTCATCCAGCCCGGCAGACCTGTGGGACTGCAACAATCCCAGGCATATCTCTGCTGGGTATTCCCACCTTAGGCAAAATCAGACTTTGGTCTTGCTGTGTTAATAAATTTTACACTTATAGAACTCTTCATGCAATGTTCTTGCAGTAAAGAGACCAAATATAGGTGCTCTGTCGGCACTTGGGTAAACTGAGGCACAGAGAGGGGTGGTCTTGAGGTCTCAGGGCAAACCAGTGGCAGAGCTGGACTGGGTGTAGCTGTTTGGAAGCTGATTTTGGTGCTTTGCTCTGTGCATCACTGGGCACGGGTGGGCGAAGCCCGGCCGGGCTCCAGAGGGCTGCAGGGTTGGGTGCTCCCCCACCACCCATGAGAGAAGCCCGCTGGTCGCAGCCTGGGTCGCCTGAGCCGTAGGTGCCATCTGTGAAATGATGCTGAAGGAGTTTGTCTTTGGTTTTCCCACTGCCTAGAAACTTGCTTTAGGTTTGGTCTTTCAGAAAAAAAAAAAGAAAGAAAGGAAAAGGGAAGGAAAACTCTGTTGACTAGATACTAGGAAGGATTTCTGTGCAGAAGGGGCTGTTGGGCGTTGGAATGGGCTGCCCAGGGCAGGGGGGGAGTCCCCATCCCTGGAGGGGTTGAAGAGTCGGGCTGAGCCAGCGCTGAGGGATCTGGGGGAGCTGGGAACGGTCAATGCTAGGTTAACAGTTGGACTAGATAATCTTCAAGGTCCTTTCCAGCCGAGGTGATTCTGTGAATTTACCTGGTTATGCGGAAAATGAGCTGTTGGTCATTCTGGGCAGCCTCGGACCTCAAAGTCAACCGTCAGCCGCCTGGCGTGGTGGCACCACGGGAGTTTGCGTTGGCTCCACGTGCTGTTGCAGGGCAGGCTGTTTGGAAAGTGGGGTCCTGAGTGTCAGCTGGAGCCCCTTGGCTTTGCTGATAAAATGTGGATGTTTGTTTCTTATTTTCTTGCTACGTGACCAAACAGGATGATCCAAATCCTAAAATATTTTGGTATCTGCCCCCAGTCAAGAGACATTAATAGTCTATACAGCCCCACGCACCCATAAAACCCTCTTCAGAGCAGACTATGTGTTTTAAAGGAAGGCAGACACGAGATAAATCAGTTTATGTAAGTGCCACACGCTCTGCCAGGTGGCAGGTCCTGTGGTGACGGGCTCTCGGCTTGTCGGGACAGCGAGCCCCATGGCTGTGGACAACAGGAAAATAAAGCACAGACCACTTGCTAAATTGCCCTCGGCAGGTGACACATTCAGACCCCTAGCGTCAAATCCTGCATTGCTGGCTTCATTACAATAAAAATCCACCTGGGTAATTAGAAAGCCACCCCCTCGCTGGCGAGGTGGAGGGTGTTTTATGGTGCTCTCCCACACCGCTCGCCCCGGGAAGCCACCCGAGCCCCCCGCGGGTGACGCCGTGTCCTTGGTCTGTACACAGCCAGCTGCTCAGCAAAGGGGACTTGTCCCTTTGCTCCAAAATGCTCCGTCGCAGAGGGCGGCAGCTGCAGGACTGTCCTCCTGCATGCTCAGCTCTATGCAAGAATTGCTTTATTTTTCCAGTCTTCCCAACTTTCTCGATTTGGGAAGGATATATCCCCGTTGCTCTGCCTGCTGCACAGTCCCTGGGGGGCTGCTGCTGGTCCCAGCAGGAGCAAACACCAGCAGGACCCGAGCCTGGACCTGGCAGTGCTGGTGGGAGTTTTGCCTGTATGATGAATGTGTTTTGATTAATGAATGGTAATTGAGGATGGAGGTGAAACTGAAATCAGGTTTTATGCCACGCCTGCCCCACAGGCTTAGTCCTCTTCATTCCTATTTTGGCACATAGTTAGAAGTGGCCCAATGTTTACTGAAAAAAAAGGTTAAAATGTCCAGCAGTGCCAGCTTAGGGTGTGCTTTTTTATTGAAAAAATCATCCTGAGAAGTTTTGGTCTCCTGTCTGCCCACAGAACTTTGTGTCCCCCCTCAGCTGTACCAGTGCAACCAGTTTCTCTCTTACTTTTAATCCTGATTCCCAACACAGCCTCCTGTGCCGCGTGATGGGGTGAGCAGTGAACTTCATCAGAGAGGCCAGGAATGAGCAAGTCCGAGGTAAGAGGCTCTGCTACTGAAGGAGACACATCCTGGAGTAGAATACAGGACCATCAGGATGCTGAAAGCAGGATCACAGGAGGTTCTGGGTTGCAGTTTGGCCTTTATGTCTTGGTTTCAGGAAGCAAAATATTTGGTTTCGGAACTAAATTCTGATCGTATCAGCCACAAGCTGGGTGGGGACACGGAGGCTTCCCAGCAATGGCTCTCAAGGTGGTTTGGGAAGAGCGTAATGTCCCGATGGGGTCATAGAAATGGCCCTGGGCCTGTGTGCCCAGGATGTTGGATCTATGCTAGGAATGAGAAGATGGAGCAAATGAGGGAGGAAAAACCTCTTTTTTTTTTTTTTTTTTTTTTTTTTTTTTTTTTTTTTTTCCATCAGCAAGAGGCAGAGCAAGGGGCTCAAGGGGGAGATTTCATTTGCTGTGGGTTCATCAGGCGTCAGGAATGAGATGGGTGAGCATGTCCCTGCCACGGTTGGGGGGGACAGGCTGGGTGGCGGATTGGGGCTCCCTCCGCCCCGACTAACAGCTCCTCTGCTCGTGGGGACCTGGCACCCGGGCGTGGAGCCCAGCGGCTCGTCGGGCCGGGACGGCGCTTGTCAGCGTGGGGCGAGCCGGGAAGGCTGCAACCCCTGGCCAAGATGTCTGGGGGAGGCTGCGGGCACTGCTGCACGGAGGCCTGGGTGAGCTGGAGTGTTTGAGAAGGCGACCTCAGCCCAGGAGCCAAGCCAGGATGTTGCCCATGGGAAGAACTTGCAGATAAAGGGCATTGCTTCCCCTTCCTTCCCCCTGGTTCTGCATGGTGTGTTTCAAGCTGTACTTTTCCGCTATCTTCTCACTCCAGTGACTTCCCCACTCCTCACCCATCTCCAGACTCCCAAAGGCAGCTCCCTTCCCCTCCCAGTATGGGGGCAATGAGCAGATGACCTGCAGGGTCAAATGTTTTGGTAAAAGCTCCGGCACATCCCTCTGCGGGGGCAGAGGCATCCCCTCTGCACTGCGGAGGGAGGTCACATCTCCTGCCCCAAACTCTCCCAGCCCTTCTAGTGGAGCAAAACGTTTCCTTGCTGAGCAGATCTACCCCCTGGAAAAGGGTTGTTGTGGGGCTGTTGGTCTGCCCTGGCTGAGTTTCCTAAATCCCAGCGGCTACTCCATGTGTCTGTCTCCATGGCATCCAAAAAAGCTATTTTGGGGCAATGATGTGTCCAAACTTGGTCCTGCCGCATCTTGAGCTGCCCCGAAAAGCGGGGCAGAATAAAACACCCACGTTTTGATCAACCTTCAGATCTTGGTGACTCCTGAGAGGACTCGGCTGCCGGTTGGCCCTGGAGAAGCAGCTCCATGACCTGATCAGCCCCACCTCACCTGCCTCCTTTAGGTGTGTCTTTCAAAGCCTACAGGGCTGTTTACATAGCAGCATTATAAAGTAGGGATAAGTGTTTTGTTTTTCTCTCCTTCTTTAAAGGAAGTGTCATGCAAAACGGTGTTAGTGCAGCCGATAGGTTACTGCCTGGGCATCTGCATGAGAGGAACAGATCTCTGTCCTGGCAATGTGTCACCTCAGCAGATAAAAGCCTGTCCAGGAAGAGATTGGGCACTTGATACAGAGGAAAATTATCACCTCCTTCTTAATCATTCCTGGCCAAACTTAAGTTAAATTAACTGATTACAACCTGGCTCATGTGGTGCTCCCCAGCCTCTCCCAGCATGGTTCCTCGCGCTGTCCCTTTGCGGTAGTGGCTCCGTCACCCCTCCTGTCCCCCATCCACTTCATGTCACGGAGAACAGATTAAACCCAAAGATCTTAATTTATGAGCTGGAGGATACATGTGATGGTGCTGGCTGTGTCTGGCACACCGAGTGTGGGAGGTTTGGAGACTTGCAGCAGAAAATGGTGATTTGAGCTATGAATATTTTCTTAAAACTCATCTGTATTTCTTTGGACAGAGGTGATTCTGAATGTGCACAAAGCTGAGGCTTCCTCTGGAGGATCCTGGGCCAAAGAGTAACTTTAAAAACACTTTGAGTCTTGCTGGGAAAAACAAAGTGAGGACAAAACTTGCTTCTGGCACCTGCTTTGCCCACAAAGGCAGTGGGGAACCTGCACTGCTCGGGGGCTCGCTCCCCCTGTGGTGCCCACTGTGGATCCAGCACTTTTCTCCCCCCAAGGAAGCTCTGCTTGCCTTGCCTGTCCTTTCACAGGCATCGAGCTGCATATTTCCATTTCTTAATATAGTGGGGCACTGATGTCATGCTCATATACACGCTTTAATCAGTCTGTGGGTTGAAGGCAGTGCCATGCATTTATTAATCTCTGAGGCGGGAGGAGACATCTCCAGTGTTACCTGAGTTCAGAGTGAGGTGACAACTTGTGGCAAGGTCTCTGGCTTTACTATACCAGTTTTAAGCCTTTACTGTTTGGCTTAAAGTTGACCCGAAAGGAAGGTGTAAGGTGGGGATCTGGCTCACCGGTCCAGCTTGTCAGCATCCTCCAGGCATGGAGGCCGGTTAGGACCCTGCGCAGGCTGAATTTTTACCAGTGACACCCTTTGAAGACAGATTTCCTTGATCATATTCCCCGCCCCTGAAAACCTGAACTGTGGTATTTTTGGAGGGAGTTTTGCCCGGTCCCTTCAAGGATGAAAACAGAACGTTTTGCATCCATTACCTCCGAGAGGGTGGAAATGGAGCAAAACCTACGGTGCTGGCCTCAGACACAAGGGTGCAGTGCGGCATGAGCAGAGGGTGCAGCGGCCAGCGGGGATGCCTGGGTGCTGTCCCCTGGGTGCTGTGCCCCCCCGTCCCGGCTGTGTCTCCCGCAGGCTGGTGACGAGGCTCCCCCCTGTGGGATGTCCCCGCACCGCACACCCGTCCCAGCCTGTCCCAGCTGTCCTTGGGTGGCCGGTGGACACGTATGGATGGGACAGGCTTGCAAAGCCCCCTCCCATCTGAGTAGCTCAAACAGCAGCTGGGGTAAAAGCTGCCCAACGATCCCACCTGCTGGAACAACCTCCAGTGATTTTTCAGTGCTCATTGCTCAGGTTGGCTGGCCCATCCCTGGGGATTTCAGGCTGTAGGGATGGTAAAAAATATCTGTGTCACGGCTTTGTGGTTCATCTGGCTGCACATGGTGCGAGGAGGAGTTGTATTTTAGCAAAATGCTCTTTCAGGGACGGGAAAGCTTGTCTGCATGCAACTGTTGTGGAATAACAGATACTCAGGGACTCAGCATTGCACCAGACCTCTGCTGCCTGTGTGAATGGGAGGGAGGCTGCCCAGGCATCTCTTGTGCACGAAGGTGCTTGGTATCACCACTCCTGGTTCACACCGAAGTGTAATGAGGTGACAAGACTTGCTCAAGGGGAGAGACCTGGAGCACAGGTTCCCTAAATCCCATCCAGTTCACCTCCCTGGCAGCCCACCTCCCCTAAATCCCCCTCAGTTTAGGGGGGTGCTGTTGGCATTGTTAATATATATTAACCGCAGGGTCAGTGCTGCCCGTCCTGAACACCAGCAGGTCTGGCTTGGAGGTACCTGCTGCCCGAGAGGAAACCCAGCCCTGCTCCCACCCGTGTTCTCGTTCCTACTTGGTTTACGCAGAATTTAGCAGTTGCCAGGGGGTTAATCTCGAGACTCAAAAAATTGTGTTTCCGAGGGATCTGAGTGTGGCACTGACCCCCTAAGCAGGACCCTTCCCCAGGGATTTGGTGCACACTGAAGCATAGACCAAAGTCATCATCAGGTATTGCTGGTTGGTGCATTTATCTCGGTGTTATAGAGAGAAATAACATCCCTGTCATTTGAGCACAGCTCTGGGATTTATACTTTTTAGCCTGCTCTGAATACTGAGTGCTATTTTAGGTTAAACTTTCTTATTTCCTCCTCAGCCGTGCACTGAATGCTTCAGAACTAAAGTTTATAAAAGCAGGTAAGTTAAAGCTTTATTAGTCCTTTGTGCAGCTAGGAAATAAATGAAGCCAGGGTCAGAGCTGTGAGGAGCCAACGCTCACGTTGAGGCAGCTGCCGTTTGAAATAGTCTTCAATTATCTATTGTGAACAGGGAGGCAGATTCCCACGGCCATTACAGCCACGCTGGTGTCCTGACATTTCCAATTCCCTGGGTATTCATGAAACACATTAAAAGAGAAGTAAAATTAAATGGGAGCCCTGGCTGTGCGCGTTGCGCTTGGGATGTTAAAGCAGCGTGATAATAAAATGGTGCCAGATGTATATTAAAAGAGAGATGCGATGGTTTTCAGCTGGGAGTGTTAGGTGATGCTGGTGCAGACCCAAGCAGGGCAGCACAGCCCTGGGAGGGAGCACCGTGCCGTGCTGTGCCATAGTCTGCCATGCCATTCCACACCGTGCTGGGCTGCCCTGGGGCTGGGGTAGGTCTGAGCAGAACTGTGTTTACCGTTTGGTCATGGCAAATCCCTACTCACTCCTGCTGGGAGCCGTTTCCTCTAGGTTTTCCCCACTCTGAAGCCCTCTGTAGAGCAAACACCTCCCTTTGCTATGTGACCGAGATGTGGGGAGCGTTGGGTGGGCAAGAGCATCTCTCCAGTGGCCCCTCAGCCTTCCTGCGCCCAGGCTAATATCATTTTAGCTGCCCCCATCTCAATCTGGACTAATGCCACTAAAGTATTTAGCATTACTGGGGATGTTTGCTGACGTGGGAGAACTGCAGCTGGCACAGAAGTTGTTTGACACTTTCTCCCTCTGAACGGCCTCGCTCCTGCCACCCTTGACAGTACCAGGTGAGGTCCGTGCCGGAGCTGATGCGTGGTGGGTGATGGCCAGAGCTGGCACAGAGCAGTGCCATGGGCTCAGGTTACTCAGCTCCCACTGAAATAGGAGCCTGGACAGGGCAGAAATAAAATGGTACGAGTCAGGAGGAGTGGCAGGGAGGCTGGAGCTATTATAAAGCCATTATGGAGCTATTACAGCACTATTAGCTATTGCTGCTCCTGCTCCCTGGAGAGAAGGGTCCCAGGATGATGCTGCTGCCGGGAGCATCCCTGCTGCCTCCATCCCCTGACCTGAGGCTCAGTCCTGAGAGGGTATGACTTCAGCTAAGGCATCTCATGGCTGATTTCTTCATTTCTAAACAAAATGTGTGATATAGGACCCACACATGTGTTTCTTTAACACTTTGAGGTGGTGACTCCGGTGCTAGAAGGGATAGGGGGACCAGCCATGGTCAGGCGTGACCTGGAGTAGCTCCCATGATGAGACAGAAAAAGAAATCCCCAGTTCTTCTCTCTGAAGAGGAGAATTATTTCCAGCATCACGAGAAAACAAAGCAGACCAAGAGGGATTATTTTCCTCAAACAAGATGCTGTTTGAAAACACCCACTTGGAGTCACACATCATTTTTTTCCTCCCTGCTTGTTGCATCTTTGCCAAATCCAAAAATTTCGATACCAAGTTGGCCTCTAAATTCATGAGACCAGCTTAAAATTCCTGAGATTGCAGTTTTATTTTGAAAAATCTCATTCTTTTCGTTCACTGCTTACTGCTGGAGCCCTAAAAGACCCCATTTTCATGTGTCTCTGACCACATTGGCTAGAAACCCCCCTTTTGCTCCCCCTTCTGCCCCTTATTTTCTTGATTCCCCATCGATGGAATGAGTTCTGGAGCTGGGCCTCGAAGCAAAAACGAAGCACTGGGAGATTTGCAATTGATGGTAGGAGTTGTCAAGAGCTGTTGTCAGCACAGCATACAAGATGTGCGTGAACCATCCCCAGCAACTGTTCCTTCCCAAGCCAGCTCTTCTGACAAGACAGAAAGCACACAGAGCCGCCTTTCCCGGCACAGATACCCGCCACAGAAGATGAAACGAGAGCTTACCCTGCTGTCAGTTTGAGCGGCGTTGGGTTTGAGCTGGAGAAACACCCCCGCACATGCACACACCTGCTCCCACATACTCTGGCTCAGCCCCAACCATCCCCGCGCTGCATTTCACGTTCAAGGCTGAGCAGGTTTGGCTGCTGGGACACGTCTGGGTGCCCAGGATCAGGTTGGGACGGCCAGAGCTCGCTGGGGACCCACGGACCTGCTGGGTGGGAGCAGGTGGAGCGGCTGGGGCCGGCTGCCCGTGCCCCGGCTCCGGGAGGACACAGCAGCTTTGTTTGCCTGTGTGCGGTGTGGGAGGCTCCCCCAGCTTGGCACCAGAAGGTTAGTGCTTTTTAAAAGACTATTGTTTTCACCCTGTGTTTTTGGAAAAACAAGGGGGGAGCTGGGCAGAGGCATGAGACCCATCCTGGCTTCTTCTGCCTCGAGTTTCTGCTGCTGTGGGCCCCTCCCTGGCTGCGCTCCGGGCCCCCCGACCTCCTCCTTCCCACACAACTGCGGCTCAGATCCCTGATCCTGCTGAGCTTGTGTTCTCTCACATCTCCCCCTTGTTTCTGTCCCTGTTCTTCACTTGGTAGGAGAGGTCTGTGCTGTGTCAGGAGCACCACCAACAGCAGAGCAGAAACACACAAAGGTGTTTCTCCAAAGCCAAGACTTCTCCAACCTTGGCCTCGCACGGGCATCTCGGCTTTCGTTGTGGTAAACCTGGCCAAAGCCGATTGCCCTCATCGCTGCAGAACCAAACCTAAAGATTTGTCGTGAGATGCCTCAGTAACCATGGGGCTAATGACCCAAATAAGAGAGAACACACAGATATAGTGGGAAAAAACCTCCACACGTGCTCTGGGACTTGGACTGTGGGATCAGCAGGATCTCCAGGGGGTTTTAGCTGGGCTCTAACTGAGACCCAGCACACACGTGCCTTTTTCTTAGGAGAGATAGGTTTAGGGTTTGTCCTCCCTGGCTTTCACTGTTATCAAATGCCTGCCTAACAAGATTTATTAAATCAATGAACTTCTGTATAATAATGACAGGAATGCAGATTTCCTCTGCTTAGCCAGGGCTTGCTGTGACTGTGCAGAGCAATTAGAGGTGACTCACAGGGGCAGGTGGACTTGGCCAGGATCCCAGGAGGGCTGGCCCTCTCTCCGGGATGCAGGGTGCAAGGTTGGCTTCACGGTAATGCCAAGAAAGCGGGTGTTTATTTGCATGTAATGATTTTTTTTTCTGTAACTGGATTAGCATGGAAGGTGTTTTTCCTTTGGAGGAGTTGCAAGGTAATGTCTCATTATGTAAGGGATCCAAACAGCAAAGGGCTGTTGATAATTGGCAAAAATATTTAAGCTTCCCACCTGGAGCTGGTTGGGTTTGCTGATGAAGTTGTCTGCAGCTCAGGTGCCCACCAGCACGGAGGCTGGGGAAGGACCATAGCTCCTGGAGTGGGTGGCTGTCAGTGAGCCTCAGCGCTGGAGGATGCTCTGCCTGGGAGTGAAGGTCAGGAGCAGGTTAACACCCAGAGAGTGTTTCCTAGGTGTGGGTAAGGTGTTTGGTTTGTCTTGTCTTGTAGCTCCCTTCCAAAGGCAGGAACAAATATTTCCTTAGTATTAATCACTGGAATGATGAAAATTCACTGTCTCAGCCTTAAATGATGAGCAGCTTCCTGGTCTGTGTTCCCAGCTTGCCCCACAGATAAGGGCTGTAATGCTCTTTGGTTAAGATAACATGGAGCCAGACCTGTCCCTGCTCTTGACAAATTTTAATCTCATGATCCAGTTCCTGGCTGAAGAGGTTTCAGGCAGCAGCAGAGAGGGGCACTTCTCAAATCGGGGTACTGTAACTACATGTTCTTAGCTTTAAGCCTCTCTTCACTGCTGATGGTGAAAGAAACAATCTCCACACCCTGCCATGAAGTCTGTTGCACCTGGGGCAGGTGGGTGAAGGGGGGAAGTTCTGGCCTTTGACCCTCAGGAGTTTTTCCTGGTGTGAATCTGCGGTGTACTCTGCTGTAGCTCAACAGCTTTTGCAGTCAGATCCAAGGGTGGGGAACTTGCTTAAAGTGTTTCTTGTCTATATTGCTTTTCCAGTG
Source organism: Athene cunicularia (assembly GCF_003259725.1). Taxonomy (NCBI): domain Eukaryota; kingdom Metazoa; phylum Chordata; class Aves; order Strigiformes; family Strigidae; genus Athene; species Athene cunicularia. Next base: position 5,054,743 of record NW_020799117.1, on the reverse strand, counting down.
GGGTGAGATGTGGATAAAAGCCCTGAGACTTTGGGTTTAGGATGTCGGGCTTTAAATTCAAACGGCTAAATTGGGAGGAGGTTTCATGGGGGCAGAGTGAGCCCTGCAGCGGCACCAGGAGCAGCTCCAAGCCAAGTGCTTGGACAGATCTGGTAGACAATGTTCTGATCTCTTACGTCACTCCTTAGAGCCACGCTGCTAATCCCTTGTATCTGTGCAAACACAAGGGGAGAATCTCTCTGTTGTTTTCTTGCTCTGGCCAGACTTTCCTTCCCTTCCTCCTGCAAAGTGCAGACTTGAGGACGCAGCCCAGACCTTGAGTTTCTGGGAGAACTTGGAGGCACAGACACTGGCCTCTGGCTCAGTCATGCCGAAGAGGCTTTTTGTGATTTACAGTGTATTGTGCTGAGTGAGTTGGCAGATGCTCTGAACTGGCAGAGAAGGAGGTACATTGTCATGTGGAACAAAGCACTGTCTCCTGGCAAAAACAAGGAGAAAGTCGAGTCTGTGGACTTACATGCTGAGTGTGCTACGGTACTTAAAAATCATCCTGCAGAAAAGTAATGGGTAATCTGGTCGAACGGTATTAATTATATGAGTTTCCAGTAAGTGTTGTTGCTCGAAGTGCTATCTCTGAACGCTTTCTCCATGAAGGAATCATCATCAAAGCAGATATTTAAATAATGTCAAAGGCTCTTTGACCCTGAAGCGTGCGGGGGTGAGGGGAGGGCATGAGTCACAAAGAAAATAGGGCTGTTTTCCTTGTTGCTCAACCTTTCATATTCTTCACCTTTTAAATAAAAATGAGTATTAATAAATACAGCAGACCCTGAACCCCCCCCGCCCCGAGTCAGGTGCCAAGGTGAATGAGGTCCTCAAAGGAGAATGTGCAAGAAAACTTGGTCATCAAAGCAGCAGCAATGTTGAACTGATGAGTAGTGATTGAAACAGCAGTTGTGGCCCTTTGGATACCACCGACATTAATGAGGCTCTCACTGAAGTCCCTAGTCCTGCATGCCATGTGTTTTCTCTTGATCTCTTGGCCATCTCTGTTTGCTTTTTGTTGCCATCGAAAGTGGCTGTGCTGCTATTGTTTAATTGCCGTTCTGACTATTGACATTAGTCAAGTGTCAAACAGCCCTTAAGTAAATGAGAGCTTTCTCCACACCACCCCAACCATTCATTTCAGTTTTCTGAAGCCTGTAGAACTGTTTCTGCCTGACCTTATGCGGGTATAAACCCAGAATAACCCTGTTAAAGTACATAGAATTTTTTCACAGTGCAAGTAGGATCAAACAGAAGCTCCAGGGACAGCAGTTTATCTTCCCATCGTAAGCACTTGTTTTTCTAATATGATTGCAAATTAATTCCAGAGATAATGTGATACCATGTAATTGAGAGTCCCCTGAGCTGGTACCAGAGTTTTTTTGCCAATCTCTCTGCAGATCAGTGAGGATGTTATTGCACCACCAGTAACGAAGATTTAGGGAGTCCTTGATTGCTTTGAAGGTTTGTGTCCTACGCCCCTGTGCTGCTGAAGGCCTCTCTCTCATCCCAGAAAAGCACTGCAATAATAAATTTTCTTTCCTTCTCCCACCTTCCCTCAGTCCTATATTGCTTGATATTAGATGGGCTAAAGGCTACATGTGCTGCAGTTGTCCCAAGGTTGATTAGATCTTGGCAAGCTAAAGAGAGAAGAAAGCTGTGAAGGGAGTGCTGCAGCCCTTCTCCCATCTGGGATGCTAATTTGAGTATTTTCTCAGCCCAACCATCAATTTTTCATGGAAATTGTAAGTGGGTACTTGCCTCTGAGACCTCTAACCTACTGTTGGACAGGACTGAAGCAGGCCAGCAGCTTCCCATCTTATTCATGCTTGCTGCCAAGCTGAGGGTTTAAAAGCTTAGGAGCTACTAGCATACAAAATTTGCCTCTTAGACTTCCCCTGAAACACTCTTTTGAGTGACACAGGAAAAGGGAGTGAAGTCTTCGGGCTACTGCAAAGGGAGGCAGGGGGTGTCTGGGGCTGTGTGCTGGCCTGGCAGACCTGTGGGGGCCTGGGGTGACTCTTCCCAACCTGGCTGTGCTCTCCAGATGCCGTGGCAATGCAAACAGAGAGGGATGCTAGTAAGAGTTGCAGCGTAAACCCTATTTCTGCAAGGCTCAACGACAGCTGATCAGAAGAAACCTGTTTATTGTGAGGTTTAGAAAAAACAATTTTTATGCAAATTGGTTTTTTTGGCAAGTAAGGGGGTTGATACAGAATTTGAAATTACAGTTTTAAAAATACAAATACAGAATATCTTGTTTGACAAACACAAAACAAACTTCTTCCCCAGGGAACACTAAATGAGAAAATGTTTGCTAAAATAAATACTCAACAGACATGGGATGGGGGGACAAAAAAACCAAACCCAACTCGGAAGCCAAAACCCCACTGAAGAAGCAGCAGTCACATCTTCAATTTTACGCTCAGGCTGTACTTTCACTTTGCTTTTCCTGTTCGATAGCTGCCAGAAAAACAGAGGAAACAAAAATATCATCAATAAACATTATAACGATTCTGCAGGATACAGATTTCTACCATCATTCTTAAAGTCTTAAATGACAAATCCCCACTTGCTTTCTTTGGCCACCCTTGAAATGTCAACCTATTCCCCTGCACAGCTAGTAGGGTGCAGTTCATGACGTGCCAACCTCCTCTTGTTTTACAGCTTTAGCATCAGTAGGGATGATAAAATGGAAAAACAGGTATCTTACGTCGAGGGACAGTGTGTGTCCGTGGCTATCAGTACTGACATATCAAAAGTGGTTAGTGACATTCTTCTGAAGGAAACCACTCACAGTTTCTGAATGCAGAGAGATGCCATTTTCACATTGAAGTTGAATGTGAATCATAACCCTCACCTGTGCACAGCATGTGTGTGGGAGACCGTGCATGAGGAAGATTGACTGTTAGGTGAGGATGATGATGGGTTTCTCTCGCAGCTTTATTCCCAGAGAAGGGGCCTGGAGCTCTCCTGGCCGGGGCTGACAGCAGGTAACAGTGGGGGGCAGCAGCCCATCTGCTAGACAACATTAAATCCAGAACCCAGGCACCTTGGGGGGATGCTGCCAGGCCTGCCAGAGATGTGCAAGGGTTCCCCCATGGGTCTGTGCCTCCAAAGAGGCTGGTAACATGGTAATTACAAACACTTTGATCTTGTTACCTGCAACCAGCAGAAAATCTGGTCTTGCTTTTAGCAGAAGCAAGAGCAATCCCATCAGAAAGGATTTTTCAGACAAAATGCACCATCAGTTATAACTGCTCGTATCCTCGGAAGCCAAGCATAGAGTACAAGTCTTAGTATTATCCCCAGTTAAAGTCAGGCATGAGTTTGAGCCTGTAATCCTATGATTAGTATTCATTTTGCATATGAACTGCAATACAGATTGTGTCCTTGCTACTTGTAGTTCATACAGCCTCATAAACACTTACTTTCTTTAGTGGGCAATGGATTTTTCTCTCTGGTTTCCGTCTTCTTCAGCTTGGTCTTGTCAAATGTTTCAATTTCTGCAAAATCTGGTTTGTCGGACATGGTGGGTCCTGACAAAGAAAGGAAAAAAAACAGCCGTGGTTTCATTAGCTAGTGCTGTGATATCAGCCATCTGCAAAGCATTTTCTGCTCGGAAGAAAAAATATGAAAATACCATAAAAACGTTTATTCAACCCCCCCCCACAAATCTAACACCTCAATCTGGGACCTCTCCCTGAGGCTTGGCTCTTTCAGAGCAAAAGACGAAAGGCATAAATAGAATTTTATCTAGATGGAATTTCTAAAAATCATATTTTGCACATGGAAACGAGAATATCTCAGTAAAGACAAGACAATGCATTAATTGCCAGTAATCCATGGTGCCTCCTAACGTAAACCTCTCTTTCGAGAAATGCTGCTAACCAGAAAGTCTACGATAAACCCCCAAATCCAGTACGAACAAAGAGCTTAAATTATGATTTTTGTTTTAACTAATAGGATTTGTCTTTAATTCTGAGCACCCTGTCCTGAGTGCATACATACCCCCGTATCTGGATGAGCTGCTTGGACACTTGTGCTTAACAATAGAAGACCGGTTCCCCCAGCCCTTTGTTTGCTCTCACACTCAATATCCCAGTCACAGGCTCAATAGGTTTGATTACACCCTGTTATAAGAGAAAACCACAAAGCACACCGGCATTCGACACTTCACCTGTCAAAACTTCCCTAATCCAATTACTGTTTTGAATAGAAATTCAAGTTAAAATCCAGCCTGGGTGTTATTCCCCTGATTTCAGTGGAGTTCCCCATCAAGGCAAGGTTTGGCCCGGAGATGGCTGATATAATTCAATTTTTTTCCTTCCTGAAGATAAACAAATTTCATTGCTATCTGCACTGAAACAACAGAAATAAATATTCACAGGAAAAAAAAAAATCAAAAAATGAAAAGCTACTAAAACCACATGGCATTACCGTCTGGCTGCTCTCTCCTCAGCTGCTTGGTGGCCGTCTGAGGCAGTGTGAGTTGAAAAAGGTCAGGGTAATCCCTCCTCTCCTCTCCTCTCCTCCCCCCCGCCCGAGCCCATCGCTATTAATATTGATTAGTTTAGTGCTGGGATTGCTCAGTGTTTAGGGAGAGGACAGATTGCTGTTGCAGAAAGTGCACGAGGGAGGGAAATGGGAAAACTGACATGGAAAACTGCCAAAATACATCTTGATTTTTTTTTCCTTTTTTTTTTTTTTTTTCTCCTCGCTTACCAAGACAATAATATTTAAGTTTCCCTTCCTGCCCTTCTTTTACAATGCTGAGGCTTAGAGTTAAGGTGAGGTTTGAAGTTCATTTAAGGGCTGATGCTGCAGTTTGTGGGGAGTCTTTAGGTGAATTCAGCAACGTCCCTGGGGATCATCCGCCACCCGCCCAGGCTGGCAGAAGCATGTGCTCAGGGGGGCTCTAAGCACAGCTGTGGCACGACTGCCTCAACTGAGGGCCACGTCTGAGATAGGCACGGGCTGGGCACCGCGCTGCGGCCAGGAATGTGTCCTGAAAGGAAAAGCAACGGATCTTTCATTCCTTCCCATTTTGGTGGCTCCAGACCCACGGGCTGGTGCCTCCCTCAGCCTGACGGTGCTTGGCTCTGCCCGCCAGCCCGGGCAGCTGCCCACAGCCGACCTTCCTGCCTTGCTTTGCAAGAAGCCGTGTTTGCCCATCCCGCTCGCGTGGCTGTTCCCTGCACTCCCCCATGCCGATGGCGTGGACCACGCCGGGCTCATGCGCAGGGAACCCCTTCAGTTGCAGTGAAAGGAGAATGCGCTGTAGGTGCCAAGTGATGGAATTCAGAAAAACCTTTAAAATGGCTATTAGCTCGTGCCTGTATTTGCAAGACACATTTTGTATTGGGTGTGGGCGCTACCTATAGCCACCTCCTAGAGCTGCTGCTGTTGAGAGCTGTGGACATCCCTGTGGCTCTGACACGGCTCCAGCTGTGCAGCACAAAATGACTTGGGGAATCTTTTTTCAAAGCCCTTGAGTTTGGGAGGGAAGGGCTGTGCATATCCTCCTACATGCTGGCGTGAATTTCCTCTGGTGTAACTTTGGATGTCTCCATTTGAATCACTTGTCTAGACTCCATGATAGTCAATACGGAGGTAACTAACTTGGGATAAATTAATTGTGCCCTAGGAGTATCTGGGTTTCTCTGCTGGCTATAAGGGGAGCCTGGACAGTGAGCTCAGGGAGACAGAGATTTCTCACAGCTGATTGAGAGCCCTGGGAAGGTGCTGTGGATCCTTCTGTTGGCATAACAGGCTTAGATAGAGAGGGTTTGAGTCTGGCACGTGTGCACGGAGAAAACGGTTTTAATGTGTTTAAACGTGTTTTAAGGACAACTTCTTCCCATGGTTGTTTAAATTAAAATAATAAAGAGGTTTGCGGTTGGACTAGATGATTTTAAAGGTCTTTTCCAACCTAAACGATTCTGTGAAATGCAGCGAAAATGAGTATTTTTCCTCATCAGCATTCATAAACAGTGGTTCCTTTTCACTCAGTGATTCTCTCCTTTATCCCTCCTGTTTTCTGTATCTTCAGAGATTGCAGGGGTTGCTGCAGGCCCTGGCAAACTCCAGTCCAAGATCACTTCTTCTCTGTAGCCATGTCTGCGGTGTTTGAGGTAAAAGAGAATGGAGTACTGTCGTGGTGGAAAAACCTGCATAATGTTGCTCAGCTGGAGCTCCAAAGAGATGGTCTGGGTCCCACTGAGCTCAGCCCTGTGTAAACCTGGCTCTGCTGCTTCTGGACCTAAGATTGTCCTGGCAGCATCATAGCTCCAGTTTTGTTATGCTAAAAGCTCAGTTGACTTGTGCAGGCTGGCTCCGTTACCTCTGCGTCTGCACTGACTGTTCACCCAAAAGCAGTGTGTGTGCATACCAGTCATACTTGGTGTCAGGACTCGGTTCCCTTGCTTCCATCCCATTAGTCCAACCAATTGTCAAAAATAGAAAGCTGTGTTCTTGACCAAAACCCCCTGGGAATAAACAGGAAGGCGGCCACTGGGTGAATATTCCATGTAAGCCGTAGCTCAGGTTTGGCACTGAACAGTCTCAGTGTTTGTTTAAAGAGTCCATTAATCTCTTCTTGTTAGGCTGGACACCAGATTTAGAAGATCAGAAGGTCAGAAAAGACTTTAAAACACAATCTGAAGGATTTTTTTTTAATTTGGGAAGTTCATGAGTTTCAGTTTTTTAAATATTTGTCCATTTTTACAACTAACAATTGGAATTCTTATTATGAAGAGAGATTACAAGGGCAAAACCTCTTAAACTTTTAATTTTAAGTTTAATTGTCTCGGATGTAGTGAGTAAATGAAGTGTTCAGGACAGCAAAGCAAAAGAATCTCTCTCCTGGCTTTCTGTGTACAGTCACAAGCTCAGACCCTATCATCCACAGCAGAGCTCATTTTTTTCTAAATATGCTAAGACAGGGTGGGCAAACTTTGTTTTTCACCACCACCATTTTGATCGCCTGATTTATTGGCAGACTTCATATTCAAAGCAGTTTGGGATACATTGTGTAGGTTTTTAGGCTGAAGATGACCAGGTTAATATTGGGTAGGGTTTCTGAGGAAGGTGCAATAGTGTTAGTCCACGTAACATAACGATGAGAAAGTTGAAATCAGTAGATATTCATCTCCATAACGAACATCTTGACCATTGCATAAAGGCCCTGTCAAGTTTCTGTGGCTTGTAAGTACAGTACTGTGGTCAAACACAGCTCGTGTTGGATTCAAGGCTCATGTTTACATACTGTGTGCAGGACAGAGAGCCATAGGTAGTTCTCGTATGGAAAGTTTGGAGTTTGGCCTGAGGGCATTGCACAGTGTGTTGAGCCTGGTCATGGGAGGGAAAGATGGGTAGGTAGTATTTTACTCAGGTGCCTTTTACTTTCTCTGGGAACTGAAATATTCTTGCTGTACGAGCAGCACAGCATTTTTTTGACAGGTTTTTAACGGCAGCATTTCAGAGTCACCACCTTCAGTAAGGAGAACATGGCATTTGCCCGGCCTTGGGATGACTGTGGTAGCAATGAACCACAGCGGTCGGTGGGGTGCAGAGAGGCAGCTGGGTGATCCAGCATACAGAAGTGAGAAAAACCAGCAAGCCAGTGGAGCCAGCAAACTATAGCATCTTTACAGATCCTGGAGATTTAAAGTATGTAAAGCCGTTTTGCTATGGCTGCGTCTGAAAAGCTGCCTCAGATACAATGGAAATTGCCTTTTTTTTTTTTTTTTTCCAGTCTGCTGCCAAAGGATGAAGGGCTGAGTCAAACCTGCCAGGACTGACACCTCTGATACCAGTGAGTCACTCGCCACTGACAGCATTAAACCGTGCCTGGCAGCGTAAGCGACCGAGTGTCTGTCAAGACACCCACAGAGAAACAGGGGAAAACAAATACTTGCTACCAGGATGCAGTAATAGGTGAGAGGAAATGTTTATAGGGAGCTCAAATGCAAAGGAAAAATTCGGAAGGGAGTCTGAAGAGTGAGGCTGGGAGGCTTGAAGCCTGCTGCCATGCGTTTTTTTCCCTTGGCTGTTGTCACTTGGAAGCAGCGAGCCCAGCCTGCGCGGGGCTGGGGCTGCAGGGACATACAGATATGTGTAAGGGCTACAGCCTTCCATGGGCCGGGGGGATGCTGTGCTTGTGTTTGGCACTAGAGGTGCTCTGGAAACGTTTCATGGAGACGAGTGGGCAACTGGAAGAAGAAGGGTTTTCTTTGGTTCAACAGGGGGAATCAGATCGCATCTATTTCTATACGGAGCTGAGGAGGGACAAAGCACCCTAATGCGAGCAGCCGGTTAGAGGAACAGACGCTCGAGCAGATCAGTGTCTGTAGCCGAGCCAATAAGCTGACACAACTGATTTTATAATCACATTAGTGCTGTCTCGAAATAACACACCCACTCAAATATAACAGTGATTTCATTTTCAAAATGTTGTGGTATTTTTGGTGCTAAAGGTAGAGGAGTAATTTTTCAAGGTCAAAAGCTGGGCTGGAATCTGCAAGCACCCCAATTCCTTTAGGTCCCTATGAGCATTGAGCACCTTCCAGTAAGGTAGCAGGATTGGGTGTGTTGTAAGCTATCCTTAGAAGGTTTCCCGTCCTTAGGGGGAAAAAAAAAAAAAAAGACTACAGCTTCACTGAAAGGGTTTTCTTAGTTCTCTTTGTGCCTTTTGTTCCGTCTTGCTGCCAAAAAAAATATCCATGTTTGGGAACGGAGACAGGTTCCCAGGCTAAGAGACAATGAATCCTGGGGGTGTAAGGAAGGCAATGATCTCTCTTTGGCAGAGTGTCTGCTGTAATGCTGCACTGCTAGGGTGTAAATACTCAATACTTGTCTTCTACTGTATGTTTTAGCATTAGCTAAGGTATTTCATTTTCCTTATCGAGACCACTGAACCTGAAGGGTAGGTATGTACAGAGGATGAGGGGAGAGGAGAGGCTAGTTCTAGATAGTCCTTCTGCTTGGGCTAGTTTTTCCAGATAGTCCTTCTGCTTGGGCTATTTTTTCCAACCCCGTGTTTTTCAAATTGCCCTGAAGTTTAGATGGTCTATACTAGGAGTCCCATCACAGCAAAGAGCAAAAAGAGAAAACATAAGCTAGTGGGAGTGGAGATTTCCTCTCTCTCTTTTTTTTTGGTCTTATAAAACTTGGTATGGGGGTGAATTTTTAAAAGTTTAACCAGATGGCGATTCTTGCAACGGAACTTTCTTGAGGACTGACCCAAAAGTGTGTCTTCCAGCATAAAGTACTTGGCTTCGGCCCGGCCTTTTCTAGCAAAATGCAGCAACACATGCATGCATTATTAAAGGAAAAAAAAAATTAATAAAAAATATCCATGCACATGCTTCTCTCCCAAAGACAGGGTGGGGAAAGAAGCATGTGATGTATTAGTCACATTAGTTAATATGCTATAGAGCACATGACAGTTCATGATGAATGCTGGTCTAGACACACTAGTTTAGCGTGACTTCCAGTCTTTACTAACAGTCTTGTTTTTATCTCTCTCCTTTCTGTCTCTGGACAGAATATCTCTTGCAAGCAGCAGCTCTTAGGTAAAAAGTAAGACAGAGAAGTCTTGGGTGAGTGTTGGGAGTGTGCTCAAACGTGGCTCTTCTGTGTGCAGCTGGCTGCTCTGGAATGAAACAACCTGCTGTTGGATTTCTCACTCTCTTTGTTTTAAACAAAAAGAAAATCACCATTCCTTATGAAGATTAAATTGTGGCACCCAGCGTGCAGCAAATAGATAATCCAAGATAAGATAATAAAATCTAGAGATCTACTAACTTGATATTAACTTCAGATTTTCTTTTTGTCCAGTGCAAAAAGGACAATAGGTGGCTCTGTCATTATAACCCGTGTTGTGCTGGGGTAGACACAGAGGAGTGGTATCCTTGACTTCTGGGACATGGGGTTATGGATGTAGATTTGATGGGTGCTTAACCAGCACTTCTCTTTGTGCTGTCAAATCATTCCATTTTCAATAGCCTGGGACCTCCTGGCAGTTTAAGTAGGTTTTATGTTTTGGGGAAAACAAAGATAAACCCTGAAGTTTTTCAGCTGCTTAAGCAAATGAGTCTGCTGAAGCAGAGGAACAAACTAGGCAGCCAAGTATCTTTTCTAGCTGATCTCCGTGAGCGATTTCCAGGATAAAAACTTGTATTTCTACTTGAAGGGATTCATACATCATCTTTTTAAAAAATAATTTTCCAATTTCATAAGCTTGTTACACAGAGTAAGCCAAACACATAGGTATTACGTACTGTGTACAAGGTCAACAATTATGTAAGAAAGTGGTGATCAGTTAATTCCACATCTGTTAACTTCTGCCTGTTCTAATGAAAGCTGCAAGTATGTTATGTTAAATGCTGTTTTTCTTCTCTAAAATGTAAAAAAAAAAAAAAAAAAAAAAAAAAAAAAAAAAAAAAAAAGAGATTATTTTCCTCTCACGACATCAGAAGTGAGCAGCTACCTCTTCAGAACCCAGCTGAACCAGAATGTTTTCAGTGACTACTTGTATGGCTTTTTTGTTGCATATATATATATATATATATATATATAAAGTGCAGAAATCAGTTGCAGTCTTATTAAGGCTGTGTCTTCACAACAGGGTTAATCTGAGCTCTGTGCACTCCAGCTGGCTCCTCTGGAGTTAGGATACTTTGAGTGTGAGTGACCACACCATGGAAAAACATGGGAGCAGCAGAGAGCGATTGTGTTGGCAGCAGATAAATTGTGCTAACTTGAACTGTAGCCTTTCCCCAGCTCAAGGTAAAAGCACCACGGCAGCTCAAGCATAAATCCTTGTGAGTGCAAAGGACAGGAATTCAAAAGGGACGGGGGCATTCAAGCTTTAATTCAAGTTAACTTTTAAGTAGAGACTAGCTTTAGGGGATGAGTTCATGTCTGTCCCAAGCTGGTGAATGCAGAGAAAAGCAAATAGGAATTAAAAACTGAAAGTGTGCAATATTGTAATTTTCGCTTGTCTGATGCATACATTGAATGATTTTTCCCTTTGGATGAATACTAGCTTGCATAAAATTCAAATAACTCAGCTGTCTACAGATGGGGGGGGGGGG
>NW_020799117.1:5039872-5043549 GCF_003259725.1 Athene cunicularia | reverse complement strand
GGGGGGGGGGGAGTGTGGGAAGGGGAACAGAAGGAAGGAAATGGAACTGAGAAGATTGAATTAACCTTTCAATGTCTTGAATTTCAAGAAGGGGAGAATTATCTCCTCTTAAGTCTGCAACCATGTAATTAAAATGTGAACGAGCCTTAAAAGCCACATTTGCCCCATATTCTGAGACCCCTACTTTAAAGACAGATCTTCCAAAACCAAGACTCTGCTCCAAAAAGTATTCAAAGGCAGGGAAAAAATCTTATGCCGTAAATGTTTATTTTAATCACAGAACTCTGGTAGGAAAACGAGTAAAAATGTCTGACATTTACACAGAACATGTGCTTTTGATATTGCATTAGGTTTAAAAAAATCCTTACATATGTGTCTAGTAATGGCAGACAGTCTTTGGGAAGATGAATGGTTTTCTCTGTGCTGGAGGTCCTGTTGTCATAAAATAGATTTTTTTTTTTCACCTGCTTGAGCATTGGGAAGCTTCATTTGTTAATACAGGGCAAAGCTTTAAAAATGGGCTTGGATTCAGAGGTGCCCCTTTGGACACTGAGTCAGAAGAACCAGATATTTGATTTGAGAGCCTCCGTGGAGAGTCAGGGATGGCCAAGATGGCCAAATGTCTTGTGCTGGGCATACTGAAACAAAATGTTTGTTAGAAAATTTTATAATGCTGGAAAAGAGGAACAAAGTGAAGACTTTGTCTGGGGATTTGTCTCTGTTTCCGGATGAAATACGCAGGAAAAGATAGCATTTTTCAGAGCAACCACCTGGAAAATGTTCCTGTTTGCTAATTCTTCTTTGGTGTTGAAAGGACTCGTGTCTGTCAGTATTTTTGTGAGATACCAATAGGATACATTTAGGACAAAAATTGAGCACTTCCAAGTCCAGGAGAGTATATCAAATAATTTGTTTCTAGATGAACAATTAAAACCAAAAGCAAATACTTTGCTGACACACAGATCATTTCCCCCACAAGCCCAAACTGTTGGCATAATACTGGTATTACAGCAGACAGTGTCTTGCTTTGCTGTGCCTCGGATTTCCATTTCCTTCTAGTAAGATAATGACCCACTATGAAGGTAAAGAATTGCATGGCAGGTGATCAACCTTCAGCAGATTGGATGGCACTGCAAAATTGATTTAAGTTCTGGAGTATCCTAGCTCAGTTTGTACTAAGCCTTGTACAACAGTGAGCACAGTTGGGACGGGGCTGTTTTTCTTTCATTTTCTTCCATTTCTGATGAGGAGGGATGCAGGGCTGTTGCAGGAACTAGACTTCATTGGAAACTACAGTGTTCAGAGAATATTTATTCTGAAGTCATACTAGGTCAGGACTGACGCTGGAGACCCATGAAGGAAATACAGCTTCTTCTGCAATATATACTGGTAATAATGACTTGTGCTCCTGAATAGCTCTTCCTGAAAACAAGGGAATTACAGGAGTAATTATTGCAGATCTAATGAGTTACTTTGTGAGCACCTAGCAGAAGAATCTCTGCAAAACTTTTAGGCTGAGCAAGTTAACTGGCCTTGTAAGATGACACACTGAGCTACAGAAATGGCTCACCCCTCACGGTGCGGCTCTGGCCATGGATTTATGGATGAGACAGGGATGCCATGGCACTCCGGTCCTAGGAGCCAGACACTGAGTAGATGCATCTGCCAAGGTCCTGGAGCTGTGCAGCAGCTGGGGAATGGGTCCTTCTCCTCGTGAGCAGCCTCACACTGGGGCCTTGCCACTGTGCAAGGCAGTGCACTGTCATCTGTCCTGACATGTGGGTGACAGTCCTGTGTTACGTAGTGGGACTGCAGCCATGCACCTGCACAGCCCCTGCTCGTGCTGGGGTTGCTCTGAGTGTGCCTGTGGGTTTGGAGGGGGTGAACGAGCCTCGCCGGGCTCCGTGCTGGACTTGCCTGGACTGCTGAAACTGGGCTGGGTGTCTGAGCGGTGGTGGCCGTCTGCAGATCATGTAAGTGGGAGAATTACAAAATGCCATTCTAAAACTTGAGCTGTGTCCTGAGATAGCGGAAAACAGATGGGGCCAGCGACCGCACCGCTCCATTGTCATTTTTAGCTGTGATCTGAGAGGCAGATGCCTTCAATAGCTGTATTTTGTGGGTGTAACCACATAGCTGCTCATGAAGTTCTTGCCTCCCTTCCCTTTAAATTTACTATCTTAGAGAAAGTGGCTAAAGCACCAGCACTCCCAGGTTCTCCTCAACCTTTCAGAAATAGGCAGCAAGAACACAAAGTGAGCAGAAAAGACTAAAATGGCAGCCTGGGACTGCATATGTCTGCCCCCTGCAAGGAACGTTGGAAAAGTCTGAAAGGAGGTAGGATAAGCTGGCACGAAATGGCGTACTCGGAGCCAGTTCAGAGGAGGGAAGACACTGTCTTGGACTCAAAACCAGTGAACAGGTGCTGTGCAGCGCCTGCCTACCTGCCTGCCTCTGCTGTCTGTCTCCTCTTGCCACGTGTGTTTTCTGTGTCAGGTTTCTTGCAGTTTTATTCCTGTCAACTGGCCAACTGCTGAAGAGCCAGCTGGAGTCCTCTCTCTCCCATGTTTCATCAACAAAATTGCCAGCTTGTTCTGATTCAGTATCTTTATTGTTGTTGATGAGGCTAAATGAATCAGAAAGAACACAGCTATGTATACAAAATAGAAATTCGGAAATCTCATCCTGATGCGAGGAAATTTTATTAGCTGTTCAAGTGGAGAAATCTGCTGTGGAAGGAGACCAACAGCAAGTACGGACCTCCTGAGAGGTCATTTCCCCTGACCCTACACATGTTATTGTCTTTGTATGGCACCTTCTAACGATACCAAATCTTCTAGCAGGAAAATATAGTTTTAGATCTGCCAGGCTAATTTACTGTGGGATTGTGACTCTGCCTTCTTCGGATTCCAAATGTAAAACCTCTTAATGAGTTTTATAAATGTATCGTTAGATAAAACTTAAAATCCACGTTGGAAAACCTGAAACAAAACCCTCCCAGCTATTGACAATATGGAAGCTTCTTTTTTTTTTTTTTTTTTTCACTTCATATATTCTTTGTCAGCTTTTCATGGGAAGAAAAGATTGTCTTGAGAGGATTTTTACTAAATCCGAAATTTCTTAAATGCTTTATTAAACCCACAACCTATGGCTGCTGGCACTGCATGACAGAAAAAGCTGTTGTAGTTTCAGCGTGGCATGTGGGAACCGCAGACTGTCAGGCACGGCTTTTAACACCTCTGGTGTAAGCTTGCATCTCCTCACTAACTTATGCTAACTTAGTTTAAGGGTGCTAAATTTTGTGTTTCAAAACGCATTAGCTCTTTGTCAAAGGGCACCTTGTTACTTCTGGCGCGCTTACACTTGGGAAATGTTTGGGAGCGATCGCTGTTGACGCTTTAATTCAGAAAATTTACAGGAATTATTTTAATGTGGTTACGAGAACTGCAAAACAAAACCGTACAGGAGCAGGAGCCTGCACGGTGACACCGATAGCCGCTGGTCACTCCCTGGGCACCCCTGAGCCCGCGCGGGCCGAGGCCGGCAGATGGCTGAGGCACTGAGGTTAAAAATAAGAGAAAAAAAGTGAATCCCTGGGCCACCGCTCGTCGTTCCTGGTGGAGCAGTGGCTGCGGCCCCGGGCAGCTCGGGGCTATAACGGCCGGCCGGCGGCCCCA
>NW_020799117.1:4893785-5039822 GCF_003259725.1 Athene cunicularia | reverse complement strand
ACAATGTTGTAACTAGATTTTTCTGAGTTTTCTTTGCTCCTATATATATTCTTATTAGTCCTCTATTGAGGATTGAACAGAACCCCTCAGTAATAGTAATTTATCTAGTTAGCTGTATTTAGAGTCATTACAGAACTTCTCATTAAATCAGTGAGCTGATTGAGAGAGACTGGAGAGTATTTGCATTAAGTAATTAAAGTACATTGTGTTACAGATCAATACGTTCAACAGTGTACACTGAAGTGTGATTTTTGGGTTTAATTCCTCTTTATTTGACAGAAAAGACAGCTTTGATTTTTGGCTGCAAAAAGATATGAGGAAGAGCTCCTCCCCTTCCTTGAGTAACTGCAACTCTGTTCTTGCTAACAAAATATTTGGAATTCCACTTGATGAGCTGCAGCAAGAAGGGCAACCAGACAATGAGGTTCCATTCATAGTCCGCCATGTTGTGGACTATATTGAGGAACATGGTATGTATTATCTTGCTGTACTTTAAATAATATATTTATCTGTTATCCTTACAGAATAGATTGTGGTTTTTGAAGAGTATTTGTTTTCTTAAGTTATTAATATTTAATTGGATATGGTTTGGGTTGCTTTTTTTGCTGATACACACTTCCTTTATTCCTTCTGTTATGTTTGATTATCACTCTTTTCTAGCTGGGACTGATGCAGTCAGCTCAGTAGGGTACTTCATAGGAAATGGTGTGGTTCAGGTACTGCTAACATTTACCTTATTACTGTATTGTTAGCTGGGCATAAGACTGTGTTTTCTGAGAGGAGGACTGCTGGAAGTCTTGCAAAACTGTTGTCCAGAAGGTCTTTCACTCAGTATGTGAATTGTGCATATCTGATTATCGGTATCTCCTGATATTTTTGTCCAGACTAGATCTGAAAGTTTATTTCTGCAAATTCTTTCTAACTTAGGGGGTCTGGAACAAGAAGGACTTTTTCAAGTCAATGGGAATGCTGAGACAGTGGAGTGGCTTCGGCAACGATATGATAATGGAGAAGATGTGGACCTGGTTAAAGAAGCAGATGTACCCTCAGCTATTAGCCTTCTTAGATTTTTTCTTCAGGAACCTTCTGGGAGCGGCGCGGATCAGGGGCGCGGGAACTTCCTCGTCTGGGCAGCGGAGGTGGCCGAGGCGGGCGCGCTGCAGGGCTGCGTGGGGCAGAAGTTGCTAGAGCCTCTCGGAGGGAGCTGTCAAGCGGGGCGTTCGTTTCCCAGGTTGCACTTGTGTCGGTAGGACCTTCGAGGCAGCCCTGACAGCCAGCAGGGATTTCTTGGCTCCTTCAGCGGAGTTGTCTGCCGAGCCTGTTCCTCCTCCCACGGTGGATCAGCCTTATCCCCCCCGCGATGGGTCTTGGCACGCTGACAGTATTAGCCTAGCAGCTCCCTGCCAGCAAAGTTGGTTCCAGAAGTTCCAGAAGGGTAGTTGCTAAGTCTTCAGTGAAGACGAAGGCAACGCTGGCATGAAGAATGCTGGATTATAGTCTTAATGCTCCAGCCTGTGACCAAATGTATCTTCTGAGGAATCCGCCCGTGTGGGCTTCCATTATTCTTGGAAGCTCCTTAGGGATTTAAACATTCGAGTGTAAATGCTTCTTGCTACCAAAAAGTTGCTTTAACATGAGATGCTCCAGTGTTAGGGTACTTCTTCCAGGTTTGAAAAAAAAACCCCAACCCTCCCAACAACAACAAAAATTATAATCAAACGCCGCAACTTGAACTTTTACTACATGTCTCTTTGAGTTCATTGGTCTGGCTGCATTTCAGAATTTTAGACAAAATTTGTTACTGCTGTCAGGCTCAAGACATAGACTCAAGAAATATTAAATGAAGAAAGTAAATGCCATCTAATCACTCATGCCTGTTAAAAAAATACCAAACCGAATATATCAAAGCCTACACAGTTGTTTATTCTTTTCAGGCATGTATTTCTGAGGCTCTTTGGAGATGAAATAGTATGTGATTTTGAAACAAATTCTTGAACTGGATTAGCATTTGGGTTTGAAGTTTTTCTGTCTTCTGTGCAGTTTAATTTGCCAGCATAAAAAAAAAAAGCTACTTTGCCTATATTATAATAAATTCATCTGTCTTGTTAGTCCGCTTTTTTTACTGCTTGTTACTAGTAAATCGCTTTACATGTTATCTTTTGCATAGATTTGAAGGTATTTAGAATCTTTTTTTAATGTGCTTTGTCAGTATATATATTGTTTAGCACCACAGGGATCCTTTCCTTCTCTTGACAACATCATAATAACGAAACAAATACCTCAGTGTTTTGAAAGCATCAAACTGGAAATTTACAGTATTATTTTAGAAAAATCAATCAAGTAGAGTGCCTCATGGTTACATTTAAAAGAAGTTCATTAGGAGGAGCTCATGATAATTTTAATGCTTGCAAATTTTGACATGGACAGCATGTCAAAACATCTGAGTTTGGCAAATGATAGGTTTTATCTGCTCAGTCTTAGTCAGTTTGGGCTTTTCCTGTATGCGCTGCTTGTAACATCTGAGGGCTTTCTAACAGCTCATTAAAAGACTCAATCTAACATTTTTCATGTGCATCTCATAATATGAAACCTGTGCAAGCAGTGAAACTTTTCTTTCTAATGTACATAACAGTATGTTTGCAAAAGCAGGTGAGGCTGAAGAAATATTCCATGCCTTTGGAACAGACATTACTGAGTTTTGTGAAACCCTCTGCTTTTTGTCTGTAAAGGCTTTTTGTGGTGTTTTTTTCCTTTTCAAATACTCAACCCTTTGATCTCTGGTCAAATGTTTATAGCTCAGCAATGATTCCCTTTTCTAGGGCTCATTAGAAATTGAAACCTGCCAAGTCTGAGGTGATTTGGGGGGGGTGGTGGTGGTGGTGGTTGTTTTGGTTTTTCCCTCCCTGCTCCCCCCCCCAAGAAGCTGCAGCTCTAAGGAAGAGGAAGTGATGTCGGTAAGAGAATGCCTTCAAGTTGTCCTTAAATTCTGTGCGTAACACCAGATTATTTTCTGCTGCCATGTTAGCACACAAACCAAAATTCTACTAGCTTTTGGGATGAGTGAATCGACATCTTGCGGGGCAATTCAATTTTTGGATCTGTGAGGATGAAAGATGGTAATCCTTTAACTTTTTTTCTTGTGTTATAGACCCAGTTATATATTTATTAATTCAGATATGAATACTGTTACTTAGGAACCGAAAAAAATAACACTTGATGCAAATCATCTTAGGAGGAAGCAGAGAATTGAAGGAATATTAAATCCTCTGTGAAGGGCTCTGAAAGAGGAGTATTTGTTACTTGTCATGCAGTTTTTAAAGTGACAGATGTATCTGTTATTCAGCAGAGAGGCTGTATGCCTTGTCAAAACTGTATTCAGGCAGAGAATACAAGAATTTTGTATTGCTATCTGTAAAGTTAGTAGGATTGGGCAGTTAATTTTTGAGTCTCCTGCTGACTATTGTAAGTTATGAATTTTACCTGCAAAAACTTTGAGAGTAATGATTAGCTGTCTCAAGGCTTTAGTAAATGCAGATTTGGCTTTGCCGTTTTGCACTGGCTTCAGATCCAGCTGTTGGGATTTGTGAAAGTTCAGTCAATTCAGTTGAATTCTGTGTATTCTTACAGCCTAAAAGAGAATGTATTTGTTACTGCAACTTCTGGGTGCTTTTTTTTTTTTTTTTTTTTT
The DNA here is from genome assembly GCF_003259725.1 of Athene cunicularia. Taxonomy (NCBI): domain Eukaryota; kingdom Metazoa; phylum Chordata; class Aves; order Strigiformes; family Strigidae; genus Athene; species Athene cunicularia. Next base: position 5,036,134 of record NW_020799117.1, on the reverse strand, counting down.
TTTTGTCTGTAGAGCTGATTTGTTTTGAAGTCTTAAAAAACAGTTTAGAAGGTGATTACGGTGCTGAAAACCTGTTATGTTTGCAACATATGGGTGGAGTCATTCAGTATAAGAAAGGGGTAATATTTTGCAGCTGGATCTAGGACCATATTTTCATTATAGTGAAATGTATGGTTGTATTGTGATAGTAACAAGCAATTCTGTTCTTACTGTCTCTCACCTGTGAAGGTGTGAAATTTTATCCTGTATATTTGTCTTTAAAGGAGGAAAAATATGGCAAACTTGAGCTTAAAATAAAGATACTGCATTATGTTTGTGTTCAAACAGCTTGTAACAAAGAGTGTGGTTGCAGAGGCTTTTTTTTTTTTTTTTTTTTTGTTTTGTATCGAGAGGTTTAAATGGTTTATTCCTTTCACTATCTGGACATTTGTAAGGACATTTGGGTGGGGCAGCTGTTGGATGGGGACAGAGTATCTGGTGGGAACCCTGAAGCGATTGTCCAGGTTCCGGTCTCGCTAGCTGCTCTCTTCATGTGTCTCTGCTGTTCAGTGTTCCCTGCAGTGTGTTCAGGATTAAAATTTGTGCTCAGCTGTGTAGGATAATAATACTTGGACAAAATTGAAAAGATGAGAGCTGGAATCCTATGAATGTGGTTCTTTCTTCCTTTATACTCATTTTTAAGCGTGTATATTTGAAAGGTTTTTCCCCCTTTTTGCCGAACTTCACATTTCATTAAATCTTTTGTTGTCTTGTCACTCTTTTAATGTAATCAGGTTACCCAATTTTAGTCTGCTATGTAATTTCTAACCTTGTGATTTCTGCTGGTATCTTCAAACTTGGTCATGATCAAGTTGTGACAAGAATTGGTTGTGGAGGAGACCTCATTAGCAGTCCTCTCTTCCTCCCCCCCCTTTTTTTTTTTCCCTCCTCCCCTCCCCTTCTATTCAGAGAGTCATTGCTACAGAATTGAACTCTTCATTGAAATGTCTTACTCCTTCAGTGGGGATGCTAAGACTGCCCTTTATTTTGGTGGCACGTGGTCATCGTTCTGACAGAGGCAGTGTTTCCGCAGCAAATGGGCAAAGTGTTAAATTTTGTAATGTTTTGAGTTCCAATGTGTATTTCTGCTTACCTGTTTGGGAGGCGGAGAAACAAGCTGATGATAAATGTATGTAATAGGATAACTTATGTATAATAAATTAAGTGCATTATATATTTATAGTTTGCTTTTTTGGTGTCTCTGAGGTAGCTTAACTTCTGTTCCAAAGTCTGTCTTAACAGCAGTGACAGTTGTAAAGCTGTTTTGGTTTTATAATGTGAACCTCTCAAGTTGCATAGTTTTACTGGTAATTTCTTCCTGTCTGTTACATTACTGTATTTATTATAATGCCTTTGCAATTAAGTTCTGTATTATCTGATGTAGTGGCAATTATACATGTGTGGTTGGTGGAGTACTGCTTTACTTTGGGGGGAGGCAAGTAGGATGAATATAATTAGCTGTTACACAAGATACAAAAGCCTTTTTATTTATTAACTACTGTTGTTAAGAATGTGATGGGATCTGTGTGAGCAGGAAGTTTCTTTATAATTCTGCACATGTGCACTGGCAGCAGCAGCTGAGAGCAAATCTGGCAGTGTTCAGTGGTGGGTGTGAAGCAGTGAGCAAACATCTACTTTTTTTCTGGTATCGCTGATGGTTTTATTTAATTCCTCTTGCTACAATATAGTTGTAGAAGGATTATGAGTCGCTGCAATGCTGTTAAAAAGCCTTTGGATTTTATCTAGTAAGTTAATATAAAATGTTACCTTTGCATATCAGAACACTTGAAAATCAGCTAACATTTTGATGATCTCACAGATTGCTGTTTTAAAATGTAAAAATTTTTTGGAATGTTGCTTAGTTAAGTCACTGTATTTGAGGCTTTACTGATGTTAACGCAATACAGTTGCTAAACGCTTAATTTGCTTCTTAAAATTTGAAGTTTTATAGGTTTATTTTTTACTAAATTTAGTCTAACTAAAGCCTGCTCACTTTTCTGCCTCTCGTGAAGAGGTAGGTAGGATATACCTCTTGTGAAGATCTGTGTTTGTTGATGGGCTTTTTCAGAGAAAGTGTAATCGGGTTCTGTCAGCTGAAATCATAGACTGAACTTTAATGACTGGAAAATTAATTAAGACTATGGAAAACTAATTAATACTATGTTTTTTTGGCTTATAAATTTAAAAAATAAAATCCAAAATTCTGTCTATTTTAGTAATATGTTATTCAGAGGAGCTTTCAGGAGTTGTTTTATTTCCTTCCATGGTATGGACGTAAAGACTTAATTTGAACTGTTCTGATTTGTAAATTAGAAGGCTTGCTACTGAATTTCCAGGAAACAAAATTCGCATTACGATTGCACTCTACTAAATCTGATGATGTATTTTTTTCGTGCTTTTATTTGCTTTGTCAGTATAACCAGTATTTTGTTAGTTGAGTGTTTTCTGAGGCTATCTCAGAAGCGCCAGTGGCAGATGATGGAGAATTTTCAGTTGAGTTGTGGTCTAGTGTGTATGTGTGAGAGAGCACAAGTGTAAAGGCATATATATGCAAGTAGTGAGTTTATTAATTAAAGAGCTGGTGTTCATGCTTCTACTGACTCCTTTTGTGATTGTGTGCAGAACTGCAACAAGCTTGTTTCCTTTTGATTCCTATTTAACCAGAAAGTAAATGTGTCAGTGAGGAGTTAATAATTGTACTGAGAAATGAAGGGAGCAGGAAAGTTGCATCTGCTTGAAAAGACATTTATTCTAAGATGGTTTCCTTCAACACTGCAAGATAAATTCTGTGATTATACCTATTTTAAAACATGCTTTTGTGGGGGTGGGGAATGTATTCTTAAGAAGACCAGCTTGTTAAATTTAAAATAATAACTGAACACAATTGCCTGATTTGCCAATCCAGACTTTTGACTGAAATGCCTTTCAATAGCTGATTTCGCTGACAGCTAAAAAGAGGAAATCTTGCTTTAAGAATCTGTTTTAAAACCAGCAAGAGTAGCTTAAAACTTTCTTTCTTTAAGTGATTTTTTTTTTGGACTACTCATTTATTAATAAATGCTTAAATGTTGCTTTAAAACTGAATATTCTTTTTACATGGAGGCTATTCCGTGGGTCTCTCTTCATATTTGAGCATTTGCACAACTCTGCATGCTTTTAACTGCGCTCTCATGACAAGTATTTGTTTGTCCTTTTCTGTGTCCTGAGTTTGTGGTAGTTTGTTTGCTTAAAGCTTGGGGTGTGGTTTTTTTCAGTTTTTCTTTATGCTATTTTTTTTTTTAATTTTCCTCCAAGCTGTGTCTGCTGCCCCAACTTGGCCATCTTTTCAATATTGACTGGATTAATTTGAATGAGCAAAATACTCTTATTTTTACTTGTTAGCTGAACAAAAGCTGAAAGGCTTTTTTTGCCCAAAAGCATTGCAACCGATGGGAATAGTAACAGTAATTTGAGTATACAGATGGCATAAAAATCGTCAGTTAGCGTCCGTTGTTATGGTCATGGCATTACGTTAAAAAAAATTAAAATCTGTTTCCTTTTATCTTGCTAGAATTTAAGAGCAAAGAGTGGAGTGCTTGTTGCCAGTTTTTAAAAAACATAAATTAAATAGTGTGTAGTACAGCAGTTGCCAAATGGGGTTGTATGTTCTACAGCGAGCTGGCACAAAGTTTCCCAGGCAAGCCTTCTTGCTCGTGCTCACACCTGGCAGCCCTGGCTCTGGATGATGTCATTACAGGAGGAAAGTTTCTGGGATTCCAAGTTGGAATCTGTGTCATATGTTTAGGCCATCATTTGAAATGCTTAAAATCCATTATAACTTCAAACATTTCAAATTGAGCTAAAAAAATTTATTTGGATTTGAAAGTAAGCTTACTATATACATCGAGAGAGACGTCAGAGGTTTTGTTTAGTTATAAGTAATACATTCTTTTTATTTATCAGATATAGAGTAAGAAATCAAAAACTTTGAGACACCTTAATGTGTTTGTGGAATTTTATTTGTAAATAAACCTCTTTGTGTTGCAAAGAATGAGCATCAGTCCTCTGTGTACTGAAGGATGTGTGTGTTCAGTTACAACCCTGTGTGCAGGCATGTGGGTGGCTTATGGGGTAACAGCTCTGCGGCCGAAAAAGCCAAAGCCCAAGTCTAAACTTGAAGTGTATTTCCTGAGAAGTAGAGACAAGTGGTTTTGTTGCCCTATAATGCTTTTTTTTCTTTCTAAAAAACTTAATTTCGGTTTTAGTTTTCATATGTTACAAAAAAATCACTAATGATGTCTGCTAATTCCACAAAGTAATATATTAAAAAGGGAGCAGGATGGCTGCCACTGTTAGCTTCGTTTTTGGCTTCACAGATGATACGAATTTCTTCTTAGATAAAACAAGCAAATAAAATAATTGCTTAAATAGTTGAGACTTGTGGCAGAAATTCTACATGCAAAATTGATGTTTTCATTCCTGTGTCATGGTTTCAGTTTGTAGCCTTTTTAATTTTGTTTTTACTTCTTGTTGTTTCATTCCTTTGTTTTAAGGAAACGTGGAGCCCTGAGGACTTCAATTTAAAATGACACCCATATATTTGTAGCTCAGCCAGTAATGTAAAAGCTGAACTAAATTTAAGTCTAAACTTTCATATGTATTCCTCAAATATTAAGTTAGCCATGTATTCTGTGTTTTCTTTTGTGGCATTTCATATGTGGGTGTGAATACTTCTTTAGTTGCCAAGATAAGTGAATGCTATTATGATGGCAAAATGAAACTCATGGTGCTGTTTTCCCAGCAGACTCTATGAAGTACTTGCCTTATTTAAACAAAAATTCAACCCAAAACCCAGATTCTTTTTAAAAAATAACAGATGAGAGCACTAAAATACACGATACAGAATGAAACTTGGTGTTTTACCCACATTTAAGATTCTTGAACTCAAGATGTTGCACAGGACATAGTATAGTTTTTTTCAGCCTCTTGTAAAATTGTGGTGTAGTATGTGGCCACAATGAGGTGTATTTTTTTTGTTTTATGTACTTAAAGTTTTGTAGCTTAGGGGATCTTTGTAAATGTTTGTAATAACAAGGGGTGGAGGTAGATTGAGAAAGAAGCAACCAGAATGTAATAAAGCACAAGCTAGTTGGTTTTGTTGGGGTTTTTTGTTGGGCTTTTTTATTGTGTTTCTCCTGATAAGACTTGTGAAGCATATAGGCTGTGAAACTGGGAGGGGGAAGCCCATGTTCAGAAGGGTCAGGATAATACGGGAAAAGTAGGAACAGTTGACTGAATGGATCTGCCCCTGTTTTCTGAAGTGTCCCCCCCCCGTATTGCTTAGTATTTGTAAAAGACTCTAGAAATAATTTTGAAGGTTATATATCTTGTCCTTGTTTTCATACGTGTCTGCATTGAAATGGTGTATGTCCTGAGTCAAGGCATGGCGAGTAGGAAAGGTGTTGCTCAATATAAAAAGTGGAGATATAATATTTAATGATTAACAGTTTCTGAGCCTATCCTTCAGTTTTACAGTGTTGGAAATAACAGGAAGTAAGACTCGCTGGAAGTCAGATAACTTCAAAAGTTTCTAGCTTTTTCTAGACTTGCTAAATATCAGATGCATTGTATCACAGCCTGCATTGTATCACAGCCTGTGAAGATTGCACCAAAGCCTGGACAAAAAGGCAAAAGACTTAAATGCTCTGAAAAGAAATCGGTGTGTATGTTAATTGAATTGTGTGTGTAGATAAGGATGTGTGTATTGGAGAGGGTGAATATTAGGCATTTGCTAATTCTTCTAGGTGATGATAAACCATATAAAACTTTAAAGTAAAAAGTTGGGTTGTAAATCCAGTTTTGCTCTAACAATGAGAGAACCAAGCTGTTTCAACTGCCTTGTTACGTTGCCAAGCTAGTTAAAATAGAAGTCCTTCCTTTTTTCTTTTTTTTTCATGTCTCCTGAATGAAATTAATATTCAGGTAGCCTATTTGTTTGTAGCACCTGGTGAAAATGGTTGTGCTTTTATGTTAGCTAAGTGCAAAGTTATATTTGCTAAGAAAGCTGCACCTCCAGATCATTCATTTGGTGCTGAATTATAAAAAGTGGTTGCTTATAATTTGCTGTTTTTATTAGGTGATGTTTGTTTTGAAGGTTTGTTTGTTTGCTTTAGCAAGGGAGCCTGAAGCATTGTTGCAGATCCAGAAAGGATTTTTTTCTCATCTGCTGTTAACCCCACAGTACACTAACATGAGTCTGTCTGGTTCATTGTTGACTTTGGTAGAACTTGAGAAAATAGACTGCGTGCATCCTCGTATTTTTTAACTCGCATGATATATTAGGATTGATTGAAATGTACTTGCATGCAAAGATTATGTTGACTATCCCTTAATATACCAAAATAAAAAGAAAAATGTCTGGGCATCATCATAAATTATAGGGGAGTCGTGAATTGCAACTGCTTTGCTGTTGAAATCTGGCAGACTCTTTTAGTAACCAAGAATACACAATTTGATTTGAAGATGATTGGTTAAAACAAACACACGCACAAAAAAGTAAAGCCTGTTGAGTGGAACATAACCCTTTATTTTCTGTTGTCAACTCACCTGGAGTCCTGATCTCAAACCAGGATTCACTTGCATGAGACATATAGCAGATTTGCAACCTGTGTGTAAATACAATAGATAAGAGACAGATGGTAAAGATTATTGGTCACTATTTCTTACATCAATAGCTTGTAAGATTGCAAAGACTTAAACTCTTGTAAACCTGAAATACCTTTTCCTCTAGGCCTCAATGTGAGAAAATTTTGAAGAGGAGGATGAAGCAGTCTTGTTACAGAGCTTGTGGCCAGCTCCCTTAAAACATGGTTGCAGTTTGAGGAGGATTGGGATCAGGAAAAGATTTATTCAGACTGTTGAAAGAACTCTGGATTCCTGGTGTCATAGGGTAAAAAACAGTCTGGCGTTTGGTACTGAAATGAGAGTAGCAGGTTTTAAGGACTTTGAAACTGAAGTAAAGTTTATTTGTTCTGATGTAAAATAGAAGCAAGAGCCAATATGGGGGAACAAAGAGAGGGAAGGTGCTTCTCTCAAGTCTGTCAGCTGAATTCTCATGCTGATCTTAAATTATGAAACAGAAGGTTTCCTATGTGTACTTTCAAGCCAGGGAAAGCCTTTTTTATTGTCTGGGTTTGGTGATCTGTGCTGTGTTTGTGTGTGTATGAGAATGTCACAAGCTAGCTTTGCCCAGTTATAGTTACTTGATTTGTAATTAGGACAGATAATGGGTGAGATCAGGGGACTGAGATGACCCTTTGGCTGTATCTGGATGTTAAATCGGCTCCATTGTGTCATGAAACTTCAGTTTAAATTGTTGGTACCACAGAAAACCAAAGAGGCTATTGCTGTGGTCCATAGCTATTTTGAGAAAATGAAAAATGTCCAGATAATTGGGATTGTCAAAGGTGGGAAAACCTAGGGGAAGTTGCTTCCTGTATCCAGCTCTGATTATGACTTGGACTTTGAGCTGGCAGTTAGAATATATTATCAACTTTATAGAAAAGGTGATCTGTGCTGCTGCAAGCTGCTTAACTCTATGTTGTTCCTTAGTTAGGACTTTGTTTTTGCTTGTGCCATTTAAAGATAGTGTGTTAAACCAGTGCCCTCTGCTTTAAAGACAGTGAGTTAAACCAGAGATCCTTCTACAAAGTTTATAGCCATTAGATGTTTTCATATGGTACGTTCTATAAAATACTTGTGTCTGCTCTACTTAATCCTTCGTGATTCTTTGGAAGAATGAATAAATCTGAAAATTATTTCATAATTGTTAAGGCTAAGTTTGGTTAGTTCCTAAGTGAAAAAGGGGGTTTGCTTTTGTGTGCTCTCCCGTGAGCCATGCTAATGTGGTCTTTATGCTGTCTTGTTCAGAACAAGAAACTGATGATTGACAAGGAGAATTCCTCAAACATGATGTTTAGACTTGTGACTGGGTTTAAAACTGTTGAAAACTTTACGATCTAATAATATTTTCCTTATTTTCAGATTAACTGCTGAAGTACTGATCGAGTTCTGCTATTCTTCAATGAGGAACTACAGGCTGATCTTTTGCCATAATCTTAAACAACCATAAATGACAAAGGAATGCTTGGTCAGTGAGGGCAGCTGGCGCAGAAAACGTTTTTCAAACTCGGCTGTTTAAGTACTCTGAGGTTGGTTTCTTACACTACTTTACTCTGGCTGTTAAAAAACCCCAAACAAACAACAAAAAACAACCAAGAAAGGCAGTATGGACTTTAGTATGTCCAATCTGGTAGAATTTATCAATCCATTAGTAAACAGAGAATTAAATTTGGTTGTAGTGCTTTGACAGTATGTACTTTGTGTTTTATGTGCCATCCTCTATGAAAGTGTTGCTGCATTTAAGCAAGAATTTCATTTATTTATTTATTTATTTTGAAAAGACATTTTTTTCTTGTGAGAAGAAATATTTTTGGTTTTGACAGGATAGCAGTTTAACTGAGTGACTTATGCTGCCTTTGGTAATACCTTTGATATCTATCTAGATCCTGTATCAAGTAAAGACTTGCAAGTGAAGCTTGGGCTGCTGCGTGATAGGAAGAATGGTATCACTGAGCATCTAGAAACTGGGTTTGGGGGTTTTGTGTTCATTAAAATTTTTAATTTGATGCAGGTGTTGAAAGCTTTATTGTGTAGACTGTAAAATGACAAATATATTAGAAGTTGATTGCAGTGCAGTGTATCACAAAATAATCAATTCATGTAACTAAAACCTGGGGTTTTCGTTTGGTGTGATCCGCTAGTTTAATTTCCTCTGGAGAGGCTTTTGTGTTGGATTTTTCAAAGTCTCACTGATAAATACTGTCACAAAAAGTACTGAAGAATCTAGCTCTCCCAGAGTACCTTAGAACTTAAGTAACAATGTTGTAACTAGATTTTTCTGAGTTTTCTTTGCTCCTATATATATTCTTATTAGTCCTCTATTGAGGATTGAACAGAACCCCTCAGTAATAGTAATTTATCTAGTTAGCTGTATTTAGAGTCATTACAGAACTTCTCATTAAATCAGTGAGCTGATTGAGAGAGACTGGAGAGTATTTGCATTAAGTAATTAAAGTACATTGTGTTACAGATCAATACGTTCAACAGCGTACACTGAAGTGTGATTTTTGGGTTTAATTCCTCTTTATTTGACAGAAAAGACAGCTTTGATTTTTGGCTGCAAAAAGATATGAGGAAGAGCTCCTCCCCTTCCTTGAGTAACTGCAACTCTGTTCTTGCTAACAAAATATTTGGAATTCCACTTGATGAGCTGCAGCAAGAAGGGCAACCAGACAATGAGGTTCCATTCATAGTCCGCCATGTTGTGGACTATATTGAGGAACATGGTATGTATTATCTTGCTGTACTTTAAATAATATATTTATCTGTTATCCTTACAGAATAGATTGTGGTTTTTGAAGAGTATTTGTTTTCTTAAGTTATTAATATTTAATTGGATATGGTTTGGGTTGCTTTTTTTGCTGATACACACTTCCTTTATTCCTTCTGTTATGTTTGATTATCACTCTTTTCTAGCTGGGACTGATGCAGTCAGCTCAGTAGGGTACTTCATAGGAAATGGTGTGGTTCAGGTACTGCTAACATTTACCTTATTACTGTATTGTTAGCTGGGCATAAGACTGTGTTTTCTGAGAGGAGGACTGCTGGAAGTCTTGCAAAACTGTTGTCCAGAAGGTCTTTCACTCAGTATGTGAATTGTGCATATCTGATTATCGGTATCTCCTGATATTTTTGTCCAGACTAGATCTGAAAGTTTATTTCTGCAAATTCTTTCTAACTTAGGGGGTCTGGAACAAGAAGGACTTTTTCAAGTCAATGGGAATGCTGAGACAGTGGAGTGGCTTCGGCAACGATATGATAATGGAGAAGATGTGGACCTGGTTAAAGAAGCAGATGTACCCTCAGCTATTAGCCTTCTTAGATTTTTTCTTCAGGAACTTCCAGAGCCAGTTATCCCAGGCAGTTTGCACATACATTTGATGCAACTTTCTCAAGGTTAATAATTCTTTTTGATTTAGTGTATTTATTTTATTAAGAGTAAAAAGCAGTATTAAACTGAGATTTGTAGTGGCACTAGGGTGTCTCTGGTGTTCTGTGTAATAAAGTGTGTATCAGGAGGCATTCAAATATATGTTTTCTTAGCACAAAACTCAAATAAATAGGTCTTTTTTAGCAAACTCAGTCTGAATTCAAAGACACAGTTTAGCCATCATGCAGGAAAATAGTGAAGCTGGCATGTCTTGCTGACTAGTTCTGAATATTCCGTGTTCTTGTGCATGAATACTGCGACCCTGGTCAAAGTCACTGGAATCAAAGTTTGACAGTTTCCCACCACTGATGCTTTAAAAGTTCTGGGGAATGCTTTTGTCTGTTTTTGTCTTATTTTCTCTGAATTTCACTTATTCTGCCTATGCTTTCATGGCACTTAAAGCTTTTGTCTACTAGAGAAGAGATCTCAAGCCCTATGCTCATGTCATATTTGCTCTCCCGCTGTGAATTTTTGTCAGCTTAAAATTCATTTGTGGGAGGAAAAAACCCAACCCTGTCATCCCCATATTGTTGCTAAGTATGTTTTTTCATATACTGCAAAATCTTGCCCTTTCAAATCGACAGCCGTATGCTGGCATAGTATTTTCTTCACTGATTCCCAACTTGTCTATCCGTAGCCACTCTCCTGGGTCTTTTGGCCTCTGCTGCATTGAGTGGTGTTGGAGTTGATTCATATCTTGACTAGTAAAAACACTCATCTCGCAGCACTACGTTAGTGATGTTCTCAAAGGGTACGTCGAGGTTGGAGCTCTGCACCCTGTGACTAATGAGGGTTCTGCTGGTTGTCACTCTGCAGGAGTGTTGCTCATTTTCCAGTGTCAGTTCATATTTCTCTTCAAGTGCTGGGCTTGTTTTGATTTGCAAGATGCATGTTTTTGTTTGATTTAATTTTCTGTTGTTGGAGTTTATTCCTGATAAGAGTTGGATAGTGTTTACGATAGTCCTATTTGTTCGGAGTGGGAATTGGTTTGTAGGGTGAGTGAGTATAGCATAGTTTTCAGATGCTGTTACACTGTATTTACCAAGTGATGAAGTGGAGGGAGGGTCATCTGCAGCAGTGTGAAGCTGCTTCATTTTCTTCCCTTGGTAGCCCATATATCCTGAAACTTTGAATGTGGAGTAGCTGGTGAGCAGAGGCTGATGTGCAAGGCATGTAATAGCCTTGTGCTGGAAACAATTTTTGGAAGCTAATGTCCAGAGAAGCTTCTTAAGGTTGAAGTTCTGTTGCTTGTTTTTCCTGGCCAGTAATGAGATGCTGGATAAGGAATTTCATTAGTGATATGTCTTCTGTTTGTTTTGTGATGCTAATATCAGGGTTTGGTGGACCTAAGTAGGTAGTAAACTTATTGTTTGTCTGTTGTTTGTTTTGTTTTGTTTTTTCCCCTCCTGAAAAAGGTGATAAATAATAAAAGGCTTGTTAAGACAGTAATGTGGAATGCAGCTGGTTGCTCAGCTAATGCTGCTATGTGCCTTGATTTGCAGTGTTATCTATCGGGACTGGGAGTGGGATTGAGGTATAATAGCTTGGTGTGACAGAGTAACTCCTTTCTATGACTTGTAAAATATAGTGTGAAAATTGCATTTTTTCCATCTTTGATTAGATAACTGTGGATGGATTTGGATTGTTTGGGAAAAGTGCTGTTATTCAGCATGCAAGTCCTCATTTAGTTCCCTTTTATTAGATATACAGAGAAATTTCACTTAAACTTGCAGCTTATTGTCTTTACTGTCTTTTTTTAAAGTGTAAAATAAAGTGATTTCAGAAAGATTTAGTTAACTGTACCAAGGAAATCAAAACACATAAACCTTTAAACGTTGTTTCCTGATACTAAAATTAAGAGTTTCAGTTTCCTCTACTCAGGTTTTGGCTTTTGATATTTTGCCTGTCTGATAAGAGATATCTCAGTTTCCAGAGTTAAAATAGCAGCTGCATTTTAGACAGAGGAATTGCTTACGGAAATGCAGAAGGAGGTAGTAATTTTGGATCCATATGTTACTTCTGGTATCTTCCCTCTATAGTAGGCCTTCCATATTGTTAGGTTAAGCTTAGTTCTCAAAACAACTTAGTTATGCAACAAGATGTGGCCTATATACATCTCCTAAGACTCATTCCATGAAGGCCTAATGGTGGTTCCTTAAAGGCAGTGTGACTTTGACCCCAGTGCCCTAGGCCATGTGTCCCAGAAGTGTATATCTGTGGTTTACTGTCAGACATAAGAATGTTCTTAGTTTGGGTCTCAGGCTGCTGCTTAGAACCTAAATTTTGGGACAGACTTGTTAGACAAAACACCTATATGTGTATGTGCAAGGTGGTGGGTCTATCACCTCTCTCCCTTGCTCTCTTTCACAAAGCAGACCTTCAAAAAGAAAGTTTTTTTTTAGTTTCTCTTTTGCTTCTCTGTCCTAAATGCATTTCTAGAGTAAAAGCTAACAATAATGTATTTGTGTTATTGTGTTGAGAGAACTGTTTTTCTGTGCCTTAAATACTATAGATGTTGACTCTGAGCACATGAAGTTCTGCCCAGTTACTCTTTGGTATTACTGTATATACACAACAGGGAAGACTTTGATTTGATATTAAGGACTAGGATGTCTCAGCTCTCATCTAGAGAGGCAGAGTGACTGCTCATCATCTTCAAACCTCCTTTTCCCTTTCTAACTGATCTGAGAAGAGTTTTTAAATGCACGAGAAAGAAGGGGAGGCCAGTTAGTGTCAATTCTTTTCCTGTTTTGCTTTCCTGATACTTCTTTTATATGGAATTTCACTGTTAGGTACAAACAATTGCAAACTCTTTTGAACCTTGTTGCCTGTAAGGCATACTGGTAATATAACAACTGAGATTTATGGGGAGATATTTTGATGAAGGATATAGTTAAATGGGGGGTGAGAATGAGGAGGTTTTATAGTGATCCTTTTTCAGGTCTGAAATTGAATCGGCAAGCTACAGGCTAAGTACGTGTTAAAATGATTGCATTGACGTCGCTTGTATTCATCAGTGAAGTATCATAAAAGGAAGTAGAGTGTTGAGAATGGGGTGCTTGTAGAGGAAAAAGTGTCAAAGTAGCTTGTCTGAAATGGGGAGAACTTAACTAGCTTTTAAGTTAGCTCTCTATCTCTGGAGCTGTTGCTGTCACGAGCTCTTCTGCGAAACAACTGTTACAGAACAGTGATAAAATGAAAGGATACAGGGTTGCTAGCGCTATGTGATCAGAAACTTGTGTGAGCATTAATTGAGGAAAACATGCTGAAAACTACTGATCGGACCTGCAGGGGAGAATATGGTGGAAATCATTGGTGTAAGTTGTCAATTTCTGCTTCTTTAGAAGAAATAGTTTAATTTATCATTAGGGAAAGCAATCTGATGGTACTGTACTATGGAAACAAGACAGGGGAGGGTTTTTCTTATTTTTTATGTTCCCCTGTCTCTTCACCAACCCTCCAAACCTCTGACATCATTGAATAAGAATAGGAAGTGAGTTGTCAGCCTTTCTTGGAAACATCAGAGAGGAAGAGATGAATCCAGAGACTGAAATGAGAGGATGAGATGCTGGGACAGATAGAATGTTATGAAGTAGTACCACTATAAATGCCCTTCAGATAGGTGGGCTAGATGCTTCAGTTTTTGGGTTTGGGGTGGGTTGTTCTTTTGTTTGTTTTTTTTTTTAAACGTTTTCCATGGAAAAATTTATTATGAGAATCTCAGACTGAACAAATGCAAGTGAAATTCTGAAATCAGGCTGTGGTCTGACCAAATTAGTTGTACTTCAGAAGTAAGTAATTGCTGTTAGAGTCAAAAAGTTGATCAGTATCAAATGTGAAAAAGTAGATGTTTTATTTCTGTGATTAAAATATTTTTATTATATTTTTCAGATTATAATAATGAGGATGAATTTGGAAGAAAGTTGAGGTTCCTCTTGCAGCAGCTTCCACCTGTTAATTACAGTTTGTTAAAGTTTCTGTGTAAATTTTTAGCTAATGTAGCATCGCATCATGAAGAAATTTGGTCGGCAAGTTCTTTAGCTGCAGTCTTTGGCCCAGATGTTTTTCAGTAAGTTAGTTATAAAAGTTCTTGTAGTGTTTTTATGGTGAATTTGGCAGTGTAGATCTGTAGTCTAAAGTCTTTCCTAGTCCATGGGTAACAGTAGCAAGTACACAATATGTTTGGGGTAATACCTCTTTCTGTTCCCCCTCACTCCCTCATCTGTTTTGTCTTACAGTTTTTGCTCAGATCTATGCAGTAGCTTGTCTAATGAGCTGTGTCATTAGAAACCACCGATTTGATTATTGCATTACTGTAATGATACTGAGGTTCTAAATACTTAGATATAGTGTGTAAGATTACTATTTGTAGCAAGAAAGCAGTTCTGGGAGAAAGCTGTTGAAACCCCAGTATACACCTGTACTTGATCTCTGCAGGAATACTTGAATTTTAAATGTTCCTCTTGAAAAGTTAATTGACTAAATAGTTGTTACGTGATCACTTTTAAATATAAACTAGTATAACCTTTATAACGCAGCTGTGTGAAAGTATGCTTAAAATTGTGTGTGTTCAGAATGGGTTGGGGGTAATGGTGTGAGGTGTAGCCCCTTAGTCATAGAAGTCGTTCACGGGAGTTCTTTGGGGAACTAAACTAAACCAGTGTTGAAATCTTTAGCATTTACACAGATGTGGAGGATCTGAAAGAACAAGAAATAGTTAGCAGAATAATGGCGGGACTTCTGGAGAACTACTATGAATTCTTTGAAAATGAAGAGGAAGATTTTTCATCTACTAATGATTTAAGCTCAATAACTGAGCAGGTAAGAATATTTTAAATGGCAATATGGTATCACTGAAGTAACTGTTATACACTCTTTATGTTTATGAAAGATATGTTCAAATATTCTTTAGCATGTCGTTCAGTAGTTTCTTACAAACTGACAAAACCTGGTATTTCTTAAATGCATTTTCTTGACATAGGTATTGTTGCTTTGTAGTAAATACAGCTGTGCTCTATAGAAAATACATAAGAACTAAACCAACATAACCTGCCCAACATAGGTGTTGATATGCTGTATAAACAGTATAGCTTTTTAATTACCTTTTTTTGAAAGGAGAACTGTTTTTTAAACAAATGCAGAATGATGCTGCTGTTGGTCTTGGTCAATAATATTTCTAGGTGTGTCTTAGACGCATGCAGGGTCTTGCACTCCACTTGTTGCTATCAGCCACGGTTCCCTATGGCAAAATTTTAAAGTGGTGTTTCTGATTCTAAGGCTTCAAAATTAGTGGGGAAAAGTGTTGAAATTAGAGAAACAGAGTTGAGCAGAATAGAAATACTCTGGGTTCTGCATTGCCAGATTCACCTGTCCATGTGACTGATGGTATCCATTATCACTCTTGCGCCTTTCCTCACAATTTTAACTTTGTGAAGTAAAATACCAGGTCATGCTGGCATTAATAGAGATTGAGAGTTGTTAGGGAAATTAAAATACGGTAATATGATACAATCTTTTTCTGTTGGCATGTATTTTTAATTCTAACAAGTCGTGGTATATAAGTGTTAATGCGCAGAAGTACTTTTTGTATCATCAGAGCCAGGTTCATAGATTATTAATAAAATCTTGGCTTAAACCCTTCTTCAGAAGTATGGAAAGCTATAAACTGAATTTTCTCATGGTCAGGTGGCTTAACAAATTATTTATTTTCTTTAAAGAGGAAAAAAGGTAAATAACACCAGCAGTTGCTAAGGAAGGTAACAAGAAATACTGACTTTTTAAAGCCCAACTATCCCACAAACCCCTCCTCTAGCGAGACAGGTAAGGCAAGTACTAGGGCAGCTGGTTGCTTGCTCTTCACTGCAGTAGACACCTCACCCATTGGTCTGGTCTGCCAAGCGTGGGCAGCAAGTTCTGGATGGAGCAGCTTCTGCTCTGCTAGTGCTCCGAGCAAAGTGCTGCAGCTTTGCAGTGTTTGCTGTCTTCAGCCCTTCGCAGTAATGTGTCTAGCACAGAGAACTGTCACAGCCCTGCTGCATGCAGGAAGCTGTTCAGTGAAGCTGAGCTGTAACTTTCACAACCTGAGGCTGAGGACTGTCATCTTAGGTTGGGATGACTGCTCTTTAAAGTCTAATTAGTTAATCTATACTCTCGTGCTTTAAAGTTGCTGACTTGTCTCTGGATCATATGCTTTAGCAAAAGGTTTTCCCAAGCACAGCAGCTTGTGTGGTGTGTTTGGTTGGTTTTTCCTCCCTTATTTCGAGGCCTGTTGGGGTGTCCGTTTAATTTCGTGGTGTCTCCACCAGATGTCAACAGTGTGCTTCTGTCGGGTCCTGCTCCCCCCGGGCTACTGCGAGGTTGGGGGTACAGAAGGGCCTTTGTCCCCCTGTGGGTCACTGTCACATCCTCTTGTAATTACAGGGGAAAGTCAGGGATAAATACATTTCTTGCCTTGAATGTAGTGTCATATAATGCATTACACCCCTTTAAAAAAAAAAAAACAACAAACATCTCTCTGCCTTCTATGCAATCTCAAACTTCTAAAGTTTCAATTTTTCTTATTTCAGTGGTTTTGTTTTATACTCCCGTGTCAGATACTATAAAGTGTGTTTTCTTGAGGCAGCTGTTGCTACTTTAACTTTTGGCTTTGCAAGTTTGGGAGACAAGTCATCAACCAGAGGAGCTTTGCAAATCAAGCAGGATCACTTTGTTGTGTTTTACCTTTTTATGTTTTAGACATAGTTGCTTTTTAAAAAATTAGGGTGGCTGTATTGTTTCACTTTTTAAATTGGCTATATTACTGCTTCAGTAGAAACATCTTCTGTATTTGGAAAC
Organism: Athene cunicularia; assembly: GCF_003259725.1. Classification (NCBI taxonomy): domain Eukaryota; kingdom Metazoa; phylum Chordata; class Aves; order Strigiformes; family Strigidae; genus Athene; species Athene cunicularia. Next base: position 5,019,171 of record NW_020799117.1, on the reverse strand, counting down.
AAAAAAAGCCCAAAATACACAAGTGGCTTCACAGAAATTTCTCAGTACTCTTGGTCTTACATTTACTTTGATAAGTATTCACTCAGTACATTCAAAGTTTGGAGTCTTAGACTTCTATATTGCCTTCCATTGAAGGATTTGAAAATGCTTCTCGTAGATGAAGACGACTACCTGTGGAGAACAGGTGAATTACCTGTCTTTGGTTTATACCTAGAGGAAGAAAGGTTCTGTGCCTCATGACTTCAGTGTGGCTGGGATTTTGTTGTTTATTGATTCTGCTTCTGTTAATTTACTGCATCAAAGGTGCTTCTCTTTTCAGTTCTTGTCCAATGTTTCAAAACGGTTATGTAGCTCTTATGATATGGAACGTATGGTTTTATATAAGAGCAAGTCTAGTGTGCCTGTTTTTCTCAAACTGAAAAATGTTCTCCTCTTACATGTATGTTGTTTTTATACCCCTTTTAATTCCCTGGACCTCTTAAAAGAACTTTTCAAGCCATTAACTGTGATTAAATCTTTTTTAGATCAATGATCTCTTGGAAGAGGAGGAAGATGTAAAGCTTGAGCAGTCTGAAGAACTTCCAGAAGATGGCACAGAGAAACCTGTTGAAAGGCCAGCTGTGGTACATCTAGATATGACAGGGAGTCTCTCGGATTCCAGGAGTGTTACAGCATCAACAAGGTAACTTGCTTCTGCCTTGGAGTTTGAAGTTTGGAGTATAGTCTATTCTGTCTGGGAGAGAGCTATGAGGCTTTTGAGATAAGTGGTGTGTCTACAAACTGAAGCTTTAGAAGTAGGTGCAGTTCTAGTAGTAGTAAAATATGGGATAAAATAACTATTCCCAAATTCACCAGAGGAGTGCCTGTAGAACTCAGATTGAATTAACTGTGGTGATTTATGCAGAGAAAGGGAAAAAGGGCATATTTTAGTGAAACTGTAAAGTGGTATTTAAACAGTAAATTTTGTAGCAGAAATATAAAAAGAATCTGAATATTGGTAGATGTAAACCCATGGTGTACCATCTTTCCACCACTCCCTTTCAGTGGGAAGTCCTAGGACTATTTCTTGTCACATGCTAGTGAGCAGAGCTATGTCCTTACATGACCCTAATTCTTCTCTAAACCTCTGAGAATGTCTTAGATTTTTTTTTTTTATGCCCAGTTTAGTCAGGTGTTAAATGAGGAAAGTACCTTCTTATTTCACTAGAGTGCAGTGGAATGTATTTCATAACCAATTGCGATGAAGACTTTGTAGATGTGATTACTTCCTGAAAATATGGTAGAGAGAAAAAACACCAGGGACCAAAGAGAACTATATATGAGCAAAAGGATAGTGGGATAATATTGACCATTAATGATTTTTTTTGAACTTAGAGGGTCTAGAAAGGCCTTTAGTAGAAGCAGTGTGGAGAAAAGTTGGAGCACTTCAAAGATGGGTTTGTTTTTTTTTTTTTGTAAAGTTATGGGTTGCTTGCAAGAAAACCTTGATTTGAGGATCCAGAAAGTCTTAATTTGAGTTGAAATGAAGACTCCGGATACTCTGTTTTGTGAAAGTTGGCTTGCTAATATATTTGTAAAACACCTGAAGATCTTCAGTTAATTTAAATTCTGCCAACCAAATTTATGTCAGAGGCTGATGTTTCTTTGTTATGTCAGTGTAGGAGTGACATGACTGGCACCTATGCACAAGTTGAGGTTTAATTTGTTAAATGCTTTTTAGAAAAAAGTTATTAGAAAAATGCATAGAAAGCCAAGGTCTCGCATTGTCCAAACAGGTACATTGGCTGCTGAAGCTGGCGGGCCGTCTGTTAGCCTCAGAGCCAGGCTCTGCAGAGGGATCTGATTGCCGAGGGCCCTGCTGGTAGGGAGCTGTGAGCAGGTTGGGAAGTTGCAAAGCAGGAGTACTGGAGTGGGAGTCAGCTCTAAATTAAGACTAGTCCTCATAAAGGAGATGTGTAAACTTTAAGTCATACTTCCATTTGGAGCTTATTTGTGCTTGCTTGTAATACACAGGTTTATATTTTACTTGCTTGTAGTATGCAAGTTCTTTGTTTTTAAGTCTGCTTTACTTCTACTCAGAGTTTGCATTTTATGGCTAGTGAATTTTACCTTTTCCCCTCAGCAGCCTGTGCTTGGTATGGGCATTGCATGTAAGAACTTGTAGGGAGGGGTGAAGAAGAACCTGTAATAGTGTGACTAAAAGCAGAAGAAATGCAGGGAAAATCACGAGTAAGTTTACTGCCTAAGACTGAGTAGTGTCAAGACTGAAGATTTCAGGTTGAAATCTGTTCAGCTGCTTGGCTACACACTTCCTTCTACTTCATTGCAAGAATTTGTAGAATATAAAATAATGAAACATAATTCTGTTTTGAAATTAAATTCATTCTAGTAGTTAAGTGTGGTTATCAGCAATAAACTGTTCGATTTTGAGTTAAATTAAGAAATAAAAAGTTGCTGCAGTTGGAATTTCTACAAAAGTGCTCCTTCCAATAAAAGTTTTAAAGCAATTTAATTACTCACAGGTATTTAGTTGCTTATGGAATGTGTAAGTGCAGCAGCAGTGACAATCTCAACATGTCTGAGAGTTTAAATTTGGTAGCCTGAAGAGAAAAACACTTTTACTCGATGTTTAGGGTTAATTAAAAACTAATAGGCATTAATTATGGTTGGCATTTTACATAATTTGTGGGGAAGGATAAGGAGGAATCCTGTAGAAGAAGAAAGAGAATTTAGACTGTACAACCAGAACTGCAGGAAACATTTAAAAAAAAAGTAATAATTACAGAGCATGAGAAATTATGCTTTATTAAACTTTAAACCACTATAAATACTGTAAATATTTTTCCAAATTTAAAGGCTTGTTTGATATGCATTAATGGCCTGGTTTTGTTTTAGTTTCTTGATGTAAAAAAAATAAAATTAGTAAATGTTAATGAAGGTTTACTGGGATGTTTATCTTGACATAGGGTGTGCAGCAACTTATAAAGGAAATTGGAGGAGAAGTAGACCTTAAATATAATTCTTGCAGTTCCTTAACCTGGAGATTTGTTGCCTCTTTGCTGTTGTCAGATTTGGGGAACTGAATATCTGCGTATTTTGGTCTTTTTGTGGAGACAAGGAAAAGAACGCTGAGGTTGCATGGTCTGCATGTTAAAGACTTGTTATTTTGATTCATACAATGGGTTATATGACCTTTCTTCTAGTTATTTGTCCTATAACTTGCTTATAATTTTGCTCACTACCTTTTTTTTCTTTACTCATTTTGTTTGTTCTTCCTGAAACATATGACCTTCAAGCACTGCATGGTGTTAATTTGACTTTGAGTTAGAGAGGAATCTGGTGAGAATGTGGATAATCATTAATGCAGTTTGATTTAGTGGCTGCTTGAAAATGGTATTTAATATAAACCTGTTGAGCATTCTTTAAGCCCGATACCCAGTCAGGGAGCATTTGTTGCAGACAAGTTAACACTGTGTACGTAAAGGAAACATCCTATTCTCCGTATTTACCAGAAGCCTTTTCCCCATGGCACTTTCGGTTTTGCTGTCCTGACTTTTGTAGGAAAGAATTACTGACTCAGCGTTGCAGCTGACTTTTAAGACATGCCGTTGAAATAATCACTTTAGAATCCTTCACTGTCGTTATTCCAAATTTTTCATCACCGTGCTTTGCCAAGCAGTATTGGCTTTACTTTTTGCAGTTCATCTCAAATATTGTCAGTCAGAAGCCTAATATAAAAAACTCTTGATATGTTCTTTGGGCTTTTCAAAATTATATGTGTAAAAATATGAGATATGACAAGTAGTAAGTTCTGTAAACAGTTAGCTTTGTCTATATTAAGTGGAATTACAGGGTGACATCCTCACTGCTTGTATGATATTTTTGTTAACCCTTTTCTGTTTTAATTAGCTCTGATCAGTGAGGCAGGCAATAATATTAACAGCAACGAAGTGAGACAAAATGCGTGTATAGTAAGGCTGGCTGACTGTAACAACTGCCTGAATTGCTAGAAAATACATTATTATTTTAGTTTAACACTCTCTTTCCCATCCAAATACTTGTCCCTACTTCCATCCTAGAAGATCTCTGAACAACATGTTGGGAAAGCTTTCAAGTGTTGATTGGGCAGCTTATTGTCAGGAGTGACCTCATGTTGCAGTCTATTTCTATTTAGACTGCAGGGTTTAGTGCAGCACTCCAGAAGTACTGTCTGACAAGCAGCCATTGAATCCCAGCAAGCAGTATGCATAACCAGCAGCCAACATCACGCTTTGCTGTTTTCCAAATGAAGCATTTTTACATGAAGTGCTCATTTGGAATAGCAAAAATAATCAGAATGGCCTGTAAAGTTCTGCTGCACAGGTAAATATATGAACGGAAAAATGTTGCTTTGATAGGATTGCAAATAAGACTTTTTGTTAACTTTATGTGAGATTAAATGTATTTTGGAGAGATATTGTGAAATGAAATAATGTCACAACTGATTTTTTTTTTTTAAAAAATGAGAAATAAGAATCTTTGTACAGCCAGTAAATTACCAAGAAAAAACATTTCAAAGTTTATCTCTAGTTAATGCTAGATGTATTTTTCTATCTTAAGGCATGTTTTTACTAGGACTTTTTATGGGTAGGGAGACAGTACAAAAGGGATTCTCGGGAGAGGGTTAGCACTATGAAACAAAGATGTTTACCTTTCTGTGTCTTGCTGTGTCATGCTGCGTTAAGGCTCTGTGTAGCAGTGTAAATTACAGCTTTAAAAAAGTATCCTTGAGCTGTGGTACACTGGTTCGGAAGTTGTAATGTATTTTCAGGTTAGAGCGATTGACACATTTCTTTCAAAAAGTGCTTAATTGCTAAAGAGATTAGTTGAAGACGTAGGATAGTCTTTACGTAGTAAGAGGATTCTTCAGGCTTTGTAATACTGCTGATTTATGCACATCTTTTGCTGAGTACCTTTAATGCACCTAAAGGTGTTTAATAAAAGCACCAGTGAACAATCCTTTGCTGGGGTCTGAAGGTTATGCACTAAGATGGAAAATTTTATTGTGAACCACGTCTGAAATATTTTGGATTCTTTGGAGATGAGTTTGATTCTCTTCACTCTTGACACAGTTCCTCATTGTCTCAAGTGGTAGAATAAAAGGATTCCAGGTTGTCACAGTTTCCTATAAATAGTGTGTGTACTTGTGCCCTTGACTGATTTTTTTTTGCTCTCTTTTACAACTAGAGTGTTGCAGTGTTAGGTGCTCTGATTGCCTCCCCCCTCCCCAATTTATCCTAGGAGTGACTGTGTTTTACTAGTAAATTGATCTAAATGTGTACAACTATGTATAACTACTTTTAGAAAGCAAGCATACCTTTTATAATGCAGCTCTTCTAGAATTTACTGAAAATACTGACATTGGATACTTAAAACCACTGTTTTTGTGTGTTGAAATCTTACTGGTTTTGTTCTTTGAGATTCTTGCTCATGGCCCTCCTCTATCTTGTTCATGAAGCTGAACTTATTCACAGCTTCGTGTCTTCATTTTTTTAATTTCAAGTATTGTCAAAACAAAAATTGCTTATCAGTAAACTTAAACACTTTGTGTAAGTAGTAGGAGTATGCTGAACTATGCACAGAAATATCAATGGAATGTAAATATCTTAAGTTGTAAACATCTCCTTACCATTTGTTTGTTTGAAACTCCCCCCCTGGAATCAGTGTGTTCATCCTCAGTGTTTGATCTGGCAGCTTTGAAATGAGTGGCTACAGATCGATCTGGCTTCTACATCAGGTGTTTTAATTTCCCGAAGCTGTGTGGCAGTGTCTATTTTGAAATAGTAGTTTAGAGCTGCCTGTTCTGTCAAAGCATTTGGAATAGATCTGCATTGATTTTTCACCTAGACAAATCATAAAGTGAACTTGATTAAAAATCAAATTTCCTTAAAAAAAAAAAAAATTAAAACTTTTGTGGGCACCTGTTCGTTCAGTTATTACATGATGGTGTTTAAACACAGTGCACTTTGATACTGGCCCAGTACAAGTTAAGGCGAAAGGGCATAATTATTTTAAAATAAATAACCACTTTCCTTATCAGCTAGTGTTTGTTTAAAAGTCCTTTGTTGCTCGTGTTTCATCTACTTAGAGAAAGAAAAAATAGAAAGCTTGCTTGAGGTGGTCTAATTATTTTACCTCTCTTGTGTTGGAACTACTAATAAACTTGATAAGGTCTAACCAAGATATATTCTTTGCTGTATTAAAACTATTCTTGGGTAAGCAGAGAGACTATCTACATTTTGAGCACAAGCAAGACTAATATCAGTCAAAACTATCTTGTGGTGGCAGTACCTGTTCAGTTCTCCAGTGGAGTGGCAAGCTCCCTTGTATTTTGAGAGTTACTTTATACATTCTTGAAAATAATATTTAAAGTCAACTTTGGCTGCCAGCAGTGTTGTTGCATGTTAAAGAGTAGACTAAAATTTTATTTTTCAGCTTTTTGAGCTTAGCTATATATAACAGGAAGAAAAAGCATTTACTTCCCTCCCAACCTCCTAGTTGAAATAAAGTTAGTATTTATTTTTTTCTGAATAAGGCATGTAAGTTGCAACTCATTGCTGCTTACAGTAGAGTTTTTTCTTTTATTTTTCTTAGCATGTTTACTGTTCCTTTGTCTAAAATGTAATTATACTGTTTAATATGATCCAAATTCTGTCATTATAATGGAAAATTGAAGAGGGAGTGAATACATGAGTTAACTTCCTTGAACTCACTTGTGTTAGTTACACAGATTTCCACCCTTCACTCCCCTAGGAGTTTAACATTCTAGGCTGAAGTGGCTTGTGCTAGATTTCCAGATGCTTTACAGATGGCTAGCTGGTGTCTCAAAACCTCGGGAAAGTACCTGCCCCGCACTTGAAATGTAGCTGTCCTTGGAGGGTGCTGCAGATCTGTTGAACGCTGCAGAATAAAATTATGCAACAGTCTGACAGGGAAGAACTTCTGTGAAATTGCAACTGTGGAGGAAAGCAGAGTAATTTGGAATTTGCTTTAGGCAGCAAGGTTAAAATCTGCATTCTTAAGCAAGGTGTCAGGAAGTCTTTGGAGACTAAGTGATTAGTATTTCTCATGGGAAAGACCGTAGATCTGAGAGCTTATAGCTTCATAATATACTGAGTATTGGCTCTTGAGAGACAGAAATCTGCATTGCTACTTCTATAACTTTCTGCCTCATGATGGCATTCTTTAAGATTTCTTCATCTGAATAATAGAGGGGTTGCAAATCCATGTTTTCTTTACATATTTATTCTATGTTTATTGGCCGAATTACATGGAGTCTTTAGGTATTTTCTAAGTTGCTTTCTGGTGACTTGAAGACTTTTATTTAGTGTGATGAAGTTTTTGCATTACATTAACTTATTTCTTCTTTATTGCAGTGCTCATATCTCTCCCATAAGTATCTTGCCAGCCTCTGCAGAGTAAGTATAATGAAAATACAAAAAGTGTTTGAATTGTGTGGTTACTAGAACAGGCAGAGAAGATATGTCTTCTTTCAAAAAAAAGAAATGCAGTAGGTTTCATTACAGTTATGAATGAACATATTTCAGTGTGAAGTGTTTCACTTGTGACGTTTAACACTAATGCAGGAGAAACCTGATGTCTGTCAGTGTTGTTGACTGCAGAAGCATGGGAGCACAGTATGGTAAAATCTAGATTCCAAACCACTTTGGTTTTATGCTTAGATACATCATAGGCGTTTCACTTAAAAATTATGATGGCATACACATTGTATTTTCAGCAACATTGTATTTTAGCAACTTCTAGTTGTTAATATAGAGTACAGCTGAGTGGAATTGCGTGTACAAATGTGGAGAATTAACACACAATTCCAGAGTTCAAAATGGGCTGAAAGAGTTCAAGATTCTTACTACAGTAGAGTGTTTTTATAGGCCTAATTGCATATTTAGGATGAGCTGGCTAAGCAGCACTCAACAGAGCAGTTTTTTTTTTAAAGAATGCAGCTCTTCTCTTGATGTATCTGAGTATATCCTGTATCCTTCATCAGGTACTTGCTCATTGTCTCTGCTGTTCGTTAGCTCTTGCCTTTTAAGATTACAAACTCATTCAGGAGGGGTTTACAGCCAGCTGTGCTGGAGTGGTACCTGCTCCAGGGTTGCCTCTAACCCATTATAGATACAGGATTTTTCTGTCATGTTAACATATTAGGCTTTTATGAGTGTTTGTTTATAGTTATATAAAAAAAAAGGTAGTCATTGTAGTGTGTTGATTACTCTTAAAATACTGTTAATAGACTTTGTAATATTTTATGTCAATTTTATGAAATAAAAGATAGTAGGTGCAGTAATTTCCACTGCCTTTTTGGAAAAGTTAGTCTCCTTTTGCCTTGAAGTAACTGCCATCAAGGATTCCTGTTGTGTGTGAAGTTTTTGTTATCTCTGCCTTTCTGCATAGTTGATCAATGCAAAAGGAGAGGTTTTTATGTAAATTTTCTGTCTTTTTTTATGTTTAGTATTTTAGAAAGAACAATTAGAGCAGCTGTGGAACAGCATCTTTTCGACCTGCAGAGCAGCTTAGATAACGATCTTAAACATATACAGCAACACAGACTGGGCTGTAACAGTGAAGCAAAAAATCCCAGCGGGGATGAGGAAGGATCTAACAACCAGTAAGATTTTGTTGTATCTCTAATGAATTCTATAGTATTGTACATATTAACTCCTCCAAAACAATCCCTCACCTCAACCCAGAGCAAAAGTTAGGACTTAAATTTAATTTTATAATTAAATTTATCTCATTTTTCTTAAATAAATTTATCCCATATTTTAAACTAAATCAACTTCCATCACTTGCCAGTAATCAACAGGTCTTGAAGCAAATATTTTAAATAGATTGTATAGCTAAAAATGTTGTGAAGTATAACTGCTTCACTGATGAATTCTGTGCAAGTAGCCCAAGAACTTGAATTTATGCAAGTGCTTTCTTTATCTCACTGATGTTACTTCTGACACAATTTTACCCTATGAAAGCTTTTGTAGATACTGTTGGCAGTTTCTTTACCCCTATCTTTCCACGTCAGCATAGCTTTTTTACTGCTGTGGCTGCCAATGTCAATGAAATGGCTAAAAATGGATAGAACAAGCACTGTGGGTCTGTTTGCATGGAGTTCCAGCCTCATTTGGTCAGCTTTTATTTTTATTGCAAATCTTGCCATGTTACGAGTTCAGTGATTGCCATGGCAGCATTGAGAAGCTGGTACATTTTGGTGCTTTATTAAAAATAGTCATGATTAATACCCAAACTCCAAAAATGTGTAGTTAACACATTTTAACATGTTAACACATTAACACAGATACCTAAATTCCTTTGTTGCTCAGAGCTTGAAATACATGAAGTATTCAGAGACTTGAATGCTTGTTTCTAAATTGTTCAGTCTTTACTGTTTTTAGAAGTCTTACCTGTGACAAGAGGTTGGGCTGAAGTTAGCAGTTGACCATAAAAGTAACAATCATTGCTGGTAATAATCAATTAAAATTGAATTTTAGTGTTAGAGATTTAATGTCTTTGGGTAATTGCCTGAAAGACCTGTTGTAGCTGAATTCCTTCAGTTACAGCATAAGTGTTTTAAAGGTTGGCTGACTTCACAGAAGCAGAGGCTAAAAGTACCATCACTACACGTTTGGAAGCAATATACTCTTCTGGCACAGTGACTATTTCAGATGCTTCTGATCATCGTTCCAATGTGGATTAACCGTAATAGAGGATACATGATCGTGTTCTTGAAAGAGGTCGTCTGGGTGCTTTAAAACAGTGCTGCCAGCAGACTGTGCACAGGGCAAATTCACAGTTAAATGAAGAACTAAAAAAATGCAGTGATCCAGTGCAGATTTCTTCAAAGTAATTTAAAATAAGTGCTGGAGTTAAAATGTTAGTTTCTGAACCAGCCTGTTTAGTATCTACACTATATATCTGATGGAGGAGGAGCATTTTTAAAAATAGCTTGGAATTCTTTGTGAGTGAGGAAAAGGCAAGGAAGTCAAAGACTTGTGATGAATTACAGAATCAAGTGGTAACAGGGATGGTGGCACATAAAGAGTATATGGACATAAATGTGGTGTAAGTTAGTTTTACTCTGGCTCTACTGTTACAAGCCTTAAGTTGATTTCTGCAAAGATTAAATGTTAGAAATAATGGAATTTCTCACTGAGGGGAACACAGTAATTCTACCTATAAACTAGCTGGCTCACTACTGAGAGGAGTCATTGCTTCTGCCTGTTGGCACTTTTATTTCTTAGGTCAGCATAGTTAAGTGGGGGATTTATGCCTGACCCTTAATACAAGAATCAAATAAATACATTTTGATGTGTCTATCATATACCATTGTAGAAAACCTCAGAAGCTACATAAATAAAGTTGCTTATAGATTACTAAAATTGTAGATATTAACCAGTATCTTTTGTCAGGATAATTTGTTAGGGGGAAAAAAAAACAAACCAACACCATTACCCTGATTTTTGCTACTGTTAAGGAGAGGGGGAAAAAAAAAAAAGACGGTGTGCTTTGGTTTGGATTTTTTTTTTCTTTTAAAGGTGGAGCAACAGGTTGCTAAAAGCTTTCTGTTCTTATCTTTAGGAATGATGTTATTGAAGATAATGACACTGGTAGCAGTGAGAACACAGGAGACTGCTCTGAAGTATTGGTTTGCACAGATTTAGACAGCGAAGCTATGAAACATGATACTGTAACTGAGGAAGAAGAAAGTGTTCAGGTGAGAGGAAGAACCTCCTGGATAGGAAAACCATAAATTGCTGTGACTTCAGCAAAGTGCTTCAGAGATCCAAGTTTTCCTAATAGCTCTGATATAGCCTTACATGGCACTGTTGCTCTGTGCAGTTAATTGCTTTTCTGCTGTGCATGTTTCGTAGACAGGCAGAGAAATTTTTGTGTACTCTGGTGCAGCTTGTTTGGAACCTGACTAATGTTTTTCTGTTGGTCTTTCACAGGTAGCAGCCCTTCCTCCTGCTCAGGTAAGTCAGTGCATCATCAAGCATAGCACAAGTTAGAACAGTATCTGTGTTAATAAAAGCTTCCTGAGCAGCAGAAGATCTGGAGCTGTGGTTGTAGCATAGCCCACAGTCAGTCACACCTTTTGCTGTATCAAGAAGGGGTAGAAGTAACAGTCACTTTGAGATTCTGCAGCTTCTTGACTGCTTGTGCTAGAAAGGTGTGGTTTTATAGTTAGCTAATTACAGCCTTTTCTCACTGTTTCCAGTTTCTTATGTGGTAGGCATAGGTGTCTGTTCTTTCCAACACATCTTCATCTCCTTTCTACTTCAAAGAGATTTTGTTGCTTCTCTTTGGACCTGTTTGCTTAGATGTTTGACTTCTGCTGTGCTGATAGCTTGTGTCCCTCCATGCTGATGGGTACACTTAGAATTCTTACACTTGAGGTGTTCAGCAAAAGAAAAATGAAAGAGAATTAGCCTTGTGATCTCCTGAAGAGGTTCAACGCTTAATATTGTCATCTTGAAAAGTATCAGGATTGACCATTTATATTCCAAAGCAGAAAAATCTGTCTAGAGTGCTGCATGAGTGCATATTAGGATGTGATGCTAACATGCTTGTAAAAAATAAAACTTAGTTGTGTTGTTTAAAAACAGCTTCTCTCAGAGCGTACAATATTAATGATACTTGAAGTTGCTGAAAGTTGCAGAAAATTAGAAAGAAACACAAATCGGAAAGCAACTGAACATATAAATGACAAACCACAGGATAATCGAGTGTCACAGATTTAATTTTGGCTTTGCTTTTACACATTATACTTGAATTGAACAGCTACGTGTCACTGAAAGAAGCCAGTATTGCATACAGTTTGAATGGAAGCCCAGTATTGTAGCAACTGTAAATGTTGAAATAATTGTTTGCCCTGTACAACAGAGATGCCTCAGCTTTGCTTTGAGCTGCAAATTATTAGATCTTCAACTACAGTCAAATGTGAAGGCTTGAATGTATGGCCTGAATTTGTAATGATGGCCTGAACTGTACCAGCATTTTTTATTAGCGAGCAGGCATCAGTCTCTTATTCAGGGTATCTTTATGTGTTCAAGTGATGCTGTAAAATATGTGCTGACAAAAAATGAAATCAAGTAATATGCAAGAGAACATAGCTTCTACCACTCTGTATGAAATAACACATATGCAGCTGTCAAATAAGCACTTTGAATGAAAAATTCAAGTTAGTTCCTTATTTACTAGATAAAACTCTTGTTGTCATAAATCTAAATGATGATTCTGTGGGTAGAGAGCTTTGTTATACGTGTGTAGAGTACTTTCTACAATGGTTTTTAGCTTCTTGCCTGTGAGTCCATAAATCTTTCTGAGGGTTTCCTGAAAGATAACTAGATAAGCAAACCTATTGTTCGTAGACTTAAATTAACTAGAAGAATTTAATGGGTCTGTGAACTTGAAAAGATAGTAACGGATGCCTTAGCATAGTGAAACTGTGAGTCTTGTCTGGAATCTGTGTTTTTATTAAAACAAAATGTTGCCGTAGCGCTTTTCGCTATTGTAATGTATTCTTCTCGTAGCCTTCTGTTTGCTTTCGTGGATCCCAAATGACTCTTGAATCACCTAACAAGCCAAACTTTTCAATTGTTCTTGCTAAACTGGCATACTGTTTTAGAATCCCATTCTGTAAATTAAAATTTCACAGGATGTATTGATTGTCCAAGTTCTTTCCTGATGTATGAGTGTCAAATCTCATGATGATAAAGCCCCACTATTGGATTGTTATCCTATAGCACAAAGTGCCCATGATGTTTAAATTAGTATTTTATCCAGATCAGGTGAATAATATGTTTGTAAGAACTCACAGGGTAGAAATCTGTATTTCTGCCATGAGTCTTTTTCTGACTGTCTGTTGTAAGTTACCTTTTACTGGTAGTATTTGTGTTAGGTTTTCAGATGAAAGCCTTCAAAAGCAGTAGAGAATGAGTTTCTCATATTAATTCCTAACGCTTTATTTCCTTCTGACTTCCTAGTTAAAATATATGCTGAGCTTTAGAAATCAGAACTCGGAAGATACAAACGTAGATGGAGAAACAAAAATTGCAAATTGGTGGCTTTTCAATGCATTTTTATGCAATTTCAAAGATTTCAAAGAACAGCTGAGAAATGTGAATTTCACTTGTGAAGTCTGTGTACTTCAGAGTTCCAAGCACGTTACTGTGCTGAGAATATAAAGGGGAACAGGATGCTTGGGAGCGCGTGGTCCTGTGTAGATGCACTTTTGTTGTCATACCTGATGTCATTCTTGGCCTTTTTTGCTTTTTGATATATTTCTGTCAATTAATTTTGGTGGTAAGGTGGCATTCTGGGGTGAAGTTTTGGGGTTTTTTAGATGTGAGTTTCTACCTTCTTGTTAATACACCATTTCAAGTGTTACTGGAGAGTTGTATCTTTCAGGGAGATGTTAAAGGGAAATGAGAGGAGTTTGAGGGACATGTAGGGTTGTAGGACATGAAAGATGAGCACGTTGGCTCTCCTTTGGATCTGAAATGGAAACGGAAGCAGCTGTTTCAACGACCACAATAAGTGTGACTTGCACAGCTCATCTCCAGGGTGGAAATTACCTGCTGGAGTAAGACAAAGGCACTGTAATTAAAAATTGTTTCCCTGAATTGGAATTTGATTTGAGGACTGAAATAATGTAAACAGAATAACAGAGTTTTGTCTGATAAGGGTGAATATTACTGTCAGCAGTGTAAAACTGGTGACTGTTACATATATTTGAATTCTCCAGGTAACTTTATTTTCTATTCAGACATTTTAAAGATAATTTGTGAGAACTTCTTGAAGTCTGAAACCAAATGTAACCTGTTATTTTAAAATTACAGACTATATTTCACATTCCTTATATTCCCCCAAATAAGATACTTTTTGAAGAAATAAGTACTGGGCTTTGGTGTAAATACTTAAAGTAGTCAGTTCTTTGCCAACTTTTAGTGAACAAAATAGTGACAGGCACTCATCTGAACTTGTTTTGTGAGATGGTGTCATAGAAATGCCAACATTTCTTCATCCCCTTCCAGTTCTGTTGCTACTTTATTTAGTAACAGGGATTAGCAGCTCCTTTTAGAAAGTCTGTCAGACTTGTTTCATTTCATATATGCTGAGCACAAGTCTACATCCAACTCAGTTATTTTCGAGACTAGGATATACTTACTGCCACGTAACGTCATGCTATGATTTGCAGTAGAACTGTTGGTGTTAATATTTAAGAGAGAATAAAAAATGGTTTGTCTGTCTTCTAGTGATTAAAACACCTGGTTACTGGCTTCACTTTAGATGTAAAAAAATTGCATGGTTAGAAAATAAGATTTCCAAAGCTGTGCTTTTAGTTCTTGAGGGTGTTTTGTGGTCAGTGATGATTACAAAAATGTTTTCAGCTGAGAGTGCCATTCCCAAATCTTTCTAAACATACATTTTGCCAACAGACTGCAGACGTATTATTGCAACCATGTGATAAAGATGCAGATGTTGATGGAGAAAATAATAGTGAAAGGTATGTATTTTTCTTTTGTTTTCTTTCATTCTACGTGGCAGAATGTGTAATTTCAGTTTTGTAAAGTGAGTGTACCAAACTGATCTGTGACAACACAGCATAACACAAGGGAGGTGAAATTAAAGATACAACTTTTCACATGTGAAAACAGGAGAAAATGGAGTTACCCTTTCATAATGGTGATATAGAAGGCATGGAATTTCATGCACTTAAAAGGGAAAATAAGCATGAGCCTATATGATTGAGATAGATATAGATAGATATATATATATATCTCTCTCTCTATATATATATATATAAAAAATGATTTTTTTTTGTGAACAACCCTATGTTCTAGGCAAGAGAAATAGAAGAAGAAAAAGTTACTTACTTTCAAATATTTTGGCACATTTCATTGCTCTTAGTGATTGAAGAATTAATGCTGGTAATAGTGACTAGCCAGAAGACTCTTAAGTTCATTTGCAGTTTGAATTCAGCACTGATCAAAATTTGAATTAAAAATATTTACTCCCAGTTTGAGAACAAGGGTCTGAGCTGTTTGTGTTTCCAACTTGGTTCAAGTCCAGTTGTTGTTTACATGCTTCAGCTTGAAATTCTGTGTGAAGAGCAAAGGTGAGGGTGCCAGGTTGGAAACGGTGTAAGTTTTGCTCCCCAGAATTTTAATTATTCCTTTAAGGAAATACATTGCGTATATGCTAAAACTGAACTAGGATATGTAAGAATAAAAAGTAAACGGAATGTATAGTATTTACTGCCCATTAAGAACTTGTATTTAAGATTTTAACTATGTGCGTGTTTTCTTTTTAGGCAAAATAGTATATTGCTTGGTGACAATGATAGCATATCTTCAGAGATGTTTCTGGTAAGATTATGGTTTAATTTATATACAGATACACAGTGTCTTATGAACTCGCATGAAATACACGAAGAAAAACAGTAAATGTAACTTTAAGCGTCTTATGTTGATGGTCTGCTGCGAGGTTTGCAAAACCTCTGTTGGAGATCTCATCTCACTCCACAGAAACTTTTGGCAGCAGAGCAAGCTTATACCTAAGCACCTCATGAAAGGAATGTTTTGTAATGCAAAAAATTGACTACTACTGGGGGTGTGGGGGAAGCTTGTTTATAATTCCTTGAGTTAAGGAAGAAGAACATTTTTTTCAGAAAATTTCCAGAAATTCTGGAATTGGCACTGATTAAGTATCTGACTTCGGTTGCTAAATAATAATAAAATTGTTCTGTTATTTTATTTAAATACAGGATTCAAGTAGCAGGAGTTGTGATCTTAACGCAAATACTGATTCAGAGGTGTCGAGGGATGGCAATGTTAATGTTTCTGAGGAAGCTCTGAGTGTCCAAGTACCACGACTGGATCTGAAGAATGTATCTGATGGTGACAAATGGGAAGGTAATTTTCACCCTTTAGCTCACAGTATAGTATAGCTACTAATGATGAATACAACACCTGACAAAGTAGAAGCAGCAGACAACTTATGATTTTTTTCTTTACTTCAACCTGAAGAATACATTCCTATACACATGGTAAGATTGACCAAGTCATGACATAGCTCCCATCTTGTTTCTGAACTATCTGCAACTTAAGAACCATAAAAAACAGTCAAGAAAAAATAGTCAAAGGAGCAACTAAAGAAAGCAAAAAAGCCTGTTTCATGCTAGAGGGATATTTTTAAGTGACTTATGGTTCCCAGGACCTTGAGTCTCTCATCCAAGTCCTTAAAAATGCTTTCTCTGATTATGCTATGTAGTTAATATTCACACTGTCTTGTTTGTTGCTTTTTTAAAAAAATTACTCAAGTTCTAATACTAGCTGAATTTGACTTAAAATCACTAAACTACTAAACACAGCAATTCTTATTTCATGTATTCTGAAAAATCTGTTGTTTGTTTTATTTTAAACATCAGGAATGTCAGATGTTGGTTTCCATATCATTGGACAACTTGAAACAGCTTTGAATTTTCAAATAAAAGTTTAAAGTTGCAGATGGATATTATTTCTGTGCCCCTTCTCCCCCATTTGTTTGGATTTTAGGAAAACCAGAATATTTGAAACTTAATTTTCTCTTGGGGCAGGATTCCTTACATTTGTGACCTTATTCTTTATGGCCTTCCAGGTTTAGCAAGCCCTTAAGCTTGTGACTTTACTGAACTTTGCTGCTCAAATGTCTAGTAATAACTGTTTAGACTGTTGTTTTACTTGTGTAAAAACATAACCCCTTTGTAACCAGAGCAAAACACTCCTGTCAGTATCTTCTTTTCAAAGTACTTATCTTTTTATGTGTTCCTTATCCTGTCTCCTCTGCCTGGTGTTGATATTCTGAATCATCACACCTTAAAAAAAAAATGCAAGTGATACAGTTTGCCAAAATACTGTGAACTGTTCCTGACAGTACAATGGCCACAGTCCACTTATTTACAATTTTAAAAACTTGTAAGTGGACCTTGGTAGATAAATACAGATCTCCTATGCAGGAACGAGGTTTTGACTTCCAACAGGCTCTTCCAGTGACAGCTATTCTTTGAGATGCCTGTAAGTGTTATGCTCAAATGTCAGTAAGATACTGGTGGCAAAGAATGACTGCACTTAACTTCTGCTTGCTGTGTTATAAATATTAAAATTGGTGAAGTGTACTTGGAATGTGTGTAGCTTAACAATGCAGCACATAGTTGTAGTCTGTCAGCACATAGAGCTTTGTCCTGAAGCTCAAATACTGATGTTATTGGTAATTTGTCACCAGTGTTGCCTGTTTTCCAAATTAATTGCCTGCATACTTCCCTTTTAACCCTTTTACAAATGATGAGGTTTGCAGCTTGTGATTGGTTTAGATTTGTAAAATATTTGCTGATTGGCCTTCTTGAGCTCTAGCAAACTGTATGTTCAGAGTATGTCGTGTCAAATAGAAGTAAATTTGCAGGCATCCAAAGACACTGAGTCCAGATTTTGATTCTGGTGGCCCAAGTTAATAAATCTGCCTAAAGTTTAAAAACAAAAAAATCCTACTGACATGCTCAGTGTTTTATTTACATTAATTGCTTACTTGCACATTACATTTTTTTCATCCTCTATTTGTGTTAATCTGATTTAATATGTATTCTCAGAAGGTTTGTGGCTTCCATTTTCATTATTTCCTTAAATCTGCTCATAAAACTTGCTTTGTTTTTACTTACCCAAATAGCTTTATGACCCTTACTTTGAAAAGAAAGTAGCATATGTGTATATAAATTTAGCTTACAAGCTTCTTGGTAGTAAAAACATGATTTTTTGCAAGAGTTGTTCTTTCATTGCAAAATATTTTAACTTTGGCTGTTCTTCAGTCCTGTTTAGATGGTTATTAGGATCTCAGCCTTCCAAGGCACTTCAAGCCCTTGTGGCATTCCGTGGAAGTAGATTGGCTTTGTAAAGAAATCTATGCTAGTCTAAATCTTGTTACAAGATTTGGGTTGTTAAGGCCTGTGTGATAGAAAACTTAAAGGTCTGTTGCCAACGGAGTTCTTGAAAATGAACATCAAATGCTTACTGGCTTAAGGCAAAAATGCAGATCAGTTAATCTGTATTTGAGTATTTTTTCTGCATTTGTCCTGCTTTTTGGAAATCACCACCATCTCTTATTTATGAGCTGTGAGCAAAAACATATTTAGACCTTGTCTTTTGTTAAAGTGAGGATGCATGAGACTCTTATTAAACTACAATAAGTCTTTACTATTCCTGTGTCAGTTCTTTGTAAACCTTTTCAGTAAAAAGCTCAAATTCGCTAAGGACTGAGCATCCTTACCTGCCATTGAAATTGCTTGGAAGCTGAGAGTGCTCAGGGCCTGGCCCAAAAACTGGGATGTTTTTCCCTAGTACTGTATCTTCCTGCTTTACATGTTATGTATAGTTTGTTCTGACTGTGCTGTGTGTTCACTTTAGTATTTTTGCCATTCTTTTTCATTTTATTAGCGCCATGCCCTATCACTTTTCCCCTCATTGATTTCAAAACAATGCATCTGCAGAGAGAAGGGGAGGGTAAGTATGGTTCGCCATACGTTCAGTTATCTGCCTTTTGATAGTTTATGGTTTGCTTTCTAACTAACCCTTCACCTGCTGTCCTTTATATCTTGGGAATGTTCTGATCTGCAAAGTTTTCGTTTACTTTTTTCTAAAAGTTCCCTTTCTTGTTCTGTGTAAACAGGCAAGATTATAGCTTAAAAACAAAACAAAAAAATCCCAGCAACACTTAGTAAATGTACAATGGAAAGCAGGTACAAGGGTTATTTTTTTAAAGATTACGTTGTGGGTTTTATTGTTGTTCTGCACACTTTGAACCCAGTTTTCAAATTTCTGATTTGAACTGGAAAATAAAGGCAACTCTCTGAAAGGAGAAGGGGGGTGGGGTTTTAAAGGGCCTGGAAGGCCATGTCAGCTTTTTGTTAGACAGCAAGAAAACTGTATCTGAGAATTGTAAGGGATGTTAGCAACTAACTTTTTATAGGGATTTAAAAGAAAAATTGATTGTTTTGGAATCCCCTGCCTAAAAGAAGTCACCTTGCCCAAATTAAGAAATCTCTTTTTCTCAGTGGTGTCAAGATGGATTAAAACTTAAAAACCCAACAACAGTCCTTTAAAAAGACTTAAGCAAATGGGTATTGTTGCCTAAAGATTTTTGTCAGGCTCACCTTCTTCAAAACTAAGAGGACAGTCTTTCAGAGTACATGTGTAAGGTATGAAAATTAATTTCCACCGCAAAATACTACAATGAACAATAAATATGTTCTTCTGACTTTGGATTTCTGATAAGTAAATAAGGCTCTCCTACACTGCTGAACTGTTCAGAAATGCATACGCCCAAGATACACTTTGAAAAAGGGATCCTAGTGTGCATACTTCATTTCAGTATCTTTTTCTTTCAATTTTTATATGACAGAATTTGTAGCTTTCTGATGTATTTCAATGTTTTTATTCACTTTGTATATGACACCACATCCTTTATAGCATACAAGACTAAGCATTGGGTACGCATTTTTTGTTTCCTTTTGACTCTTGTTTATAGTTCTGTTAACAGAGAAGTACCATTTTGTGTCCCTTTTTTATCTTCCAGATCCATTTCCTGCTTTCAAATCTTGGCAGGAGGACAGTGAATCTGGAGAAGCTCAGCTTTCCCCGCAGGCTGGAAGGATGACTAATCATCCGTTGGAAGAGGACTGTCATCCGATACTGTCACATCGGAGTTTGGATTTTGGGCAAAGCCAACGTTTCTTACATGATCCAGAAACATTAGATTCTTCATCCAAAGCACTTTCTTTTGTTAGGTAGGTGTTTGATGGGTGTTGGGGCAGGAGATGTTACTGCCAATATGTAAATACAGCTGTTTAAGAACTTCATGGGTTTTCACGATATGAATTAACTGAAGACCAAGGTCAAATGTAGCATTATGTGAGCATGGACTGTTCTGCCTGCCCGGGAACTGCCATAGTGAGCCACACCAGAGGTTCATCTGTCTCTCAAAGTGGCCACTGGCAGATGCTGAGGGAGAGGATAAAAATAGGGCAAGGTTGCATAGATTTCCCTGGCATTTGGTCAAGGCTTCTGACAACCCACTGTAATGGCACTTCCTGGGCTGAAGGTAGTATTTCTATCCTTTGTTTACCAGTCTTTACTGGACTGCAGGTCTATGATTTTATGTAAGTTTTGTCCCCACCCCGTGGTATGAATATCTATTTTCATGTTGCATAATTTTGGATTTGTTTTACATAGCACGTTGTCTATTCCCAGTAAAGAGAGCCAGGTTATACCAATGATTGCAACTAAAGTGTGTAGTATGGTCTGGGCAGATTCTTCACTTGGGCTGTGGAAGGTCTTCAGAGGCATGGGATAGCAGTATAGTGAAGAGTTGGGTTCTTAATGCAGGTCCTTTCCTGCAGATTTAGAGGATCAAGCCTGTTTGACCCAGTGTATGAAAATGGAGTTGTAGCCAAACAAGCTGCAAGTTATTTGTGTGATACTAGGGAGTGTGACCTTCCAAAATTATAAACAACCTGTGAACTGTACTATCTGCTACTGCAAATATGGAAGGGAATTTAAGAAGAATTTCACGCTTGTTAGGGAAGAAATAATCTCATCAAAATGAGAAAATCTGGAACAGGAAAGACCCAAGTTTGGAGTCTCCAATTCTGTCTGACATAAATTTATTAATGCAGAAAGCTGCTTGCCCAGTATCTCCAGTTAGTGCAGAAGACAGCTGGCAAGTACTGTTAAAACGATGCAGAAGACTGACCTGTAGAAAAGTGCTGATTGTAATAGCTGTTCTCCTCATTCCAAAACTAATAAGGATCTACACTAGGAGATTATCAGATTAGTGTTTCTAATATGTTGAACTACGTAGATGACCCTAGCTGTGTTGAGGGGTCTTTCAGGCACCTTGTGTAATACGTGTGTTAGAAAATTCTCATGGTCAGTCTGGAGATAAAAAGGCTTTTCACAAGCAGCATATATGAAGGAGCTGAACGAGTGCAAAAGATGATTTAAAACCAGAATCACATACTCTAGAAATATATTAGTAAGGCCAACGGGTGATGTAGATGGTTTTTAGATAAGTATCTAATAACTTGCCTAAGACAGTTAAGTGGAGCTGTCTTAATTACCAAGGATTGTTCAGTGGTAGCTTCTAGCCTAGGCTTTATTCTGTGCCCAATACTTCCAGAAGTACTGAGTATCAAGTAACTTGGATAAGTAGCCTAGCCACCAGAAAGATCTGAACTGCTCTAATGACAGTATAATTAATGGTACATTAGCTTACGACACTTGAGTTTCAAATGCTGTTTTTCTGTTAGGGGTATTACTGAAACTAGAGAGTTAAAAATAACAGGTCACATCTTAAAGGCAGCGGATCAAAGCATTTTGATTCAGTAAGTAAATAGCTCTGAAAACAATGGATTATGAACTGAAGAAAAAAAAATTGAAATTAGTCATCTGTTACTCAAAAATACAAGTTGCTTGCACTTGTTTAATTATGTAAATGACATTTTAAAAACGTTTTTAATACAGAACACGAAGAGCATCCTTTAGCTCAAAAGATGACAAAAGGGAAGACAAGACACCTTATCAGCTTGTCAAGAAACTACAGAAAAAAATAAAGCAATTTGAGGAACAATTTGAAAAAGAGAAAAACAGTAAGGTAAGTTACCACTTCTGCTTTTCCTTAGGATAAAGGACTGCACGGTAAAGCTAAGTTACTTCTTGTAGTTCATCACTAAATAACTGGGCTCACAAATGAGAATAATTTTGTTTTACACTGCTGTCTGCAAAAGTGAACTGAGCAACAGCCATACTAGAAAATGTGCCATAATGCCTGAGCCCGAAAAAGGGCACACAGTGATGTTTCTGCAATGAGGCTGAGAGGGTGTCAAATATGTGGAGAGAGAAGCATCTTACCACTCTCTGGTTCGACTTCTGATGTCTTGTTTCAAGTTTATTTTCACAAGTGTTGTCTGTTACGTTGGCACTGAGATCTGATCTCATACTGAGTGGCATCCTTGTTACTGGTCATGTTTGTTGTCATAAATATTACCAAATCTTGAAAGAAGTATTTATAAACAAGAGTTAGTACATGTGTGTTCATAAAATGTGATTTGTTTGTATTACTTTTCAGCCCTCCTATAGTGATATTGCAGCCAATCCAAAAGTTTTAAAATGGATGACTGAACTTACCAAATTGAGAAAGCAAATAAAAGGTAAGGGATGCTACAGTTTCTGGTGTTCTGCAAACACAAATTATCTACATGACTGAAATGGTGAAGTCATTCAGTAAAATGCCACAGCATAGTGAAAAGGCTTCATGTCTAGATTCTGAACTATTAAAAAATCAAATTCCAATTAATTCTTATGGTATTTAATTCATCAGAAGAGAAACTGCCTCTGAAAACTGTTCCTTTATTTGCAGATCAAAGGTTTTAAAAATAATTCTCTCAGTTCTTTTAAATTGAGCAATTTTTCTCATTTCAGATGCAAAGCAGAGGAGCTCAGATGGAGAATTCATACCTCAATCACGTCCACGAAGTAACACTCTTCCAAAAAGCTTTGGTTCCTCTCTTGACCAAGAGGATGAAGAAAATGGAGATGAGATGCGAGCTGTGCAGAAAGAGAAGAAGCCCACCAAGGAAGCTACGCTTGAACTCATTTTGAAAAGATTAAAGGAAAAACGAGTTGAAAGATGTTTGCCAGAAGATATAAAAGTAAGCACAAGATTATGGATAGGCTGTTTCTAAGAGAATAACAGTGGGAAATAGAGTACTGTCAGACCTTGACAAAATGATGCCTCTGTCTAGCAGCCCTTTGCCAAGCCCTTGTATTTCAGACTCTGGGGAAGTGATCAAGATGAACCATGTTTTGCTTGCTCACTCTATTAAAGTATTTACAATTATGTAGTGACAGTATTGGACAGCTTTAAATGGATGAAGGCGGCATGTATGCTATTAACTAAGTTTGGCTAAGGCATCTGTATAGCTGATAGTGTAGAGAAACTGTTAAAGTGACTTGTTTGATTAAATGTGAATTATTTTGACAGAAAATGACAAAGGACCATTTGGTAGAAGAGAAAACATCTCTCCAGAAAAGCCTCCTGTATTATGAAAGTCAACATGGACGGCCGGTAATACTTGGTTTACTTCATCAAACTATATTAACGTATGCATAGACAACAGTAACTTTTGTGCAGTAGTAATACCAGAATGTAATGCTGGTGTGTGGGGGTGGTGTTTCTTCTCAAAACCACAAAATGGCCTATTGGTTTCCATGTTGACATTGGAGGAAGTTATTGCACTGACTTCTAAAAAAAAAAAAAAAGTATGTGTTAATGGGCCCTTTTTTCACAAATCAGTAGGTTATTGGAGTTTGTAGTGTGATTGGTGTGGTTTGGTGCCTTACATGTCTGTGAGGCAAAGAGAAGTCTTAAAAATAAACAACACTATTGAATTTCTTGGGAAAAAGTCTGAAATGTTATTCTGGGTTTCACAAAACCAGAAATGAAAAGACACTTTTTCCTCCCCCCAAGTCTGTGGCGTGTATCTTACATAATTGGAGGTATGGAAATGAGAGTGACTAGCAATTAGTGCCTGAATTTCTAGGTTTCTATCTTGGACAGTGATCAGCATTACTAGTCCAATCACAAGATCTTTCCGGTTACTGTTCTGTCAGCCTTCTGGCCTTGGCACACTAGCTGTAGAATCAGCACTGCCGTACAAATCTGACCAAGCCTTTCAGTCTAAATGCCAAGGAAGAATAATGGTCTTGGACATCTCAGCACTGGTTCTACAATCCCCTAGGGGAGAAAATGCCAGTAACTGTTCAGGATAGCCATTAAGATACATTATGTCAGAGTACACAGTGGCCAAGAATTGCGAGTAAATCGGATATTAGATAAAATCTCTCTACAGTTTCATCTTTTTCTTTTTTTCCCCTGTCATTTCTGTAGAATCATCATCATTGCAAGGCGCACATTCTTCTCCCCTAGTTCTTGGTCCCTTTTTATCCTCTTTTCCACGGGTCTTTAAAGATAAAGGGTTTGCTTCTGCTAAAGCTCCCCTAACTGATAGGAAGTCTTTAAAACTTCATCCTGAAAAATATAGGGAGTTAAAAGTGAGGAAAGAGAGGAGGATAAAGTACCCACTTATTCCCCTTTATCTGCATAAACCCCATTTCAAACACACAACTTAAACTAGTTTTATGTTCCTAGTTGGAATGTACGTGGCCTGGCATGAGAAGCATACCGCTCTGTGTTTGCTTGTACAGTATTGAGTGACTGGTATAATTAATTCTGTGGTTTCTCTGCCTTTAGGTTACTAGAGAAGAAAGACATATTGTGAAGCCACTTTATGACAGATACAGACTTGTAAAACAAATGTTAACTAGAGCAAGCATTACTCCTATTCTTGTGAGTAAAACGAATGCTATTTCTATTTTTTTCCACTTTTGAACTGCTAGGCTGCCTTGAGAAGAGCTAGTGATACTGTTCCATAAAATACATCTCTCTTGTGGAAGATACAGCATGTTGTTGTCACTGTACTTGAGGCATTTGTTTTGCTGCTGAGAGCAGAGCAGTTCAAAGCTGTCTGTGACCTTGATGGCTCTTAGGAAGCTAATGGTTCTTGGTGGAAGTAAAGAAGCTGTTCTAACTTGCTGTGGCTGAGGCGTTCCCAAGTCCTGCTAGATATGGATCCACAGGACATATTGTACTTTTACTCCTTCCAAGAATAGTAACAGCAGTTGCAGTGAAGCCTGCCTCTCTTCTGTGCTGCAGGTCGCTGACACTGGAGGCTCAAGTGATAGGGTGGCTGTAAGAACCATTTCATCCCTTCATGCTTCCCCAGTGTGAGACATGTTATCCACGTCTGCAGCATCTGTGCAACACCTGCGCTTTTTCACTGTGTTTTCACTTCATTTCCTTCTCATTTGCAATGCTTCCTATTCTTTTCTTTCCTTTCTCTGTGGCCTTGTAAGAGATGAGGAAGAAAAGTTTTCATACTGTGCAAAGGAGGTTGATGTAACCTTGTTTGTAGTGCCTGTACAACAGTTGGGGGATGACAGCCAGATGGCTGGCTTTGTTCTTCATCAGCTATAATCAAAATCTCGCATGTTGACCCAGACTTGCAACAGAATGGTTTTGATATTAGCTATTTGACCCTTTTAGAAGGAAGGGATTGCATAGCTGATGTGAGATAATCTCTTTACATACAGACAGTTCTCTGCCAGATTTACATAGCTGGGCAGTGGCTTACTCAGCAGGAACTTAATCAGCTGTTTACGTTGACTCTGACTGTTCTTAGCTGTCTCCTTTAAGCCAAAGTACGTTGAGATAAAGAGACCAGTTCAAGATCATTCCTTTCTTGCACCTACACTTTTGGGTAGCTGCTTTTATAGAAAAATGTGGTGTACCTTGCAGTCATAATTCAGAGTAAGGGCTGTTAGTTATATCAGTATCTCTTTTGAACTCTATAAACACAGGTTAAACACCTAAGCATTTCTCTGTGACTGGTGAGTGCCATGAAGGTTATTGGTGCCCTTGGCTGGTTGAGTTTTATCCCACCTCTCACCTCAAAAATCCAACTCTCTAGCCAAGATGCATTTTATATTACCAGTAGCCTTATGACTATATCGTAGTCATTCGGGTTTGGTTTTGGTTTTTCTTTGGCTGTGAAATAAGGGGAGGGGTGATAGCCAACCAAGAGGATTTTAAACTCAGAAGAGATCTTGGTAACATAATTCCTAATCTATGCTGTAGGCAACCATCTGGAAAATATTTTTCACAGGCCTCTGCCTTTAAAACCCCTAAGAGATGTGTGGAGCACTCTAATTACCAAGGATTGTTCAGTGGTAGCTTCTAGGTAGGCTGTATTCAGTGCCAGAATTTCTTCTTGGTTTATGTGACAGTTGCTTCCATGGTATGTCCCGTATGGTATCACAGTATACAAATCACATACACTAAAGCCTGTATGGAAATGTCCAAAGAAGCAGAAAGTTAATTTACCTTTCATAAACTAGTTTTTTGACAGGTCACTGTCTGTGTGGCTTTCGTGTTCCACCTTCCTCCTGTTCAAAGAGTCCATCTGTTGAAATTGCTTCTGCTGTGTAGGGATAACGGATGAGCAGGGCATAACCGCGAGTGTGCAACAGGCAGCTAACACTGGTACCTGTGCAGCACAGTGGCTCCTCTTCTAGCCTGAAGCCCAAAGGATTTTGACTCTAAGGTGGCAATAGATAACTCTTACATAGCACTTCCAATTGTGGGGCTTCAGAGTGGTCTAGGAAAAGAAACTGGCAGTATTATTCCCAGCGTCTGTCTGGCAGAAGATAAAAAATGGCTTTGGCATCGTGTAACTTCATCTTTACAATCTCCCTGCCGTTTGGGAGGAACAAGAGTAAATATGAAATTCAGAGGTATCTTTGGGCTTTATGAATTTTCTAGAAAACATGGAAAGGGAGTTAGTGAGTGCTTTTTATTGAGTCAGAAAAATAATATTAGGGTTTCAGATATCTTTAATTCTCTGTCGAGGATACTTGGGGCATCTGAGCTTTTTGAGTTACATGGTTGTTTTGTCTGTGCTCTGTAAGTATGTTCACAGTCTTCTATTTTTCTGAAAGAAGGAAAACCTTTAGGTATTAGGTGGCTTGAACAAAATTCTGACCGCACACAGCATTTAATATCTAATTGCACATAATGATACAAGCTTAAATTTTTGCAGGGGTCACCATCAACCAAGAGGCGGGGGCAGATGTTACAGCCCATTATTGAAGGTGAAACTGCCCATTTTTTTGAAGAAATTAAGGTATGTACAGTGCGTTTTTAAAAAAATACTTCCCAGCACTTGTAATGGAGAACTGAAATATTTCGTATTTGTTTTGAATTTCTGCTTTTGACTTTCAGGAAGAAGAGGAGGAAAGTGATGGTTTGTCTGCAGACCTGAACGATATCTTAAAATCTGCTGTACAAACGCAGTCTGTTTTAAGCCCGGTTGAAAACTCTGAGTCTGATGTTGAAGATGGTCAAGAGAAGCTGACCCGGGATCTCAGGCTGTCAAGCACCCGCGCTGCTTCTATGTATGTAGAAAGAAGTGACTAATTCTATTACAGAAGTTGCAATTATTGCACTCAACAGTCACGATACCATATATATGATGTTGGGTGGAAGGGAGTGACATGTTCAGCACTTCTCAGGAAGTGTTTGGCTCGAATGAATGTTCTTTGACATGTCTGATGAAGATCTTTTTGTATTCAGTGAATTGTTTAATATCTTCTGAACCTCTTACTTGAGCTGTGTAGACAGCAAAAAATTTATACCCTTTTATTAACTATGAGATTGTTCTCAATATTTCACCATCAGACAGCATATTCCTTATGAGCAAGACAAATTTATTATTAGTGCAGCTAGCTCACTTGATTTTGAGTATGCTTTGAAGAATTTAAATTTTAGTGTAAGACCAACAGTGTTTTTATTTCACTTGAAATTTTTAGGCCTGAATTATTGGAGCAACTGTGGAAAGCCAGAGCTGAAAAAAAGAAGCTACGTAAGACATTACGAGAATTTGAAGAGGAGTTTTATCAGCAGAATGGAAGGTTTGTTTAGCACAAAACCAGATGCTGAACAGCAGCCTCATTTTATAGCCAAGTGGTTTTTTTGTTTTTTTTTTTTTAAATTTAAACTTTCTATAAGTGTTGCCAGATGGAATCTGATTGTGTATTTTTAATAATGGAGGAAGTCTGCTCCGGAGTTTTGTTTCCTCTATTACAGTCTGTAAAGCATAAAGTTTAAAATAGAAGAAGTGGGGCTTTTCCATTTGAAAAAAATTACATATAAAAATACTTTTTAATAAATATTTTTAAATTAACACACACCCCTAAGATGATCCCTCTGTTTTTAACATAGGGCAAGGAAGTTTGCCTCGTTTGTCCTTTGTCTCAGTAGGTCAGTCCTGAGAGTGGATAATTGCTTTAGTAATTTAGCAATAAAGGGAGATATAATTTTTATTCTTCTCTGTGTTGTTTAGTTCTTTTAGGCTTCTTATTCAAATATATGTTGTTACGAATTTGATTGAACTGCTGCTCACTGTGTGTAATAGGTTTTTTGAGGTATCACCTCATGAACGTAACTAACAACCCTCAAAGAAGGTCAGTCATTTTTCTGACTGGCAGACGTTCTCACTTAACTATACTTTCTGCTGTGTATCTTCTTAACTGTAAACTTCTGAACCATTGGTCACACAGATGCCACTAACATGGCTTCATCATGCACTTACTGAGTTTAGGACATAACTCCTGTTGACTGTAATGGCAAATAACAAGGTTAATAATGAAAGGTTGATTTAAAAATAAGTCAGATTAAGAATTTATTATAGTCTAGTCTTAAATAAATCATTCTTTGTTATCAGTTTGTGGGTCAGTCTACATACAGTAAAAATGTAGATAGACTTAATTTGTATTTTTCTGTAACGTATACACAGGATCTGAAATGGAAGTCTTCATATCCTGTTAATAAAATCTCCAGAAGAACCTAAGCAAATGATTTATAAACAATGCTGCAGCAATTGGGTTAAATAAAGGCCGCTGTATTTTCTGTTCAGTTTTTTAGGTGATGTCAATTTTAACTGCAGTGAGCTAAAATACAGCGATGTGTCTATTATTGGAGAACAAGCTGCCAAAAATGTTTTTATTTGCTCTGACTGCACTTAGATGCTTTTGTGTTTGGCTTGCTGCAGTATGGAAGATTTTCTTGAAACTTAGGTGTGCTTCTTTTTGCAGGAACGTACAGAAAGAAGATCGAGTTCCAATGCTGGATGAGTACAGGGAGTACAAGAAAATTAAAGCCAAACTTAGGCTGTTAGAAGTCCTTATCAGCAAACAAGATTCTTCAAAATCAATTTAAATTATATTCCTCCAACCCATTGAATAACATGATGTTTCCGTATACTACCACTGTACTTAGTGGGTGCTTGTGTTCATTTGTCATGCACTGTTGAAAGAATCCCGTTTGTGCACTTTATTGTGGTGCCACTATAACATGTCTGAAGGGTAAGTAGGTCCTGTCTAGAGAGCAAGTAAGATTTCTAAGTTTGAGACTGCTCTATCCAACTTTAGCAAACACAGTTTCCATCAGAGTTTTGTTTTACAGATGCATCCATCTCGTTCCAAAACAACCATAGCTTTTTTTTTTCCTTTAGCATTCAAGAACTTTGAGACTTTTGTTATTACCAACTTTTTGCGTTATTGAAGAAATTATTAATACCATAATGCTACACTGAACTACTCCTCTTGCCTATTTTTTTATTATGGGGGGAAAAAAGTCAGCAAATTAAACATACAGCTCTTTTTCCTGGAACACTTAAAAAACAGACTGAAATTCCTTTCAAAGGACTGCTATGGAACAACTTTAATTTTTGGTATTCTAAATTGCACCTATAACACAGTAATAATTAACATCTGTGGATTTTGCTCATTAGTGGTCACATTTCCTCCTTGATAAGGATGACAATGGACAAACCAGAAAGTGACCTTGCTTAGTGTCTTTTAAAACACGGAAAACTGAGAAGTTATATCACATGCTGCCTACAGGACTTACGTTACTGTTGTTCATTTTATCATTTTATCGGTTATTGTTTATCAACTAGTGGTGACGTAGTGTTTTGTCTGAATTGGATACTGCATCTCCACTTTTGGAAGATTTGAGGAACATAATGAACATTTCAGTGTATGGGAAATCTGGTGGTGCTCAGACTTGTGTAGCTGCAGCAGAAAAGAGCTGGCTTAGGACATCCCACTGTACCCGAAATAAGTATGACGTCAAGGGCTAAAATCAGTGTAGTTAATGCGCACCACGGGGTGAGCTGTCGGGTTTGAGTGAAAAACTTACTGCTGTTTATCATGATTTTGTTTTACAGTTGGAGAATAAAAATAAGTTACCTAACCTTTATGATGTAAGCAAAACACTTTATGGGCCTTGCATGATTTAGCTTCAGAGTTGAAACTAAGTAATGTTTTGAGTAACACATCTGCTGTGCTGAATGATGATTTAGCTACTAGCTTTATGCTCTGCAACAGCCATCAGCAGCTGGTTTTGATCTGGCAAAATCTAAGTGTTAATTTTAACTGGTGCTTTCTCAGTTGTTTTGGTTTTTTTGTTTGGTTTTTTTTTTTCTTCTCTTCAATGTATTAGTTTGTGGCCATGTTTTGCATGCACCTACTCTCACTGCATGTTTTTATGACTGGCTAATGTCAACACAGCTGTTCTTCACACTGCTTTATGAAAGACCAAAAATGAACTTTCTCACAATGCAAGAAATGGCTAGCCTGTAACCTCATAGACTTGCTGTTCTGTCATGAAGCATATGAAATAGGTTGAAAGTAGGATTTTTAGTGCTCAGATTTCATCTGTGTACTGTAGGATACTTCTTTTGTTTTACTCTGCTTGTAGGCATGTAATTTTGGAATTCAGAAGAAGAAAGCACTAGAACCATTGAGCACTGGTGGTATGCCTTTTTTTTTTTTGTTGTTGTTTTTTAACTGCAAAATGATCTGGGACCTTAGAGAATGATGAGGTTAAACTAGTCTTGAGACCATTTATAAATAATTTTATTCAGTTCCATTGTGCAATGTACACTTCAGTTACTTTTTTATCAGTCTGCAGACACGGGTGTATCCAAACATTGAAACTAATGTGTACTGTATAGTGTTGTACATGAATGTTTGTGTTTTATATACCACATGCAAAATGTCAATATGCACTATTTAAATGTTTTAAATAATATATTCCTCCTTTATAATGCTTAAATCTATATGATTCCAATATTTTTATAAGTGAGTGAGTGATCAGACTGGTTCCAATTCAGAATTAACAGCTGCTTTGTGTTTGTTATGCAGTGTTTGGCTGTTTATTCAGTATAGTAGATAAGCATGGCAACAGTTATGCTGAGTGTGTTTTGTGCCATCCTTGTTGAGCAATAAATAAATGGTAGAACTAGGCATTTTGTGATATAACAGTTTTACTTTGGTAAAAGCAAAACCTATATATCTATATGGATATATAGATATGGAATATATATAACTAAACCAGATATAATTGCATTGCTATGTCTGGTGCTCATTGTATAGACTTTTATAATAAAAGTACCTTAACCTTTATTGTCATATATCTGTTTCTCATCATGCTTTCTCCTCCACTGCCATCTCTTAAAAACAAGGGCCGAGTCCTTGGCTGCTCCCGTACGTGTTTGTGGTGTCGGGGCGTTGCTGCGGCAGGTCCCGCTCCCCCGCGTGCTGGCTCAGCTGCTGCGACAGCCCTTGGGGAAGCTCCAGCAGTCGAAGCCTTATTTTCCCTGTTCAGACTGTGCCTCCCAGCAGGGGAGGGACCAGATCGGCTCCTGAGCTGCCAGCTGGGCTCACAGTGCCATGTGGGCTTCCGCTCCTGCCGGCGTGCCGGCCTGCTGCGCGGTGCTGCTGAGCAAACCGTGAGTCTGGCTCCTTCCTGCTCTGGCAGGAGCGGTTCTGGGAGTCGATGGGGCAGAGAGCATGTTCAGCTGTTACTGGGCTAATTAATTCACTGCCAGTGGGTACACCTTCAGCTGACAAGCAGTATTTGGTTGGGTCTCTGTATCCATAATGATCTCTTAGCCTTCAAATCAGTACCGCTGCGGTCACTGCTGTGTTTGTGGCCAGAAAACACTGTTACTGCACACAATTCTGTAAACACAAGAGGATGCTTTTCCTTGGGACCAAATAGATATTTTTTTTTTCACAGTATATTGATGTAAGTTCATACAAAAAGTGATTGATGTCTTTCAAACTGACTTCCATTGTATTTTGTGTAAGTCCACCTTTCTTCAGCATAAAGTCTGGCAGGGGACAGAAGAACTCCCGAAGGTGAAGACTCTGCTAGTGGGTGTGTGGCAGTGCAGGGAGATGGGAACAAGAAAAATGAGTAGGAAGTTGAGGGAGCAAGTGTGGGAGTGGAAACAGAAGGCAGCCTTTGGTACATTCCTCAGGGTGGGACAGAATCACCTGCCCTCTGAGCCCATGGCTTTCCTCTAAAGATGGGTGGAAAAGGAAGCAGAAATTCTTAGGACACTGGCCTGAGGAACGAACAAGGCTGCTACAGATCTGTTCTACAGTCCCCTGTATTTCCTTAGCATTATTTATTCAGTGAAGCTTGCTGTGATCAAGATGCTAATGAGAAGACAAAAATCCCTCAGATAGTTCATTGCGTGTGGATTTGAAGCAGTTCCCACTAAACCACTAAGAATACTTTAATGAAGGAAGATAAGTTGGTGTTGAACGCCATTAGACAAAACGTAGGAGAAACATATTTTTGAGGGTGCAAAAAGCTCAGTGAGACTGGGACAGATCTTCCTTGCTGAAGAAGCAGTTCTGAGAGCACGGATCTGTAGTATTCCAAGCTTTACCTCTTTAAACAGGTTTGCTTGAGCCGTTACGTGTATTACAGTGAAGGGCAAGGAGCTTGCTAGGAGAAGGGAGGCAAGCTGTAAAGAGGGCTTCCTGTGCCCCTGAGGGGTAGAGCGAGGCTGAGGAGTGCTGGAAAGCTCTTCCATGAAGTTCTGGGTAAGTAACTGTGTCTACATGTTTCAGGATTTCTTTGTAGGAGAGGGAGAGGAAGGCTGGAGCTGCCAGAGGTGCGGTCCAGCTGCTTCCCTGAATGTTGGGCTGTGGAGTTACCGGGATAAACAAATCGACAGCCACCTGTGTTTGCTGGGACAAGTGTCCTGGGATCCTGCATAGCGACAACAACCCTTTGGAAACGAAGGGAGGAGGCGTTTTATTTTAAACTGCTGCCTTTTAGAAGAGAGAGGGAAGCTTGGCTCGGCCAGGAGGCTGAAGTACAGAATCAGTGAAAACCCCGACAGGCAAACCAACATGAGCTGTGTGGTGCCCAAGGGATCCCTTTTGGGTCCCTTCAAACCCCTGTCTGCTCCCTTCTCTGGGATGCAGCTGCTCTGCCCTGACGTTAGACACAGAGACTGCAGCACCAGGTGGCTTTAGGATATTATAAATCCTTGCAGGATTTCTGTCAGATTGAGGATACTTTGAAGGCTGAGTCAGACAGGGTACAGAGTGCGTGGTACAGGTGGGGTGTCGCAGCCTGGCGCTGGGCCCGTGTCCTCCTGCAGCGTGTTCAGAGAGCACATGGACATGTGTTTTATTTCTTCCTGTGGCTGAGTCCCAGCAACGAACAAATATTAATGACTCCAGAGCAGCAGACAGCTTCTGGCCCGCACGGAATGTCTTGTCTCTACGGCAACAGGTATAAATGGATTTAGGAATAAAAAGGGTGTTCTGAAAAGTCAGGCTGGTGCAAGGTTGACGCAAAGCACCCTCTAGTGGTACCAACTGCTCAGGCCCGACCAAATTGATTTTTTTATTTTTTTTTTTTTTCCCCTGACAGAATACTTTTTTTTCTGAAGGCAACAATAACCTGTTTTGGAAGAAAAATTGTTGAGAAATAAGCATTAACCTGGGCAGCAGATGCACTAGCACAAGAAAGCAGTCAGGGAAGTGAAGGCCAACGGCCCGTGGGCTGTGCTGGGCTCAGAGGAGAGCAAGGAGGGCCCAGGATGCTGCCACTGCTCGTGGTGGCACAGCTCTGGCTCACAACAGCTCCAGAACAAGGCAGAAGAATAAATGTTGTTGAGGCGTTTGCAGAGATGCTGCTTATCCAGAATCCTGGCAAGGTTGGTCCTTTCTTTTCAGTTAAAGCAGCACCTGAAACTCTCATAGAAAAGACCCAGAAGCAACAATACTGCTTCTATTATACAGGAAAAAAAAAAAAAAAAAAAAAAAAAGTGGGTTTACTTAAGCTGTGTGAAGAGTCAGGCCATCTCTGTTACCAGATGGGCTTGTGTGTTTTACTGTGGCATCCACCCTTAAGTAGCCTCAGTCGTTCCCTTTTTTTCTCAAGTCTTCTGAGTCGCACATTAATTTTATTTAATTTCCTCCCCAACTGCATCACGTAACGGAAGAGCCTAGAACACACAAACACAGCCACATATCCATGAGACCATGATGCCCTTACACTTGCATTTGCAAACTTCCTCTTGGTTCACTTGTGTCAGCTGCCAGGGGTCCCAGCCCTGAAACATCCCCCTCCCTGGGCAGCCACAAGATGTTCTAGAAGAGTGACAATATTTCAAATTCTTCTCCCACCTCGTTCTTGACTAATGTCCTTACAGGCTGCTCTACTAAATTCTTTTGTTTCCCTCTTCCCTCCCTAAGGGCAGCTGTCGTCAGCCACTGTAAAGAGCACATAAAATATCTTAAAATCACTGACCTTTGTGTGTCTCAGGTTGTCCCTGGGTGAGGGTTTCAGCTAGGGTTAACATCCCTGGGGGTGGGAATGAGACTGCAAGAACAGACGTGTACACACTTACTGCTGAAATTGTGCAGTGGAGGTGTAGCTCTGAGTTGTGAGTGTGTCCATGTCCTTAACAGATGAAGGCTTCTCATACAGTGTTTCCTCCTCTTGCTGTAGCTTTGATAACATCAGATGGCTCTATTCAACACCAGAAAGATTTAAAAAAAAAATAAATTATAAAAAAGGCACCTGGGACACCTGTAACACGATTGCTCCTGTGGGGCGGGGGCATGCCTGCAGAAGATACATGCAGCATTGGGGAGAAACATGTTCTCTGTCTGAAACTTGATTTTCTTTCTGTCCTTTCCAAAAAAACAGAGTTGAGGAATACATATTTCTTTTCAGCGTTGAGACTGCAAGCATGGTGGCTAGTAATGTTTACAGCTAGCCAAGGGGCCTTTCCCTCTCTTGTAGAAGTGATTTTTTAAAATTTTTTTAATTATAAATTTTTAGAAGTACTTTCACAGGCTTACCCCAGATACGGAACTACCAAAGACTGCTGGAAACCTTTTTGTAAAGTAAAAGGAAGCTATAGTAATCTTCCTTCTTGCTGTGGATGCAGCCTATGACCCAATACATTGTTGTAAAATGTGTTTGTTTTCCATACAGCTGTTTCTGTTTAACATTTGGGCAAATGCCCAGTTCACAAGTTTATACCACTGCTGAGACACACTGACCTCACCCTGCGGCCAGCTCTGCTAGCATAGTGTATGACCTTGCCTGAACAGGCTTTCATTTGATGTTTTGGGTGTAATTAGTGATTTTTCCTTATAGGTCTAGCTTTTGCTATTCCTATGATGTTAAAAATAGTATCCTGTGGAGAAACAGCTTTTATAAGTAAGAGTGGGGACAATTGTGACTCCTTTTGTATTATTTAACTTGGGAAATATAATCATCAGTTTCTAAGAATATAGGAAAGAATAAAGCTTACCTTTTCACTAGTGCTGTCATCATTGGAAAGCTCAGAACTATTACTTTGAGTGGCCGAAAATTCCGTGCTTGTACTTCACACAGATGGGAGAGACAGAAGTCCTGTGAGAAGAGGTCTGTGCTCGGTGCAGGGGGGTAACAGCAGAGGCCAAGATCTTACCTCTCCGAGCTCTCCTCTGCTGCATTTCTATCCATCTGGGGTTTCTTCAGCCTGAGCATGATAAGGGCCTTATTGCAAGCCTGAATGTAGACAGGGGAAGACAGGCATGTTAAAGAGCTTGTGTGTAAACAGAGACACTTTTGCACAAAGATTTGAATGCAAGGAACAAACTGTCCACATAAGGCCTTGGCAGTTAAACACAAACCGTATCGGTCTATTACTTTCTTTGCTCCCTTAGCTCAGAGAACTTACCCTGCTCTATCTCAAATTTGTCATGAAATCCCTGAAGGTAAACAGCCAACCAAAGCCAGTAAGAGTTTTTCTTTTCAGGCATATTCCATTTAATCTTACTGTAGTCCTAGGTAAGTAAGACTGAGCTTGGGTGGGGGCATCTAAGCTGTGCTGCTGCGCCCTGACCGCTGTATCCTGGCCAGAGTCCTGCCTGCCTTCTCCGTAATGAAAGCCAGGCGCTGCAGGAACAGCGGAACTCATCTATGTGCTGCTCGTAAAACCCTACAGGGAGATTCCAGGTGGATACAGCTGCCAACCCTCCTCTGCCACGCACTCGGGGCTGGCTAGCTTGGAGCAGCACAGTCGGAAGGCCCAGGTCTCCCATCCCACACCCAGCTCAGGCTGATTGATCTCCCTGGCGATGGTGAATTCCCCAGTTAAAGTCAGGTTTTGGGGTGGTCTCAGCAACAGGACTGCACACAAAATCTCTGGCTTCAGCATATGCATTTGGCAGGTTGTAATTTCAAGCTGAACTGAAAAGGAAAGATTTGTTCCTCTTTGGTGCTTCTTTCTGGCATGTAAAAACGGTATGAGCTTTGTGAAGTTTTAAAGGTAACGTATTTCGGCTTCTCTGCATGAGAAGATCTAAAGTTTCTCAGTTTGGAAGAGCAGCAGCAACAGTAAGCTCTGAAGAAAGCTGATGATGGGATGGATCACAAACCAGGCTGGCCTTAAATAATGCTTTTAAAAAGGAGAAGGTAGGTCCCTTGCACCCTAACTCATACGCTACGCTCAGCATTAGGCTCTCCTGCGGGTTTGTGTTGTGGAAGGAGGTCTGTACCTGTCAAATGTTTATTTAAAGTGAAAAATCAAATACTGCGTGTTCTGAAGTGGTTATAGCCCAGCCGTTTAAGGCTTTTTGCTGACGTAGCTTAGAACTCCTCTTGAATTAAATGAGGTACTTACAGAAGTGTTTACTTACCTGTCTGAAGAGGTCTCTGAGGTGAAGTTCTTGACTGGGTATCGCTTGAAAGGCTGCTTTGACTTCTGAATAGGTGTCATTTATAATAGCCAAAAACACGTTCTGCACGGGAAGGATGCAGTTAGGTATTTGTTTCTGGAAACTGCATTTATATTATGCTAGGGCTGTTGTTTTGAGGGCTGTTCTATGCTGGGGTACCTAACTAATGGAACTGAAGGACTTTTCTGGGTGCAGATGTGCTTCTAATGCAGTTAAATTATCTGATAATTTTAGGGTCTTAGAGAATATTTTTGGGAGAAAATTTATTTCCTATTTGCAGTACCAACTAAAAGGCCCAGTTCCT
This sequence comes from Athene cunicularia, assembly GCF_003259725.1. Taxonomy (NCBI): domain Eukaryota; kingdom Metazoa; phylum Chordata; class Aves; order Strigiformes; family Strigidae; genus Athene; species Athene cunicularia. The sequence continues at coordinate 4,982,061 of NW_020799117.1, read as the reverse complement.
TGGAGGTAACGCATTTCCTGTTGTATACTTGTAGCTTTTTCAGGTGGTGTTTCAATCTGAAGTAATTAATGAAACCATCAACCTAACTCATAAAGCCAACAGTCCCGTCAAAGTCTCTCGTTAACCTTCTTACCTGACAAGGCTGACATTACAGAGTTTTCAAGAGCACTCAGTTAAGTTTTCAGAAATTAAAATCTCAACAAAAGGGTGGTTCAACAGAGCGAAAGGTGCGATGTGCTTGTTTTGTGGTCCAAAAGCCCCTTTTGTGGCCGTTTGGAGGAAGGGAGAGCAGCGCAGTGTCTCACCCTCTGGGAATTCCTGCAAAAGGGTTCGGACCATTGCTCTGCCCGGGTGTACTGAGGGGCAGCCAGGGCCAGCCCACTGCCACCCTGGGGTGAAAACCACTGTCTCAGAGCACCGTGCCACAGTTCTTCTCTACTGCTTAGGCAAAAGGATAAGTATTTTAAGATGGTACTTACCAGCAATATGAAGAACACAAAGAATACAAATGTGATGAAGTAAATGGGTCCAAGGACTCTGTTTGCGGATTCTATGGTGTCAAAATTAAAATCTCCCAGCACGATACGAAACTGTGTAAAGCTGGGAGTAAAAAAATACCAGAATGAGGTTGACTGGCTTCTCCTAAAGAGAAGCATTGTAAACATTGTTTTAAAAAAGCAATAGGTGCAATTGAGAGTGATTCACTATTACTTAAGTCACTGAAATCAAAAGGCAAGCCACAATAATATAACAATGTTAAATTGGGCATTTAGCATGTATTTGAGAATTTGAAAGTACAAAGGCATTTTTTAATGGCTTGTATGAGAAAATACTTTTTTTTTTTGATAAATTACCTGGGTTTTTGTTTTTTTTTTAAACATTATTTTCCTTCTGTTCAAGCTCCATGATCCTTTATCTTCTTAGTACAGAAGGTAGCAGTATAGGTCCCTATGTGCCCTTACAGGGAATTTTGTTCCTAGCTAAGACAAATAAATACTTATTTCTCTGTATTGCAGCATCTTGGAAATATCTCATGTTTTTCTGATTTAGAAGTATTTTAATTTTACGTGAAAAGCTGATTTCAAACAACCTGGCACACTAAATCTCTCTAAAGTTGTAAGAAACATAGCTATGGGCCAAATGCACACTGCGGGTGACAGGTTAGGATTGCTACAGGCTGTGAGGAGCTGGCACCTGGAATTGATCTGATGTTGTTGCAACAGGAGTAGCTGAAAAAAATTCTGGGTGAGAAAGTAACAGAGCCAGCAGATGGGATCTGGGGACTCTTAGTTGGATGTTTTTTTGAAAGGGCAGCAATTCCTGTTTGCAAACAAGCTCAGCTTGTGCTTTGAGCTTCTTGGGGCTCAAGCACTTCTGTGGTTTTCATGCTGGGGGCTGTGTCACCTACCCAGTGGCACATCTGCGGGGTAGTTTCCCATTCCAGCTTTTCAAAGAGGCCAGGCCTGCCTGATTGCCCAGGGACCTGCTCACACAGGTCCCAGTCGCATTGAGAGCTGTGGGGACTCACAGTTTATGCTTCCCTGGCCTGTTTAATGTACATGTGGTCTCTTCTCAACAGATGAAGGCTTTGGGCAACAGATTGTAGAGCAGACAAAATTGGTTTTACTCTACGAAATAAGCTTAAGTGTTAGAGACCTTAAGTTCTGCTTAGCATAAGCTGGTTTGCACCTGCACAAACTGGGGGGTTTGTATCAAAAAGTTTAGAAAGTAGCATACATGCAGTTTTGGAAACTGGAGAACTCTTCAACTTGTGACCCGAAGACCAAATAGCCTAACTGGGCATAGGCAAAGAAAATGGTGAAGAACATGATGGCAAATCCAGTGAGGTCTTTGGCACAGCGAGATAAAGTGGAGGACAGCTGCGTCATGGTTTTGTTAAAGCTTACATACTTAAATATCTGCAAGAGAAAAGAATTTATTGGGGGATCAAAATACATTGCAACTTCTGAACAGAATTTTTGGACTGTTATACGTGATCATAATTTACAGGTTAGTCTTACCTAGAAATAAGTTGCGTGGCATGTACCTGTAAGGAGAACTGGGGTTGGGTATGTTTCTGAAGAAGATCAATGTTCTGCAGGGCGGATATGCTCATGTGCTAAAGCTAATAGTGTGCAGACAGGTCTTTGCTGGCTACTGATACCTGTATCAGCTCTAGCAGATCTGCGCCCTCGCCAAGGAGGCCGCCAGCCACCTCACCCTCCTGCATCCCAGGATTCCCCGACGGGCTGAGCTGGTGAGGAGCTCTCTTTTACTTTGGGTTGAAACAAGGCCTGAACAAAAGCCTTGTTCAATGACAGTCATTAAGTATAAACACAATTTGTGCTACTAAATGAACAGTCATCAGTCTGAGGGGAGGGGGATGCAGGGTGGAGGTGCAGCTGGGGTACAGAATGGACATAACAAGGAAGACTGTCCACAGCCCCTGCTCCCTAACAGCTTCTTCCTGCAGCCTCGGCCTTGGGAGGCAGGCGAAGGCCCAAAGCCCATTTCATTTAAAAGGACGTGATTTTCCATCATAGCTGATGTTCAGGTACGTGGGGCGTGATGTGAAGTGTGATCTCTTCTGGCAGATGCGAGCACCTCCCCTGCCTGTTGTGCTGGGTGTTTCATAAAGCCCTCAGGGGAGAGCGGGCCCCTGAGCAGTGCGGGGCCAGGCAAAGCTGTGGGAAGTTTCACCCAGTCACTGGGAACACCGAGACCACCCAGACCAAAGTCACTGATGTCTGCTGGTGCAGACCCCAGCCCGGGCCAGCAGGGTCCAGCAGATTGGGGCAGTGGCAGGCAGACATGCAGGATTGGTTTGGCCCCAGAGCACCTGGTTAGGAACAGAATTAGCCCCTAATCTTAGAGAAGTTGGCTACTCTGTCCAGATATCAGCAAATCTATTTGCAAGTAAGAATGAAATTAAAGGTGTCCCGGCAAAAAACTCCTTCTGAATCAAGTTCAGACACATTTTGCCTTCCTCTGCAGTTAAAAAGTAGCAACTGTATTTATAGCTTTTGGATACAAAAGCTACGAATAGCTTCACCTATTACAGCCATGCCATCTGCATGGGTCAGGCTGTGACCTGGATAATATTGGGTCTAGGAAAAGACCGAGTCTGAGGAGGCTGTTTGGCCATGGTGATTTCCCAGCTGCTCCAATGCAGACAGCTGCCCATATGCAAAGTATTTTTTCAGATGGGCTTGGAATTTGTGTGGCCCATGTTTATGAGAAGGAGATAATTTTAAACTCTTCTGGAATCTTATAAACAAAATTCTCCCTTTCAGCCCTACCTTTGCAATTCACCCATGAAAAGGTACGAGTGAACATTCATGCTATGCTTAGAAACATGACTCTTAAGTACAAAAAAAGGGGGAAAAAAACCCCATCCCCAGTACCTTTATCCAAGCAAAGAAGACATTGATAGCAACCATGTTGTTGTAACGGACTTGCCAGAACGCAAGGAAATAGAAGTTTGGATATACGTGGTCATCAGACAGCAGCTCTTCCATTAGCAGGGACACTTCTACAGTGCGGTAGATGTTGAAGGCAATGGCAAGGACAGAGGTCTGAAGGAAAGCAGAAGCAAGTGAAACTGAAGCCCAGGTACAGTCCCCCCATTTGCACAGGAAAGATTGTACTGTTTTCTAAAGGCCCTTGGTTAGATTTGGAGAACCTGAGCTTTTTGGATGTTTTGTCATAAGCTGTATATATGACAGTAGTATTAGCCAAATAATTTGTAATTGTACTGGGGTAATTTTGGGTTTGTAACATGCTGCATACATTCTAATTTTACCATGTTAGCTCTCTTATGCTCTAGTGCTTCCCTGCTCTGCAAAGATTAAGGCTAAAACAAACATGGTGGGTAATGAGTAGACAGGATGTGGAACTGCAGCAGGGCGGCAGCAAGGTTAGAAAAGAGTTCAAGTGTGCTGAACCATAGTGGGCCGCGTGGCTGCCTCAGTGTAGGACATGGGGTGACTGACTCTAACCAGACAGATTTGGGCCGTCGTGGCTCGCTGGCTGTCTACCCAGCACCAGCCTAGGCTGGCAAGCACAGAGGTGAAAGTCAAGAGGTAGCTCACCCCCAGCAGCAGCAATTCCAGCCAGTTCCAGGCACTTCTGAAATATCCCTTTTTCAGTTTTACCATTTTTATAGCTTCCTGGATTATGAATGTAATGATAAAGAGGCAAAAGATGATTTCACAAGAAGCTAGTAAGTAATCAGAATATGCCACGTATCTGAGGAGCTTCACGGAGTAGATATGAGAGGAGGTGACAGCACCCCCAGTAGCAGGGAACTCTACCACCAGCCTGAAAAAAACGGGGAGACCGGTGTTAGTTACCATCCCTTTAAATCACCTCAGCCCTTAATTTTCTAATATTAATAACAGACATTAATAGTATGTTACTGGAACTCCTACAGCTGTAAGATCTTGTAAGGGCTATACTAAGTCCCCCATGTTTTACATGTACTACATAGTAGGGAAGGTTGGGGGGAAAAAAGGAGATGCTCTTGGAATACCCAAGCTATGGGTTGGTTAAAAGCTGTTAAAGAAACCGTGTCTCAAAGAGCAAACATTCACCCTACCCTGGGTCTTTTCCTTCCACTAGCTGACAAGAGGAGTAATAATCCAGTCTTTGACCTTGCAAAAGGCTATGAAATCTATTCCAACAGACAGCAACCACTAGCTGTACAGACCAGACACCAACTATTCACAAAAAAACCCCCAAAACATCTGCATCTGCTCCGTGGACTAACTGAATTTCTGCATTTTTAATGAACTATTGTTTTGCCAGCTGCTACCCAAGAAACATGGTTACAGAGGCCTGAGGTGACCAGCTTTTTCTTGTGTCTGCAGGGAAGTATCCTGCCTCAGTAAACTGGATTACAGATGTACTAAAGGTAAGAACTCACTTGATTACACAGAAGAGGTTTAAGTTAGCATTATATGTTGAGAAGTCGATAAATACAGCCCTGGTTCCTCTAGTGAGCCAGCCATTCTGCCTGAGAAATGCCAACTTCTCCGTGCTCTCCTGCTTTGATTTAGGTAAGGTGAACATATATCCTCCACTGCTGTAAAAGTTCATAGATCCCCAGTACCACGGGGATAGTGAGGAGGCCGAGGTGTATTTCCATCTGTCGGAAATGGGAAAACAAATCCGTTCAGCTTAGGGAACCTGGACTGAAGGAAGCTTTCTTTAACTGTTATTTGATATAATCCTTGTTCTTGCGTTCTTCTGCACCCGCAACTGACCACTTAAGTCAGACCTTTAAAAAAACCACTTTTCTTTACATGGAGTATGCTTGAGACATATGGCCTTAAAATATTCCCATTGCTCTTATTTGCTGAATACTCGGTACAGTCACAAAACAGCAATTGGTTGTGAATCTGGATTTCACCCAATAGTAGGCCAGACAGTTTATCATCTTAAAAACTTTATAGGTAAATGAAATATTTCTGGTTTACATAGTTCATTATTACCGTGGCATGCTCACTTCCATTGGGTTAAATTACTGCTAAATGAAGTGTGCGAAGCACGCCTTCTGGCTCTGTTTCCAGAGCATTTTAGCATGACTCCAATTTATAAACATGGGATTTAAATTCAGGCCTCATTTAATTGAGCATTTCTTCAGAGATGTTGGTGGAGATAGGCCCACTAACATGTGCTCCTGCTGAACTGGGCTCGCTGTTTCCAGTTCTTCCTGTCTCTCCGCTATAGATTTCTCCTGCCAAATTCCCATCTATAGCATTGGCACAAACCCAAATCCATGGTTTATTTCAATGTAAACAAGAGAAAAACTCAGCTCATTGCATGCATGGTTGTTACTAACTGAAGAATACTGGCATTTAGGATTCAGTTAGGTTTTCAAAAACATTTCTGAGCTGAAGGAGGATGACTTACTCAGATCCGTTACCTAGACCGAAGTCAGACCTGTCTTCAGCTCGATAATGATAGTCACTGTAGCAGTCTTCTGAAAAAGTGTGGAAATATGGGTAGATGGCGCAAGTGTTGTTGCGTACTTTCAGCTGGCGAATCTGAGCTACGCCCAACAACAAATTCTCGTAGTAAATATAGCTCTTGTTCTCGGGGGTTAACGTGGCATTGTTGTACCATTTGTCCCAGTAGAGTCCATCCAACAAGGGGCCCTCTGCAAACTATACATACAAGTTTCAAAAGATTGCAATACCAACATTACCCCACTTTTTAGCACACAAATCTCTATAGGGTTCTCAAGTTACTTACAGCTAGAGTTTAAAGCTAGAATACAAACAATTCCCACCCATATGCTGTCTTATAAATATGATATATTTACATATTTTTGCTATGAGACAATTCTATTCTCTGTGCAATTCCATCAGAGATATGTAATGGGATTATTCAGGGTAAGACTATAACATACGTCTGTTTGGGTTTCATTGAAAAATTCTGCTGAATTCTAAACAAATACGTTTAAACACAAACATTAGATGGTGTTTTAACAAAATCTGTTGGGTTATCTTAATCTCTGAAGATCTGCTTTGGGATATTTCTGACTAGGCTTTTAGTCTTCTGAATCTAAATGAAGAAGTTTGGTGTTTTTTTGAAGGAGCGGTAAAAAAATCCCTCTTTTTCTAGGTGTTTCTTAGATGCAAATAAAGAGCATGAAATGTGTGGAGAACATTATTCTGAGTACAAAACAAGATGCCCCCATGGTCTGAGTATGTATTACAACCATTTCTAGTACATGAGCACGTACATTGTATAGCATTATTTTACAGACTTGCAATGACAGACACCGTGATAAGAGGGTGTGTGGCAATTCTTCCGAGTGAATTGTTATAACCAGGCATTTCCATTTTTAAGAAAGAGTAGGATGAGAAACTGCCTTCTGCTGTCACTTGGGTAATGCTGGTAATTTTGGGAAGTCCTCCACCTCGTACTGGAAACAGATAAATGTTTTGCAGTTGTCACTGAAATATGATGTAATGTAACAGCACACCAGGTGAACCAAATGGTACATTTTCCTGGCTGTCCCAGCAGAAACCATAAATTTTTATTTTTTTTTTTTTTAAACACCTGGAAGTCAAAAGAACTGCAAAGCTGAAATCTTTCTGGTTTTATTGAAGCTTTTTTTCAGACCAAGCCTAATACTGAGAATATGATGTGGCAATTAATTGGCTTATTGTTTTCCTTGACTGATTAGTTATAAGTATCAGTATCGTTGTTTGTACCCAGAATTTCTCCAAACACATTTTAAGAAGGTATTTACCTTTCTTCAGCTGAAAGCACAGCTAGCACATGGTTTTTAGAACTATGAGACTGTATTGCTTTGAATTAACACCTGTTTACTCTCTCAGGAAACGTATTTGCAATGAAAGCCTTACCCTCCAGAAATCATCTCTGCTCTTAATACTGCTGAAACCGCTACTGTCATCCCCAGAGGCCTCCAGGAAGACATAGGACATGACTCTGTTCAGGAAGTACCTTTCCATGTTCACCATGCCAAATGTCACTGGAAAGAAGGGGCAAAGAGGGGATGCTTGAAATTAGGGGATGACCACAGCTTCTAACCTTGCTTCTCTGCTTCAGCTGTCCTTCAGTCACGCTGCTGGAAGGCAGCAGCCTGAGCAATTTTGACTGAAGTGACACTTGAGCAGAAGACAGGAGTAAATACTAAAAGAGGCACAGCCTGCATATTAATTAGTTGTTAACAGTCACCTCAGGTGTGTGTTCACTTACCTACACAGAGGTTTGTCAGGAAGATGATGTAGATGACCAGCTCCCGCAGGGTGGTTTTCACCTCCACTTCTTTGCTGTAACTGATCCGGGGTTTCACAGCACCTGTGGGGGAAATGGTGGCAGGGCCTCAGAGGAGGCAGAGGCCAGAGCCCTCCGTCCCCGGGGAGGCCGGCAGGGACGCTGAGTGACGGGGCTCCGCGCGGCCCCGGGGTAATGGCAGCGTGGCCTGGGCAGGCCGAGCCCTGAGGGGAGCCGGGGCCGAGCCCTGAGGGGAGCCGGGGCCGCCTCACGCACAGCTGCTGCTCAGCTGCGGGTCCACCACAGGCTCCATAGTGGCCAGACTGGGCCGGGGCAGCTCCCGGCGCTTTCTGCTTTGAATCCCGACAGGCCGAGCCTGTCCTGGTTTGGGCCAGGATAGAGGTAACTCCCTACGTGCTGAGAGGGAGCACAGGTGGAGGGCTGGGCCCCGACCGATCGCTGGAACGTTCCATGTCCTGTGACATCGAAGCTCAGCATACGGGCGGGCACGTGCACTGTTTGTTTTGGTTTCCGGGCCTACGGGTCGAGCTCTGTACCAGTCGCTGTTCGGTGAGCCACGTCTGCATTTTACCCATTTTGGACTACTATCATTACTGTCGTTCTTTTGCTAAGTACATTTTTGTTATTTAACCTACAAATAATTTTTTTTTTTTTTTTTTTTTTTTTTCTGTCCCTCCCCTATTTCACTGGGGGTGGGGTGGGGAAGTAAACAACTGGCCACCTGGCAATTTGCTACTGGCTGAGTTCAAACCACAACAGTTTTTGGCACCCAATGTGGGGCATGAAATTTGAGATAACGGCAGAACAGGTAACAATGTTGATTTCTTGGCTCCTTAAGATTTTATCACCTAACTTGGATTATGTATTTCCCATGCTGTTGCTCACAGTCCCTGAGAGTTGGGTTAAGATCATGTTTATGCTGTATTATGTGATGCTTATCTATGACAGGGTGCTGTCATCGTCCCTGGGGCTATTTACAGTTGTGTTTGAGGAATTCAGGAATTTGAGATACCTTTTGGAATGCTGGTGTTAACATGGTTGTTTTACTGCTAGGAGCTAGTGTGTTCCTGCCTGTGGTTCAAGTTTTGTTCAGGGTTAAGCAACTATTTAAGAGTATCACCTGGAAACCTACCCCGAGATTGGAGAATTATGAGTGTTTGGGGTTGTGGAGTAGCATGGGCTAGTACCTACAACAGTGGACACCTCCAGTGTATTGGAACAACACTTCTGCACAAGTGCAGAATTCTAAAGATTTAGTAGAATATTTGGAAAAAAAATATTGTCACCTGGGTAATTCCAGAGAGGCACAGCCTACTGCAACACGCTGGGGCTTAGCCCATGCTTACCGAGTGCTCTTAAACACTGCCCAGCACCCTCAAGAGGAAGAGAAGGGCTCTGCACCTGGTAACCAAGTAACAGAAACTGCAGCCACTCCGAAGTGCACAATGGAAACTGCAGCCACTACAACCCCGACCACAGGTGCTGCAGCTGAACCAGAGAACACCATGATGGTGTCAGTTGCTCCCAGACATAAGAAGAAATACCCAAGAAAATCCCCTCGCAGTGTACAAGGTGATGACGAGCCAGGCCCGTCACGAGAACAAGGGGAGGAGGCAGAGCCAGTAATAGTCACCCGATCCTTATCCCTAAGTGAATTGTGGGACAGGCTTAAAGATTTCGGTCGCTGTCTTGTTACCTGGGATAGTGGGAGCCAGCAACGTGGAATTAGAGGGCAGGGAGGCAAGGCAGCTAGGATCCCTGTCTAGGGAAGGGGGCACTGATGAAGCCATTGGAAAGAAGACACAAAATCGCAGTCTCTGGAGGCAACTGCTGTCAAATGTGAGGGAGAGGTATCCCTTCAAGGAAGATTTTGTATGCCATCCAAGTAAATGGACCACTATGGACAGAGGCATTTAATACTTGAGTGAGCTAACTGTATGGGAAATGGTTTATTATGACCCAGATAATGCCCAGCGACCCACAGATCCAGATGAAGTCCAAAGACCCAGCCCATGTGGTGAAAGATTGTACAGAGCACACCCTCATCATATGCCAATGCATTGGCACTAATGGACTGGAGAGATGAAGAGGGACTAACAGTGGATGAACTGGCTTGCCAACTATGACAATATAAAGAAAATCTCTCTTCCTCTCTCATTGCGGCTGTGGAGGCATTGTCTCAAGATTTCCAGCAATTTAAAGAGGACATGTCCTACTCCCCACCTGCATGGACTAGGATCTCGGCTATTAGGAGCTGTAGTTTCTCTATTCAAGGAAACTGGTACACACCATGGGGGAAGCTGTGGCATCGCCTGTGTGACTATGGAGAAGACATGGAAAAAATGGGATGGAAAACCTACCTACCTCCTAGAAGAGCGAGCATGTGAGTTGGAAGGAGGAACAAGTACAAAACAGGGTTCTTCTAGGAGAAATGCCGCTCTGGTTTCCAGTAATCAAGTGCCCAAACAGAGCAGAAAGGTCGACTTAGCTCATGAGCCTGTGAGAAGAACTTCTGACTTATAGCCACAAGAAGTAAGCGATCAAGATGAGCCTGAAATCCATGTGCACCACACCAACCCATTTGTTGTCAGTGGGTATTATGACCAACATTAGCAGGGCCCTGCCTCCAGCCAGGTGGAGGACAGGGACAATCAAGTTTATTGGTCCGTGTGGATTTGAGGGCCTGGCACATCTGACCCCCAGCAGTATAAGGCTCTAGTGGACACTGGTGCTCAATGCACCATAATGCCATCAAATTTTCAAGGAGCAGAAACCATTTGTATTTCAGGAGTGACGTGTGTGTGTCTCAACAGTTGACTGTATTGGAGGTAGAGGTGAGCCTAAGGGGAGAAGAGTGGGAAAAACACCCCATTGTGAGGGGCCCAGACGCTCCATGTATTCTTGGTATAGATTATCTCGGGAGAGGGTACTTCAAGAACCCAGAAGTGTATCAGTGGGCTTTTAGTATAGCTGCCTTGAAAACAGAAGAAATTAAACAGCTGTCTGCTGATCCTCTATCAGAGGATCCCTCTGTTGTGGGATTGCTGAGGGTTGAAGAACAACAGGTGCCAGTTGCCACTACACCAGCACACCGATGGCAATATCACACCAATCAAGACTCTGTAACCTATCCATAAACTAATTTGTCAGTTAGAGAGACACAAGGAGTCATCAGCAGACATTTTGGAAGGATGGCCCCTAGACTGAGGGGATGATATCTGTGAAACCTGGGAAAAAAAAAAAAAGGTATGGTGGTTCCTTAGAATGTATTTGGAACCTGAAAATGGTATGGAATAAGGTGTGAAGCCAAGATGTTTTTTCTGTTCTGGAAGATGCTCACGGGGTTTGCTGACTAGCAGCAGTGTTACAGTTCACCCTCCAGGAGGAGTTAAGCCAGTTTCACCCTCACAAATTTTCCTTTAGCAAGTCCAGTTGAAAAATCTTCATAGATTGTCTGTTGGAGTTTGGCAAAGTCAGGTTCCATGGTATTTATTATTGTTTTGAGCAAGGTGGCTGTGAATAGCAACATGCAAACCACTTGGTTGATTCAAATAAACAGCTTGTTGAGAGTCAACAGTCAGGTAAGTCACAGCCACTCCTTGCTTAAAGGAGCAAGGAAGGAAAACATGGTCACCATAACACTTCAAATTATACATGACAGCTCTTAGGTCAAGTGTACAAGGAGAAAACAGTGATGTTTCCTCACTGACATGTTTCAGTGGTAAGGGTGTGTCAGCACCTTGTTTACACTAAATAGTTTATAGCTATCAGATGACAAATAGCGGAGGGAGCAGACAGGGGTGGGGACCAGGGGCAGTAGGGTAAGAATCCATCCTGGCCAGGCTACAGCTGATGCCAGACACCCATAAGCTGGTTTTAACATATCAAGGAAGAATCACGGCTGATGTTGGTTATTTAAAATTTTATTTGCCTCTAATTTACTCTCATAAAAACACTCTAGTCTATTTGGTTTTAGTATTCAGACAGTACAGACTTCTGATATTATCAGGAGGGCTATTAGAGAAGCAGTACAAACCAATCTACTTTAGCGTGTAACCAAGCACAGGTGGAACTAAAACCACCCACGCTTGTAAAAACTAGTTAGCCTGCTTTCTTGGGCTTTATAGTTAAAATACAATACTCAGTAAATGGTTATAGTCACCAACCCATATAAATAAAATCTAACATAGTAAAATGGGAACAGCTGAATGTGCAAGAGTCAAAGTAAAAATATGTAGATAGGTATTTTGCTAATTAGAGCAATCACCAGTTATCTGCATCTATGTTACAATTGTCTCTTATAGGTGTGAGTTTTCCTCTTCATTTCCAGTTAAAGTTCATCGCTTTCATACAGTCCAGACTGCTCAGCCAAACGCTGAAACTCTCCTTCTGGTGAGAAAGCTTGTTTCACATCCAGTCCTCTTCCATTAAGTGCCAAATACTTGCTAAAAGTTGGTCGAACCCGTAACTGCTTTGGGGCTGGAATGGGCTTGTTTGCATGTGCTGGAAGAGAGGAAAAAAAAAAAAGCCTCTTTCAGTGTCTTCCCAGACTGTGGAAAGACCAATGGTAGAGCACCCCAATTGCATTTTGCCTGCAACATAAATTAGCAAACCACCCTTAGGAAGAATTTAACAGACTAAACCTGTAACTCAGAATTAGAGATTTATATTCACCCTCCTTGGTGTCAATCAAACTGTAGCCTTTAAACACTGCAGGTAGCAGATGTAGACAAGGCACAAAGGACACATCACAGTGTCTTTTTACTAAACAAAAGAGTTTTTCCCAGCATAGTTACTTTTTGTCTAGTTCAGTATGTTTGGAAAGAAATCCTCCCAGCAGTCGAAGCTGCATAAGGTTACTCTTGAGGGCCTGCTCTGAGGACAAGTGCCTGTGGCAGCTGCAGCTGCGGTTGTGGCACTGTGATGTGGTACTCACTTGCAACCTCCAGCCTGGCATGGCATGTGGCCACACCTGCTCCGTTGACAGCAGATACGGTATACCAACCAGCATCTTTCTTGTTTGCATTATGAATCAGGAGACAAATCCTTCCAGTATTGTCATGTAACAAGCTGAAAAAGGAAGGTGTTTATGTGTAAGTGCTTGGAGGGGGGAGGAGAGAAGACATTGAAATCAGAGTCAGTTTACATGCTGGGAAAGCCCTAGAACGATTCTTGCAGGGCACTGCAAACTAGACATAAGCACTGCATTTGTGGGATTCGCATCACGATACCATTCAGGTGCCATCGAGGCCCTTCCATAGCCCCACAGCCTCCGAGCGTGATGAAGGCATTGCAGGTTTCAGTCCTAAAGCCATCCTTCTCCACGGGCCTTGTAACTGCTGCTAGAATTCACAGCGGCAGCTGGTCACAGCTTCCTCTCTGTGCCCTCAAAACAAGACTCTGAGCATCGTGCCTGTCCAGCACGTGGTCCTGTTCACCACGTCATAACTGAGGGGCAGATCTAGCTTTCCAACTTGCTGCTTTTAGAAACCAGCCAACTCAACTTTGACTTAACAAATACTGGCTATTGTTTTCTAACACACCAACGGCCAACTCATTAGTAGGATACCTTATTCGGTCTGTATTATATTGTACCATTTCGTTGTTTCTTTTCCAGTAAATCCGGGGTGTTGGGATAGCAGAGATCTGGCATTCAAGTCTGGCTGTATCTCCTTCAAAAACCTTTTTGCTTTGTGGCTTGAAGACGAAAGTTGGAGGCATGTGGTGTTCTTTTGCTAAATTAAAGAGGAAAAATAAGGAGGAGTCACTGTAGGTATTGAATGTTAATACCAGGCTTGTTTTTTAAGATTTCAGAATGCTAAATTCAGGAGGGCACATATTTCTTAGTGCAACTCCTTAGCCTATAGGCAATTCCCATGAGCATAAGGGTGTAATAGACACAATTCACTTTAGGAGGAGAGTCAATCAACATATATTATCAATCCTGGGAGATTAATAACTCCCAAATTCTGGACATCCCACTACATCTAAATATCCTGCTAGAAGTGCTTTGAAAAAATGTGGCATCCCAAATGTAGGTTTTAAAATAGTTTGGAAAAGGTACGGTGTTTGTTATCTTTTGAGAGCCTGAGTATCTGGAGATACACCTCTGCATCTTAATTGTTTTATGTCCTGTACACAGAGGAAGGCGTTAGAATACCGAGATTTTCCATGTGTGGCCAGGCAATTATCAGTGCTCTTGGTCTTACCAATTACTTCCACTTTTACTGTGAAAGATGATTCTCCTGCACGGTTGACGGCTACACATTCATATGTCCCTGCATCAGATGATTTGACTGCTTCAAAAATAAATGAGTGGAATCCCTTTTCTGAAACTATCATTTTATGGAACTGATCTTGATGAACCATCCTTCCATTCTGATACCACATCACATCTGGAGTCGGCAGCCCACTAACCTGTGAAGGAGAGGAAAGCAGTGAAGAGTTTAAACAGCTTTAAGACAATAAAAGCCCTTCAATGCTATAGGGAGTTCAATGCCAATAGATGATCAAATCATGATTCTACTGCATATTTTGCCTAGTTTTGCATATTAACGTGGTGCTGCACAGAGGGGAAGGCTTGTGAAATGCCATGAAAAGATGAACTTTAGCTACAAGACGGTAGATACTCCTGCAACTCCCTGTTGTTCCCATCTTGTAAGGTAGTTTTGATTAAGCCAAAGATACTCATTGTGGGTTCACAGAGGGGAGAAACTCACCCTTTTAATCCCACAGCTAGCACTGTCAGCAGTGCTGACATCCACACTGTTTTGATTATGTAAATAAACTGTCCTGCAGACATGCTCCAGGTTGTCCATGAGATTCAGAAGTTAAGCAAGTTGCAGCAAGATGGCTAAAGGTCATGCCTAAGTCTGGCAAGAGTTTACTTAAGGAAAGAGATTAGAAATGATTAGGAAAATCCAAGCCAAACCACAATCAGCCGTGAAGTTGCATGTGTGGAAAACCTAGGTTCTTTCTTACCCTAGGGCTGGTACAACTGCCATGCAGTTTCAGGCCATTCTGGTGTTTTGTTTGTAATTAAGGCATTTTCTTGCCAGACTTTCTGCTGCAGCAAGGGCACAGTTACCTCAGAGAAGACTCATTAAAGACAGGCTAGTCCTGAAGAGGCCTTGCTGGACATGTGTCCACTGAAGTCAGCGGAGTCCCAGTATAAAGTACAAGGTTCCCTCCCAAAGTGCCTTTTTTTAAGCAGGGCCTTAATACTCCTTTTTCCCAGTGAGGTCTAGAAGGCCTTCTGTGGTGGTCCGTAATTACCACTATTTAGCTTTAACCACATTCTTACGCAGCTAATTTTATTTACATTTTCCAAGGGAAAATGCTGAAACATTTAGCCGTCTCCTATTTCTCAGTTTACGTTGCCTGGAGAGACCCTGCACCATCTGCCATTAGTGCTCTGGCTTATTAAAGTGCAAAGGCACGGCAGCTCAAAGACCTCTCTTCATGCCACACACCCCACAGAGCTAAAGGAACTGAAAGGCTGGCATTACTTTGAAGTCAAGCCTGCAGAATCGCCCCTCCTCAATGATTATGTCTTCAGGCACTTGTGTAAAACGTGGCTGAAAAAACTTTTCCTGGATTGAGTCATGTCCACGTTCATCTCCTCTTGAGGATGGTCTGCTCCTAAAAAGTGGACAGAAACAATTAATTGTGGAAAAGTTACCATAGCACAAATGAAATCGAAGCACTGATTGCAGCTAGAGTCTCTCGGCATGTTTAGGAATCCAATGCTAGAGTTGTGGTTTGTTTTTCAGCTGTAAGACATGGGTTTTGATCAACCACTTCTCTTGTTCAAATTGTCCAACACAGAAGCATAGCGTATGAAACCTTCATCTTTGGACTGATATCCCAAAGAATTACAAGAGTAATGTCTGCTGTGTTTTATCATGCTATGTTTCATCATTTACATTGTAGGACCTTGCTTTGACTGGAGATTAATCTAGAATACAAACCATATTTGCGTACGTGGAGTCTAAACCTCTAGTGTCATGCTCAGAACTGACTGGGTTAAGGTCATAGTTGACATCAACCATCTGCAAATGGTAGTGTTTTACTTGAAAGGAAACGACTGAATTTCGTACTCACTACTTTTGAAAAAGTGGTAAGTAGAAGTAAAACTAACATTGTCTAGAAACGTTTGAAATAAGGTCTTGAAGAGCAGCACAGCACAAGTTTATGCATTACCTTATGTGTGTTGTAGGAACCTGCAGCCTGATGTTTTCTGCATTCTGGTGCTTGGAAAGAAGAAGAGGAGAGGTGAGTTAAATGAGACAGTTTTATCTAGAAGCTGAATGAGAAGCCATTTTAAATTCATATACTGATTGCTGCTTAAAAGCAAACTGAATACTTCAGAATTCATTGGGACAAGGGAAGATAAAGGAACTTGCATCAGGAGTTAATATTCTCTGTTTTCACCAAAGGCTTTGCCATGACAGCAACAATATTATTAATAGAACGGCAGAACTTCTCATCACCCTACACAGGTGATAGGTGCAGCAGTTTTGTTTGGCATGCAAGGCTTTTGGCCAGCCAGTAACCTTTGTTAGAGGCGTGCAGTGCTGCTGGCAGTATCTAAAATGAGAGCTAAGTACAGAGTGTCCTTCCCTATAGCAGGAATAGAAGTGGAATCGCTGGCAAGAACACTGTATTGTGCCCACTTAAATATGGTACCAATAGCAATGGACACATGCTGAGCTGGAAAATACTTTTCTTTCTAGATCACAGCACCAACTAAGATCACTGACAACTCCACAATCACATGAGTAAATCTGCTAAAGTACCCAGGATTGATTCCTGCTAGGAACTTGGATGTTTGGAAAATGCAGGCAGAGCTGATTACCAGTGACTCATTTTAGCAATGGGGTCAGATAGAAGAAACACTACATGGAAATTTCTGGGGTGTTTGCACTGGCACTGAGCCATTAGGATGCTTGGTCCTGTGTTTGGTAGCCTAATCCTATGGAACATTTAAGCCTGGGTTTAAACTTCAAGCACAGCAGTCTTCAGTTCAGGCAAAGCATTACATGAATGAGGGTTTTGCTGGACTGAGCCCAATGTTGAGTCCAAAGGGAATTGCTTGTGTCTGCTCATTTACACAAGTGCTGTACAATTACTACTTGTATTGTGAAACGATGCTGTAGTGATGAGGTTACTGATAGTTCTAATGCTCTATTATAAGGACTGACTGGGTAGTTAAGTTCCTGAGAAATCAGGAGGCTGAATGAATCAGTGACTACGATATTTAAAAATAAGACTGAACAGTGGGAGTAGGATCTCCCAAACAGCGAATTTCTCCTTCCAATGTTCCTTTTTATGCAGCATTTCATACACCTGAAAAGTTGTCAGTCATCCGGTTTTGACTGAATGTTTCCTTGTTCTCTGCAAAAGATGAGGCTTCCCTTGCTCTCTGACATCCATAACATTCCCTTCTTGCCTCTTGTCAGGTGATTGTTGGGGAGAAATAGCTCGAATTGCGTATTCCTCCCTTGCTGGGATCTTAAGTGTCTCTTGCCTGGAAGAGTTTTGCTAACTGCACTCGGGAAGGTGTGTGCCAGCCTCTCTGTGTGCGTGCGGCAGGAGGGATGTTTTCTTTGGCTGCACAGGTACCCAGTGCCACATCACAGACATTTCTGCTACCTTTGATCACAGAAGTGTCAAAGAGAGCTTTTAACTGGCCTGAACAATCAATGAGTAGTGCAAGTCTCCAACTAAAATGCTTTTGAAAATGCCAGTAATAAAATTCTTGTCTATCAGCGTGTGGGCTGCTAAAATAACTGCTTTGCCTTCTCTTAATGGTTGAAGGTCCTTGGAAGGGCTAAAAACCCAACTGATCCCACCCCAAGGCGCTGACCTCTTGCAGTCAGTGTCACTTATTCCAGTGACAGGTGTAAATCTTGCTGTCCTGGCCAAGTCTGCAGTCGGGCTGTTAGGGAGCAGGTACCTGTCTCCCTCTCTGTGCTGCTCCCTGCCCATCACAGGCAGGGTGTAACATGCTGTGCAGCAGCTGTTGTAATTCCTCCCTGGAGAGGTCATTCCTACAGATCAGGCCCAGCAAGGGGATGGTGCTTAAATTCTCCACCTCTGCCACCACCACCCCCAAAAAAAACCCACCCCAAATTCCTACTCTACAGTGCTCTGCCAGTGAGAGCTGCCCCATCCCCTCCCCTCCCCTGCACGGGTACCAAATAAGCCCCATCTCTGCCCTATTCAGGTACAAGCAGATCACAGCACAATCACCAGGAAATCATTGTTCTGAGACAGGTCCCCGTTTACCTGTGCGTTCTGCATGTTGTCTTCACTTTGTGTTTCCAACACAGATGCAGCATTTACTGGTCCGAGCAGCCTGCGAGCCATTCTTTCTTCATAAGTTAATCGCTTAAAGCAGAGTGGAGAGGAATTCTAGTCAGAAGTCCATTTACTATTTCAGAGCAGCTTGTAAGAGCACATGAATATGCCACAAATTCAGGGTGTTGTCAATGAAAGCAGTGGCTGAATAGAAACACCACGTCTGTTCCAGAGGGTTTGCAGTCTGTGATGCCTACTGAAGTCAGCCTCAATATATACAGTGCTGAAATGCATAAAGATTAAACTGCCTGTTCATCAAAGCCTCTCTAATGCCATCTGTGGCCTTCCACTCCTCCTCTTTCTCTGCTGGGATTATTTATGGGTAACTGATGGCATTATCTCAGAAGCCAGAGTAAGTCCCAGGGTACCTTTCTGTTAGCACTGGGAAAACTTCCCAAGTCATTCAGCTGTGGATTTACTTCAGGAGCTAGAGGCATGATGGATGCTAGCGTCCCTTACTCCTAAAAAAGCAAGAGCCACGCCAGAAGCAGACACAGCCAGAGAGGAGCACCAGTACCCCTAAAAACAATGGAAGTTTACGTCAGCGCAACAGCTGCCTTACGAAATGCTGTGTGCTGTCTGGGGAGGAGGCGAGAGGGCGTTTCAGTCACGTAACAGTAAGTTCCTACAGGACGGATGCAGCACATGGAAATAAATATGAGCAGAGTTAAATTCAAGTTCTGTCATTCGGGTTGCTTTAGAAGAGCACGTTAGTCTCCTGAGCACCAGAACACCTGACACTTCACTTCCCACACAGTTTACCTTAGGTTTGGATTTTGTCACGATGGGACAAGCTCTGAGTGAATTTCTGCTGTGTACAGAACGTCCGTGACTACTCCTGGATAAACTTTGGGGAGGCTTGTGAGACTTTTCTTTAGAAAAGAGCAAGAGAGAGCTTTTGCAAAACCTGTGAGAGCTTCATATCCCTGAGGTCGTTACGGCTGTATCAAGTGTGGCTGAGATTGACCAGTTGGTTTAGACATTGTTAGAGGACAAGGGGAGGAGGACACAGTGGTGATTGCATAAGCCTTATTTTTAGCCTGGTTTCCTATGGGAAGAAAAGCTGGCATGCAGTGGCAAGCTTTCTTACAGCAGATAGGGCATTCCTGTTAGGGACACATTGTTAGATTTGACCTAAAATATATTTTTCTTTCAATATTTAAAATTATATATATATATATATATATATGACACAAAACTGTTCCCATTGATGGTAATGGAAAAACTCCTTTTTACTTCAGGGGAAAGATGATGAAAACCATAAACACTGGGTGGGGTTGGGTTGGTTTTTTTTTTTTGTTTTTGTTTTTGTTGTTGTTGTTGTTTTTTACCAGTCTGCCTCTAGCCAGCAGGAAGATTCCCACATCAGACACCTGCTCGCTATAGCTTGCTGTAATGCGCTTCCCTACTGGTAGGCAATTTTTTCTCCTAGATTTTGATTTCTTGGTAAAGGAGATTGCATTTTGTCCTTTTGCAGAATAAATAAGTGGGTACTGAGACTGAAGAGACCTTCTTATAGAGACAGACTTTATGACAAAAGCTCATGTAATTTCTTTGATTTGTTGTTTTTCATATAAAAAGAAATCAAAGATTTACCACATGTGGTGATGGTCTCTACAATGAGCTTTCACATATTGGTACTTCTCCAAGTTTCTAATGATTTGGAGTGGTTTATTAACCCCAGCATTGAAAGCCAGGGTCAAATTGTGTCTGGAGAACTGAGGGATTCTCCTTGGGTTTCTAGTTGTCTGTGAATGTGATGTTCAGCAGGATCCTCAGCAGAGAGTTCAGGTTTGTGTCACGACTCTAAACATGTCCCTTTCTCCTTACCCTAGCCTTATTAATTTGATTGCAGAAATTCAAAGAGACCGTGAATGGTGTGTGCTGGCCAAGAAGGTAGGATAAAAGGGAAAGGCAACAGCAGCTCAAAGCCATCTTGCTGCATCAGATGGCTTTCAGGAGTCAATGCCTCCCTTTCTGAAGTCTCAGGAGATGCAGACATTGGTTTGCCACAGCAGACGTCTGCAGACAGATTTACAATTCTTGCCACACATCCAGGCCAGCTTTCATCAGGCACTAGCCGTGTGCTGCTCCTCTAGGGGGAAAGGCCTTCTCAGGGCTGCGCTGGCCCACCAGCACAGCTATTTGTGTTCTAATAGCAAAAATAACTGCAAAGAGGGTGTTGGCAAATGGAAGAGATTGGATGCTAACCTTTCAGAGCTACAACTTTTATACCTGCCCTGCCCCATAATTAAAAATGGAGTCACTGCTGGAAGAGATTTTTTTTTTTTTTTTAAACATTTCTAAAGGAAAAATTCAGCCACATCACACAAATAATATTCTGGTCATAAACGGCTTGAAGAACTCCTGCTGGGATCTGCTGAGGTTCTGAGTAAAGGTGTTTGGGCAGTGTTGCTCTGCATTTCCTTCTGCTTTCAGCTCAGTTTGGAGGCTCCAGCAGCTGGGGCACTAGAACTAGGCTCTCTATCCCTGCTTGCACTACCTGGAGTCAGAGCAAACTGGTTCTTTAATCAGCAGGTTTCCCTTACCTGGTTCCCATTCTGGAGAAGGTTGTCTTTGCATCGGAGTTTCTTTTCCAAGTCCTGAATGAGGGCCTCTTTTGTTCCTCGAATTTCTTGGTCTGATGTCTTCTGCATAGAGTTGATGCTAGCTTGTTTGTTATACATTGGTTGTGAGTAACTACTTATGCAGGAAGAGAAAACAAAGTTATTCCTGTAGACCTGCTTGACTGTTTGCTACAGCTTCATAGAATACACACAAAAATGTGAACCTGCTACCTAGAAACTGTAATTCAAATGAACCCGTAAAGCATTTGGGACATAGTTAGTCTAGGTGACAGAACTTAGTATCAGAAACTTAAGGGGAAGCATCTAGCCAAGTCATTGCGTGTCCTCTCACGATGCTTGCAGCCAGTTGCTGCGGGTGGCTGTTCAGCATCTCTGCACCCTGCAGCTGCCCCTGCCCTGACCCAGAGGTGTACAGTAAGGCTGGCAGTGTTTTGAGGGAGCCACTAACTCCACTGAGCAATGTGAGTCTGTCCAGGAGCACGTTCTCCCTTAAAACCTGCATTCCTTTACAAGTTTGATTGTTAAAAAGGCCCTGGGTGCTGTGAATCCACAGCAAGGTCACAAACTAGTTGATTAGGTATGAACAAATAGCTTATTAGTTGCCCTCTTGTTTTTGGCCCCAGAATGTTACTTCATACAGCATTTCTGTCCAGAAGTTCAATAGCCAGGCTTACCCCAAGCTAGGCTGGGTCTTTAGGAGCCCTTTTTGCAACCCCCTCACATAGCCTGATCTTGTAACCCGTAGTCAAGAGACACAATCAAGTCTTGGAGTTAGATAGTAGACCTGATTCTGAAAAGCACTAGGAAAAGAGGAGCATCCCTCAAAACGGTTTGTGAAGGTCTACTAGAGGTCACAGCACTCAGAGCTGACAGGATCTAACCCAGTTCATTACATGCAGTGGGGCCTCAAATACTGCAGTTGTATTCAGCAATTATTTTTTATTCAAAATCCTCTTCCTCCTACCACTTGGGTATTTGTTCTGCTGATTAGAATAGGGTAGAAGTGTTATAATTCTGTTGCATATTCTCATTGCTGTTTGGATTTAATAACTTGCTCAAGTTGTATCTTAAACATTAATAATTTGCCCAACAGATTAACATGTCTCATGTCCCTGTTTGCTCTTTTGTAGCAAGATTAGAAAAATAATTCCTCAGCTCACAGGATGTTGCATTTAAGAGCAGCGTACATGAAAAGCGTAGTGAGGCACCAAAGCCCTTTGCTATGAAAACAGACCCCACACTACGTACAAAACCCTCAGTAGTTACTCCAGATGCATACCCAACCCACATGTGCTCCTGCAGAACTTTTAACAAACACTCCTGAGTGCCCCAGCTAACCCACTCCGTCTTACCTTTCCTCTTCCCACAGTGCTGTCATTCAAAAAACCCCCAGAAACATTCAGGTTTCCTGAATACAAACTGACACTTAAACCTGAATTTATATCTAAGCCAACACGACCCCCCCTGCCCCTATCACCTTTCTGATCTCTTTGGTTGGGTGTTTGTTGCCTATTCTGCACTGACTTTCCCCAGGACCTCCAGTTAATATTGGCAGGAATACAAGTTGGTGAGAAGGCAAGACCTGTCTCCTTTTGAGATGACACTGACCTTGGGAGATATTTGGATTGCAGCCCAAAAGTAAAGTGATATAATACATATTCAGGAAAGAATTTAGTCTTTGGTCTGAAGGGGTAAAATTTTCAAGTGGCTGCCTTTCTGTTAGCATGTACGATTAACGAAAGCTGTATTGTAGGTGAGCATAGAGTCCCATCATGATGTTGAACCTGAAAATACTGCTAAGACTCACTAGGAATCCTGAAGTTGTTTATACGTGGGAAATACTACTGCCTTCCCCCCCGCATCCCTGTTCATAAGCCATGTTTGCTGAGAGAAATTCGAGATGGGTGCCCATCTTCTGAATATGCTTAAATGAGAGTTTTCCATCAAATCGAACTAAACTGTTCAATCTGACACCAGAAAACCTGCACAGCAGCCCGTGACATGGCTGCTGTGCACTTTAGTTCCTGGTGGATACCCATCTCTCCCACACAGACACCAAGGGCAAGCACTCAGCCTCCTGACCCGATTCATGCAGAGTCCTGCCTCGAACATCAGAAGCCAATGGGAGTGGTACCATGGGCTTCAGCCAAGCTGGTGTTTCACCGGACGGTTGGATTTGGGATGGTAAGTGCACGAGAGAGGCCAGGCCAGAGGAAAGCAAGGGGAGGTTAGAAGCCCGTATTATACTTACTGAGGTTCCATAGGAGAAGGAGTTTGGCTGTTATAGTCGGGCTGCGAGGGTAGCACAGAGCACAGGAATGCTGCGGGGGGTTGGTTAGGCATGGATATAAGCCGTTGGCCAGATGATGAGCTAGCAGGAGATTGCGCAGATGCAGGTGTGACGGGATATGTGGATTCCTTAGGGGCACTACAGGAAGGTGAGGAGAGCGTGATTGAAGAGCTCAGCGATGACGAGGAGGAGAATTTCTGCCCGCTTGGGTTACGAGGCTGTATTAGGATGGAGGACTGTTTGATTTGTCTGCTTGACTCTGTAGAGGCTGCAGGTCCTGGAGGCTGCTGTTGCCCTTGACACACATTCTTAGACTGGATAAAGTGTTTTGGACGTTCGTAGTTAAACATGGTTGGTTGGCACATAGAGGAAATGGATGGGAAATTAGGGACACTCATAGGAGAGGTTTCACGGCTGTCCTGGGTTTTTGTTGGTGATAATTGGCTTTGGATAGGTGGCTGGTAAAAACTAGGTGGTAGGCCACGAAAGCTTTCTTGGCTGGGCTCCTGGATAGAATGGAACCCTTGCCTTGCAGAATAGAGGTTTTCTTGGTGTGGATTATCCCTTAAGGAAGACAATACAGATAAAATAAATCGTACATCACCATGTGAATCACAAAAATAGTGTGTCGTGAGCAGTCATTAACAATCCAAAAAGTGTGAAGTTCAGGCAACTGACAATTCAAGTTTGAGCTTAAAATAAGGAGATATTTAGGATTGATTAGAGCTATTGCAGAACTGTATGAACATTTCAGATTACAATAACACATCACGCACTCTACTATGACTCAGGTGCAGTGCTATCACAGCTATCTTACCTGCAAGAGCCCAGTAAATTTTAAAAGAAATAGCAATTTTTTTTAATTGAGACAACCCATCACCTTCATAAGTCTACAGATAATCGTGGCTGGTACTGCTAAACAATGTAATTTTCCACGTATCATCTTAACTAAAGATCTCTGGATCCTGCAGTTTTGTGCCCTGTCAAAATACTAAATGTACTATTACTCTGAGAATTGTCTATTTGTGCTGAGAAATTCCTTACACCACAGGGAAGGATGAAACAGGTTCTACTTTCTTTTAAGCCTAGAACTAAACCTTTGAATTCAAGTATCTTGATTTCTTCTCTGATGGCTTTTGAATTCAGAGCTTTTTATATCCAATTGAGGTTTGGGATTGGAATGCAAAGGACTGTGCTGTTCCCTTTGAAGTGATTTCCTGAGATTTGTTCTTAGGGCTAATAATTGCCAGAATGACATAGCTGCAGGATAAAGTAGGGCAAGCCGAGCCACTCAGAGGTCCTGCATTTATTTTGCAGTTCCTTGATATCAAAACTCAGGCTTTCCACCAACTCAAAACCCAAGAAACTTTCATTAGAGTAGACTGAGCAACTCTGTTAAAACTGACAAACAACTTCAGCTCCAGGATAAATAAATAACCCCCCAAAATAAACATAAAGCTAGTAATAAAAAAACGAGCACATAAATCCACACAGTTACATGTGCTGGAAAAAATTGTAATCTTGCCCTACTGAGATCAGCTGTTTCACTGCTATATATACACAGTATATTGTATTCCTCTCATCGGAGAGCCTGAAGAAGGGCTCCACGAGGTCATAAATTCCCATGGGGGGAGAGCCACTGAAGACATCAGTCTTGCTTTAAAGACTCAAAGCTTTCATTTCCTAAAGGTAATTATCAATATTAGTTGTAAATTAGCTGTATGTAAACAGAGGTTTTCTAGTAAAAAGTCTCTAACTTTCCCCTTGTCATGCTCTTGGAATGTGAAGCTGGCTCAAGTTTTTGGAGCTCGTCCACACTATGTTCTCATTCACTGGTGCAGAAAACTCGTTGAATCTTGGTTTTGTATCATTTTTCTATCACTGCCTGTGTACAGATTCACTCATGTTACCTACTACAGAAACCAGCATTTACTTTGTTTTCTAGAATACTGCACTCAAACAAGATACAATGCACAGAGTCACTTGTCACAGCAATGGCTAGGTTATATTTTCCTCAAATCATTCCACCTTCATTTGGGTGGGGAAAAAATATCTAAAGAGACTTTTGACTTTACAAGACAAACCCAATAATAATAGAGACACTTTGCTTTCTAGAAATTTTTTCTTTCCCCCCTCGTTGCCTCCCAAGTTACCTTTGACACCACCTCACCTCGAAGGTACGTTTTCACCTCAGCATTACCCAGCGCGTTGCGGTTTCTCACGCCAGCTCCCTAACCAGCTTCGAAGTCAAAAGTGATGTGGAACAAACCCCAAGCACAGCACCTTACCTACAGCCTAGGAGTTGTCACCTGGGCTCTAACCGGTATTTTGGGAAGGGACCGTCATTCACTGACCCGGACTGTCATAGTAGCCTCTGTGTAGCGTTATAAGACCAGAGGCTTTAATGTGCTGCCAGCAGATGACACCGCGGGCCCTGCCTGGCCCTGCCCGCACCACTGTCAGAATAAGAGTCTCCACCAGCGGGGACACTTCATTTAAGGGCTGGAGCCTGGGCTTTGGCAGGTGCCCACGGTCAGCAAATCACCCGGCTGGGCAGTGGTAAAGCCTGCCTGCCCTGCTGCCTCCCCTTCCCCCTGGTGCTCCCCTGCCCTCACCAGGAGAAGGGGGAGAGCTGAGCAACCCGGCAGCTACTGAACAGGAAAACAAAATGGTTTTGCCCATAACAGCCCTGAGGGAGTGGTGAGGAGGGACTGCTGCAATATGCTGAAGTGCCCCTAAAACCCTGCATCATTATCCCAATGAAATTCCTTTAAAAATTCAGTTTCTATTTGACTGTAACCTATTGCCTCTGCAGTAACAACACTCTGTTACTGCTTCTGGGGCTCTGTACTTAAAGGCTACAGATAGTTGAAAGCCAGACATAAATGCTGTTTAAACACGTGGATTATTTACAGATATTTACTTGGATTAAAAGGTGCAACTATGGTGTTTTCACCAGAGCAGCAACACATCCTGATGGCAGATTAGGTGATTTGTATCCCTTTAATCAAAGGCTTCAATGCTTAATTACATCTTAAATTAACATTATAGTGTTCTAAGTATCTTAATTATAGTTTAGCAAATAATGCATGCTATTGTTCAAAAAAACCCACCCCTAACCTCATAATTACTGCAGCTCAGCTGTGTGTGGTCTCTGAGTTGCCTTTTCCCTCCTTTCACTCTACTGGTGTCTTTCAGTACACTGATTTTTCAAGAGTTAATCCACATTTAGTGTTTGTATTTAAACATTAGCCCATGGTTTGTGAACTAAATTCTACATAGCAGGTGTTAATTGAGTGCTAATTAATTTAAATTCCTCGTGATGAAAGTGTCTAAGGGAGGAAGTGTGTCTCTAGTTGCTGGAGAGGTTATTTGCTTTTTAAGTAAAATAAAAATAAAAATTAAAAATAAAGTTTTCACAGAGGGAGTTGAGTACTTAAAAAAAAGGTAACTGTAGCATGATCATTTGCCCTATAGGAAGCTGTGAGCATGTTAAAGGTCAGACTCTGCTCAGGCAGGCTCCCTGGCTTCCCATTGACTTCAATGAGGGTGCAGTATGCCTGGTTCAGAACTAAAGTTGGCTGCAAGGCATCAATTTAAGGACAGCTTTATGCACTTAAAAGGCTGGACATAACTAAGAAGACTTGTGTGAAAGAGAAGGAACAGAAAAACGTGAGATCCAGAAGGTAGGAAAAAAAAATAAAATTGGAAGAACTAGGAGGTGGAATGTTAAAGGCAGAGGGATAAATCTCATAGCCTGTGCTTAGGTAAGGTAATAGTGCTCTGGCCAGTGCTGCGAGGTGTTAGAAACCAGCTTTTCTGTCCTGCTTTGATTTACTTGCTATGAATGGTGATTTGTTGTGTCTGATTGGGTCCTCCTCATTTCTTGGGCCATATAGCAAAAAATGCCTAAAAAAAAAAAGTTAGGAATATTTTGCTTATTTATCAAGGAATCTTAGAAGACCTGGCAGTATACTTAGTGCCTGGAGCTTCTTCTTTTGCTTGGTTTAAATTCTTTTATTAAAGTTAATAATCAGTATAGATTTTGTTCTGCTTCTTTAAGGCTGTGAGAAGGACACTGTAAACTGCAGATATAAAGGGCTGGGAAAGGAGTAGCTGGTAGTGACAGTCTTCTAGAATCGCATTTTCTAGCTTTTGCAGAGTGGCTGTTGCTAAGCAATAATTTGGAGAAGTATGAGTACAAGGACTTCATTCGTTTTATAGTTATTCCCAGTAATAGCTTTGTTCTGTCATCACTGTCTTTGTTGGTGTTTCTTTTTGTCTCTGGTAATACAGTTGCAACCACATACACTACATGAGAGAGTTAGAGGGCTAAATCTGCCTAACAAGGCAGTTATTCACTAGAGATTATTGCTTAGTTTGAGGTAACAGCAACATTTACAATGTTGAGGTCCATTCATAACGACGTTTGAAAGCACATGGCAGTAAGACTGTAAGCTTTAAAGATATTTAAATGCTTATGGATGAGTATATCCAGAAATCTTAATAGTTTTTCTCTCTGTATCTTGAGATGTGTAAATGCCTTCCAAAGTCTGCTTCAGCACTGCTGCCAATCAAAAGCACTCTGCAGCTCTATACACTAGTTATTGTTTTATATAACCCAAATTTTTAAAAGCTATTACATAGCTGATGGTGATGGTATGTTATATCCCTTCATGCAGGACGTCAGGTACTGCATTTCAATATACCCAGAACTTTAATGCAACCCCACCTCGCTGGTACTGCTGCAAGCAATAAACTTTACAAGGAGTCATCCTAAGCAGCAAGTATCATCTAAAAGAGCTTCCCCACAGGTTCCTTGTTAGAAATGCCAAATACAGGCTTCCTGCTGCCATTGAGAAATCTGGAGAGGGGTTGGAAAGCTGGTCCTGTTCTAAAAGGATAGCTAGAATATGTCTCCTACTGCCCCCATTCCTTCCAAGAGATAATTACTCCAGACGTTTTATGAAAGGCTTTAATTTTTTCTTGGCAGGCAACAATCTGCCCTTGTTTAAACCAGTCATCAGGTAAAGATAACAAGCACTGCACTGTTGGCCTGTATTAGATGCTGCCAAGCAAGCAGCCTTATCTCTAGGTGTTTGGACCTGGGGTAGTTGAGCGTGAGTTGACTTGAATACGGTGCTGCGTTCACATGCTTGGCTTGTGGTGTTTGAAGGCAACAACGGCACATGCACAGCTTCATGGCAGGCTGCAAGCCAACCCTCGGCAGCTTTGCAGGGCTGCAGTCTCCTAAAAATCTGTACAAGTTAGCTTCAGCCGGGGTTTTGATTCTGCAGTGGGGTTTGCTTAGGGTGCTGGGTGATTTCCCTGGAGCAACCCTGGATTTCATGGAAAGGCTCGAAGCTAAACTGGGAGCCTCCTCTTGGTGATCTGCAGGTTATTGAAGCAAACCCATTTTTACTCAGTGATTTAGCAAAAAAATCCCTGTGCACAGAGAAATCTATATTGAAATACGATCTCCCCCATAGTGAATTTGGAGGAGGGTGTTCAGCATTGTTAAAATAACGGGTTTAGTTAAAGTGGCTGAGTACATCCAAAAATAATCTATAACACAGAGAATGCTTTCTGTCAGGGCCAGCCATTTACACACGGTGTAACAGTATCGCTGCAATGCAAGGCTGGCATTCAGCTGAGAGAGGAGCCACACGTCTGCCTCGAAGCGCTCGCCCTCACAAACAGGGCTGAGGAAACTCCTCTGTAGTGCTCGGTTTGGACCTCTTAACTGTCACCATCTGAGGTCTTTGTTATGCCTGTAAACACCTGAGAAACCACAAAAATCTGGGATGGAATTGCTAAAATATGTGTTCTAACTTGTTTCTCTGGAACAATTAAACAGGATAAGTAATAATGCAGTAGGTACATACTACTTGAGAGCTGTATTTGGGACAGAAATTCAATCGAGTCTTGTTATAAGATGGAATACTTTATCCTTGGGGGAAAATCTCCTGATCAGGGAGCGTCCCTACCGTGGCACGGGATGGTTTTCATTCTGTCCAGTGGGTCACTGGTTCAGTACTTTTCCTCCACAGAGTGCTTTACAGGTACTGTCTGCACCACGCTTACAGAATCTTGAGTTTTATTGCTGTCTCTCAGAGGGGGAAACAGAAACAGGAGGTGATGCCACTTGGCCAAGGCTACAGAGAGTGTTGGTGACAGCAGAGTTGTACCTTGGCATTTCCCAGATACTGTGGGCTTTGCCTCAAGCTCTGCTGTGGGGCCAAAGGTCTTCCAGAGGCTGATTATTGGGGGTGATGCTTTAGAGTTACAGAGAGGCACTTCTGAAAATGCCATTAGGCACTTACCTGAGCCTTTAGATAGTTACATGCTCTGTCAAATCGAGGCTGTGCTGTGCTGTGGCTGGGCTGGTGTTACACATTCCCATCGTCATGTAGGCAAACAGCTGAGGTTACTGTGTGTGCACGTTTCCCTGTCAGGCTATGGGGCACGGCAGCTTTGCAGTGGTATTGCTGGGGTCATTAGAAAGTTCAGCCCCTCAATACTGTATAAAACTAACCCAGGGATGTAATTTTCTTACCGCAGAGGTGAAGCCTGAGGTGAAGTCTCATAAGCTCCATGAAAATCTTCAGCATCACTCTTGGAGTTCATCTGGCTGAAGTTTGTGGCTTCTGCTCGACAGCCCAGCCCCGGGATGTCTGAGCTGTAGGGCAGCAGGGCAGCCGCCTCTCGGTCCTTGGCTCCCATCTGGCTGTTCCTAGGGAAGGTGGGTTTCTTCATGGTGACTTGCACAGCTGGCCTGCGGGCAGCACCTGCAAAGCCTTCCAGCTCTTTTGCTCCTGGAAGTAGAATTGTCCGCAAGTCAGGTAGAAAGCAGAGGTGGTTCATCGACACAGCGTGCGGCAGCAATGGGAAGGGAAACTGGTGTGTCTGTGCAGGTGGATCAGAGCTCAACCCACCTGGGGTCTGCATAGACCAAAACCTGCACAGTGCATTAGCCAAAACTGGCTTCTTACCAGGGCTGGTGAGCTCTGGTTTACAAGCAAGGTGCAGTTCTGTTTGGAGATGGCTTTCAGCACAAGCCAGACAAGTCACATGTTACAATAACAAGGTATAAATACAGCCAATGGGTTGGGCTAAGCTGGAATTTCTGAAAGGATGAAGCTCGGGGATGAGACTCCTCTGTGAGGGGGACCATCATCTCCACCTTGTCATCCTTCACCAAGGAGGAAGAGGGGGCACAAGCAGAAATGCAGAACCACTTGCGTCCAGCTTTTAGAAGTACCCAAGCAGAGTGCATTTTTGGGGCACTTCTCCTGAGCCTACAAAAGTATTTGGGTCTGGCTTCTGCTTGGCAAGTATCTGTCAGTTTGCCTGATGTTGAGCAGCAGCAAATTCTCTTGTGCCCAGTTGCTTAGCTCAAAAATCCTTGTGCTTACCTGGGGAAACAGAAAGACGTGCACTGGATGCCGCAGATCCAAATTCATTTTCAGCAACGCATTTAAATACTCCAGAGTCTTCTGGAAAAGCTTCTGTAATAACCAGGGTACAGACTTCCTCTGAAATAACAAGTTCAGGAATGCTGTTGTACCATAAAAGCCAACTGTTAGCTTGTAGGAACTGGTCCTTGCAGAGCGACTGTTACTTAGTGATGGGGCTTGGCAGCAATAAAGTGCAAAAAAGTGATGGAAAGGGCATGGGAAGTCAAGGGATTCAGAAAGAGCAAAGTTGAAGGAAGAATCTTTCTTCCTGTGACTTTAATGACACAAGGCACAATTTTTTTGCTAAACTGTGTTCTTCTCTTGCACAAGTTTAAACCACAGAAAAGCTTATAGGTCAGAATGGTTAATATGTTTTCCCTTCACAGGCTGAATGTAAAAGAGACGATACCTTTTACTTTGTGTTGTGAAGAAAATTAGGGCCTTTCAGGTACTTGTGTCAAAACTAAGAACTTGAAATCTCTTAGCCTGACACTGAACACTATCTTCTGGCTACCCCTTGGACATTATTGTTTTATCTTGGATGAGATGGGAAACACTAAGTGTGGGGTAATTAACGGATGATATGTCTAACAAAAAATGTGCCGTGTACTTACCAGGAAGTGCTGATGAACAAGCCTCTGCTCAGAATAAGAGAGAAAATGAATTAAATGGTTATAATGCCAGAATGGAAGAAAGAACTTCAGCCCTCGCTCCCTTTCCCACCTCAGCTGTCACCCCGGCTACAAAGGCACCACCTCCCTTTCTGCCCATCAAGGGAAATACCATCTGGATAGGGCAAGCTCAGGTTTGGCTGGGAAATCTTGATGGTACAAACATCTCTCCGCTGAGGTGATACAGAAAATGCTCCACTGACTTTGGAGTTAGTCACTGTGTATTTGGCCCACTGGAGCTGTGACCTCACACTTGGGATTATCATAAATTGTTTAAAACGCGCTTATATATTTTTTTTTTCCCCTAAGTCCATCAGTGGTTATAATATACGGTGACGATGCCTCCACGGCTCAGTAGCGCTTTCATTAATAACTAAGAGCATGGCAATCTCCTTCCATTGTGCCTGATCTGCCCACGCGTTGCCAAGGGAAGCGCAGGCTCCGTAGAGCAGTCTGTGACTTCAGGTCATCTGATACTTGTCAACTTAACTCTGCTTCTATGAACACGTGCGATCTCCTCATTTTTATAGCAGTTCTTGCTCCTGTCTTATCACTGTCCCAATAAAATCATCAACAGACATAGTAATAGCTACTTAATACCTACTTTTTCTTAGGATTCGGAAATCGGCAGAGTCTATTATCTGATCATATTCTCTGTACCAGTGAACCTGTAAGGTGGGTGTAGCACGAATGCGACATTCAAATACCACTAATTGACCCTTTGTAGCTCTTATGTTTTGTAGACCCTGGAGGAGGAAAAATTGGTGTTAAATGGCTGACTATTGAAGCAATTATTACAGAATAATACGCCCCTCAGTGAAGAAGATGATCTCATGCCCGTATTTTTATTTTACTTACAATAGTTGATTTAATTCTAAACGCATTTGCAGTGGGTTGTGAGTGGAGGTTTTTTTCACCTGTAGACCAATGCTGCTTAAAAGGCTTTAGCTTATGCGTTTAACTAAAGATATAAATGCAGGAAAAACATCTATTTCAGTGGATACAACATAATAAGGGAGGTTACTATGAGAGGTTTCTACTTCAGCCTTTGTAGGAAATAAATCAGATGAATTCATGAAAGTGGTTCTGTCTGTCTGGATCATTTACCAATTAAGATGTTAGTTTGATAGCATCACTAATGAAGCATGCTGGCTTTTTGTAATTGTAAATGAACCAGTGTCCCAGCCTCCAAGTACTTTCTGATGGAGCAAGAAAACTCAAAATCTAAAGCTAGTAGTTGCAGAACAAGCTTTGTCATTCAGACAACCCGTGCTCTTTACCTTTGTAAATACAGGTGTGCTTCCATAGGCAGACCCGGTCAGGCTTGCTGAGGGACTCTGCATCTATAAAGCAAAGAAAAGTGATTTTTATAGGTTGAATTTCTCATATGCAGAAATCTATCTGTGTTGTCAGCTCTCTACTTTGAAGCAGAAGAAGATGGCAGAGTGTTTTAGCTGTTGTTCATGTGCCAGCCTAATAAATACCCTGTGGAGAGTTTCCATTCAAGAGGTCCAAGAGGAAATGGCTCCCTAGACTGTTGAACACCAGGTTAGTGTAAAGAGGAGCTGATAACTGGTCAATATGGCTAGTCTTACAGCTATAAGCCAAGTAGTTGCTCACATCTTGTAGTCTCTATGTAAACGTCAGTGTTGCTTGAGTTGTCCCCTTCTACAGAGATCCCTACCCGGTTTAGCTGATCCCAGGTTTAGCTCTTCTCGGCTTGTGTGGTGTATGTAGTAGCTACAATGAGGCTGAATGTAGAGAAATGAACAGAAACTTTGATACTCTCTTCTGGCATTCTCCTTTAAAGCTCAGCTGATGCAGAGGTTAGAATAAGGTCTCTAATTAAACAAGAAAGGCAGTTTTAAGATGATCAAATATTTGCAGTGCAAGATATGTCCTTGTTCCATGGTGGAGCATTGATGTGCACTCCTATCCATCTCATTTAGCTTTTGAACCATGCGTCTTGCAAATAAATGTGCAACTGAAGTACTTGGGTTTGTTTTGCCATGGAACTAGTCCTTTTTGTAATCTGTCTTTTCTCTGAAATAACCCCAGTTATCAGCTTTTTCCCTCCCAGCCTGCCTTAAGGTATGAGTCTGTCTCTACATAGTCTCTTAACCAAATATGTGCACTAAACCAACTATCTGTTGTGAAGTGAATCTTTGAAGTAGGCTGACAAACATCTAAGCTGTGTGGCAGCCCCTTGAGCATTTCCAGCCCTGTCACCTGTTCCATCAATTCTTTTAGCAATTCTGTCTGGGAAATGTCCCAAGCTAGAAAGCCCTCTTCCAGAGCTTAGGGTCCAGATCTTGATATTCGTGATGACTCTTGCCTCTTAGTCACTTGCTGAAGATGTGCTTGAGATGATCCTTGCAAAATATTTCTAGAATAATATAAACAGTAATTTAAAAAGCCCTCTTTGAGGGTCAATAGATAACAGCTGAGTTAAAGTGGTGTAACTGGTGAACTGAACGGCTGCTAGAGATTTTATTGGCTGAGGAACCCATGGTCAACAAAACACAGGTGGCTTTCTGCTTTTTTCTAGTGTGTGGGGGAAAAATAAACAGGGCAGGATGGAGACAGAGACTTTAGAAGTCTGAGTATACTTGACCCAATGGTGTTTGCACTTACTGTGACATTCCTCTGGCCCTGCCAGGATGCTGAGACTTGCAAGGAGGCTTAGCCTTCAGATTTACCCTCTGAACCTGGAGAGACAAACATAAATCTGTGTTTAGAACTATCTCCTTTTCCTTACAACACAGTGATGACTCTGTTTTGTGAACTGAGCATATGCTGGTTGGAGAGCAAGTGGTATGTGCTGGAGAAAATAGAAGCATCCTTTGTATTTGAGGGTAGGCTCAGGTCACCTCCAGAGCACGAAGACATTTAAGGTTATTGATGCAGACCTTTGTAAAAGACTCGAGTCACCTGTGAAACCTGTCTCCATGGTGGAGCTAGGGGTTTTCTGCATTTGGACAGAAGAGTCTAAAGAAAATCCTTGTTACTTTAGCTAAAGTGAAAACGGTACCTCATAAACCAGCGACCAGATGCTTCTTCCATAAGGACTGTAGGATACTGGATTGACACAAAAAAAGTAGTTACTGGCAGCTTATTAGCTCACAGTGGTAATAAAGTTTAATCTTTGTTTTCCTTTTACTATGACAAGAGAGATTTTTCTTGGTGGATTACTGCAGGCTAATGATCCTGCTCTCCTGGGCCCAGCTGCATCAGTAAAAACGTTGGTCCCAATAAAAAACTTGCAGCAGCAGCAATGCTGTTGTCATACACTCTGCTTCTGGAGGGAACGTTAAAAATGTGGCTCTGGACTGAGAGACAGCAGCATGTGTGAGACGTGGAGACAGTGCTCCTACGTCTGTCTGCCTTGAGCTACAGCTGCGGGGAAGGAATTGAACCTGGCTTGTCAGCAAGGAGAAGGCATGGAATTAATTGAACTGTCTTCTGGCTGTAGGAGCAATGCATGTCCCCTGCTGATCTGTTTGGTGTGATGCAACACTCCTGAGACTCTGACTTGCTAAAGGGTGCCCTGGGATTGGTGTTCCCCATCCATTAACCCAGTCATTCACCCTCTCCCACTCTTAGCACCTGCGGCGTCAAATTCAGAGCCTCATTCTACATTGTCTGGTAGCTGCGGTTGTCACATGCTGCCAAGCCCTGTGTTTGTGTCTGCCTGTGGTCATGCAAACAGTATCTTAAGGTATTGGCAGATGGTTACAAAACTGTTGTTTGTTGTTTAGAGATCAGTTGCTAAGGCCACTGTAACTGTCTCCTTGTGAGCTCCACGCCGGTTGAACCTCTGCCTTTCTGGCAGCATTGCTTTGTGTTTGCAGCCTGCTAAGAACCAGATGTGAGTGGTCATAGGTGAGAAATCTCTCCTTAAGGTTATGGATTAAGCACCCCGATATTGCTCTAGGTCAGACAAACATATGTGTTTCCTCAGGGTCTGGATCCTCTGCTTGATGCTCCCAGTTCCATATGGTGGTGTTTGGTACTTACAGCATTTGTAACACGATAGGTAAAGTAACTTCAAATTTGGGGTCTCCTAGCTGACTGTCACCCTGTCTTGGAATATTTGTAGAGATGCAGATAGGTGCCTGGTGTAGAGATATGAAGGCATCTCAACAGACTAGAATTTAGTTACCTTGAGCATGCCAGTAGCCTACAAAAACACCCATCTCATCAAATAAAATCAGTATATGCATCTGGACTCTTCAGAGGCTTTCCATAACAATTTCATCCAAATAATTTATTTGAGATCTGTTACCTATCTCTCCTGCTTTTTGTCACTCTCCAAAACAGTCCTAACTGATTATAGTGAAGGATAATTTGCAGTCTATTTGGATTTGACGGTGTAGCCATGTGACAACTGCAGGCAGCCCCGTGAGACAATGGGCTGCTGTAAGGCGCTCAGACATCTCTGATGAGAACATCTCACCGCGCGTCTCATCCAAACCTGCAGTATGTTACCCTTGGCCCCGATCCAGAAAAGTGGTCACACATGTGCTTGGACCACCCATGGCCTTCATATTTCTATCTGTTGCTCTTGAGTTATAAGTATCTCTCAAGCAGTTCAAGGATGGCTCCTGTCCAGGGTTATGTCACGTGGCCATCAACAGGGCAGTGCCGTGATGCAAGGACTGCTGGATGATCCCAAACCCTTGCATGTGGGAGGAGTGCCTGGGAAGCCAATGTTACTGAGTTGCCCTGGGTTTTCGCTGCAGAGCAATCCTGGCTGTACTCTGCCCCAGATCCCTGTGATGCTGTTTGCATTGCCTCCTTGTAGTCTACTAGGTTAATGAGCAGCATAGTCAGTTTTTAGGACCTGTAAAATCGTCTGGTTTGTTTTTTCTGTTTTTACTCCAAAGAAATAAGATGGTGAAAAATCAGACATGCAGATTGTGAAAGGAGTCCCTGAGCTGGCACATCTGCTTTAAAGATTGTTCCACATGACTGAAACAGCATTAACAAAACTGCATTAGAGGATCTATGCCCTCTTTTTTTCTGCACAAGAGACTTAATTCTCCTCTAGACATGCCATCACTCTTGATTGTTCCACTCTGTTTCCAAGTCCATGATCAGTCTGGAATCAGGCAAGACGTGCACAGAAACAGAAGGCACAGACGTGGCCCGTAGCAAGAGTAAGTGAAGTGGTCAGAGGGAACTGTGGCAGGCTGTGGTTTCAGCTCAAGGCACAGCGAGGTACTCCGGGAAGCTTTCTCGGAAAGGTTGGGCACACCTTATCTGGAGTGAGAGGCAAGATCTTGGGGAGAGGTTGGTCTGCTGAACTGTATAAGAACAGCTTCTGACAAGTTTTCGGCCACGATAAAACAGACACTGAACTTCAGCACTAAGCAGGAATATGCCTAGTTTATGCATTTGTGCTCAAGACAGTTACTCAGTTGGGTGGCGTTAGTTCCTCGATGCAATGATTACTGCTAAGGCCTTCTGACATGGCAGACTCCGTGGCCAAGGACAATGGCTGTCAAATTGCAAGTGAAATTGGACTGATGCCACGTAACATGCCCAGCAGTCAGTGTTCACACTGTCAATACACGCAGCTGTATATGTGATGCTGCAGCGAGGAAGGCTGGGCTAATCTCTTGCTGAAGCAGATCCTACTAGTTCATTTGAGAGGAAACCCCCTCACTGGGATGTCTGTCTGTGCTGGGCTGCTGTAGGGGTCTGTCGTTTAAAGCAGAAGTCATCTTTGAAATCCACATTGCTTGCAGCACCCTGGTTTGTAGACAAACTCATCCTTCGCATGCATGGTTTATGTTAGATGCTCTGTTCTTACCTCCTGTTCTGTGGTCCTCCCATCTCAGTTTGCTTCTTTGAGTGTGCTGGATGCTTTCACTGTTAATATTGGATTTGGATAAAAGAGAGTTCATGGGAATAGATAAAAGTCTTATAAAGCTTCATCACTGTAACAGTCACTGTCTTAGTCTGAATTTCCTGGTTTTGCCTGAGACCTAATGGCATTGGGACTTAGGATATTTAGTAAACCAGGAGATTTTCAGGTGTGCTGAATGTGGTGGGTGGTGCTGCTTTAAAGGGCAGAGTGAATTTGGGAGAGTCAATGTACTGACAGCTTTTGGACTCTGCTGCAATGCTGACCAGCCCTGCTACTACTAATTGGTTTCACATGATTGAAATAGTGGGCTTCTGTGCAAGTGCAAAGCTGTCTTGTGTGTGTGGCTGTCCAACTTAGCAGTAAAAATGAGAGTAGGTCATTCAGCTTCCAAGAAAATACTGGAAGGTCACTCTGAGATAGATGCTTTCTCACTGACGTATCTCCTTTTCTTTAAGCTATGAGTGATGCTCCAGGCTTCTTTAACTATCTCTTTTCAGACTCCTGAGATGCTGTTCCTGAGTCCTGCTGAGCTCCACACATGACGTGCCCCTCTGCCCATGTTTGCCTTGCTAAGCACAGATGCTTTCTACAGCAGGTCAGCGGAAATGTCGGCACTATACGGCTTACGCCCTTGAAAGAATATATAGCCAAAGTTTTACAAGAATATATAGCCAAGATTTTACCTTGGTGAGTCATTCTAGCAGCCCTAGTGTCTCATGTAAATGTCAACCTTTACTTAGTGTAACTCTAGATCTTTGTGAAGAGGACGGAATTAGACTCAGCCAAATGAAGAGCCCAAGGACCTTTGCAACCCAACACCAGAATGATTACAAGGTACATACAGATCACGCTGTTGACACAAACCATAATGACGACATTCTAGCATTACCTGAATAGTTGACATGGCTGCAGAATTATGCTATATGCAACACTAGGACAAATTTAACACAGGGTTAGGAAAGTATTAAAGCTTCATGGAGCCCTTTTGCCAGGTGTTTAGATCATGGAAAACCCATTAAATCTGTTTTAGGAACAAAATGAGCATCTGCTGGATCTGAAATACACTGCATTGTAAAGAGTGTGTGTAGGGGGGAGGAGTACATGTTAAAATTTACATTTAGAAGTGAGGCAGACCTAGGCTGCATCATCATATTAATGTACCGACATGTCTTTTATTTAGAGAACAGGCTCAAATAGATATACAGGGTAGCAACCTTCAGTCAATTTGAAAGTGATGCTTTTTGCAAGCCATCTGCATGTACCTGATGGTGTTACTTGTTTTCATAGAGATGTTCAAGCTTCGGGAGTGTATGCTAGACACTTGGATATCTTGTGGCGCTACCCTATACCGGCTTAACAGTGATATGAACATAGGGCTGCAAAGAATGAGGCTTTCCCAAAGGCAGTGGGCTGGAGAAAGCTCTGTCTGGAGCTATATTTCTTCTGTGCCATATGGCTAAATGGAGGAATTGTCACACTTGAGTAGTGAACTTTTTAGTTGTGAGTTACTTGGTGACATGAATACGTGATTTGAAAGTGGCTTCTCTCTTGCTCCTGGGGGTGAATAACAAGACTTCTGTAGGAAGTGAGAAAAGAGTGATTTGATTTGTTTCTCTTCCCACATACCAAGGATCCTGAGATGACTGGTTAGATTGCAGGGGAATTTGTGGTATTTCAAATTATGGAATGATTTCTTAAAATGACTGATCTTCAGGTGGGGAAAAGGACAGGTTTGTATCAGCTAAGATATTCTAAAAATAAGTAAATAGGCGGAAGAGGTTATTGTAGCCATTGATAAGGTATTTACAGACACTGCAGGATCCCGACTGGATTTGAAGATTGCTGAGAGTCTAAATTGTAGAAACGCAGCTGAACACCAAGTACGTTTCAAAGACCAATTTTTGTAGCATATTTTCAGAACACGTAGCGCTGAGGTGCTACAGAGGCTCATTTTCTGTGGATTGGGTTTTTAATGCCTCCCATCAAGAGGGCAGGATATTAGATTTGCATCTCAAAAAATGTGTATGGCACTCCTGTGGGCGTTTCCATACGTGCTGTTCAGGAAGGGCAGAAGGGTGCACTGGCTTTCAAGGACAGGCTCCCTCTGGGATTAGCGAAGACTTTCAGGCATGGAGAGCAGCATGGCTGCCGAAATGTGCATACTGTGCTCCGTGCTTGGAAGTCTTTGTTAAGCTTAAAATGAGTTTGTTCAGTGTACAGAGGAGGATGTTGCAAGGGGAAGAACATCAGCAATCTGGATGTAATGGCATTTGGGCAACAGTAGCCTTAGTATAGGAAAAAGCACAGTGGAAAGCTTAATTTTGAAATTAGTTAAGACATGTCCCCGAGGAGATGGGAGCACTTGCAAACACACCCTGCCTGTGGCTCATGTGCCTGTGAAGTCTGTGGGATGTTGGTGGCCCTGGGCAGTGTGCAGGGGGGCACGTACTCAGGGTGTTGTTGCTCCTGGTACACATCCCATTCCAAGTGCGGTGTGAAGAGATGGAGCCTCGACATCTCTCCCTTCAAATCACCTTTTGATTGCCTTGAAGGTCCCCCCCCGATCCAGCCCTTGGGTGAGAGCAGAGGTCCCTCCTGGCGTGGCTCTGGGGCCGCCTAGCGGGGTCTGCTCCGTGCAGCCCTGTGTGACCCGCGCCAAGAGCCTGTCCGCTCACCCAGCGCCTGGCAACGGCGCGACACCGGGGCTGGGAGTGAATTAATTTTATCCCTCATATTACATGCCTCTTTTGAGTACAGCTGTTTCTCAGGACTGGAAAATCCTGGCTTTCCCTCCCCTTATTTGGATAACAGCTGAACTGCTGACAGATATTGGACACTTGAGTTAAACTGGAGTTCCTAGAACCAAGTGACTAAATCCTCTTTTAAGCACTGACATTAAAAAAGGCCTAGAGCTTATTTTAAGAGATGCTAAGCTTCCACTTGAAATCATGAGGCTCGTTAAAGTAAGTAGATTCGTGTCAAACAGACATCCTGGTCATTTGTTTCCTTTCTTCCCTATAAAAAAAAAACCCCAACCCTGCCCCACTTCTTTGCATGCCAGCACATTACAGGAATGTGGAAGGATTTTGAGCCCGGACTGCCTGACACAGGGAGACTTCAGATCCTGGGGAGTGTAGTGCATCAAGACTCTGGTGCCCATGGCTGTAGCCTGCAGATGTGGGCAAAGGTGATAATATTAGTGGAGTTCCTGGGCATCCTGACGCACCCGCCGGCTCTCTGCTGCCTGTGCTGGCTGCACCTTTGGCAGTCACACTGCACAGGCACGTGCCAGTGGCTGTGTTTGGTGGAGGCTGGGGGTCCTTTACATTGGAC
The DNA here is from genome assembly GCF_003259725.1 of Athene cunicularia. Classification (NCBI taxonomy): domain Eukaryota; kingdom Metazoa; phylum Chordata; class Aves; order Strigiformes; family Strigidae; genus Athene; species Athene cunicularia. The sequence continues at coordinate 4,941,718 of NW_020799117.1, read as the reverse complement.
CCTACAGACAAGTGTTTAGTGCCATCGAAAGAATTGGTATTTCAAGAACCTGGAAACTGCTATTTCTGCAGTTAGGATGTTATATGGTAGCAAAGCCAGGCCAAGTGACTTCCTGAAATCTCTGGGAAAACACCCACAAGCCTCCTGTCTCATGGATTATAACTTCCTAAGAGCTCTGTGTTGTCAGGGCTTGGATCAAGAGCTGATGCGCTGGGGCAGTGCTGAGCTGCTCAGGTCTAGTACAAATCTATGACCCATCTGACCCATCAGTTCCCCGCCTGGCTGTGCGGTGAGGAGAGGATGAATCAAAGTCCAGCTCTCCCTTTCACAGCTGACTGCTGGAGGATGCTTTCCCCATTGCCCCGTGGCTACCTGCAGTGAATAATGAAGCAGAGCCTCAGCCCTAATACATAAGACAGCCCACAGTCTCTTTTTTTTTTTTTTTAAGTAGAAAATATCACAGTACGCTATTCAGTCAGCAAGTAAGTTAACCTCTTTGCCGTAGCATACAGTGATGACTCTCCTGTGAGTCATGAGGATTAAGCCAAAGAAAGGAGCCAGCAGTCCAGCCAGCTTGATGCTTCAGGGGGGGTGTGGGGGGGATACACCTTCCAAGGAGGTGGGTATGTCATTCCAGCAGGCTTAGGAGAAGATGGGAATTGTGTGGTGGGTGCATGTAACTGTGTGTGACTCATGGTTTTGCTATCCAACGCTCCAGCAGTGACTTGCCGTTTCTGCTGTCCGTGGCTGCACTGTTTCATTTGCACTTTCTGCAGAAGGCAGCATGCTGTGATCTCTGCTGTCCCCAAACCAGAGCGGTTATGTGTGTCCCTCCTTCATGAAGAAGGAATTTTTGTGAACAGCACTGTATGAATTGTGACTGCTATAGAATCCAGTGTAGCATGGGATGCCATTACTACACTAACAGTTACCAAAAGGGAAAAAGAGCCTTTTCCGTCCTAGAGCCTCTCGCTTTTGCTAAGCTGATTTAAATTGTTTTGAATAGGCATAAAGGGAAAGTATATCCTCAGGTGGGAACACATAGAAATGGGATGGCTATAGACTGATAGCAGTAGTGAAGCTGCACTCAGAAGCAAATAGGAACCTGGGGTAGCTTTTTCAGAGCCTGCATAATATTTTTCTCCAGTGCTATGCAAAGCAGCATGCACTTGCTAGAGCTGCTGTCATCTCCTGTCACACAAGGGTGCCCTGGGTGGTTATCCCACAGCGTATCCTGAGGGGTGGCCTGATGCTTCTGCCACATAGCCCTGATGTCATCGTAGCTGGTGGATCCAGAGATGAATGTAAGCTCCTAAGCCCGCCTGCCCTCTTCTCCCACTGCACGTGAGGCCCCTGAGCTGCCCGTGCTCTTGCTGTGCGATGGAGAAGGCTGCAGTGAACTCGGAGCTGAGTTCTGTGCCCTGACCCTGGCACCTGGTCTGATCTGTAGAGCCATGATTGCTGCTTCCAGCCTGCGCCCCAGGCAGGGGAGCCCGTGTGCAGGAATAGCAGCACATAATCCTCCATCGCTGCAATTTATCACTTTGCATCTGTGCCCACGGCGAATTCTAGCCTAAAAATCTTGTCCTGGTTAGCTCTGCCAGCACTGCTCAAGCCGGGCACACGTTCATATGGAGCCACTGCTCTGCCACTGCCTTGTCTGTCCCCGCTCCAGCGTGCCGAGCCACTGACACCCAGGGTGGGCAGTGCCAGTGCTTCCGCGAGCGGAGCAAAGTCAGTGGGTGAGACCTGAACTTCTATCATTAAACAAAAACCCCAGGATCCCCCCTGGAGACTGTTTGCTTGAGGGGAACGTTATTTAAAGCTCTCTCTCATCTCCGGTTTCCCTGAGATGCCAGGAGATGTTTTTAGCTCACTCGCCTCCTGACAGAGGAGCGTCTGTCTGAGTTGCTGGGGAGAGCCCCAGCCGTGTCCCTGCGTTGGTGGTGCGAGGGTGGGAGCAGGGGCAGCATGCCAGCGCTCTGCGGTTCCCCCCGGAGCCCTGGGGTTGGCCATGGGCACGTGAACCGCAGGGTCCAGCCTCTGGTCACCAGAGCTTGGTGAAATGGTGAAACCAGCTCCCTCCACACCGCTGTGTGCAGTGCCGTGGGGAGGGCAGGCCTGGGACTGGGACACGAGCATCTGCAGGACGGGGTCATTGGCCACCTCCTGCTCACACTGGGGCAGAGCTTTTCCCTCTGCTGCCACCTGAGCAGCGGAGTTCTCTCAAGTGACTCACTTTTAAATGATGCTGGGGTAGGATGTTATGTGTACAGTGTGAAGGGAGCAGGAGGATGCAGCTGGCGCTGATGCCAGCACAGGGAGGAGATTTTCAGTCATTTTGGCCTTGTGTGGCTCTGCAAAGGCTGGGGGGCTACTGTGCAGTGGGGCAGAGCTGAGGTGTCTTAAACACTCGCTCTCAGTCCCATGTCTAGGCCGGGTCCTATCTCGGATCTCTTCACCAGAGCAGCTGGAGCAGCTTTTGGCATCTGAAAGAGAGTCTGAGTCCATTCCAGCAGCTCTGGCTCCACCAGCGGGATTCATGATACTTACCCAAAACTGCTGGGACCCTGAGTGCATCGTATAACCAAGTCAGGAAGACCTGCAGTGGGCATCCCACTGTACACGATGCAATAACACCATGAAGCTCAAAACAGGGACCTGTTGCACTGTAAAAAAACTATTACAACCTCGGAGCTTTTACACAGAGCATAAACCGTGTGTGCAAAGTGCAAAGAATATTTCTAAACACTGTAGTTTAGAGGCATGTTTGTAGAACTAAAGCGTAGGCTATGAAGCAATTAAAAGTGCCTATTCCCAAACTCGTCGTCATTCAAGTCGCCTAAATTAAGCAGACACTGTACAATCAAAGGAAACTTTTTATGGGGAGATAATTTTACAAAACCCAAGTCATTTCATAGAAAATTGAGCTGGCAAAAAGCATTGCATAAAATTAAATAACTTGCACAAATGTTTCTTGAATGAAAAATAAACCTACACCTGATCTAACGGTAATTTTTCCCTCTAGGAAGCATCAAGACTGGACTGTTTCAGCTCTCACAAACATCTCTTACAACAGTGACATGTGCCATACCCTGCGTCCAGGGAGGAGAAAAGGTTAGTTTAAATGAATAGCCCTGGCATTTCGGCTTCCACAAAACACCGTGTGCCTGGTTTATGCTGAGCAGTGAACTCTTCATTGTTGGGGAGCCCACGCTGACAGTGGGCTGTGCGACCCAAACCCCTCCGGGAAATCTGATCGGTCTAATTTTAACTACGCGGACAGCATTTGATATGGCCGCAGCTGGTGTCATACAAATCTGCAGGGCTGTCAAGCAACCCGAGTGCATCGCTAAAGCAAATATGTTCATTTCCACCCAAAGGCAATCTAGAAAGCCAGGCCCGATTTTAACTTGCGCTTAATATAAACTAGAGCTGTAGCTTTTTAACCATAGATGTGCAGTGCCCAAACTCTCAGATTTTAATGTCATTTCATTAGAAAAGTGAGGCATGACTTATTTATTTTTCTCACCCCATACTGCATTTCATGCTAGTACATACCTCTTTCTGTTTACAACTGGTGGAAATGTTTTCTGGTCATACTCTCTCTGTTCCCCTCTTGTGAAAAGGTTTTTCTACAGTGAAAAGTTTGCCTAACGAAAGCCAGCAGTGGTCTGAGCCTAAGCTGCTGCTGGTCTCTTGATCTACTAGACGTCATGCTGATTGCTCAAGAGCACATCCAGGCAGTGTTCTCAGTGGGTGCTCAGATTGCTGTTTTTTTGGCAGCTGAGACAAACTTCCTAGGTAGAAAAACCCTAAAAGTACAGCAGGGCTTGAATTTTCTGTTTACTAGAGAGTGACAGCATATCTGCTACACTCCAGCTCAAGCATCCCATAAGCAAGTTATTTTGCTTAATTACTGGAAAGTCTTAGGAAAACAAAAATGTCTAATCTAGTGTGTATCCAGCTGCTCTGGAAACACTTCACCCGCCGGCGTTTGGTGCCAAATGCGGCGGTGTCTGGATGGCTGTGAACTCCAGCTAGTGCTGCAACCGGAGCCTGCAGCAGCCCTGGCAGTCAGCGAGGGGTTGTCCCCTGACAGCCGTAGCCTTTGGAAAGTAGGAAATAATAATATGAATGCATGTGTGCAGTGCAAGGCACAGGAGAGCCAGAGCTTTGTCTCTGTCTGCCCTCCCTGCCAAAAAAAAGTTTGCTTCTGTTTAGAGAGCTGCTCAGTGAATACATTTAAAATGTTATAGGTTAAATAAGCAACAGAAGTAGAGGCAAGTTACAGTTCTTGTTAATAATATTTGTGTTAAGTGGACAAAGTTCTTCTCTCAGGCAGTGAAGACGCTTCACTGAATGTTCTTGCTACCTTTTGAGACAACAGCTAGGAATTTCTATAGGGTATAACACAGTGTTATGGCCACAGCTCGTGGATATCCAAAATCTGCTAATTAATGCAACTGAAAAAATATGAAAAGGAAGAGTTGATATCCAGGCAACAGAGGGAATAAAGTTCCTTTCAAGAGGCAGGTCCTGCCCTCAGGTTTGCCTCCCTGGTCTGATGAGGAAATGCTTGATCCTCAACTCTTTGGTCATTTGAAGCTGGGAGGCCTCAAACTCCCATCCACACCTGGCCTTTGTTTTCACTACACTCTGGATTCAGCCAACAGATAATGTGCAAGATATTTATTGTGTCATAGGGCAGGGCTGTGGGTCCTGCACTGCTGGCATAGGAGAAGACAAGACATGACTGCCCCAGCTCTGCTTGTTGCTAGAGGCTGCTCTCTGCTGCTGCTGCCCTGCTGCAGGGGGCACAAACAGGGTGTCCTGCCTCCTTGGCCACTGCAGAGGAATATTCTGGTAAGGTGTTTTCATGGCACATGATGGTAGCTTTGAGTTAGTTTGCTGAACTTTTGTGGCTGCAAATGATGTGCTGTTAGAGAATCAGAGCAGTCTGTGCTGCTGAAAGGTGGAGCGGGGTGAAAGACTAAATCCAAACGCCATGCCTGTGGTTCTGGTTACCTCCGTTATGTACAGTTCCCAGTGCTATGAGAAGACTGTCACTGAAAGATGTTTCATTATATTTTCTGGCCACTTTCTTCCCGGCAGCATCTCTATCCCTTCTCTTTTTAACATGCCTATGAGCCTTGTTTAGGAGGAGGCTGTGGAGCCCAGCTGATGCTCTGCTGTACAACTGACCCTGCATCTCAGCTGAGCATCTTGTGGACCGTTTGCCTCTTCCCTCAGCCCAAGACACTAAATGAAGTTCTGGCGAATTGGCTGCTTGCAAAATACCTCATTAATGAAGTGAGATGTTCAAGGGGGCAGAGCTCGTCATGGCTTCACCCCTTGTACCTGTGCTGTGGAGTCGAGATGCCCCCTGGTTGGCAGTGGGTTCTCTCTTGCTTTGGAGACTACAGTCTTCCTGGGTCTCCTGGGTGCAAGGGTAAGAGATGCTCATGCAGGCAGGAGGGCTGAGCCAAGCATGCTGTAGCATTGGAGCTCCTGGTTTGTCAGGATGCTCAAGTGACCACCCTGGCCGAGCTACAGGTAAGAGCAGAGCTCAGTGTGCCAGAAAGGGGAATGCCGGTATCTGAAATAAAAAATCATGTCCCTGCCTCTCCTCCCCACCCCCTGAAAAGCTCTCATGTAACCTGAGAACATGATAAGTATCCTAGAAATTAAAGTATTACTCACCTCTTTAAGCCATCAGTTTGGTTTTGGGGCTCTTGCTGCCAGCAGCTTGAGTCAGCGCTGAGTCTCGAAGTGGAAAGTCTCCTCTCCACCAACTCCCCTCTGAGGACTGAAGGCTGTCTGGGGTGGTGGGTTACATTTCTAATGTTCAGATCCCTGCTTGTGAGTGATGGCATGGCGGGAATGTCAGCTGTATGGGAATAAACTGCAGCAATTTATTCTCTCCAGCCTGTTTGAAAGTCAACAGAGCGGCACCATTAGCTGGAACAAAGCAAGTCCACTGTTGTGAGACACAACAGCGGGCAGGTCTGTAGTTGCTTATAAATTATCATGCTAGTAGTCCTGAGTGCTGGAAAGACGCCAGCTCAGGTCGATTGTGACTCTCAACACTGAAAGAGAGCCAAGAAAGAGAAGTGTAGCAAAACTTCATTAGAAGCAGGACTCTCTTATACAGATCTGGAATGTAAAGAATTTTCTATTCACTTGGGATATAAAGAAAACCTGAGCTTCTCCCCAAATGCAGAGGAATGCAGGGGGATAGGTTGGGTTTGGCGGAGCCAACGTACATCTTGCTGACTTGAACAGTTTCACATTAGCATCCTCCAGACTTGAGAGAAGAGCTGTGTAAAGCTCGTGAGAGCTGAAGTAATGTCCAGATGATGGCAAGAAGCACAGTGCCATTATGCACTGAATTTTCAAGCAAGGTGCACTATTCAGTGAGGTACCATCTAGGGGAGAAGCTGGAGCGAGCGTGTTGCTGAAGCGCAGGGCGGTGGCTGTGCCCAGTGTTAGTGCAGCGAGTTTATGTGGAAATTCCTCTGTTCCGAACTGTTAATTAACAGTGTGTTTGGAGGAAATGATTTGTGTAGGTGCATAGAGGGTAGGAGGAGAGATCCCCAGGCAAAGCGGCTCATCGCTCTGAAAGTGTCTACAAACAAACTGGGTCTTGTCTTCTGCCATAGTGGTGCACTTGAAGGCCAAAGGGGTGTTAGACTCTTCAGTCTTGGCGTTGTCAGCCTTCATTAGTTTTGTGACCATGAAAATAACCCAGCTGCTTTGAAACTACTACCCTGCCCAGCAGTCTAAGGTACGCTGAATTAGTTACCTTTGTGGGGTTCTGCAGGTCTTTCCCAGATTCCCAGTTTGAAAATACGACTTGCAGCTGGGTTTCCTGCAAGCATAATCTCTTAAATTTTTCCATTTACCTGCCTGCTTCATTCATGCTGAGTTCCAGAAACTGAGTGAAAAGGTATAAAGTACTTTTGGCTAAAGCATCTCTCCTGGCACCGTTATTAATGGCTGTATCATTTTTTAGTGTGACTGAAAATTATATCAAGGCCATGTGGGCCCGAGGATGGGTAGATCCTCTCCTCCAGCACAGACTATGGTGTAGGGATGCTTTGGGAGCTGCACCTGCTTCCCTTGGCTGGATTTTGCTTCTCGGGGTCTCATCTGTGCTTGAAGGCCTCTGAGGCAGGGGGCTTGAACTCCAGGAGCGCTGCTCTCCCCCTCCTGTGGACAAGCCACAAGTCAATGGGATTTACTTGGATCCTCTAGCTAGACAATCTAGCCTGAGGAATTTAAACTATTATTCACCTCTTGATGGTATAATTATCAGATGAACTTTTGACGTTGGCTTGAATGCAGGGGTGGTGGGAAGAGACTGGCTATTCCAGCCATCTTAAACCCTTCCCGAAATGGAAAAGCAGCTGGTGCAAAGGCCACAAATGCTGGGGCCCTTCTTCCTGAAGTGCTTTGTCAGGGGCCTCTGAAGTGACTTTTCAATTTATACCACATCAAACTCTGTGACAGATGAGTAATGATCTTTTTTTTTTTTTTTTTTTTCTCTCATATGTATTTTTCCGAAAAGGATTTCCGAATGGAGGAATGGAGGTAGCAGATGGTCTTGGTGTGAAAATGAATGGACCTACCCTGTAGAGAAACTGGGTGTCTTCACTGTCAAGTTGGTGTCTAGGGTAGTTTTGACAGTAAGAATGGAATTAATTCTTACAGTTGGATTCAGGGTTCAGGCAGAAACTTCTCCCTTCTGTGAGGAAATCCAGCACATCCTCTTGTATGAAGAAGCTGAGCGTAAGCTGCTGTTCGTGTCACAGGGGAGCTTGGGACAGGGAGGAAACTTGGCAGTGCTATGAATTTTGTGAGAGCGAGGAGCTCCAGGTAGCCCGTTTTGGTGTTTCCCAAAAAGTGATTTACCTCTGGTAGTCAGAGGCTGGTTTGGGCTAGCTGCTGGGAGAGAGGACACGGAGCTGAAGCCTATGCAAGGACAGTCTTCTGCATCTGCACCTGCCTGTGGTATGTGGTGCCCATTGCTGGTAACAGTCAGGGCTCTTCCTCTAATTGATCCTCAGTGAAGTGCAATGAATGGGATTGCAAGTTAGAAGTAATCATCTGCAACCAGAGAAGGGCAGAGCTGGGGAGGTTTAAGTCACACAGAGGTGTCATTGCCAGAAGGTGTCACAGCCTGCCCGTGCTCCGAAGGCAGTGGAGGGGCTGCAGGTGTGTGTGCTGGGAGGCTCCCCAAGCCCTCCCTCCCACCTTCTCACCACTGAGGTCTCCAAGTGGGTGGTAAACACTGATAGACTCAGCCAAGCTGGGCTGATTACACTAAGTCAAACCTGTCTGAAACTGGACTCACCAGTAGACTCAGCCAAGTTTGTCTGATTAAACTGATTAAAGCCTGTCTGAGATAGAAACTGCTGGGCTGCCTCCATCTTTGATAGTACACTGCTCCAAACTCAAATTTGGATTGTTACAGTTCCTCTGGCTTCAGAGGAGCAATGCAGGTTTGTGTGAGGGCTGTGTTTGGACAACAGGACACATTTGACCTTTCTCCTGCCATTACTAGTTGTTCCACTGAAGATCTGATGTTCTCACTGAGCCAGACAGATCAGTAGTTTTAGTCTAGATACTTATCATGGGTATCTTGGTGTAAATTCAGATTATCTCTGATGATGTTAGGCAAATACTCCTCTAAATTATGCTGGCACATTCTTGTAGACTTCAAGGGGATTGAGCAAGTGTGGTAGAAAAGGATTGCAGTTGAGCGTGAATAATTCGGGGCTGTGTTACTACATGACAAAAGTGGCATTGCTGGCAGATGTCCTCAGTCATCTGTTGGTATTAACTTCTGAAAGCAACTTAGCAGAGGTGCCTGCTTGCTCTCCACATGCTGAACCCCAGGAGCAGTGCTTTAATGGGGAGAGTGACTAGCCTCAAATTAAAGTTCACTCACAGCATTGCAATAGAGACGTTACTATATGATGCCTCGAGGCATCCACTTATTGGCTGATCTTACAGCTATGCTTTCTGGCAGCATTCCATTGGGTTTAACTTCAGACATTTTGACATATCCAATATATTTTCCACTGTAACTTAAACCTGTGCCAGTCTGGGCTATACAGACTTATCTACAGGCAATTTGAGGAGTGGTGAACATTGTTGGGTGTTTGCCAGTCCTGGGTAGGACACTTACTGTAGAGACAGTGTACTGATGTGCCCCCTAACAAACCTCTGCAGGCTACATCATGATAATATGCTCCATAATGTCCATAATGCTCCATAAAATATGTCAAAATTTTCTGTGAGTTTCCCCCATGGATGTGGGTCTAGGTTCTATCCAGCTAGAGCTGAGGTATTTCCAGAGATGGATGTTTTATCCTGGCCTTTCCCTAAACAACCTACTTGCTAGAGCAGAAAAGACTGTGTTCAGTATGGTCTCTCTTTCCATTTCCCATCACAACAGTGGTTCTCACAATTGGCTTTTCCCTTCGGTGCTTAGGAGACAGTCAGTTTATTGAGGTAGAGAAAATGGCTAAAAGCAGAGACTTCTCCTTTTAGCGTGAGATGGTCAGAACAAATGCAGCATATGGATCGCCTGCACTTTGCTCGCACCGCCCAGGCTTTCTGTTTTTAGCTCTGGCAGTAACTCCCTCTGCATATTCAGAATGCCATCCCGACAGCTGCAGCCCTCTTGATGGCCACACAAGCACCTCTGGCCCTCAAGTTTGCAGGTTTCAAGACCTGTAAGCAAAGACAGTTAAAAATTCTGTGATCTGCCAGAAATATTTTACCTGCCTTTTCTGTATGGCATGGCAGCGTTTATCAGCGTTTAGGGATGGGTAGGAGGCACAGTATCTGGTGTGAAACCTGTTTTCTGGCTGGACAGTAGGTTTAAGTTCTTAAGACAGAGCATAATTGTTGGTGTCACTAACTCTCTGGAAGGACAGTGGAAACGATGCTCATACAAAGCAGCTGAATTGGGCCCAGCAAAATAATATCCTCCCTTGTCAAACTCACGAGTATTTTTGGGAGCTGCCATCTCTCTCTCAGGTCTGGATGCAAACTGAGCGTCTTGGGAAGGCAGTTGGGCGTGCGGTTGTGTTTGCAGGCCCCCAGGTCACCGGCTGCAGTGGCCTCACCCCTGGCAGGGAGGGGGCAGGTCCCCTGTCCCCATGATGGGCAGACGTGTCCCAGCTCTCAGCCTTGCTGGTGGCCAGCCCCGTTGGCACTGGGCAGCCCCTTCCCTGCCAGGGCAGCTGGGACCTGCCTTCCCAAGGATTTGTCACCTCCTGACCTGCTGAGGGGGTCCTGAAAGCGGGGGTGCCCCCACTGGAGCACAGGAGGAGGATGGGGGCTGAGGAAGGCTGCAGGGAGGAGGTGTGGAAAGGTGTCTCTCGACAGCATGAAGGGTGGGGGCTGTGAGCCTCTGGTGGTGCCTTTGGCAGAGGGGCTGGATGAGAGCAGGCTGGGTTTCTATTTGGGTTTTATGTATGGAGCTAGTTCTGTGTGCCCTAAATAGTAATTAAGTTTTTAGGAAAAACGCTTAGTACTGCTCTCCTTGGGTTTATAAGCTCCAGGAGTCATGCTCCTGACTGAAGAGCTAAAAGCACTAACTCAGCTAAAAGGTAAAAGTACCTTCAACCCTAAAAGTAAGTGGCTATTTCTGTTTTTATCCTGCTCTTTGCTTCTAGAAGGGCATTGTGTCTAATTTCACGTGGTATTAAGGACTGTGTCAGCAAGGATTTGCTTGTGATATTTCCCATGTACATAAATCTTGTCTAAACCCCCACTTATCCCTAAACTGCCACAGGAGATCCTCAGGCATCTGAAGGATTTTCATTCATGGCAGATATTAATTTATCAAGTCATTTTCTTTTGTTACGCTACTACTCGATTTGCCGGTGCTTGCCTGCCAATACCCAGCAAACGGCAGATGGCACCAGCACTCTGCCTGTTCAGGCAAACTACAGAACTTCAGCAGAACACACAACTTGTGACTGAGCAGGTGAGATACTACTGAGCATTGAAGCTGTAAAATTACAGCTGTAGCTGAGTTGATTTTTTTTTTTTTTTTATATATATAACCAACTTTATAGGCAGCTGGTGGCTGTAATTCCTTCTGTAATTCTCCTTCCCATCTTGGGTACCTTGCTGCAGTGGTTTGTAGCCAAACAAACAAACAAACAAATCTGATTTCTGCTTCATGGCTGATAGGTGGGACCGAGCTCCTTATCACTCAGGTGAGAGCAGATCAGCCATATAATAACCACATACAAAAAAGGAACGCTTCTCTTTAAAATATGTTGCCATTATTTGTTTAAAATTTCACATGTAAAATTAAGATGAGCAAAACTAAAGTGAGCAAAAAACCTAGGCTCCCTTAGAGGTTTCTCATTTGGCAAAGATATGAGCTGTGGCTCAAAGACACTCTTTGTGTGAGTGCCACGAGCAAATACTGTGGTTATTTTTGGAGAACATGTTTTCTGTCAATCATTTCTTTGATAAGGCTCTGTTCTAAAGGATTTGATATAACGTTGTGTTTTGCTGTACATACTAATATGCATTCTACTAACATCGTCACAGTGCAATAGGATCTGGTACTGAGAGTCTCTCTCACTTAATTCTGTTGAAAAATTTCTCATCGATTTAAACACACATTGCATTTAGCACCAAAATTCCAGGTGGGATAGACTAATAGTAGTAGTGTACATGTAAAATACGAGTTCTGGTGTATTAATTTATGAGTATATAAGTAAATAATTAGCCAATTTTAATTTTGCTTAGGGAGGCTACCTGAAGTAAGTTTGTATGTGGAGACAAAGGGACTGGATCCTGCAGCACTGGTGTAAATAATTGTTCGGTGGTTCTGTGCAGAATGATCCTCAGTTCATAGGTGAAGCAGGAGAGACACGGGCCTTTAGATCCATTAGTGCCCACAGCTGGTCAGCTTGCTCCTCCACTGACACCCATCTGGGGGGAGAACAACTCCAAAAGCCGCAGTTTGCACTCGCAAGTTGCTGCCTGTTGCTGTGTGCTGAAAATAGCCAGTTTGCCATCTGCTGGGTGTCTGCGCCTGCCTCACCATCCTGCCTCACTTGCATCGGTTAATGTGCGGAGGAGAAGGAAAGGGAGAGGTTTGGGATGAAGGCTGTTCCCTGCTCCAGCCCACCTGGGTGGGAAGGAGAATAGGGACCCTTTTCCCCCCCAGCTTACGCTCACAGGCGATGCGCAGCCACGCTGGTGTCCTCTGCGCCAGGGTTGTACCGGCTGGTGCAGCACGATAGAGAAATAGCCAAGCCCGCCTGGGACAGACCAGGGTTGGGGGCACAGCGAGCTGGTAGGACGGTGCTGATTTTGCTCCCCATCCTGACCTTCTAAAGCTCGTTACACGTGCTTGCACACTGCTTTCTGCCTGCCAGACATAGGGAGACATTTGAAAAAGGATAAAAAAAACTTGTGACTTTTTGCTCCTTTTACACCAGTTTCTTTTCTGAGGCTATTTTTCAGGTCCTGATGCATACCTGCTATGGTAAGGGTTTGAGTGTGCTCATTATTTTCGCATCCTTTGTCTTGCTAAGTAGTCAGAGAGCTCTAGGATGGCTGTGCTGAGGAAAGGGGAGTGCTTCAGCATAATGTGGACACTTACAGCTTGGTTTGGGTAATCGTTTCCTTTGAGTCGCTTACTGAGGAAGAGTTCCTGAAAAAGCAGTGCTTGTATAAACCCTGCATCAACAGCTAATGAAAACTTAAATCCTTACAGTGATGGTGCATGACATTTCCGTTAAAATTATTGCCAGTGGCTCTGCAATCTGGGAATCTCGGCAGGGACACCAAGTGTTGCACTCCAAGACTTGGTGTCCCTGCTGAGTGTTGGGCTGCCCCATGCTAACAAGTCCTTGTTTCTTTGCCTTAAGAAGCATCAGCGCTGGTATTTCTTCCTTGCAGAGCCTGGACATGAAATTAAACATTCAGGAGGTACAGCAAGGGAGTTGAAAACAAAGTCAGGTAATGGAAGATAGAAGGAAAGAACAGAAGAAATCACATTCATTAATTGGGGTGATGTTGAACTGCTCTTCACTTGTCTCTTGGTTACAGGAGAGTGCCAAAGCTCTGAGCTTAGCTCTTGTTTGCTATTTAACAAGCATATCTGTATGTACATGTGCTTTACCGTGGGCAAGCTTATGGAACTATTAGTAAAAGCTTTTAAGTTGTCAGGTCAAATCTGCCCAAGCTAGCAGTTAGCAAAGCTTCTGGGGCATGTGGCCTGACTTTGTAGCCGGTCATTGCCTCTCCCTGAGTGTCTTTGTCAAAGAAATGGACACTGTCTGAGCTTCTGCTTCGTGTCTTTCCATGCACCTCTCATTCTGACCCCGCGTTTGTGACCTTCCCCATGTCTTTGCTCCTGAGCTCTGTAAGATGCAGATGCTGTGGGCAGGGCTTGCTCCTCCCGGGGGCTGTGAGCACCGTCCTGGACCCGAGAGCAGCAGTTCTGCTCTGAGAACGTGGGGGAAAGAGAGTGTTCATGTCAGTGCACGGGAAAGAAGATTGATCTTCTTGAGGGATTTGAATGCCCAAGTCCATTAGAGTTTCCTGGGAATTATGAACTCAGATTCATGCTGGCATACTTCGGAAATCTTTTAAAATTAAGGACCAAAAATCAATGCATTGCAAGACTCCCAGCATGTAATTCTGAACCCATTAAGAGATTTGTGCCAGTTTTGAAAATAATCTTTCTATTTTAAATATTACTTTGAATGTATTTTGAACTTGTGTATCTGGCAGAAAGGGAACAGTTAAATCAAAGGAAAGATTACCTTGTGTTACTTTAATTGTGATGGATGGAATAATTTTCTGAAGGAAAATATCTACAAAGCATATCGAAGTGCAGAAGCAAAAATGAAAATTGGTCTCGGCTGTTCCACGCCCTATGATAAATGTATATTTATGTAATGCATTCCTTCTCATATCTTGATAACACTATGGGCCCACAGTGCATGAATTAATTCCACTGAGAACTGCAGTGAGATTATCTCTGAGCCTGTGTAAGCACAAGGAATCAGCATTTACTCTCAGGTCCCATATGTATTCATTTATACTTTTATGATTTTAGAGCTGCATCCCTGACTGGATGAACTGCACCAATGTCTAGTGTTATTCAGGGTCCAGAAAACTATCACATGGCTATTGCCAGGGCTTGCTTCCACCGTCAGTGCTGCGGGCCAGAAAGTGGAGGTTGGGGTACACGGGATTTTGTGACAGCCCTACAACAGGCAGTAATTTCTCTTCAAGTAGAGCAACTCTTAGGAAGCAACTTTAGGTGGCTTTCCAGCTTCTCTGCACTGGGGCAAAACTTCTCTTGGGAGTAAAATTTTGCCTGTGCAGGCAGTGTGGAGAGGAAAAACAAACCTGGCATTGGGACTGGAAATAATTCACTGATCACTACGAGACCAGCTCATCCTGGAGTCCTGGGAAGATGATCTGGGAGCCCCAGACCTTGAGTGGGTACAAAGCCATATAGTCATATTCTGTCCTGGTCCCACTGACCTGCTCCAACCACGGTGCAGGACCGTATGTAAAGCAGTGCAATGAACAGGCTGGGTTTGTAGATACAGCATGAAATATCTTGCCAAATAATAGTTTATATGAATCTGCGTGATGTATAGACAGTGCTTCGACACACGCTTCTCCTATCACCAACAGTTAATTATAATTGTTAACTGCAGGTTCGGTGATAGTGTCCTGCACAACTGCTCTAATTGTAAATGATAACATTTCACTAGAGGAAAAATCACTCTGTTCTCAGGAACACTGAAGCCCCAGTCGTCAGAGTAAGTGAATATCCTGTGGTGCTCTGTAATGAGAGCGCAGCGGGTGAAAGTGGGAGGGCTGTAACAACTCGTGTGACGACTGTGCCCTTAATTCAGGGTTCTCTGCATTAATGCTTCATCTTGGAAGCTGTAAGAGGTTGAAGAATCTAAAACCTGCCATAAACTCTGTCTCTGAGTTAAGCAAGACTAAGGTTGCTTTGGTGAGAATGAAATAAAGGCATCAGCTCACCTTCTGCTCCCCCTCCAGCTGCTGGAAACTGAGGTATTCACAATCTAAATATATTTCCTTGACTGTGGAAAACATCATAAATATGAGTTAGGGACATTTTAATTCCCCTGGGTGCCTGTGGAAGTCTTTGCCGCAGTGTGGGCAGGGGTCCTGCTGGCCCACTGTCCAGCTGGGACCTTCCCATCTGTCTTCAGAGCCCCACATCCCACCTAACAGCGTGTCAGGACCAAACGTTTCAGTGGAGAGGTGCCAGCGAGGCGTTGCACAGCAGGGAGGGTGAGCTGGGCTGTGCTGTGTGAAGGAGAAGCCATGGAGCGTGCAGGATGCAGCCTCCCGGGGGCGAGAGCCCAACCAACCTCTTCTTGTCTGCAGTTTCCACTCGGCAATACAACACACGGCTTGAGAGTCTCTCGCTCCCCAGTGTAGCTGCTTCGCATGCCGCTGTGTTTAGCTGAACGTGCGCATTTCTCTCCTACTCTGACAACTGTTAACTTGCTGCCATCCAAAGGACTGGTGTTTGGGAACGTCCTGGAAACTCATGTATGGGAGAAGGAAAATCCCCTGTTGTTTTCAAGTTGTGGGCAGCAAAGCTCAGCCAGCCCATTCTCTTGGATGAGGCTGGTAAAAAGGAAAACATGGGGAAAAAAGATATCTTCTGTCATGTATGTGGGGCCAGGGAGGTGAAGATGTGCTGACTGTTTGTGGGAGCAAAGAAATTTTCCCCATCTAGTCTATTGTTCAGAAAGGTATTAAGTCACTAGTGAAATCTGTATGACTTTTTTCTTCAGAAAATTAGACAAGAAGTGGTAGGTAAGTGATGATTTTCTTAAATCTGTCCTTTTTGGAGGTTTAAATCTAGTTAGTGATCTATACAACAGGTTCTCTGACTGTATTTTTTGTGACTTGGCTTTACCTGGAAGGGTACTGTGTGAGTGCTGAGCACCCAGTGCTCCCAATCCCAGCAGTACAGTCAGCAGCAAGTTCTCGATACCTCGAGAGACTAGAGAGTATGGAAGGAAGCACAACAAAACATAAAGGCTGTCTGAAGCCACCGTGCTTATTGTCAGCTCCCTCCAGGGTATATTATCTTTCTCTAAACTATTCCAATTCCTATTTCAGCCCATAAGCTGCTGGCAGCTGCTCTGCTCTGCCATTAGAGCTTCTACCTCGAGCACAGGAGTGACAGTGCTAGGTGCTGCGGGAGGTGATGAATGGCTTGTGCGAAGCTGAATGGCATTTTGTCCAGCACGTGACATTTTGTTGTGAAAGAATCATATGTGCAAAGGTACAGTAACAGCTTTTGCTTCTAATTAAAGCTGCATGTGGAACCTATGGAGCTCTTGGGACTGGGGAAACAAAGCTGCAGTATAGGTTTTTACACCTGTGTGCTGTGGGATTAAAGCCATTAGTATTTGAGGTTAGTATTGGCTAACCATCCCTCTTGGAACCTTTTCTCGCTAATGAGAATAGCTGTGGGATAAGAACGCAAAGATTTTGAGTTGTGAAAATGTGTGTTTGCACTGCTAATCACTTGAAAAATCAATCTCCAGAACTTCATTTGTTAGGAGCAGCTGATTAGCTGCTCTCTATGCTTTTTCCCTTTTAATAAAACCCCTGAGCTGAACAACAGAAGGGCTATAATTAAGGAGCCCTTTTTTTCCTTTCCCTGTGACATGCTGGCAAATGTTAGCCAGCAGGTAGCCTGGCATAAGCAGGACAGAAATGCCTTTGCACTGCCTGTGTGAGCCCAGGCTTCACCTGTGCAGAGGGAGACGGGGGCTTTGCTCCTCTCTGCACTAGCGTTGACACACACCGAGTCTGGTCACACTTGTGCTGGATTTGGCAGCCCTCTCTGTCCCTTGCTCAGCTGTCCTGGTGGGGATGCTCCTCCTTTGCCAAACAGCAAACTGTACCTTGAAGGTGACAACAGGAGCCACAGCAGACTCAGACTCAGTTTCCCTGGGGATCTTTCTCAGTGACCCCAAGTTAGATGACGATGAAGATGACCCAAACATCTTTTGACCTAGCCAAAGATAACTCAGAGGTTAATATTTTGTGATCCTGTATTTTATCCTGGAGAGTAATGTCTTGAATGGGAAAGAATAATTCTGAAGACTAAAGAAATGAATGAAAATTGTAAAGATTCATGCTTCTCTTAAATGACATCCCTGTTCAAAGGTAAATAATACAATTTGACTAGCAAGGCCATAGGTATAAAGGGGGCTCAGTGAATAAATTTGAGGGCTTTGGTTTTTTTCTGACTGATACCTTCTGGTTTCTTAATGTCCACATATCAGCCATCTGGCACTGAGAAGGTTTTTAGCATGAAAAATTAATTAGATACCATCTAAACATAATTCTGCCTTGATTTTCTGCAATGCAAAAAATAGTTTGTACCCATAAAACACTAGCGGGAAATATGCCAATAAAATAACCATTCCTCTTAAACTTTGTGTTGATTTAGTTCTTTTTCAAAAAAATGAACAACTTTCCTAGCTAAAGGTGTGCCTTGTGCAGGTAGTCACTGTGCTATCCAGGTTGCCCAACCCAGCCTGTACTTCAGGTGTGACCAATACAACCTGCTGCCTTGGCCAAACAGCACTGGCTAATAATGACAGATTGTGCGATAATGAGTTTATGATGTGGACAAATAATTATTAGGGACCGAAGCAATTCCATCAAGCCTTGTGACTTGCGACCAAGTTGGAACTTTAACTCTGGTTCCAGAGATAAAAAAATGTCAATACAATAAAAGAGTGAGATGGTGAAAGAATTTTGGTTATTTTTCTTCCTTCTTTTCAAAACTGAGCAAAGAAAAAAATCTGATTGTTTCATAAATTCAGGCTCTGCATATTTACATGGAGGCCACCAGGAGAAAAATATGTGGAAACTGCAGGTTTACTAGCAGAATGGCAAGCATGACGGTGGAATTTGTCAGGCAGCTCAGGCACGAAGCTCAGCAGGTTTGGATTCTCTTGGGGTTTTGTCTAAATTCTGTATGAATTCATTGACAGTACAGTGTCTGACTCACTGTGTTTTACAGTAGCGTTGGTGTAAGGTGTGGTAAACTGGTAAACTGAGAGGTCTAGGTTGCTCGGGAAGAAGAGTTGACACAGTGCTCGTGCAGGAAGCAGTGCGGCTGCTCCCAGTAATGTGCAGACAGGGATTGCTGGTCCTCCCCGGCTGCCTGGACAAGCTGCTGGGAAGTGAAGCAGAGTAAGTAGACCCAGACAGGGATCTAGAGCTCAGTTTGTCCTGACCTTTCACCACACTTAAAATGAAGCAACTGTCCTGCAAATCTTTTCTTAGTGATATCCAACACCTTCACAGTTTGGAAGCATTTGAAGAGCAAAACACTTGCCTGGGAAAAGTTGCCTTATCGAATTGGAGGGATACTGATCCCCCTAAGAAGGTTCAAGACTTATTTTTTAACGAGGGTATTGCTGTACCTATATTTTCTGATAGTTTTGGGAGTAATGAATTTTTGTTACTTTTTTTCTCCAGAGGATCTGGAGATGTTCAACTAGACGTGGAAGTAGACTGTGTGTAATGAAGCATGACAAACCACTTTAGTCTGGCTATGCGCTCATTAATATCAGATCAATCAGCCATCTGGCTTGGGAAACTGGAATAATCTCAATTACCAAAGTGTACGTATCCCTTTGGGAACTGCAGTTAGCTGCTGAGCTCTCTGAACCTTCCCTTTCTGATACAGAACATCTTAGAGAAGTGCCCCACTTCATTTGCATGTCCTTCACAGCAGCTTGCTGACAAATACGGACAGAGGACAGAGACCAATTAATAATATATTTTTAAATGGGCTACTTGGCACTTGTCAGGCCACACCTGGAATACTGTGCTCAGTTTTGGTCCCTGCTATACAAAAAAGATGTGGGCAGGCTGGAGAGGGTCCAGAGAAGGGCCACAAAGATGATCAAAGGACTGGGAAGCCTGCCTTGTGAGGAAAGCTGAGAGATTGGGTTTGTTCAGCCTTGAGAAGAGAAGGCTTAGGGGAGACCTTATCACCATGTTCCAGTATTTAAAGTGTTGCTACAAAAAAAGATGGAGACTGTGTCTGAGTTTGTTATGTCCCCTGCGGGAGGATGTGGTTGGTCATGGTCAGTGCATCAGCTGGGGTATTGCTGTTCCTGGGACAACCTCCTTTTGTACGTTTGACAAATCCTTATTTCTGGAGTCCTTGGCATGCCAGAACTAGGGGCTATTACGCTGTAAAGTTCTTCATAAAGTACACTTGAAAGGTTGAGTGTCTTCTATGCGAGTTGTTTTCAATCTATGAAGTCCGGCTGAGTTACCTGCATCAGAAGAGAGCTGGAGTGGAAATGCAGCACCTTTTTCATTCTAGTTTCAAGTCACTCTTTACAAAGTCTAGCTCTTTGTGTTTGTTGTGTCCCAAAGTTGACAGCATTTGTTCTCATCCTTTTCTGATAAGGTTAAAACCCGCCATCCTGATACAGCATGTGACGTGGCAGCAAGCTCCGCTCTGTGCCTTTCAGAAAGGCTGCCCTCAGGTGAGTCCTACAGGCTTTAGCTGTGTTGGGTAGGCTCAGTAAAGGATTAGTGACTTGGTCCAAAATAGCCTCAGAGACTTTCTGAGCCGTGAGGTGTATCTAAGAAGGAACTGCAGATGTTACTGCATCTGATCTGAAGACAAGGTTGGTCATTCCAGAAAGACTCTCTCTCAACCAGCAATATCAGGTATTGCTTCTTCCCGCAGATCTTGATTTGTTTTTCTGTAGGCTGTTTCAGAGTTTTCACCCTACTTTGCCATTTACTGAAAAAAGTAGCAAGTCACGTGGTAATGCCTGTCCAGTTTGCCTCGCTATACAGCAGGAGGATTTGCTTTGTAAGGACTAATGGGCAAAAAAAGTAAGTAAGTCCAAGGAGAACTGTCCAAAGGACATTAATTTATGCCTTGCACAAGATCCAGACCTTGTGAGATTGCTTCCACAGACCATGTGAATACAGAGTGGTTTCTACATTGCTTTTCAATCTGAAGAAGCAAGACTTGTCTGGACTTAGAGCCCTTTGGAATTTTGTTTTGTTTTGGGTTTTTTTTTTTGGTTTTGTTTTGTTTTGGGGTTTTTTTTGGTTTTTTTTGGTTTTGTTTTTTTGTTTTTGTTTTTTTTTTCAAGTTGATCCCCTCCCTTCCCCACTCATTTGCTGCTTCTCAGCATCCAAGTGTGCGAGTAGGTCTGTGAAGATCAGAGGCAGTAGCTGAAAATTGAATTTGGAAATTTCGCTTCTCTTCCTGGAACACAGTAACCGCAACTGTGGTCTCCTCAAGGATTAGAAAGCTTGTGCTTCTTAAAGGATCTCAGATTATCCTCACTGATAGGTTTTTTGGAAGGAAATTAGGCTCATCTAGATTGTTTTATGTTTACAACAATTATCTCTTTTTGCCTGTTTCATAGTCCTTGTAAATGAAGTTGTGTTTGTGTAAGAGACACTTGCTGGTTATATAAGCTCAAGTATTCAGATAACCAAATTAAGAAACCTTCAAGGGTGAGAATTAAATTAATTAAAAAAAAAACCCCAACTATTTTTTTCTGTAAACTGTTAAACTTATTTTGAACTAGAGATTGCAAGGTTGTTGATCCAAACTGGAGGCTTCCAGCTGAAGTAGCTGTGCCAACCAATCCCCGTGTGGTATAGGTACAACCAGGCTAAGAACATGTGTATATGGATTTTGCTAAACCTGCTGGTGGAAATGGTGAAGTGATATTGGGAGGGAAGCTTCCTTGGCTGATGTGTGCCTCATCTCTGCAGGAGGAAGGTGAAAAATTTCTTTTCAGGAATTCCTGTACAGCTACAGTGCTGCAGGTCCAGTGCCTCAGGAGTGTCTCAGGTGTGCTGTGGAAAGCATAATACTGCCAAAATCTCTGGGAAGGAAAAGGATGAGTCTGGTATTTAGTAGCCAGGTGTTCAGGGATTGGGCTAGTAAAAACCCCATGGCTTGCTTAATGGTGCTAAGGTCTAACCTTTGATTTCCATTGCTTTGTAGTTGTTATTTTTTAATTAAAAAAATGACCTACGTGAATGGATCTTGTTTGATCTAGACACTACAGCAGCTAAAATCCAAAAGTTTTTATTTTATTTTTCCAAAAATCAAACCCTTGATTTGCACTGTCCTGATCGGTAAACCTGAATTATGGGTTGTTAAATCCTGGTGTTGGGCAGTTGCATCATGTAGATGTTCTTGCTAAATGCTGTGAGAAACATCATCTTTGTTCTTTCCCAGTATGTAAGGGAGGGGTAGAGAGAAGGAGGGAGAGGGAAACTGAAAATCGAGGTAGAGCACTGGAGGGTCCTCTGTTCTGGTGCAGGTAGAAATGGGTGATAGGCTTTGAGACAGGAGTAATCCATTTCCTGTATGGTTTTTCTGAAACTCAGCCTGGGTGAAACCTTCCTCTCTCCGTAGCTGTTCTGGATAATGACACATTTTCTACCTTTGATCCTACACACCAAGTGGTTCATTTGTGATGTACTCAGTGAGCTGAAGTGAGTGCTGCACAGGCCAGATTTCTGTCTTTGCTACAGCTGTGGGGGCTTAAGATTGTTAGTCACTGTGCAGAGGAGATATCCTTTGTATCTCCATCACCCTCCCGTGAATACTGAAGCCTTTCAAGGATTTTAGACTAGGACTGCAAAGTGTTCATTTTTGCAGGAGCATGGGTGCTGAGGTGTTAAAACTAGTTAGTAGATTAATCTAAATGTTCAACAGTACAGTAAAAAGGATGGTTCTTCTGCAGCCCTAATCCATTGCTTTGAAAGGAGTGTTTGGTCTACCAAAAAATCCTTGGTGGTCTATTAACTAGAAATCTGGCCAATTTATGTAGAAATTAATGCTTTTAGGTTGTTTTGGTTTTAGTGTTATGTAAAGCTGACATTGGGACGTGGGCAACTTTGGATGAGAAAGAGTTATCAGCACCTGGTTTTCCACCAGACTTTGACTGGAAGCTGTGCCCAGAGGGGTGGGCAGAGGACCGGCCAGCTCTCAGGAGGTCTGTGCTGCAGAACTGGCCCCTTGAGCTGATGGTGGATGTCGGGTAAATGGTGGAACGAGGTTTTCAAGAAGTGAAAGACACATTTCATCACCTAGAGTGTAAGTTTGCTTTCTTTCCAGCTGGATAAATAATGTCAGAGTCAAAGCACATTCAAATCCTGGCACAGAGGTTTGCAAGAGGAGCAGGAGAGAAAGCAATGTGGGGAAATGTAGGTCTAAGGGATGAGGTAAAGATTGAGCAAAGTGTGTGAACATGTATTATGAGGAAACTGCCAGGGCTCATCTGAAGGGTGCATGGCACAATCCTGGTTCAACTACCAGCAAAAAAAAGGTGTATGGTGTGGTCAGCAGACGTCTTGGCAGGATCAAAGCTTTATTTTTAAATCTGTCCGTTTCAATTCCAGTGTTTGAAGCTAGAAATAGCCCAGCGTCGCAGGAGCACCATATGGTGAGCACTGTCCTCTCCCAGCCAGGGCTGGAAATGGGGGCTGGGATGTGTGCTCTGTTCAGGTGATCTCATTTCAGTGCTGAGCATTCAGTTCACCACCACACCAAGGCTTCAGCTTTTAGAGTAAACACGGTGCTAATCTGATTGTGTAAAGGTGGTGTGCGAGTAATACCTGCCTCGGGGACCAGTTCGATTACTCTAAAGGTAAAAAGAAATAAAGTCAGTATAAAAGGTTGACACATATTACTGAAGATCAAATTCGACAAGCATCCTCCAGGCATATTTAATATAAAATGTAGATGGCATTAATTCGCAGGATCTCTGAATTCTGGTCATCTAAGGAAGTTCTGCTGGTCTCTTTTTCTGTATCTGTACCATGTCCTGAAACATTAACTTCCAAACCCATCAGGATCCCACAGATGAAGTGGGCATGAAACTAATTTCTATTGATTTTAGCCCTGGTTGGGTCTGTTGGGTGAGAAAAAAATTACTTTTTGCCTTGCATATCTGCCCAGACATAGCAGGCTCCTGCCTGCTTCATCAGTGGCTCCACATCACGGCTGCCTCCTCGACAGTCACCTCTGTGCTGGCAGCCAGAGTGGCCTCCACGGAGGGATTTTGATTTTTCTGAGAATGTCAGCAACGTGAACTGGGACAGAAAAAAAAAATAAAAATCTAGGGTGGGGAGATACTGAACTGGAGCTGGCACCAAGCTTCCCATTGAGATCAGCAGTGGTTAAAGGATGTGCCATGGCAGAAACGCAGGCACACCCTCACGGCTCCTCCGTGGGCAGCTCTCCCAGGAGCAGTTTTCTGATGAGGTTTTAATTAGGTAAATTTATGATTATACTTCAGAAAAACATTATATCTTACTGAGCACGGAGGGGTTAGACTAGATGAACTCAAGAGGTCCCTTCCCATCCTCGGTGATTCAGTCATTCTGTATGTTTTTAAAGCCTTCTTAATTATTAAGCTAGCAGTTGATTTTTTTGAGCTTTTCCAAGAATACAAGAAGCAGCTATTATTTCTTAGCAGCAGATGTACTGTGACTCTTGATTATATTAATTTGACTGTTCATAATTTTTCTTTTTCATAACTTGCTTTTGTTCATAACTCACTGTTGCTATTCTCAACTGCTTTTTGTACAGCTGCTGCAGATCCCTTCAATGCAAAAACATGCTGGAATTATTTTAACACAAACCTCACACAGCCTTTTAACACTACTTGAGGACTCCTAGAATCTTCATATACTGTATATTTTCCTTTTGGAAAGGTGCAAGGGCTCAAAGCTGCGTAAGAAAAAGCTAATCAACTCTGTAAATTGATTAGTCAGCAAAGTAAATGATACTAACAAAAAAAAAACCCCAAAAAACCCCCCAACAAAACCAGCTACTTTTCCCTAGAAATATTTGATTTGTCCTGTATTTCAATGAATAAAGATGTGAGGTTTAACAGGATACTCAGAGTCACGTGATTGTTGGTGTTTTCTTGCATAATGCCCTCAGTATCTCTGTGCCTGGTCTGTTTGTGTGATGGGGATAGGAAGAAAGAAACCTTTTGTTATCGTTCATCAAAGGCTTCCAGCTTTTTTTTTTTTTTTTTTTTTTTTTTTTTAATTTAGTGTCAGAGCTTGGGTTTCCTGGAACATCAAGTAATTATCTTCTTGTGTTTGATGACCTTACAGTCAACTCAGATTTTGCTTTTGGATTCACTATTAATTCTTTGGCCAATTTTTAGAAGAGTCTTAACTTCATCTTTAATTAGAAACCAGCGATCTTGTGTTCCCAGTCAGTCACAGGACTTCAGTTACTTCAGCTGATGATTAAGTGTAGTATATCGATGGTTTGGTATGCACATGCCTAAACACAGGTTAAGTTTTAGCTGGTTTTAGTTAATAAAGAACAAAATATGGTTATAACCCTCATACACCCTAGGTTTTGGGCTTTCTGCTCAACAAGTGTGGGGTCCAACACTGGTTGGCGGCAAGTTCTGAGTGCTCAAAGGTTGTGGATGCCCCTGGAGAACGAGCTCTCTGAGGATCACGTTTATGGTCACTAGCCCTGATGGCAGCATTCAAAACTGCTGGAGTGTGACATTTTCCACAGTTCCTCCCTGCTCTGGCCCGAGACAAAGAGCTGGAGACAGACGGCGCCTGCAGGAATAGCCCTATTGAGAGCCAACTTCAGGAGAAAGCAGAGGCTGTTTTAGACAGATATTTGATGTTGGTTGAAATGAATGATATAAGAACCAAGGAGGAGATCTTTAAGTCTGATTAAGAGAGAAATCTTTAAGTCTAACCAGGAGTGCACGGTTTGTTCAGTGTAAGTGAGAACCTGACCTGCTCACACGGTCAGAAGGGTCTGAATAAAAAGCTGGAAGCAGTACGACACTTAAAGCCATCTGGAATGCAAAAATGTAAATGTGTGCTGGATAGGCTGTCATGCCATGCTGACAGCCTCACTAGGCTAACTGATAAAGCTCTTTATAAATAGTGGAATATTAGGCCTAGATGCCTTAAAAGAGATTATTTGCTGACTAATTATCCTCCCAAAGGTTTATCCTGGGGGTGTGGTGAGGTACCTCTGACCTTTACTTTGGAGTTCCTCAGAAGAGAATAAAGTTACAACCACCCATTGAGGATGCAAAGTGCCCATCCCACGGCGAAGCCACAGGTGGGCCATATTCTTGGAGCAGCCCGTGCTCTTGGGCTCTTTCGTGCTCTTTGCTCTAAGACCCAAGTCGTACAGGAGGAGGTTTGGGGTCTCTTGCACCTGATGGCCTTGTGTTCCTGCAAGGAGAGCCCGTATTAGTTACCGCTCCAGACACAGCTGCAGTGTGTATGTGGATTTCCCTCCTGTGCAGGTTAAATATGAAATGGTTCCTGTGCCTTTTTATCTTTGTAAAAATGTCCTATGAAGATATGGTGCTCAAACAGAATTTTTTCTCCAACAGCCCAGGTAGTTACCACAGTACATTGAGTTAAACACGTGTATATTTTCTGTTACAATCTACTCTGAGGCTTGTAAACTGTTATCTCCATTTTCTTGCAGAATCTTCCTGAGTCTTTTCCAGGGTCTAAGCACCTGTGGGCGCTCATCTCTGCTGTGTTCTAGCCCCTTCCCCAAAACCCAGGCTGCCTGGCTTTCATTTCTGCAGCCAAAGAGCTCCTTTAGCAGTGGAATGAATCCAACCAAGAGGTGGTGGGAACAGGTAAGGACCGTGAGGCAATAGCTGCTGTTAAGTTCCTGCAGAGCTACTTAAAAGGGGAGAGGAAGGCAGCTAGATAACTTTATTGAGGACAGTTCCAGAAAAATGGGACAGTTGGCTCTGGAGAGGCAAAAGAGAGTACAAGGACTGTTCTTAGATCTCATTTCTTGTTTTGATCCACACAAAACATTGTGCATTTTATTCTTGCCTAGATTTACTTCTCGTGTGTAAGAAAACAGTGGTTGCATTTATTTGAAAAACAAAAAACCCACAAAGACATTCACCACCCCCCCCCCCAACAATTTAATGTGAATTAAATGGCTTCCATTGGCCAACTACTTAAGGAAATATGGGAATATGATCAGACTACAGTCATGGAGTGGTTTTTGGTAGTGGCAATGATGGCAAACCCTGAGATGGCTTCCAGGTAGAAATAAAAGCATGGGATCATCTGACACAACCATACCATCCAAATGATTTTAGTCCCAAAAGCAGTAATTTTGTTGGTTGTTAATAGACAAATCTGTTGGCCTGTACTTGAGGACAAGAGAGAGAGATCTGAATGTGTTTGGGAAATGTAACTGTGTCCTGGGAGTCTGTGGAGGTGGAGGCTGTGCAGCAGCCACTACAGAAGTGTGTGCCTGGGAAATCTGGGCCTCTCCGAGCCACCACCCACCCTGCAGTTCTGGCTTCATGGAATTAAGCACTGCAGAAATCTCCAATGGAGCCAGCAAGGGGGTATAAGCGATTCTCTTTAGAGAGAGCCCAAACTTTGAGAGCTTCTTCTGACTCTAGTAACCATTCTTGGCTGGAAGAACCAATTCATGTAGCTGTTATAGCCCTCTCATCTACATGAGTTAACGAGTTTTACTCACTAGATATGAGGGTGAAATGAATTCTGCTCAGAGAATAGCTCCACACGGGTGCCAATTCCATCACATTATGTAAATAGCCTGTAACTAATAGAGAAGCCTATGAAATGAAATAAAAGACATCAGTCAGTGCATTTGCATAGAAACCAAGCTATATGCCAAAGGAACCTTGTTTAAAAATGAGTGATAGCAGACAAGTTAATTCTAAGGTTGCCATTGTGGAACATTTTAAAGCGTCTTATTAGCATAGAATTGAAAGGACAATGTTGTTTTGTATTTATGGTCTATGAGGTGCCACTAATTACATCTGCAGTCCCTCTGACCCTTTGTTGTGAGGTTACTCAAAGCTTTGCTGTAGATTTGCTGTCCTCTCAGAGTCCTATTCAAACCCATGAATAAAATCAAATATTTATATGATGAAGCAAACTTCTTCATATAAAACTAGTAGCTTGGTTTATCACCCATCTACTGTGATGGGCCTGGTGAAAGCGGGGACTTGTGATTAAAAAGCAGAAAAATGTGAGTCTGTAAATGTGAAGAATGATTTTTCTCCTGAAGGCCAAATCCTATTTTATCTTCATTAAATAACACCCAGAACTGCAAGGAAGAAGGTGGCTGTGTTGTGTTGGCCACTCTGTGCATCTTGTAAAAGAGCCCTAGCCCCACACAGTCTGCGTGGGGAACAGGAGGAGGGCGTTGGGAAAGGAGGTGCAAGGCTTAGAGGACTTGTCATACTTAGACCATGATCGTCTGTGAGTCCCGAGGCAACGTTTTGGCTAAAAGACCTCTCTATCAGTGGGGATGTTTTATCATCTTTCTACTTTGTGTTTACATAGGCCATTTCAACCTGGAGAAAGTGTTATAAATGTTTTTAAATGCCATTTGTGCCTACACGAATGCAAAGGTTTTTGATGCATTTACAACAGCGTAATGGGGACATAGTGTGGCAACTTGTGTGTGGATTCGTTTTAGTGGGGTTTTTTTGTTTGTTTTGTTTTGTTTTTGTTTGTTTGTTTGGGTTTTTTTGTTTGTTTGTTTGGGTTTTTTTTAAACTTCAAAGGATCCCAAATGCTGAGGCAAAACTCCTGTGGCATCTCTGTGAAACTCTGACACCCTTCCTGGGCAACGGGCAGCACGTGCCCTTGCTAGTCTGAAGCTGTGCATCTTCTGATCAGGTAGCGCAGAACCGAGCAGGTTCTGCTGCCTGTGTCACCTTTCAGTGGGGGTGGCGATGTGCCTTTCTGTCTTCTAGCCAGCCACTGTTCTTCCAAAGACAGGAGGGTAATAATCCGTGAGACATCTATTCTTTCAAATTCGGTCAAGACTGGCCAGTGGCCTAAATGTTATCAGGGTCAAAAAGACAGAAACGTAATGGTACAAACTTTGTTTCTATAGGAAAGTAGGTTAAAGTCGAGATGTGCTTTGAGAGGCATGGAGCAGAGCTTAATAAATAAGAACAATGCCATCACATAACATATTGTACTTGCCCTCTATGGCCACATTTCTGTAAGTATGTAGCTACCTGCCTTGCCATAATTTCTATTTCTTTCTAGAATCTGGGTAAGATTCCGACACTTCTTAAATGCAAAATTTATCTCCCTGGAAGTGAGCTCTAGTGTTTTTCAGAATTGCACCCGTTGCAGTACAGTTTAGTGCCATGTTAATTTACAGTTATGTCGGGGTGAAATATTCTTGCCTTGCAATTGATGCAGCTGTGATGGAACTTGAAAAAAATATAATGCAAGAAATGGAACCTGGGTATCATTGGCCACTTGTAGAGGATCAGGATTGGATAGAACAAAACCATCACATCTTCAAGGCTGGAATCTGCCCCGGTAATACGTGTCATTGTTAAATCCCAGGAGTTTCTACCATACTTGATAAAATAGTGATAATGCAGGTAAGCGTGGTATGAACATTTTGGCTTAAGCAGGGTAAATCAGAAGTATCTTTCTCCTACTTAGGTACTGATGAATTAAAACAGTAGTAGATGCTGCTTTGGAAATGAATCTGTATCTACTGGGCTGCAATGCAGCACTCGGAAGAGCTCTTTCAGTATTTGTGCTACAGATAAAATTTCCTGAGCTGCTGAACTTCCACTCTGACAAATTGCACAGATTATTCAACGTAGCTGCAAAATGTCGAAGAAGACACTATTGCAAACACATTGATTATATTTGAGTGCAAATCATAAAGTACCATAGCAAAAAGCTGCTCTGCCCTTGAGGCATAGATTCACTTGAAACCTTCCTGCTTTATGATTCTGTCCTTCTCCACCAAAAAGTATGTTAGCACCATGAGCCCTGAGAAGAAAGCTGTCTAGCTATTTTTGTCTTTGTCTCTTCTGGAAACAGTAAACATCTAATTCTTAACTGATCTCTCTTTATCTAATAGGTGAACACGTGAAATACTAAACCATTTCCAGAACTGTTTGTATGAGAACCATGCCGTCAAGATTATAAGCAGTAAAATTCACCAGCCGGGCAACGTAGCAGTTTTATACAGTGTAATATTTATTTATCAGTAGATGGGAGGAATTAAAGTATTTAAATAACACAGAGCAATGGCACTGCTTTTGTCCATGTACATAGCTGCAGTCGATAATCAATTGAGCTCTCTGCTCAAGGGAATCATTTTCACAAGAATGCCATTTTCCAAATATCTAACTCTAGTTCTATGTGCTTACAGTTAAACCAATCAACCATAAAATACAGATACATATAAGGATATAATAATAACAAGGATGTTTATAAATATATTTGTCTGGTCTGCATGTCTGAACCACTTGAACAAAGCTCTGATACAGTTTTTTTTAAAAAATCCATCGCTGCTCAGACTTTGTTTGTACATTTGAATAGCATTCTCGAGTTCAGATTCCCCCTCTAGCTTTCCATAATTAACTCCATGTTTCTGCTCCCCCGAGGAAGCTCACAGTCCTCCATCCAGTTGGATCAAGTAACGACAGTCTGGTGAGCAAGGCTTTTACAATTTTGTCTACTTGCTATACCAATAAAATAAGGGAAAATAAAGTTATCCTCAGCATTACCGAACACAGGGCAACATTTGTCAGTTTAATATTGTGACTTGAGCAATCTTTAAATATTGCATATTGCACAGTTACATACATCACCGTCACATAGCATGTTGAAGTCCATAATGCTTATGTGTTAAAAATAAGTAACTTCTCTTTGTTTGTTCCTATTCCTATCAAAGTCAATTCCTTCTGACTCGTCTGGAAATATCAGAATGCATATAAAGCCAGGGGATGTAATGAGAGAACATGCAGTGTGAAGGGCGACGTCTTCGAGACAGTGATGATAGTCTGTTCAGATGGCAACGATTTTTAAAAGTGCAGCAGTAAGAAAAGAGATACTTGATAAGGGAATGCTCAGAACAGAAATGAGGCATCAGCACTTGAGCCAAATGAAAGTGTAAGGAAGAAATGACAAGAAGAAATCATGGCACAAGTATCATTCACGTTTGATTCTGAAGGAGTCTCACTGCTCAGACAGCTTCCACCTGGTAACAAAGAACCCTCTTATGCCAAGATTCAGACTGGAAAAATTGATTGCTTAACTCTGACCAGGATGGCAGGAGTAGACAATTGGTGTTACAAAAAGCAATAACTATTTTTTTTTTCTTTTTTTCCCCAGCTGTTTAATGCCACAGATAGTACTGCCCAAGCTCTTGTAGGGCGAGACAGTAAAGGGAGACCATCCGTCAGCATCCCTGGCCTTCTCATAAGGTCAAAAGAGTTTTTGCTGCCCACTGACCACAGTTTAGACTATTTCTCATTTCATGGCTGTATTTAAACCACCGGGGGCATGATACTAAAAGCACTTCTGCTGTAAAACTATGTGTACTTGGACGTGCCTACGGGATGGGAATACTGGTACGGGAGTCACTTAGGCCAAGTGCACACATGGGAATCTCAGCTGGGCCTGATTCAGACACTAAATACTGTCTGAAATGTTTGCCACGATGAGAACTGAGAGTAATCTGAACTGTTGTGTCTAATATTAATAAATTAGATTATATTGTGAAAGTCGTGTGCTTGTAAATTGCTTTAAGCATGGGCCCTGAAGCTGTAAACAGGGTGCTTAAATATGAAGTGGTGGTAGAGATTGTGTTCCAAACTCAGAGAAATCCAGCTGATAACCCTGCCTCTAGCAGATATGCCACTGTAATTTGTTAAAATGCCCCGTTCAGTGAATGATTTTCTGAAAATATTAGATGGCTTCCTGTATGGGTCCTGGAATCTCCAAGAAAAGTGAAAACCCTGGATCAGATTTGCTCTCAATTAAGCAAGTGAAACGGAGATATTAAATCACTTGATTACCCTGGAGTCTCACCGATGGAGCAGAGAACCAACTCCATCACCTCTCCTTCCCCGAGGCACGCACCAGCCACTCGGAGTACTCACAGCACCTCGGCAGCGTCGCTGACTGTAGCTCACTGCTTTCTACTGGGCTCAGCGCCTCTTGTGCTGAACAGCCAGCTGGGTGTATCAGCAAGAAAGGGAGCCCAGTGACAGATGTTTGGAGTTAATAGAAACAATTAATACTAAGGTACTATCAACAGTCTGATCATTAGTTTTTATCAGGTATTTATCTGTCTCCTATTTTTTTTTTTTATGATGCACAAGGCAGGTGTTGAAGTTATGTTTTATGCGCTTCATGGGTGTGATATTTGATCCAATGAGGAAAAAAAATACTAAATTATGCCAAAACTATACCTGTCACTCAAATACTTGATTACCATGACAGTAATTCTGCCATCCTTGCTCCTGTGAGTAGTGCTGCCCTTACAACTTCAGTGGGGTCCCTGATAGATTTCAATGGGGTCTTTTTGCTCAGCGGGAGTCAGGAAACATTTAACAACCCAGCACATCTGCAAGAGCTTGTGAGGCTCTTCCCACGGATCTCCTCTGGTAGTAGAGTAATGCAGACACTTTGCACTAATGCTGTAGCAACAGGACAAGAGAACGGTGACCTGACAGAATCCTGCAAGAACTGTATGACTACAGAAAACGATGGTCCCTATCCAAGAGAATTTTATAGCCTTAAGGTATGTTTCATCATAGCTGAATCATCAAGGAGCTGATTGTAATCTGAATGTTAATTCTTTTTGCTTAAGTGGGGCATCAGTAAATCGCTAAAGTTAGAGAATAAATTACAAGAAATTTTATGTACGTGTTGAAACAAGCGTGATTTTTGTAAAAAAAAAAAAAAAAAAAAAAAAAAAAAGAGGCTTTACCAATACGGGTGATTAATTATATTTAACTTGAACAAGAGAAACCATGGTGAGTTGTTGGACTAAAGTGTTCTAAGTATTTTATTTAAACAGCCCAATATTAACTGATATTTATGTTGGAGCTGTAGCATGGGTGAAGAATGTTTGGTTATTTTTTTATGGCCAAACTGGGAAGTGTTATGAAAAATGTTTTTGTTTGAGAAATGTTGTATTAAGTATTACACCTTTACTCTTCTATGTACTGTGTTACAAAAGAAACTATTTTAAAACACAGGCTAGCAGAAATGATCACATCTGCCTCAAGAGTGGCTTCTTGCCAGTGTAAGAATATGGGGAAAGATATTTCTGAAATTAAAGGGCAAACTAATTTTCTACTCAAAGAGGAACCTATAATCTGAGTAAGTAGCTAAACCAAAATTTACTCTGAATTCATAGTGTGCTTGTTTGATAATGGAGATTCTAAAAGGTCTGTTTCGGAGACCTGTGATGATGGCAATAGAGAAAGCAATAATCTGTACTGGTGGTTTGGAGAGGAATACAATGCTTTTAGGGGAAATGCTAAATATGTATTTCATCTTGAACAACATCAATCTGAGTGGAATTTGCAGTACATCAAATGGGGCCTGTATTACTGCTCATTAAAAAAACCCAATAATACAACAAAACAAAAATCAAACTGAATGCCAGCTCAAGCCTTTTCCCTTGTTAAAATATAATTTCTAGGTTGAACTGGTACTAAACCAAAATAAACTGCGTGTTGGGGCTGAAAGGAAGATGGTGGAAGCGTAGGATAACCTGAAGAGGCTTCCTTACAGTGTGAACTGCTGATAAACTATTGTACAGATTAGCCAGAGGTGGGAACAGGGTAGGGTTGGAAAATTGAACAGACAGAAAATAGTCTGTGAAAAGGCTGATCAAGTCGGGAATGCCATAGTATTCAGTTTACTTGGATGAAGCCAGATGTTTCGGAAGAACAACTGCATCCGTGGCTGAAATGGGAATATTTTTATTGGTGCTAAAGTGGCATGACAGTGACTTGGAAATTGTGGATTAAAATCCTAAAATAGTAATACTGTTTATAATTTGTTATTATTGATCTTCAAGACTCTTGGAAGTGGTTTATTAGCATTAATACTATCATGAAGTACTTGCTAGGACTATGCCTGTGGGAGCATAATCCTGTTTTTGCTGAACTAAATGGTAAAGACTTCCTCTAAACTCAGCGGTAACGTGACCAAGACCCACAGAAAGGGGTCATGTGCAACAAAATACAAAATTTTTGAAACTGCTGTTGGATTATTTTAGATATCCACGGGAGGATTATTTAATTTCAGAGATCCCTTAGATGCATCAGTTTGAAGATTTGAAAGGGCAATATTTTCATATTCCTCTCGTGACGCTGAGCATCTGCAGCGGTGAACTAATACTATCAAATCCTTCTGAAAATTCTTGTTGAGAAATCCATAAAAAATGGGATTGATACAAGTTGAGATCATGGCCACAAGGTGGCATATTGTAAATGCTAGATTATGATTACAGCTCATTAGCGCCTCATAGTTCCAATCAAAAACAACATTGAATATATTGAGAGGCAACCAGCAAGCCGCAAAAGTCACAACAATTGATATCAACATCAGATTAATCCTTTTGTTCTCACTCAGTCTGCTCTCATTCTCTCTCATCCTGTCTATTTTACTGTGTCTCCTCCAAAGACACACAAATATCCTGAGATAGCAGATAAAAATAAATCCCAGTGGGAAGCAGTACTGGAAAAACAGCAGAGTAGTGGTAAAAATCAGTCGCTCTGTAACAGACGGCCATGCTTCAATGCAAGCAACCTTGTTCTTGTAGAAATCACTATGGAAAGACAGATGTTTGAAGGGTTCATCAGTTAGCTGGTGAAATATTAAAAAAGGAACGGATATTATGAGGGAAAACCCCCAGGTGAAAAGAATTCCCCAGTAAGCGTGTGAAATATTAGGCTTCCAGCCACGTGGGTTCACAATTAGCTGGTATCTCTCGATAGCAATCAGTACAAGTGAGCAAATGGAGACGGTGACAGATACGCTTTGTACAAAAGAAGTTATTTTACACATAGCTTCCCCAAATATCCAGTAGTCCATTAAGGTATACGCAACTGTGACAGGAATACACATGATACAGATCAAGATGTCTGATAAAGAGAGGTTGGCAATCAAAACGTTGGTAACATTTTGAGCGTCTTTCCGTCTCTTTATTAGAACCATCAGGCAAAGATTTCCAAAAAGCCCCACTATTGTAACTAATGTGTAGGCTGTAATGAGCAAGAATTCTGCAAGGAAGGAAGGTCGGCATGTATCAAAGTTCAAAAACTGAGAATAGGTGATGTTAGAGATAGTTTGATTAGACAGAATCTCACTGGAGTGCTGAATGGCTTTATCCATCGTGAGGCATCTCCCAACCTAGGGACAAAACCTAGTATTATTTAAATATACTTTGTATGGATCTTTCCAAGGCAATGATTACTATGAGTCTATTGTTGTAGCTGGTGTCCTTGAAGTTTTGAGCAATATCATTAATTACAGCAATGGAAAAGCCAGTAGCTGAGTATTAGTGGGTTTGTGGGTGTATATATATATATATATGGAGGTTGATGCTACATTTCTGAGGTTCTGCACTGACAGTGTTACAGACCCACAACTGATTGTGATGTATAAGAAACAGCAATGATAGCTCTGGTTAAACTTGTGTGAACATTTTCATACGAATCCTCTTTTGCCAACTGTGAATAAACTTTGCTTTTGAAAATAGAATATTTTAAGATCTGTCTCAGCTGAAGATTTAGCAAGGTTTAAAGAATTCCAATGAGGATAATCTGTTGCTTTTTTATTGTCAGAAAAGAAGAATTGGGTCCTGCCATCACATTGCTAGCTCAGACATCACACTTATATTTTCTCTAGAGCTACAAAGCAATGTGAGCTAATACACCAAATCCCTCTGGTTTAGTCAAAAGGATGTGTGCTTGAGCTTAAATGATATTCAACACCTCTATGAATGACATCTTTAAGAGAATTTCCTGTTCTGCTTACGTATTAAAGATAACGTGTCCTTTTTCCTCAAGCTAATCTGAGAAAAATGTAAACCAAAGATCATGTCTTAGTTATACACACAATTATTTCCATAGCAGTAGTTGCCAAAGGTTGTCTCATTTCCCTACACAGCGTTCACTGTTGTACAAGTTTGACAAATGATACCCCCCCCCCAAATTTTCTGTCGCTAAATACAACATGTACTTAAGAGACACAGAGCTGATTCTTCTTTCAGTTCTAACTTAAACAGGTGTCAAGCAAAAATCTGATATTAGTACAATTCTGTTGTTTTAAAACTAGTATTAATGGGAAGAATTAGGTTCAGCAGAATATCTTGATGGGTTTGAATTTATCACCGAGTTAAAAAGCTAATCTTAAATCAAAGGCTCACCAGCTTTCTGGCCAGAAAGAGGTTGTTTCCAACCTGGGAAAGGAAAAAGAAGGATGTAAAGAGTTACTTTTAAAACTGAAAGATGGATAAGTATGTTCTACACATATACCTTTCAAAACTCAACTCTAACTCACCTTAGTTCCTTTTTGAAGTAGGAATTATTGGAAAAGTAACTGGAAGGAGGTCATTCTTCATTCCTAGTAATAAATACCATAGTGTGGAGAACCTGTGGAGAAAGGAGGATGAAGAAACAGTGGGAAGTTAAAAAGGATGCACAAAAAGAAGGGATGGGTGGGTGTTTTATTGTTACTAGAAATAATCTGTTTATGTGTAGAAGATTTGTCAACCTTTTTATAGAAGTGATTGCCATTATTTAGTCACTCAGGAATAGAAATTGTTTGGTTGCTTGCATGAGATTAAACACCATATCCAGAGTTAAACTGGCAACTATGGTTCTGTGACTATTTTCCCCCAGGCACTCAAAGAATATTCCAGCTAGAGTTACATCTTAGACTTCTTTATCCTGGTCTGCTTGACATAAGTTTGGGTGCTTCAAATTAAGATTCTAAAAAAAAACCCCAAACCAATACAACCACCTTTGGAGCATCTATTGCCACTCTTATTCTGATTAACATATACTTTTCAACTAGTTGTAGTCATGTTGGAGTGAGAAGTGGCTGTAGATTTATGTGACTATATGTGACCCTGATGTTCCAAATATGACTCAATTTGTGGTCAAGAGCTAACATTAAGCCCTGTAGTCTCCCTAAATCACCCGTCTGGCCTGTTACAGCAATATGGAGGGACCAGCATAGAAACCTGTACAATCCCTCTGCAAAAGTTACTGAAGTCTAGTTTCTCAGAAAGACTTTGTGGTCTCTCACAGGTGTCTCTACTCCAGTAGTACGGGAGCAAGAGCTGTGTACCCTACCGGGTGTGCTCCAGCTTGCAGAAACTTTTCTCCTGTTGAGCCCAGGAGAAATGAAAAGGATTCATTCCGAAGGCAGCACAATCACACCCTGCAGAACCCGACGCTGTGGCTGGGCAGCAGCACCTTCAGGCAACGTATTTCCTGGAATGCACCATAAAGCACTTTTCCCTGGAGCAGCACTAATTACTGGCTGGATTTATCACACGGAAGGATGCATGTGCTGGAAGAAGAAGAGGCCAACAAGTGGTAAATGTTGCCCTGATGAGTTTTGCTGCCACTTTAGATGTGTAAGAGTCTAAAGTCTGGCTGCTTTATCCCATGGGTGATCTTTCTCTTTGCACAGCCTGTGGTATTCACCTGACTCGCACAGATCTGAGCCCTGCCCTTTGAGAAAAGATCAGGTCTTAGCAGGGGGGACCTGGCTTGGAAGCAAGATACCTTCAAAGACAAGCTCTGCTCTTCCCTGCTTTTTATGTTAGCAGGAGAAGCTGTGGGGACTCAAAAGACATGGGGCTGAGCCAGGCTTGCAATATTTTATGCACTATTTGCTACGCTCGCTTATTTATCCATGATTGCACAACACGGTTTGATAGTGAGTGCTGAATGTCCTCTCCCAAGAATTCAAAGTGGGTGGCAGGGCTTCTTTGGCACTTTCGACCATTAAGGAAAAGTCCCTGTACGGACCTTCTGATCAGTTCACTCTCTATATTACCTCATCTATTAGATCATCTACATTGTCCTTTTTTTTCCGGAAAAATATTGATTTCTTTTCACTGTTTGTACTGTGAGTTAAAAAGTGTAGTCTTTAGTACATGTCATACTACAAGGCGATTTAAACATTTCCTTGGCGATAAAACAATTACCCCTGTCTCGTTGAAATATCAGGAATATGCATAGCGTTAGAAAAAATAAGTTACACTAGTACTTACTGCAGCATGTTGAACTCCATTGTAATACATACTGGCATTTTTTTTAAGCTAATAAATATTAGTGGAATCAGCGTCTTTGAGCTGCAACTACAGCTGATACCAGAATTGGATTGAAGTGTTCAGTAAGAGAACTAATTACTTCAATCCCTAATCCATGCATTTTGAAAAAGATTCTGTACCACAGTCAGAGTTTAACACTATAAGAAATGATAATCCACTTAGCCTGGTTGTTTCATTCTTCTAGAT
The DNA here is from genome assembly GCF_003259725.1 of Athene cunicularia. Taxonomy (NCBI): domain Eukaryota; kingdom Metazoa; phylum Chordata; class Aves; order Strigiformes; family Strigidae; genus Athene; species Athene cunicularia. Next base: position 4,904,292 of record NW_020799117.1, on the reverse strand, counting down.
GCAGAAACATTACTGAAATGTGCCTAAGCAAAAAAAAGTTAAAAGCATGGTCTCAAATAAAATTAGTTTTGAAAAGGCTTTTTTTTTTTTTTTCTTTTTCCTAAGTATTTTCTTACCTATGTCAAAGATGCATAGTCCCATCCCTTCAAAGTGACCAGTAAATGTTTTGGTTGCAAACATTGTTTGTTGATTAAGTTCCAGAGTATTGCACAGATAAAATCTGGAGGATAATTTGCATTCAATGTTAAATATAGGAGGTACAGAATACAATAATCCTTTAAAAATATATATTTCAGTAAGTTTTGCCACAGTTTTATGGATTTTCTGACTTCTTACCTGATGAAAAATTCAAGTCATATCCACACTGTCATTAACAATTTTTCTTTTCCCTTTCTGAGTTAATTACAAAGCCAGCAAACACATCTCCTTTGTGTATAAAAGAATCCAAAGCAAAGCCATCTGCTGCTAAAGCGATACTTAAACTCTCCTTTCTTCTCTTTCTGAAACAAACCACAGTTTCACAATTTCCAACTGTGACCGAATCCACCAGTCTGTAGAAAGGCTGCTGAGGAATAAAACAAGCTCTGGAATCCAAGAAGAGGCGAACAGCAATGAGCAGGGAGGAGAAAGGACCAGTAGTCATGGGGATGGATTTTTCTCCACTGTGCAGCTTCCCTCCGCCCTGTCAAACACCTTATCTTACAATTGCATTTTCAATTATCTTATCTGTTCTGTAGTGCAAATGTTTTCCCTATGTTGGATTTCATACATAAACATCTGCAGATGTCTTATTGCTTTTTTAACTGAGGGAGATATGAAAATACAGTAAGCTGCCTAGAAAGAACATGCACACCCTATTAAGTGTATCATTTTCTCTGTTGCAATTAAGATAATCTTATTTTCATTATAAATAGCTATTTTAGCTTTTACTCCAGAGATATAAAAATATTCCTAAAAAGCAAAGCATGGCACATTACACTGGCACAGGTTGAAAAGGGGCTTTAATATTTTTGCTGTTTTTCCAGTAAAAGCCCATACCTTTTGTAGCTGCTTGTTTATAAAAATTAACGTTCAACATTTCCTTATGAAATATTTAGAGTGGATGTTTATGGGAGAGAAAGATAACTGGTCTTACTTAGGACGTGATAGTTGGTATATTGCTTTTTAAACCTGAAACCGTACGTGGGTCCACTTAACCCCCAGTATCCCAATCTCTTACGCTGAACTGTGCTGTGGCTCTCCAGTACTAGAGAAAGCAGAGGCAATAGGAAATAGTCCAGGGTTAGAATGTGTCTGTGTGGGAACAGACTCAGGAAACTAGATTATGATTCCCTGTTAAATTAGAGAAGTAGAAACTTGCAGACAAAACATTTGAGAGGGTACTGGAGTCTGTCTTAATGCATCTGTGTTTTCAGAGAGAAAGATTATGAAAAGCAGTAGGATTTTGGGTTGAGCAAGACTGATGCTGTACCTTGAGTGCAGTTAGAACTAATTATATGAAAATACGGTTAGTTATCATGCTGTTGTGTTTGTAGAAAATAAGGGTGGAGGGAGACTCTGAGATCAGCCAGACAAACTGCCTGCTTCCAGTGTATTTGTATTTATTCATGATGTGTTTGTCTAACCTGTTTTTTAAACATCCGTGGCAGTCCTAGATTATGTATTCGAGTGACTAATTTACTGTTAGGAAAACTTCCTTAACCCTTCCCCCTAAAATGTCCTTCACTTTAATTTAGCCCATTGCTTTTTATTCGGAGTCATCTGTGAATTCTGAAATTTTAAGCAACGTGCTACCATCAGGCAATGTGAATATACTTTTCTAAAGTATTTCTAGCACTTGCTGGTTTTGATTATGTCAAAAATACTATAAAAAAAAAAGCTTTTCCAAAGTACTTCAGAATTTCCGTGGCTGGTTGTAGTGTAACCCAAGAAGTGAATCAAGACCTAAAAATGAAATGTGCTAGATATACATCAGAACGGGCCATAAAAATGCATTATCTTGTTTATAAAGGAAATAAGTCAGTAAAACTAAAATATGTTCTGATTCTTTATATAAATTTCAAAAAGGTCAGGCTGCTGATTTACATAGGCTTCTGTTTCTAATGTAACACTGTATGCAGTCCTCCATCTGTGGAAAGACTGAAGTGTTTAATGTGTGATCCCCTCGGTTTTACAGTCACATCAATCTGCTGGATTTAATTTTGTGGTAACCTGTTGTGAATTAGACCACATCCGACATCAGAGGCCTGTGGGTGTAGCTGTTCTTGGTCCGTTTATGCCTGATGTCAAAGGTATGTATGCTAAGTGGAATCTATAGCTGTGTAGGAAGGGATCAAGGTATATTATTTTCAGCCAAATGCTGTAGCATCTGTTTGCAAAAAAAAAAGGTTAAGGGATAGCAGAACCGTGCTTACTTTATATAAATGATCACATTATTTCTAAATAGCTCAGTATTAAGGAAAATAGCCTTTATCAGTAGACACTGAGAACTAACTGGAAGGCAGGACTGCAACTGTAGTGAGAAGCAAACTTTATATGTAACTCAATTACAAAAAGTTAAAATATATTGCAGATGACTGCTATTGGCTTGCCAATGTCGAGTGTAAATTTAGTAGCTCTGCCTGTGTGGGATTTCAGCAGTTCAAAGATTACTATAATGTAGGAAATGGTAGGAATTTTATTATGATTTTAACGAGTTTTATCAGGGATTTCTGTCTCAGTTTGCAAAACAAACAAATGAACAAAAACCCCTTAAAACAATCAGTGTACCGATTCTTGCTACACTGAGTGCCAGTCATAATACTGATACCTCACCACAATCAATCCAATAAAAGCCTGATCCTAAAAGCTTTCCAGGTATGATATTCACACTGAAATCGATTGGAACATCTTTTCCAAGCATCTGGTTATAGGGCAGCTGGAGGCATGACTTCAGCTTGTGCAGATGCTCCCAAGCCAGTTTTAGGGCAGGTAGTGATGGAAGCAGAGAGCTCAGGGCACTGTCAGCCAGCTCACTGGCCCGTGTCTAGGAGCGCAGTCTCATCTGATTCCAGTGCAGGCTTGCTATTACTGTGGCTCCCAGGCTATGGCAAACAGACCACGGGCAGTGTGGAAAACCAGGGTGATGAGGTGATAAACAGATTTTCAAACTTTAAGTTTGTAATAACGTCTGTTGCGTTGGCAACAGCCTGTTGGTGAAAAATTGTCCAGCATGTAAGTACTTTGAGTTCACCTTCTGCTTTGGCATTTACATGATTCCTTGCCCAGCAGGAAGCTTTGCTGATGGCTGACCACTCTAAGCTTTTGCTTTTGCTTATGATGCTTAGTTTCTTCTCCCGTGTAGCTCTGCAGCAGTCCTTGTTCCTACCTGGTGCAGCCCCCTTCTTCAGAAAGCAAGGTTTAGTAGAGATGTATACATACAATTTCTCAGCTTCCTAGGTGAAAGAGTTCTTTAAAAGCAGTTTGGCTAAGAGCTGGTTCAGTGACCTGTAACATCTCTGAAGGGTCTGGAATATTTCTTCCTAATAAATATTATTCTTTATAGCACTTCAAAGAGGCACAGAGAAACAAGCAACAATAATTGGAAATCTCTTATGTGCCGGTTAATGTCAGGAAAGTAAGATAATATGCTATGATGGAGGAAAACCACAGTCCTTTCACATTTTCCTGTTTCATGGAGAGATCTACACCCTAATAAGGTACCTTTGGCAAATAGGTTATAATTTGACCAAATTAGCAACATCTGAACACCAACTAAGTATGCACTGTAAATTTTTCTCCAAAGATCATGCAGATAAAGAAAGATTGCTGAATATGTGTAAGTTGGAGCACTGCTCCATGATACAGAATTCTTTTCCTAATTGGAAAGAAAAAAAAAAAATCACAAAAATTACTCAGGTTCACTACCTGGAGTTTAGGTTTCACTCCCTTGTATTGCATAGCTCTAGTGAATAGCTTTGCAGTATCCTTGATGCTTCATTCTGGTCCGTGCCTCTCAACTAGGTCATGCCTAAAATAAAAAGTCAACTGTTTTACAATCTGCTTTAACTTTAAATGAGTTACTTATAATATCATAGTCATTCTTAAATTGTATCATGCCACGAACTTTCGGCTGATTTTCTGGACCTTATTCAGCTGGCATACAGTTGAGATGGAGATTGATACACTCCCTGGCTGGAAGGTTAGCATCTTTATTTTTTGGGTCAGCCAAGTTACTTTTCTTACTGAAAAAAAAGATATGTGAGTAATTGTAACAGCAGTGTGAGCGCATTAATGAATATTTTATAATAGTTTCCATTTTCCAAATCCTGATTCAATCCTTTGTAGCTTTCTAGAACTTCTCCAGCTGATGTTTTCTAAAAGTGATCTCTGCCAAAGAGTGAGTTATTTCAGTAGGTCACAGATTTGGGGGGAATATAATAATTTGTATCTCTGGTGATTTCTTTTTTTCCATTCTACAGTCTTTTTATAACAACACTGTGAGCACCAAACCCTGCTGTTCTCATGCCATGACATCTTTCACTGTCCTAATTGTTAATTAAGAAATACTTAGATAATCAAAAGGTTAATGTTTCAATTTTCCTGCATGTTTAAAACTGTAATAACAGTTTTAGTTTTCTGAATTAAAAATATGAATTCTATACTGCTATTTTGTGTCTAGTAAGCCTCACTTTTATGCACTACCTGATTTTAAAATTTCTTGAATATCATGGATGTCCTACAGCTAATTTCAGGCAGGTACATACTGAACTTCATGGCGTAACTCTTCCTGCTGTTTTCAAACAAAGCTAAATGTCAGTTATGCAAAAGCACCACAGAAAACACCCTACAGAGGTTCTACAGAATGAGAAATAGATGGGGGCTAGGAATAGCTAAGGGAAAGAAAAAGAAGATTTTAATTTAACTGGAAAATACATAAAGAAAGATTTGCAGATGAAAAAGATCAGAGGGTGGCTGAGATTGCTGTTAGCTCCAGGTCTTCCTTTGGCAAAACTTATGATCCTGGTCTGTCTTAACGAAGGTATAGAGAAAGATCTACCCTCTCACTTGTGTCACAGCATTGCTAGGTTCTTTGATCCTTGACAAGAATCTTGACTTTTCAGACTGAATTTTGCTGTCTTAGTTTCATCCCATCACTCCAAATTACGGCCAGCTCTTATATAAACTTTTAGGAAAGAGAAGAAAGGAAATCATCAATTACGATAGAAAAGTGAAAAGATGAAAGAGGAAAAGAGAAACTGAGTTTCAGAGGGAAGAGGAGGAAGGGCAGGATTTAAGAAAAAATGGTAATGTAAGTCCAAAGAAAAGGATGCAAATTCAATTCTCTGATGACTTCGCTTCACCCTTCACAAAGGTGTGTTTCTCTCTTTCAGCACACTCCCCTTACGAAGGGCTCAGGGAAGATTTTGTTCAGTGAGATGAACTTTTGATACTACTTACTAAAGAAACAGTTCTTGTGGGTTATTCTGTAACTACCTTTTTATCTGTAGAATATCTTATTTTGCATTAAGCAAATAAAAGAGAGGTAGTGTTCTATTCCCCATCTGAATTTGCACAGGGTAGAAATTTTTATCCTGATGAGTGTCATGCTCAAACCTTAGGTGGGCAAAAGACTATCTAGTTTACTCTCAGTGCATTTTAATTAATCTTTTTCAATGAAAACCCTCTCCCAACCAGTGCTAAATCATGATAGTCTCAAAAGTAAGATCACAGATTTGATGCTTTTGTGGATTAAAGTACAAACAGCAGAACAGAGTAAAAGATAAATCTTTTGCCAAAACATCATGAGCTCTCTCAAGGACAGCTGTATCTCTTTAAGAAGTTCTTCACACCTGTAGCTAAAGCAAGCGGTCAGGATGGGGGAAGTTTGTGGTGTTGCTGCATGTTTTATCAAAAAAGTCTTCCTATGAACTGCAAAATTACTCTCTACGTGAGGTGTTAATTTAGGTAAGAGCGAGGCTTCTAGAAGTCTAATAATATATCTTTGAAACTATTAGATTAAACATCCTTGCCTGAAAGTGTGTGGATCTCAGTGATCTGGGAGATTATGGTTAAATCCCCTCTCTATTCCCAGCTGTTCCCATCTATGCACATTTAGAAAAATCAGGATGAGATCTGTCTATAGCTAGGATGATGTAATTATACTCTTCAAGGAGCATATGTCAATGCAGATCTAATTTGGCAAACAGGCTCCATGAAGGAATCCTCCAGGTTTCAAAATGCTTTCTGTCTGCTGGAAGGTAAAACCAGACCTAAATCTAGAGGACTGTACTATGTTAACAAAACATGCTTAAACTCATAAAAAAATCCAGTTGATTCATAGAATGGTTTGGGTTGAAAGGGACCTTAAAGACTATCTAGTTCCAGCCCCCCAGCCATGGGCAGGGACACCTTCCACTAGCCCAGGTTGCCCAAAGCCCCGTCCAACCTGGCCTTGAACCCTTCCAGGGAGGGGGCAGCTACAGCTTCAGAAGTATGTTTCTTTAGTGACAAAAATTGCTGTAAAGCCTGCCTTAATAATTTATTTTGTATCAGCTTTTACTAAGAATATATGGTAATATAGGAAGTGTAGTATTGGGAAGGGACTGTTCAGATTCCTTTGGTTTATGATCTGTTAAGCAGTGATGCCCTCCTGTGGACTCGAGGTAGTAGGTTTTCTATTGGAATAACTAGAATGTTTCATGCGTGAAAACAATGTGGCTTTATTTCTTTCTAACACTCTAACACTGACTAAAATGTCCCATAAAGACATTGACCGCAGTGCATTATTTGACCAGTGCCTCTGCTTTGAACACATTTCCTTAAGGTGATGATACAGGTGAAGATTTTACCTGTGTTAGAAACTTAAACTGCTTCTACAATGATTTTTTTTATTATATAGTTTGCTATCAGAATTGAAACACTGTAATGCTGTGACTGCCCTGTCAGGAGAAGAAAAGTATGTATTTCTTTTTAATGGTGTTTGCCTAATAATTTCTAAATACATAGGATGATACTATGCATTTCTCGTATACAGTTAAAAGCGGCTTAAAAATGTGGTGGAGAAACTGCCGTAGGTGTTGAAGTGTTGTCGGTTTTAGCAGTCTCGTCACATCTCACATGCACGGTGTGAGATTCACTCTGGTTCTGCGCTCACACTGCTGCGGTACCTCTGCACCTCGCGTCGCTCGAGGGAAAAGGCACATTTCAGGAGCAGGTAAAGGCACAGAGGTCACAGGAGTGTGTACAAGTGACGTGGTGCACTGAGAAGAGCCTGGCTGCCTCACCGGGCATGAATCCGAGAGGAATTGGAGAGGTCTGGTTGGAGTCTCTGTGGTCTCACAGATGACCCGGGAGGTATGAAGGTCTGTGGGATATGGGGAGGAACTGATGTTTAGCTCTCTAGGAAACACTGTGTCACCGCAGCCTGGGGGTAGGTGTCAGGGCACACGTACATTTGCACTGTGCTTGGCCCTCTCAGTGGGGACTGAACACTGAGAATGTAATTTTGAGCAAATACATCAACTACATGAGGTCACTTACGTGGCAGTTGGACAGGAGGACACCGGGTCAAGTGGAGTTTGGCCTTTCTGTAGCATCAGCGGAGACATTTCTCTCTGCAAGAGATGGGTATATATATTGTAAAGGTGTTTTCCTTTCGTTAATCCACGAGTCGGAAGCGCAGATGAAGAGGAAGCAGTTGGGCTATACTTGTTGAGCTGTGTCAGCAACTGATTTTGCCTCCTGGTTTGCTCACATCTTAAAGAACCTCATCTCCTCTGCTGAAAGAAGCAGCAACTTCTTTCTTTGATCTCTTCCTTGGCCTCCTTGTCTGTCTTGCTTTCAGGGAGAGAAAGTGAGCTGTAAACAAACATTCTGTTTTCTTTGTTATCTGTTGAGGCCATATTTACCTCCCCTTAATTTTTCTTCCTTTTTGCTGTAAATTATTAAGGGTCTATAAAACTCTTGTGAGTTATTTTCTACACGAAACATATTAATTTATCTTGGGAAGGGCCACACGGTTTTTACAATAGGTGGTAGGCAAAATATATTTTTGTATTTCCTGTAATTGTGTGGAGCTTGCAGACAGCCTCTGGGAAGAAGATTTATTTTTTTTTTAATAGAGTGGGATATGTTCTTTTTATTTTAAACCCACAAATATTTCAGTGACATTATGGGCATATTCTCTTTTCTAAAACTAAATAAAAGGATTGTGTCTCTTCATGTACTGAGATAAATGGATCTAAACACGTGACATCTTTCTCTGTAAATGGTTGTCAAACATGCATTTAATATTCCTGTCATATTAATAAGTTACTCTTAACAGACTTGGCTATAACAGAAAAAAAATTCCTATTTAAGAAAAATCAGATTACTATATTGCAAGTTATTAATCCTACTGGTTAATGATAATCGTAGCCTTTGAGACTAAAGCATGAAAACTTGGCCTGCTGATAGAAATGAGGCTAGCAGTGTTAATCTCTGGAGTTGACACGATCTGAAAAGGAACACCGAAGAATCTTTGTGCTGAAATGTTCAGCCTCTCCGGGACTATCGTTAACTAAGCTTTCAGCACAGTCAATCTTACGCTTGTATCTGTGAGTCTCCAAGGGTGCATTTCCACAGCAGTTGATCTAAATCAGGGGGATGTTGCAGTTCTGCTTCCTCCCCCCTGCCAGCACCAGCACTCATGGGATCATGCAAGAGAGTGTTTCAGAAAGCTGAGGCAGCTAAAAACTAAGCCCTTTTTCATGATAAAATTATTCTTGGCTCTCTCAGTTCTCTTAAGTGGATTGCTGTGTGTTTGCACAAGCATCAGGGCTGGTGCGTGGGAGAAGGCAGGATCCCAGGGCTGGGGCACAGCAATCCCAGCGCAGATCAGCTCAGACAACTGTGCAACTACATCCCGACATGGTGCCTGATGCAAAGCTGGAACCACCAGGTCGGGAGGGTTGGAATATTCAGTGTACACCTTTATAAAGGCTCCCAGGCTTGGTGTTGGAGGGAGGACTTACACTCGTCTCCCTGAGCAAGGGACCAGAAATGTGACTGACAGGGGACCCAGCGCAGGATCCTGCTGGAAACCAGGTGGTCTGATAGTTGTTTTTTATTAACCCAGTACCCAAAACCTCTGGTTTACACTAACCTGGATTTCCCATCTGTGATTCAGGAAGGTAAGGTGATTTATGACTGAGGTTTGGTGCCAGCGTTCTTGGATGATGTGGAGAGTAAAATGGCACAGACAGGCTTTTGAAAGCCAAGCTCTGGGATATAAACCAGGTATTACATAGGGGACTTCAAGGAAGATTTTCACAGGTTAAACTCTTTGGAGGTGCAGATCTTACGTGTCTGAGAGATACTGCAACGGTCAGAAATTCTCAACTTGTGGTAACTGGTAGAAGTAATATGACCCTTTCATAGGGAACAGCGTCCTAAAAAAATCTTGGAAAACGTCCATGGAGTTATCATCATAGATGAGACAAGACAGACCCGCTTTTCAGGATCTAGTGCCTGAAAAAGCAAAGCAATGGAAAACAAGGAACAAGAGCAAACAGGGAGAGGTGCCCAAACAGAAGAGGAAGTCTCATCATCCCAGTAGACCCCACAGTATATTATAATATATCTTTAGTTAACAAAGAGTACTCTGTGCACAGATGCTTTAACATTTCATGAGTTCTTGAGGTTTCCACTCACTTTAATATATTCAGTTATATGGTTATTTTTTCAAAGATTGTCTGTCTAAACAGAAACTTTATCTCATTGTGGAAATAATAAACAAAGGAAGAAGCTACCTGAAGAGTACTGTGAAATTGCCTTCAGTGAAGGTTTTAGACATCTATCGGACAGTTAACTGTGAGGAGGACTAAGTTAACATGAGTTTCAGGAACTAGAAATGTGTTAATGTGCCTCGTGAAACGGGACCTGACCTTTTAACTTTGTAAGAAAGGTTATTTCCTACATAAACGCCAGTGGGTATGTGTGTGTCCCCCCCAATCCTGTTTCTGATGAAAAATTCAGTATGTTGCAAATAGTGCTGCAGTCTTCGAGCTGTCAATGTTTAAGATGCTATTAAAGGAAAAGGAAAAAAGGAAATACATCTCACTATTAGTCATTTTACAGAGCCTGCACACTCTTGAGTAGCTCTAATTATTTCTCTAAGAAAATACCTCCTTTTCAGAGCTAAAGAGAGGTTTAAGGGTGAGGCGCAGGAATAGGTTTGGAAAGAGGGAAACTAGCGAGAAGAGCTGCCTGAGAGAACAGATTTGGTAGCTGGGAGCATGCTGGAAAGGGAAAAACGGACACAGATGAGAGAAGAAGAGCCACGTAACGCTGAGAGGGAGCGAGCAGGACCCGGACGGCACGGAACGGTTCAGACCCCCGAAGCGGGGAGTCGCTGCCCCTCAGGAATACACGGGCCGTGGAGCCGGGTGAGGCGAGCGAGCCGGAGGAAATGAAGGTGCGAGGCCGGGGTTGGCCGAGGCGGAGCACGGAGGTAGAAGAGGTCCTGCCGGGCCGGGCCAGCAGCCGG
>NW_020799117.1:4720904-4893735 GCF_003259725.1 Athene cunicularia | reverse complement strand
CCGTTCTGCGGGAGCGGCGGCAGCCGGGACGCCCCGTCTCTTCTGCTGGTCAGGTGAGGCGAGGCGAAGGCGTTGGGCCAGGCCGAGGGAGCCATCGCCGGCGGCTGCCGCAGCCGTGAGGTCGCGCTGTTCGCAGCAAGCGAGGGGGAAGAAGCGGCAAGACGGAGAAGGGAGGGAAAAAACCTTCAGAGCTGCCCCCCAACAGGAGGAGGAAGGGGTCGGGGCGGCGGCGGATCCGGCAACCGGGATCACAACGGCCTTTCCAAAGGTGGCGGCGGTTACAATAGCTACGGCGGCTACGGTGGAGGAGGCGGCGGCGGCGGCGGTTACGGCTCCTATGGCAGCGGCTCCTACGGAGGCGGCGGCGGAGGGGGAGGCGGCGACTACGGCAACGGGTACGGCGGGTTCGGCAGCTACAGCCAGCACCAGTCCTCCTACGGCCCCATGAAGAGCGGCGGAGGAGGTGGAGGAGGGGGCGGCAACTGGGGGGGCCGCAGTAACAGTGGACCGTACAGAGGAGGCTATGGTGGGGGAGGCTACGGGGGCGGCTCTTTCTGAGCGGGAGCGCCCATGGCCATTGGGGGTGGCGCGGAGAGCCCTCCCTTTGATACGGGGCAGCTTCTAAATGGTTTCTCCCCTCATTCGCCGAAGGGCAGCTCCTTTTAAATGCCTCCCTGCTGTGGGAGCAGCTCCTAAATGCCCCCTGGGGGTCGCCTCTGCTGCCTGTGCCACTTCTTTCTCTCTGAAGATGGACTGGGCCCCACATACACATACTTTGTGTTACAGTCATTGATGGACTCTATTTTTTTATTATTACTTGGACCTTGGTCGTTTTTATACTAGCAACGAAAAAATGTCTTGTTTTAATTTGTTTTTTGGGGGTACGGGGTGGGACGTGTCTTGCTGATCTGGAGTAAAAACTGGGGAGGGTTATGGGGGAATTTCCTTTGTTGTAAGGACTCGATACCTGGCTACTACATTTTTTTCTACAAAATCTACTCGGATCCCATGACTGAAATTAACATTTCTGTAAAGGAAGAAAAAAAAAATCGTTTTTACGTTTTTTATTTTTTAAATAAATCATTGTGTTCATTGACCTTTACATGTCTAATTTTTTTTCCTAGGATCCATTCCGTACGGTTTTAAGGCTTTTCTAGGTTTGAAGCCAGCGTTCTTCTGCTTTAAAATCTCTATGTACTTAGGGTAAATATTTTATTGCCAGTAAAGGTCCTAACTGACTTTTTTGCTACCCCCCCTAGTGGATTTATTGGTTTTTCAAACACTCGACAGAGAAATTTTTGAAGTACTAATCCGTGGATGTGGTCTGTTTTTTAAATATTCGTTCTCACGCAGTTTGTGTGCATCCACCATCTTGTACTAGGCAGTTTGACGTGCTGACATGGTTGGTCAATTTTTTTCTATAGGACTTTTCCATCAACGTATGTACTGTGTAGTTTTGAAGAAATAGTTTGTGTTAAGCATGTGCTTCATTCATATAAAATGTTCAGAATTTCTGATTGCTTAGTTTCAAGTCCTCTTATCGGTTTGTCTGTGTATGATTCCTTCCAGGAAAGGGTCGACATTTGTCCCTTCTATTAAACGCATACTTGTTTTCATAGTACCGGGTTAACAGACTTTTCACTCTGAACTATTGTCCTTCGTTAAAAGTTCCCCGAGAATCTCTCGCAGCACCATCTACCGACAGGATGGCAGCCCCTTGCTGCAGGCTTCGTTACAGCAGGAGTAAAATTGGTTCGCTAACAATTGTACTAGACTTTTGAAAGTTATTTTATGCCACTAGATGACTGGTGTAGAATACGATGACACCTGCATGTGAATAAAGATGGGCTCCATGAGTACTGACTGGAAAAAAGGAGTGGATTTGCAATACCTGCCTCAGCACGGTTTTTTGGTTTTTGGTTTGTTTGGTTTTTTTGTTTTTTTTTTTTTTTTTTTAAGAATTGCAATTGCCCATATTTCAAAAAGCGATAATCTAAACTACATGGGCAAAGTGCTATGATAAATGAGCCAGCTAAGTGTACCAGTAACATAGGTGCCAGTTGTAAAGCAAAAATATATGTGTAGTCTGCTTGATTAACAAATGTATATTTGTAGCCCTTTCACGCAATAGAATTAAAGTTTGTTGTTTATTAAAAAGCATAATGTTTTAGGGGAAAACTGCCTTCCTGCATAGAAATATAGAATAGCAACGTTTATGGGTTTATGGATATCAAATAAAGATCTGAATTCCTTACATGCTTGAGTGAGAGTATGTATGATACGGGGCATGGATTTAAAAAGTACAAAGTTATTTTGACTTCAGGTTTTGAAGCACTTAGTCTTTAATGCTGATGCTTTATGGGACTGCATCTTAAAAGCTGATTTTTGTGCTTTGCTCCGGATATACAAGATACTAGGTGTATAATTCCCACTGATTCCAGTGGGAAGTTAAACGTCTAGGGCTTTGTGCTTCTGGGCTGAGGGATTTTGCATGCAATTTCAAGGTATTGTCAGTAATTTTGATGTCAATCTAACCAGATGCTAGTTTTAGTTGAAATAAGTGCTTTTGTTGCTATTAGAAATAAAATTAGCATTAACTTAGTTACCTATGTGAGCTTAAATAAACAGGACAACCTTTTGGTATTATCAGGATTTAAACTGAGAACAGAGTTTCCTCTTGATTGTGATAATTTATGGCTCAGTGTGAAACTGGTTCTCTGGCGTAGTTTTTATAAGTAGGTTCCAAGTAACTTGCTATTTGCAATTATATTGTAATTATTTTATCTCAGAAGCTTGTTGCCTCCGTTGTGAACCAGTATCATCGATACGTTGTTGAAGGTGCAAGTCATTTCAGAGAAGTATTTGTGAAACACTGCAAGTGCCAGCTCTTGTTGGCGGGCAGCTTCAGGTGGTTGGTTTTAGTTCACTGGGCTTGAAGTTTTTTTACTTTACCTTTGCACTTTAAAACCCTGTTGGACAGTCATCCTCAAACTTCACTTGAAGCACGGCTTTCCTTTTTGCAACTGAAACAGATTACCGAGTTCTAGGTCTTGTGTTAGTTTGGGCATATGATCTAGTTAGTCCCTTGCAGTGGTGAATTGCCTTAACCTTATCAAGGGACAGCCTGGTTTTGAAAGAAATAGTTAAATGCACTTCTGTGATGTGGCTTGTCATTTGACTTGAAGGTAAAGATTTGTGCACCAGCTATAGCTTTATGGTATTTGCACGTGTTACGTGCCATGAAAAAATGTACTGATACTAGAAACAAGTAGGTTTTTTTTGTAAAAGTGACTTCATGTGTGAAATCTTGACAGTTTTTTTTTGATTTTGAGAATTGTACTGAAACATGCTGTTTGGTTACCTATATGTAATATTCCCTTGTAGGACTAGTGTCTTTGAGAATAAAAAGGAGAACCCAGAAGTTGCACCTGTATTAGGGAGTATGCTACGTAATTTCTCTGTCAAATGATTGTCATCTGTTTAACAAAGTTCTGTGGTGAGTGTCTTGAGTAGGTGGGACTTGCTCTACTGACCTCTTGTCTCTTGGGAGCAAGGACTTCTTGTGACAATGCAGGTAATGCTTGAGAGGCTCGTGGAAGTGCTTGTTTAATAAGGGGCAGCAATGCTGGGATGTACCATGCATATAGCAAGATGCCAGTCTGTATGAGATAGCGTTAAAGAACTCTTCTTTGAATATAAACCTGTTTTTAGTACAGTTCCTCGTAAACAGAAGAGATTTGTTGTTAAAGCTTTGCTTATGTATTTAATGGTATTTAGTAATTTTCTCATCCCTGGGTGGATTTGTCTGCATAGAGCTGCATAGGAAGAACTAAGATGCTGGCATGTAAATAAAGAAGTTGGTGACTGCAGAGTTGCTCTAGAAGGGTCATAGAGAAATAAAGTAACTTTAGTTTGTTCCTTAGTTTGTAGTCTTGTTCTGAGGTATATGTGTCAGAAATGATCTTAATTGAATGGCCTTCTCAGGAATGATTGTTGGATTGTGTTGGTTTCACTTGTGAGAAATAGGAAGTGAGAGCAATGAGTTTACTTTCAGGATTTAAATAATGAAAGTAAAAGTGCATTAGTTTTCTTAAAACACAGATGTTCTTTTTATTTTTGTAATCTGCATGAGCAAAAAAATCCCCCAAACAAGGCTTTTCAGAGGCTGTGGTAGCACAGTATAGTTCAGCGTGTTGTCATGTGCACAGTTTTTTAATGGTAATGGATATTCATGTCTAAAGTATAATTTGTTCTTGATTCTGCTTCTTGTGTGACTTGTAAATTTTATTTGGCTAATAAAATTAGCCTAACATACAATTTTATAATACTGATGACTACTGCATTAAAGAGACATGCTAAACACCTGTATACGTAATGAATTGGTACTTGCACAAGTCAGTGGAAGCACCTCTCGCTTGTTTGTTTTACCATTGGGTGACGAAAGGGTAGTTTATAACAGCACTAACAGCTGAAACAGCTTTGATAATAGTAAATCTCTGTGGGTCACTGACTGTATTACAGCTTGGATGGACTTGCAAAATAAAAGCTGTGCCTTGCCCTGCAGGCTTGTGTAGTATCCTTAGGCGGACAATTTTACCCTTCAGAATTGAGCAAGTGTTTGGGTTTGTGTTGTGTGTTGAAATAGTTGCAAGCAGCAGAGCTGCACTGCTGGCTCTTGGGAGTCCCAGTTCTGCTTACAGGAGCGCAGACCTGCCAGGAGGCCAGTGGCGGGCACTGGCAGATGTGCTGGAACTCTTGTCAAATACTTTGTGCATACATACTTAATGATCAGTGTAGCCAAAATATTTAAGATGGTTAAAAGTGTATTTTAAAGTTCTCAGATGCTTTATTGTGTTTCTTCCCTCCCTGTGTTCCCCCCCTCCCAACTTAGATCCCTTCTGTAAAGCAAATTTTGCTTTCATTTAGCATTGAAAGACCTAAGTGGATAGTGTAGGTCAGAACACTGGTTTATTATCCTGCCCTGTCAGCTGATACTATTGTCACAGTATAATGGCAT
Source organism: Athene cunicularia (assembly GCF_003259725.1). Classification (NCBI taxonomy): domain Eukaryota; kingdom Metazoa; phylum Chordata; class Aves; order Strigiformes; family Strigidae; genus Athene; species Athene cunicularia. Next base: position 4,888,718 of record NW_020799117.1, on the reverse strand, counting down.
TCCTCTTGCTGCTGAAAAGGGTCTGAGCCTGAGTGGTGCGGAGGACCCCCATTCAAGTCTGAAAATAGAGCAGCTTCTTTATTCTTTCTAAAATGCAAAAGTTTGGTTTAAATTGTTAATTAATCTCTAAAAAGTAACACTGAAGGGCACCTTTCTGATACGCAAACAGTAAACAAACGTGGTGCATTTTGTGAGAACGGGATTTTGCTCCTGCAGTCTGTGAGGTGACTGGTTTTCTAATAGAAGGTAGCTTATACGAGTCGCCTAAAAAGGATTGCTTGTCCTGTTGTAGCTATGTGGATTACTGTTTACCACATAATCAGCAGTTTGTACCACATTTATGTAGTATACATTGTTATACATACTTCTGCTTTCAAAGTCTAACAGGAAGAAGGCATTTCCAGTATGTTTTTCAAACTGTCTATATATAATACCTTGAATTAATGTTAGGTGATTGAAAGTGTGACCCCCCAAAATTTCAGTCTTTCACCTTAGCCCGAGGTGTAGTTTACAAAACAATGGGTTATTTATTATATTTTTTTGCATAACTATGTGATCTGGTGTATGCAACCCTTAAAGAAGATTTTTCTGCTTGTTATTTTTGTATTTCTTAAATGAATAAAACAGTCACACCCCTGCTTCACTTTAAAATGTATTTCACAATGCAAGCACACCATAGGGAGTTTAGAGCCAGTCTGAGCAAGCACTGTTTGCTTTGTTGATTGGGCTTTTTTTAGGGCTCCTATTGAAGTATTGTGATTCTATTATTTCTGGTATGTGCATGTATACAAACATGTTACCTTTACTTCCATTTATCTTTAATGAGTATTTATTTGTACTGTAAGTACAACTGTTGATGGGTGTCAGATGTGTATTATAACAAGATGAAGTCTTTCTGCTATATATCTTTACTAGGACTTTTCTATCATTTACCTGATACTAGGACTTGTAAAGGAGCTGATGGAGTTGAGTGCTTTCCTCCTTGATGTTCCTTTCACAAATCCTAGTCTTTTTCCCTTCTCTACTCCCAGAACACCTCAATTTCAGTTAAGTGTAAAGGGGAGGAAATACATAGTCACTTTTGAACCGATACCTGTTGTTTGTATGGTTCTGAGTGTTTTAATCATATCTGTATTCCCCTTAAAAACATCTAATCCATCTCATGGGGAAAATGGGTAGTGAGAACACTCAAAGAGCAAGGTCTGTAAAGCTGTAGTTTGGTGCAGAAGAGACACATTCTTTAGATTCTTCTATTTCCTGTAGTTCTATCTGCTGAACAGTTAAAAAGATGGAACAATTCAGGTCTAGGCTGTAGCAAAAAACCCCACAGAAACCCACCAAAAAACCCATAAAAAATAAAATTCAGGTACTGATCTCTGTCCTTGGTTCAGCATTTGCCAGTAGGAGTCCTAAACTAAAAGCTGCGACAGCATTTTCTGGTACTTTGTCTCTGCAGTTGATGTTGGTATAACTTTTTGAGGGGCTAAAAGTCTGTTAGTCAAAGCTGTGGCATTGCCTATTGCTATTATAGAAAGCATCAAGCTTAGAGCGCTGGCTATTCTCAGATTGTCAGGCATCCAAGTAACCAAAGCTCCTTAACTTTGAAAACTAGATGTCAAGCCCAGTGAGACTAATAATGCCATCTGTCTGAGGCATCTGGATATTAACCCTCTTAGTCTGATGCATAGAGTTTCATCCCTGAATGCTTTCACAAATGGAAAATAACACAGATTTGGAAAGAACAGCTCTTCCTTAAAAAAAAAAGAAAAAAATAAATTGAATTACACTATGTAGAGCTATGTATAATTTTGATACATACTACTTTCATTAAGCTACTATAAATATCTTTCCATGTGTAATGCAGTAAGGAATCGATGCCAGTTTAGAAAGGGATTAAGTTTCTGGCTGGAAATGTGTCCAAGATGTGCGTTTGCTTACTACCATCAAAGTATAAATCACTGATGAACATTGCAGAAAAATTCCTTAGAAGCAGAATGAGCTGACGAATCTGAAATCTGGTTGTTTGAATGCTGCTTTATACCATGCAACTGCCAACTAGTTTGTCTCGCAGAAACCCTGTTCTCACTGGGAATACTGTTTTAAATTTGAAAGGCATGTGAAGTTACAAATCTGAAAATATACTGTTAGTCTGTAATCTAGTCAATATAAAAGATGAATATCATTTCAGTCTCTTCTGTCTGTAACTTTTCCTGCTTTCTGTGGTTTTACAATGGACTTTTTCTATTTTGTAAGAAATTTGGATTTCTGCAAAATCCTGGAGGGAAGGAAGCATGAGTCTAGTCCCAGCAGGCACTGGTTGGGAAGAAAGACCAGGAGTCCAGCCCCTATTTCCAGCGTAGATTTGGATTAAAGCAACGCTGGATAAAATGCATGAGTAGTGTGTTTGGGACTGGAGGTTCATGCTCTTTTTACTTGTTCTCTTTCTCTGTGGGTCAATAATCTTGTTTTCTTTACTGCATGCTAACACAGCTTCAGTGGAAAGCCTCCCTCTCCCAGCCACACACCCTGATGAACACACAACATGGGCAGGGCATGGCCCTGGGGGGAGCCTGTGCTTACCTGGCTGTTGTATAAAAGCACAGCACTTAGCAGCTGTGTTTTGAAATAGTATACTCCTATTTCATCCTCTGGGTCCCCTCCCTTCTCAAAAGGGATGTCCTCTGGTTTCGGGCTCACGGACCACTCCCTGTCTGGGTTGCAGAGTCGTGAAAGATTTATGATGCTAAATTCCCAATTCTCTCTCTCTGTGGTTATCTAGTAGCTTTTCACGTTTGAGTAATCTTTTAAGTTTACTGGGTAACAAATTCGGCTAAAGTCCTTCACTGTGTGATTTCATTTGGACTTGTTTAATTTCTCTTTCCACCCCTGCTGGCATAATGATGCTCTGTGTATTGGAGAGAGCTGCTCTGAGTCCTGTCTGATTGCAAGTTCAGGACTTCTCCCCCTGAGATCACTGCTGGACTGCAGGATGGTTGTAGCTGTAATTGCTAATGCCTCTTGCACAGGATATTTAGCAAAGTGTATCTGCAAGAGAAGTAATACAAGCTTTCTACTGTTATTTTCATGGAGATATATAGATATATACAGCCTCCTGGGAAAGAGAGCCTTGGGAGCACAAGGGGTGGGTTTCAACCATTTGCAGTAACCTGCCCACTCATCCACTATTTTCTGCAATTTTAAATGTAGGCAAATTATTTCTTCTGTAATCGTATCACTTAGAAGTTGTTACTGAGAGTTCTCTTCTACTCACTCGGCTCCAGCTAGAATCTGGGATTCTGCTCTGTGGTACCAGTGTTACTTTTAAAGCCTCTTTGAGGCATGAGTTGCTGATGAATCAGCACCACGTGTGTTTTGGAAGAGTTACGTTGGGTTTGTGTGTAGCTGGTGGCAATGGGGAGCTCTTGTTTTCTGTCTACTACGGAGTCAGCTGAGAGGGAGTTGAGAAACATCGCCTTTGGAAGGAAAACTGGGAAGGAAGAGCTGGGCTTGGTTTATTGCTGGTGCTGCTCTAGGCCAAAAGTGTCGCAATGAGCTGGTGCTACACGCTCTCTGATGACTTCTCAAAGCGTGTTTTCTTTCTCCCTCACAGGGTGCACTTCGCTGTGGAGAGCGAGGATGGGAAAGCTGAGCCCTGAAAAGCACACCACAAAAGTCCTGTAAGTGAACAGAAACCCGAGCTGAGCCCCTGACATACAGTTCCCACTCTGAATATGCTATGGAGATTGAGCAGAAAAAGGGTTTCGCCAAGAAAATACCAAGCAGGATAATGAAGGACAATCCATTGTCTGCGAGGAAGGCATGCTGCACGAGAGCTTTTTCTGTTCAGGTAAAATAATGTGCCTGCAGAAACAATCTGGCCTAAATCGGCAGCTTGTGGCAGCTGTGTGATTTACTCATTCGTGTTAATGTTGCAACGTGTTACAATACTAGGGTGGTGGACTGTGTTTCTTGGCTTTTGCAAAGAACAAAAACTGAAATTAAAAAAAAAAAAAAAATCAAGAGAGCAAGGCAATGAGTGTACAGGGAGTAATAGTAAAGAGACTTGAGTTGGGGTGGCAAGATCCTGATTGAGGTTTGTTTATGTTGGTCTCAGTTACAGTATACAAATACTAATTAAGTCATACAACATATTAATGAAGCATATGGGAAGTTTCCCCTTATTATGGAAGGTAGTAGTGGAAACATTGAGGGTTATATTATAAAGACAAAGAATCACATTAAAATTATATGTTAACACTTAAGCAAAAATTTGGGGGAAAAAATTTTGGACCATAGCCTAAACTTTTTCTCAAGTCCATGTGTTCAGGCTGTAGCAAGAACTGTACGCTTCAGTAGCGGCAGAAATTGGAGTCAAAACTATGGCATCATGAGGCAGAGAAACTTGATAGTATTTAGGCATCTGAATTCTGGCTTTTGCCTTTGTTCCAGTGCCCACAACAGTTGTTTTTACAGCTTTCTTCCTGAATGTTAATTTTTCCTTTTGAGTGCTCTATCTGAAAACCTTCCAGCAAGTTTCTGATAAATACGTATGACTGCAGGGCAGGAAGTCTGTGCCTCTGCCGTAGCTGACTGCGGGTGACATCAATTGCTTATGCTACAGGAAAGAGTAAGAGGAGGAGCAGGAAGAACATTTTCAGCTCATCTGTTACTGCTGTGTAAGGTGAGGGATACAATGGCTTAACCCCAGAAATCACAGCCTGGGGGTGAAGGTGGCCAGACGTTGTTGTTCTGAAGGTGGCAACGTTATGATGAAGCTAGGGAAGTAAACCCACTGTTTTTATAGGAAAGGTGATTGATGTTGAAGAGTAAAGGAAAACGTATTTCATACACCCCAATTGTGCGGGCCTGCAGCAGACAGGAGTGTGAAAGTGGGACATCTACCAGCAGAGGGCAACAGTCCCGGAGGCTGGGGGGGGTGCTGATGGCTTCTGCAGCATCTCCCCCTGGGGAGCAGGATCTTGGGGGGGCAGAGGGCGGGGGTGGATGCTCCAGCCCTCAACCTCTACAAATCACACGCTTCAGAAAACAGTGCTTTGGTGGGAATCTCTTACCCTGTAAGCTTCAGATGCCAAAACACCCCTGATTCCTGCTCTGGGAAGGTCCCTACCTAGAAGGTCTCTTGGAGCTTCCTTTGGAGCCTTGTGGTAACTTGGATCCCCGTGGGTTGCTGTAGTAGCTAAACTTTAGCTGCTGTTTTGGTTTTATTGTGTGAAAGCAATATGGCACACTCTAAATTCTGGCAGTGGTTGGGCAGCAGATACCTTCAGGACTCTCTGCCAAGGTGCCTTGTGCTCTGGGTCCATTGGGAGCCAGTGCAGCACCCGAGTGCCACCTCCAAGTGACTTCAGTGAGATGCCAAGGCATCTATTTCAGTAGATATCTTTCACTGGTTTTGTTATATTAATTTCCTTAGTGGACCATATTCCAGAAAATGTGGTCTAAATACAGATCTGTCTAATATTTACTTAATTAGAATGATGGAGTAAGTTTAGTTGGAAGGGACTTCTGGAGGCACTATGGTTGAGACACCCCTCAAAGCAGGACCAGCTTGAGGATTAGATCAGGTTGGCCACTCAAATATAAATATATATATACACTTAGTATATACATTTATAAATATATATAAAACCCCATATATCTTTATTAAAAATATTTAAATAAAACAGAATGAAAAATAATTTAGGCTGAGAAGATGCAGCATTGGAAGCTTCCATGAATACAGTGTTTTATGTACACCTTTCACAGCTCTTCAGTGTAGAAGCCATAGTTTTTTAAGAAACTTGATTAACAGTTTGGTGGAGGGACTCATGCAACTAAAAAGGAGAGGTTCTACAGATAGCAAATTGTTTATGACGTGGATCTCTGGAATGTGTGTATTGGCATATACCTGGAAATGGGGATCTACAGGGGAGGGAAGGGTTCCTGAATCGTTGTTTGCACTGTATGATCCTGTGATCTGGGGCTCTTGCAGTTTGCCTTGCTGAGCCTGGAAGGGTTTTTTTCCTGCCTTGATGCAGTTTGCTTTCTGCTGGGTTTTGGGGAGGGGGCTCTTTCTGGCTTCTGCTGAAGCTGTGGAGATTGACAGGGTGTTGTCCGAGCATACTGGTACTCTTCACAGAATTGAATTCTCGGAAGCACTCGATGTGCTTTACTTACAACCTCGGGGCTAAACCAGCTGCCAGACCTTGGTCCAGGAGAGAGTTTTGGATCAGATTGGCAGGGATTGTTTTCATTCCCTCCCTTCCTGGCATTTTTATTGAAGAAATTCCTTGCTGTCATAGGGGCACTGGCAATGCTTTGATTTCTCCTCTCCCTATGGCTCATTAGAGTTGGGGGATTTGGTCTTCCACTGTAGATCTGAAGATTGTTGCAGGGATCTGGAAAGGTTTTGGTGGGCCAAGGGATGGTGGTACTGGCTGGAACGGGCATTCTCTGGACTTCCCTGCTCTGAGCATAGCTTATATGGTTGTCAGTGATTGAAGGTAGATTAGATGTGGGAGGAATTTAGGACGATTAGGAATTTTGAAAGAGGCTGGAGAAATTCCACCCATTAGGTGTTACTAATTTCTTTTATCTGGGTGCTTTTTCAAGATACCAATCTTTGCATTTACAAAAATTTCTTTCTTGTTTTATTGGGGTTGTTACCCAATCACGATTATTTTGCAAGGCTGATATAAAGGTAATCTCTACTGGAACATGCTTTTGTCCCATTCCAGCAAGGAATATTCACCAGTTTGCTGTTGTCTGTCACTGGGATTCGCTTTTCTGTGGTTGCTATTGGCATTTATAGAATCCAGCAGTACACAGGCCAGTGGGGCAAAGCATGTAAGAAGGTATTGCTGGTTTGGTTCAACCTAGGTTGAGCCTAGTTCCCAGGTTGACTGAAGTGAGATGGAGATTTTTATGGTGAAAGCTTAATATTTTGTTATTTAAAAGCTATGTGTTAATAAAAATACACAGGTACTTCACAGCTATTTCAGGACCTGCTCTTGTGTCTGGACTTTTGATGGTTTCTGAGGGGTTTACTCAATGGAAACAATCTCTAGCCCTCGTTTTCTAGGTAAATTATACCATTTTTAGTATAGTTACTATTTCTCTGGTTTGAACTTATGTCTCGCAGTTTTGCAAGTTGTGCATCAAGAGTGTAAGGCTGAATGGACAATGGGGAAGTACTTGAGAAACTGGATGTTAAACTGGGATTTTAACAGGATTCTCAGAGGGAAGATGCAGGAATTCGGCCTGAATCCTGTGTGAGGTTTGACTTCGTGGCTTTATCTGTTTATGGGGAGGTTGGCAAATGGTCTTTAAAGAGCAGGACTCTTGACTCTCCATCCCCATGCGACTTTGATAAACTCCTTTAACTTCTAGGTGTGTTAAGTTTTCTTATCCGAAGAATGGGGGTGATGACCAGTGAAGATTTTCAAAAAGCTTTTGAAACCCTCATGTGAAGGGTACAATAGCATCTGTTCGATCCTCATTGCTGATACATTTTAAAAGATGTATGAAACTTCGGCTGAGGACATGGTTTGAGGAGAAGGAGTGGTGGTGAATGGAGATAAATCCAGTTGGTGGCTGGTCACAAGTGGTGTTCCCCAGGGCTCAGTGCTGGGGCCAGGTCTGTTTAATATCTTTATCGATGATCTGGATGAGGGGATTGAGTGCCCCCTCAGTTTGCAGGTGACACCAAGTTGGGGGGAATGTTGATCTGAGTGAGCATAGGAAAGCTCTACAGAGGGGTCTGGACAGGCTGAATCGATGGGCCAAGGCCAATTGTATGAGGTTCAACAAGGCTGAGTGCTGGGTCCTGCGCTCGGGTCTCAACAACCCCCTGCAACGCTACAGGCTTGGGGCAGAGCGACTGGAAATCTGCCTGGTGGAAAAGGACCTGGGGGTGTTGGTCAGCAGCCGGCTGGATATAAGACAGCAGTGTGCCCAGGTGGCCAAGAAGGCCAATAGCATCGTGGCTTGTATCAGGAATAGTGTGGCCAGCACGACTAGGACAGGGATTGTCCCTCTGTGCTTGGTCCTGGTGAGGCCGCACCTTGAATACTGGGTTCAGTTTTGGGCCCCTCCCTAAAAGAAAGACATTGAGGTGCTGGAGAGTGTCCAGAGAAGGGCAACAACACTGGAGCACAGGTCTGATGGGGAGTGGCTGAGGGAACTGGGGGTGTTCTCGGGGTGGGTCTGGAGAAAAGGAGCCTCAGGGGAGACCTTATCACTCTCTACAACTAACTGGAAGGAGGTTGTAGCGAGGTGGGGGTTGCTCTCTTCTCCCAAGTAACAAGTGATAGGAAAAGAGGGAATGGCCTCAAGTTGCACCACGGGAGGTTTAGGTTGGCTATTAGGAAAAATTTCTTCCCTGCAAGGGTTGATAAGCACTGGAACAGGCTGCCCAGGGAAGTGGTTGCATCACCATCCCTGGAGGCATTTAAAAGATGTGTACATGTGGTGTTTAGGGACGTGGTTTAGTGGTGGACTGGGCAGGGTGAGGTTAACAGTTGGACTCGATGATCTTAAAGGTCTTTTCCAATCTAAACAATTCTACGATTCTATGAAATGTAGAAGAGTGAGGTGATTTATTTACAGAGAGATGGAATGTCATGTTGCAAGAGAAATCTCTTGGTACTTCGACTTATCTCTTTCCTTGGCACTAGAACATTTTGTGAATGGAAGAGTAATGAAGAAAGCAAATGGTTCTTGCCTTTATTGTAATTAACCTCTAGGGCCCCGTTGTTACAGAATAAGATTGAGAAAATGAGACCAAAAAAATTATGTAAAACCCCCTGCGTTTGTATCAATTGGAATAAAAAATGGCAAGTGTGATTTAGTCCAGTGCTTTAGGCTAAATAGCACCTGCAGCTTAGAAGGACCCAGCTTGCCTAACACAGCTTGTATTTGGCCTGATGGGTTGCACAGAGGGACTGCTTGATTTTTTTTATAAATTCGGGAACTGGAGGCTAGATCCTGCTTTTTGCTGAGGGAGTGGGGAGACCTAGGGGGGCTGGGACCCTCTCCCTCGTCAGCAGGAGGCCGGTCATAGAATCCCAGAATTATTCAGGTTGGAAAAGCGCTTCGGGATCACCGAGTCCAACCCTCAGCCCGACTCTACAAAGTTCTCCCTTACCCCACATCCCCCTCCAGCTCATCCATATGGCCCTTAAACACACCCAGGGATGGGGACTCCCCCCTCCCTGGGCAGCCTGTTCCACTCTCTGACCACGCTTTCTGTGATTTTTTTTTTTTTTTTTTTTTTTTTTTTTTGGGGGGGGAATCCCGTGTCTCCCCCTCATGGTAGCTGGGCCATGTATACTTTATTTCCTGCAAGACAGCTATTTTGCTCCAAAACCTGTGTACAAAAGTGCTTGCAGGATCGACCTCATGTCCACTGAATGCATAAAGGAGGTTGTTGCTGCACAGGGACTTCACAGACGCCGGAGAGATGTTCAGTGGTTTTGCTCTTCGTTTTTCCTCCCCTCTCTCAGGGTGCCTTTCACACACCAGAAGCTCACTTGTACTGCTTCAAAACTAAACATTAAGCTGGTTTGGGTGGGTTTTTTTGGTATTAAAAAAAAACCAACACCAAAACAACACCACAGGATATGCTGAGTGCTTCCTTTTGTGCTGGTGACCCTGCAGGGAGTGGGGAAACAAGAGAGAGGGCTTGACCTGCTGGTAGTGCTAATCGTCAGGGCTTGATAGGAGTTTTGTTTAAATATGATCCATTGGAAAATTAAGCTGGGGTCAACCCCCAAATTCTGGAAATTTTCCCTCTGTTGAGGCAAAACACTCGCAGCAGCCTGTAGGAGTTGCTTTCCCAGCTCTGAAGGGCAGCCTTCTACCCTTCTGTGACTCAAGGGTTGCAATTGTTTGTGTTATTTAATGTGCAGAACAAAACTTTGTCTGTCACATCGCTCTTTAAATGCCTTTGTAGGGCTTCTGCTTCCCGTAAGGGTGTGCATGGCTACCTCTGAATATTAGTCCAGCTATTAACTAATTTCAGGTGCCTTGAAATCTTTGCTTGTCCTGCTAGATTCTAGCCCATGGAGTGGGTTTTCCTTCTTTTTTTCTTTATGTGTATAAATGAGTCTAGTGTTTGAGGAAGTGGAGCGGAGCTGTTTTGATACCCTAGGCTGGGATCATCCTTGGCACTATTACTTATTAACTTTTTTTATGGTTACCAGCAATGGTCTCATTTTGGCTGGAAGCCTTTTGCTGGGGATACAGCGGTGAAAAAGTCACCGGAAAAGTACCTGGACTGTTTTGCCTATTCCTTTTTTTTTTCCAGACCATCTGTTGTCAGTGCATGAAGGACTGTCCCCATCAGCATTTTCTCTTCCTCTGGAAGTGAGGAATGATTACCCAAATTGCTGCTTGTAGTTCTAATTTTCGGGAAGAGGAAGGTGTTCCTGAACTGGTCGCAGGCAGTAATGGTGTGGGGTTTGACTCTTGGCAAGGAAAGCTGGAAATATTCTCCTCCTTTTGGGTTCAAAAGGGCATGTTGTGTGGGACTGTGCTGAGGCTGCTTTGCCTGTTCGGGGCAAGTCCTGGGAGGAGGTGTTAAAAAATGACCTTGGTGGGTGAGCACCATAGCTGGTTCTGTTCCTGCTTTTGTACATTTGTCCTGCATTTCAACTTCGATCTGTGTCATATAGATTAGGCCTCAAATTTTACACTCTGTGACTTTCATGACAGCATAATTCTCCCTGGTTTTTAATGTTATTGTTTTTTTCCATTTTTCTAGTAGGTGAGGAACACGTTATTGGTGCTTGCATCACCTCTGACTCTGGTCCCAAGCCTGCCCGGACTCAAATATCCTGATAACTTGCACATCCAAGTTGTTCAGTGGTATCATGTGCCCATGTCATTGCACGTGGGCAGAAGCAGCCTGGGCACAAGGGGGATTTAATCTGAAACATTCACATTTGGCAAGAAATTATTTCAGAATCCTGATTTTCTTTTAATGTGCTGATAGGGACTTTCATTTTATGGAGAAATTACGTAAGGCTGTATCATCAGCATGGTACTCTGGTTCTGAATTTGCAAGATGTGTCTGAGCTTAAATGGAAAAAAAAAACCCCTGGAATTTTTTTGTTGGTTAACTATTAAAACACCTGTAATTTTAACTTTTATCTTTGAGTAGGGGTATTCTCCTCATAGTATTTAAGAAATACAGTATTTGCTTTTGAAAGCAAATGGTATTGTCATGATTGAGTTATTTTATGTTGTTTCCATTACTGTCAGCAAAGACTTTTCTTCTCCATAGTTCCTGAAGTCTCCTTTGCTATGAATATCCTTTTGGGGATCTGTAGATACCAGTTGTGTGTTTTTCGAAGCTAATGTCTCCATGTTGATACAGGCACTGAAAAAATTCAACAAAATGGGGAAATAATATTGCTATTAAAAAAGTAATCCTTTCCATATTTTTAATGATAATATGTTTCTCTGAAATCCACCCAAAATCCATGTCAGTATTTGTATTCCTTTAGTCACATTTTTTTTTTATGTTGTATATACCTATTCAGAGATTGAGATTTTTATAAATATGCCATTATAGTGACACCTTTTTCTTACTGTGTCTGCCTGACTTGAGGAGTAAAACCAATGGGCATAATGTATTTGTGCCATGATTTTGGCCATTGATTCTAAACAGGGAATGACGCTAGCTAAGGTGAAATGTTTTTTCATTTTGCTATGACTAAATTAATAGTTTGGTCTCCATATATCTTAGTAGAGGCATTTGAGTTTTGAACACTAGTAACTGCTGTTGGGCATCTGTCAGATTTTTAGATCAGGACTCTATCAGAGAGTGAACATTAATATTTTATGGCGATGATTGTAACGTATATCACAAGAAGCTCCATAGGCTTTGAAAATTTGTAGTTAGTATGTCACTTTTAAGTAAATATAAGTGCCTGTGAGGGTGCTGGATTGCCCGCACTGCGGGAGAGCATGTCACTGAGCCCTGTTGACTCTTTGTCCAACCTTGGGGGGCTGAAGCTCCATGGTGTAACGGGACAACCCAGGAGAACAAACCAAAGCCTGTGGTGCACAGGCAGGAGATAAGAGCAGCTCCCAGGGACACCCCCCACCCCCCCAGTGCTGCACAGCAGGATGAGGCTGGGCTGGACGGGACATGTCTGGAGTCCCCTCATCTCTCCAATGTGAGAGCCTGGTGGAGAGGGACTTTGTGGTGCCCCTGTGTGGGCTAGGAGCTGAGCCCAGCCACTGTTCTCCCAGAAACATGAGCAGAAGCTCATCCTTCTCTGCTCCGGAGGAGAGTGCATTTGAGATCTACCCCTCCTTTAGGGTGAACTCCTGGCTCCAGTAAAGCCAGTGGTAGAATTGGTTTTGGCAAAGCCAGGATTTTTGTTCCTGGGGTTTACCAGCTCTCTGCACGGCAATAATCTTGCCAGGGGACAGTTTAGCTCTAAGGAAGGCTTTTATTCTTCCACATAATCTACAAAGACGTCTGTAATTACTGCTGGTAACTAAGGCAACCCAACTTTATAGTTGATACATGCATGCAGCAGAGCTATGGGTTATGGGTTTTTAAAATACCTTTCTGTTGGTTGTTCCGCAGCCGTGCTCAGGCAGGAGCTGTGCTGTTGAGCCAAGGGTAGATTGAGCCAAGCCCTGCCAGTGGCTCTTGGAGAGGAGGAACACAGTGTAAATGGGGTTGTGATTAGCTCCACTGGCTTAATTGAGAACTTTCAAATCGGGGTTCGTTTGTTCTACTTGGGGACAGCGTTGAAAGGCCACACAGGAGGTGGCGGTGGGGTTGGCGCGCTCTGAAAGGAAGAGCCTCTTGGCTTATTTTAGGAGAATCCTGCTGTGTCCCTAACAAGGATGTTCATCTGGCCCAGGGGAATGAGACCATTTGTTCGTTCACTTGGTGCATGGCCTCGGATAGCCCAGGAATAGAACAAATTGCTCCTGGCAGCCGGCTTGCGAGTCCCACCGGCGTGGTGGGACAGCAGCTAGGCAAACGCAGGGGTGCGGGGGGGAAAGGCTCTGTGGTCACGGGGTGCAGGGCACGTCCAGGTGAGCTTTCATCTGAGGACCCTGTTCCTCTGTTGCTTTGCTCCGTTAATATAGTAACAGTGTAATAAGTGAAACAATTCTTAGGGTTGTGGGGAAAAAAAGACTCAGAAGAGGGCTGTGCCAATGCACTGTTTTAGTCTTGTCAGGGGTAGCTTTTGCTTTGTGGCAGGTTGCATTTGCTTGGAGCATTTAGGTTCCTGCATTTTTATGTTGGAAATGTGCTGGTGATCTCTGAGAGTGAGTGCATGGGGGTGTGAAATCTTCCTTGCAGATAAAATCATCCTCAGTCCATTACTGGAACACGGTTCTGTGGAAGCTGAGTCAGTCTCAAAGATGAGTTAAAGGCTCTTGGCCATTAATTTTTCAAATGTGTTTTTTATGAGTCATTTGGAAAAACTTTAAATAGCATATCTTGATTTTTTTTTTTTTTTAAGCAAGTTTTTAACCAGACCATCGGCAGTATTTTGTTATGGCGAGCCTTTGGCAAAATGTGAAATCCACCCCTGTTAATAAAGCTGAGGATGTCTTTTAGGATGCTTTTTAAAAGGTTACTTTTCATACGTTTTAGGAAGAACTGACTAATCTTTTTCACAAATGCTGAAGCAGTGGTTTTGCTTTTAAAATACACAAACGGTGGAGTTGAGGTTTTATGAAGGCTTGTTGATCTGATATTTACTTTGGTGTTCAATGAAACTTGCCATGTCCTTTGAACGGTATCTTTTTGCCAGCAGAAAAGTTTGAACATAATAAATCTTTGGTCTCCGGCACTGGAGTGCTAATAAATAAATCTCAGCAGTGTGCTTTTTCTTATTAAAGAAGCCCCATGATTTTTTGTGTGTGTTGCTTTATTTTGCATCCCGCAAGGTCTGTCTTTGAGGATGACCGAAGCGGTGTCCCGCAGCGGTCCAGCTGTCCCACACCAGAGTGATGGGTACCGCTGTCCCTGACGTTCCCTTTTGGTTTCACTTTCTTTTTATTCCTTTTTCTTTCTTTTTTGTTTGTTTTTTGTTTGCTTCCTGTACACGTTTCAGCTTTGGAGACTGAAAGCTCAGTCCCTTGCACTTTCCCTCCCTGGAGCCGGTGTGCCGCGAGGGCAGGTTTAGCTGATTAAAAAGCAAGGGTTTACACTGGGGGGTTTAAAGCTGTGGCCAAACTTCACTTGGCCTAAGATTTCAACCAGGGCTTTTGGTAGATACAGCACTGAGGCTTAGCTGAATTTGGCTGTGTCCCTGGAGCAAGGAAACCCCCTCGCTGGGGTGTGCAGACCTGGGGCAGAGCCAAGTGCTGCCGCTGCTCTGTGCCCGTGAGTGCCGCTGGCGGTACGTGCGGCGCAGGATGAGTCCAGCTTTCTTCGGGGACAGAAAAGCTGGTTGTCTTGTTGCCTGGTACCAGTCCCTTGAATACTGAACATGTAACAAGAGGCATTCTACTTTCTGATTTTTTTTTTTTTTTCTTTTAATCTGGCCAAACTAAGCTAATTGGATGATGACTGTAACATGGTCTGGGAACTCGTCTCCCTCACTGGGACATGTGCTGAGTGATGTTGTGCTCAGCCTTGTGGCTTCACTTATGACTGAAAATATTTCACTTGCTCAGCAAAGTGAAAGGATTGAACTTGGCTGGTTTGGGGCATTAACCTTTGTCTCGGACACAAAGCTGGAGGCTGCTCGGTATGCAGGCATGTATTCGAGCTGTGTGCAGCTTGGCTGCTAATCAGTGTCTTGTTTCTAGAAGAAGGACAATGCAACCCACCAAGGACAGCTGGGGGGGCAAAGAGCTTCGTGTAGGCTCAAGGGACATGGTGCTGGTAACAGTCACCAGTCGGGACCAGGCAACAGCGAGGGTGTAATGTTCACCAAGGGCTTCAAACTGTCAAGGTGTTGTAAATTCTGAATAACTGTTTTTTCAAACACACGTTGTGTGGGGGTATATGTGTCTATAGATATCTATGTGCATGCATACACACTTTAGCAGAGGGTGGCAGGTTTTCTGGGGAAGGATCCTTGCACTTCCCTGGCTTTGTACCCTCCTTCAGGCATCATCTTCTGGTCACCAGTTAAGTCAAGATGCTAAACTGCTCAGAATACTGGTTTAACCTGATTCAGCCTTTTTGATTGTGATGCAAGCCCAAATAAAGAAGAGGAGGCTGAGGGGAGACCTCTTCACCCTCTACAGCTACCTGAAAGGAGGTTGCAGGGAGCTGGGGATGAGCCTCTTTAACCAAGTGATAAGCAACAGGACAAGAGGTAATGGCCTCAAGTTGCACTAGGGAAGGTTTAGACTGGATATTAGGAAGCGTTTCTTTCCAGAAGGGCTTGTTGGGCATTGGAATGGGCTGCCCAGGGAAGTGGTGGAGTCCCCATCCCTGGAGGGGTGTAAGAGTAGAGTCAACATAGCGCTGAGGGATCTGGTGTAGTTGGGAACTGTCAGTGTTAGGTTAATGGTTGGACTGGGTGATCTTCAAAGTCTTTTCCAACTGAGATGATTCTGTGATTCTGTAATAAAGGTGGCAGGGAGGAACATGAAGCTGAGGGAGATGGTCCTTTGGAAGGAAGACTCTGAGAAGGTCTCCCGTCTGGTGTGTGGTGACCATGGGGTTACAGCCTGAGGTCTGCCATTCTCTTGGGGTTGGCTTTCGATGTGGATGACCTTGTTTGACTCTTCTTGTTTGCCTTTGCCTGCTGGCAAGTTTGAGGGGTGAGCCGTGGGTGGAAGCAGAACAGGGACCTGACTCTAAATGCTGCTTTTTTCGGAGGTGGAAACCTTTAGCTCTGAGTGATTTCGCACACTTTCAGATCAGCGAGGTAGAGATATCGACCTGATGTCAATTCTGTATAGAGAGCCAGTGTTCCCAACACAGTAATGAGGACGCGTATGTGCCTTAGGCACCTGTTGGCCTGGTTAAACACAGCACATAGCTGGGTGCATCTGGTCTGACGTTACCGCTAGAGCTGGTGGTTCTGGTAGGAAGGTCTGCTTTAATAATTCATTCTGTACGTTTCAGTGACACTAAATAGACCTATTTCTGAAATGGAAATGGATGTGGCCTCTGTAAAGCTAATGCTTTGGAAGCTGTGCAGGGAGTATTAACAGTCCTTTTCTACTTGCCTCTATAGAAGAAGGTACAAATCACGTATTGCATGCTTGAGATTTTCAGATGGGACATTGAAGGCTAAATTTCTCTTTCTCTATATGGATGTTAAAGTATCTGTGGTACTCCTGTAGTTCCTAGTGCTGAAGTCTATTTCTATTCAGTGAGGCAATTATGTTCTGGCTTGAATTTCAACTTATACTGCTTTCCTGGCCCGAAGCCTGTAAGGCTGGGCTTTGTCCTCAAGTGTTTGGCACTTTTTCCTTTCCTTCCCTGACTGAAATGTGGATTGAGTTGGCTTTCAACATCCATGCAGAAGTAGTTGCATTTTGTGATGCTCTTCATACAGTGAACCTGAGCCAACTAACAAACATGCAAGTAACTCCATGCGTAATCCCTGTGCTGCAGTTTTCTGATACTTTTTTTTTTTATCATTGAATCAAACTTTCTACTCCTTTTTTTTTGTCCCTGTTTTTAGCATTAAGCAGAGTTCCCGATCCTCTGAGGCAGCTGAAGACGAAAAGGACCAGCGCACAGTGACAGTCAACCCCTCTCACATGAGAAAGGCATTCAAGGTCATGAATGAATTGCGGAGGTACACTTTTGACTTAATGGGCACCCTCTCTGGTTTAGTAGAAACACGCTGATTGGAACAGAAGGGCTTCTGGGAGACTTAAAAAAAATCTGTGCCATCTTTGTCACAGCTAATAATTGCTTGTAGGGAATTAATCAACAAGTAGGAAGAGACAGCTAAAATACAGCCCTTTTGTGGTGGATTACTCTTCCCAATCTCAGATCACTCTATTTTCCAAGCAGAAGGAGGCCAGCTACGGCTCAAAAACATTATATGAGCAATAGCCTTCATTTACAGATGATAATTCACTTAGTCTTTTCCATTACTTACAGCAAATTCAGCTGTAAACTATGTTCTTAACTGAGCTAATGGTCTGAAAACCAATAATAGAACATTACAGACATTAAGACACCTACACATAATTACAGACCAAAGATTATTAATGAACAGTTCTTACTCTCTTTAACTAGCAGTGCTATTCAGTCTGGGCTTAGCACTCCAAAGTAGGGAGTGAAAAAAAAGCAACAACTCGGGAAGAATGTCAGCTCTCTACTTGCAAATTTGAAAATCCTGATATTGGTTAAAAGAGAACACCTTGGTCTCTACACAGCTGTGTGGGTATAGGGAGAATGGAGGCTGAAAAAATAGCAGCAAGCGGTTTTCAGGAGCCGCTGTCATCACATCAGCAATGTGGTGGCAGTGGTTAAAGCAGACAGAAGTTCAGCGAGCGCTTCCCTGGCTAGTTCAGTCCCTTGCCATTCAAATAGAGACTTAGAAATCCATTTTTAAAAAGAATTCCTATGGAAAATACCTGCCGTACGCACGGATGTATGCGCTCCCTCACAATCCACAAAGTCCTCAAAAGATGCTGTAATAGCCACCTCTTCTGTGGATTAAGTAATTTCTCAATATACATGTTCTCCAGTGTGGAGAAGAATTAGAAATGTCTCCTTCCACAGATGTCTGACAGCAATTCTCAGATGCATAGGAACAGAAAATGGAACAAATATCTTTCCCTTGTAACAATTACGTAAAGTGGAGTATGTTTCGGTGTGTTGTTGTGTGGTGTGTTTTTTGTTTTTTTTTTTTAATTGGCATCCCTCTAGTCTGTTCTTTGTACTAAAAGCAAAGGATCTGAAAATAATGGTTTGTGCAGCTATATTCAGAAATCTATTGTGCTGCTATTATTCCTTTGTTAATTGAAGCGTAGTGGGAATAGCTGGAGATGGACAATGTTTCTTAGTGCCTGTGGTTAGCTAGATCTTGTGCAATACCGAAGTGATAAGACATGGAAGACTGAAAGCTGCCCTTAAGCATCTGTTTGATGTTTTCTTCTTCTGGGGTATTCCTTTTTGTCAGCTCCTGCTGCTGTTCTGGAATATACAGTTCTCACGGCTATTGTATGTGCATTGAGCTTGCGATCTGTTAAGCTGTCAACAATCGGTGTAAATAGCTACCTTGAATAATCATGCCTCCATTCAGATGCATCCAGAAATCTCATACAGAGGGTCTAGAAGAATTTTTGCTAAGCCTTTAGCCTATTTGTTATACACTGCTCACTTGAAATTTTGAGCTTTCAGATGTAGATGAAATTAATTTCATGAGTGGTACTCTAAATAACTCTAGTCCAAAGAGGAACTGAACAGAGCACTTTTCACTTAAGATGAATGAAATGAAGAAGCCTCCATTAAGAGGCTGTTAAAGAGCAAGCTTCATTGCCATCATCCCTTCCAAACTGGGGGGAATGTAGAGCACAGACTACTAAAGTTCCTACTTTCTTACTGTTTTCCAACTATAACCCTCCGTTTCACAGATGTTTTGTTCAGGTATTCTAATATATGGAGGAGAGGAGCCATACCTAGTCCATTAGAAGCTGTCTGTGTGTTTATTTGATACGCAGTTTCCAAAAGACAAAGTGCAGCGTGGTAATAAGCACTTCTGAAGAGAAGGCGACATCTAGATTTACAGACGCTGATCCTTTTTCCAGGCTTGACATTTGAAAAGAACACCCTTATTTTGCATTTGTATGCTCAAACATCTTAAACCAAGGTATTGGGAGGCCGAGCACTTCTAGCTGTCGGCATCTCAGAAGCCCTGTGCAAACATTAACTAATGAATCCTCAAAGGACATACGCGGGGCTAGTAGAAAAGGTCAGTAGTTAATGAAGTGACTTTTCCAAAGCTGTACAATGAGTCAGTGGGGGAGCTCAGAAGTTTTTTTGGTTTCTGTTTGGAACCCTATGCTTTATTCCAGTGACTCTTAATCCCAGACTAATTCATGTGGTAAAAAGTTCTCAGGCCCATGGATAAACTCCAGTGATTGACATCTCCTCACTGGGAGACGGCGGAGGCAGCCTCTGTGCTGGTCAGTGCCAGATGTTTTGGTGGTCGTGTTCTTTAGGACTAAACATGGAAGGAAGTACAGAAATAACTTTATTTTTCCACTCTACCTTTTCCCTGTGGAAGGATTAAAGTGCTGCTGGTGCTCCTTTGCACAGCTATTTCTTGTTTTACAGCTGTACTACAGCTTGGCTCCAGGTAGTGCCCAAACTCTTAAGCTCTCCTGTGCCTTCTCCAAGCCCTGCTTACTTGAGAGAGGTGGAAGGAGCCCCTTACCCCGTCAGTTCTCCGGACAGTATGCATGCCTAGTTTGTCTTCCAGTGTGTGTTTGTTGTTTTTTTTTTTTTCCTGGGAAAAGCAGAACCACAGGCAGGGCTGCAGCATCAGGAGGACCCAGGCTTTGCTTTGTAGGCAAACACTGGCAGGAGCTGGTAGCTGAAGGAGCAGGGGGCCTTCCCCTGGGATTTGACAGCAGCTCAGGTGCCTTGTCCTCTGCTTGCCTTTCCAGGCTCTACCGATTGTAGCTTTTTTTGCCTGACCAGTAGTTCTGAAATGATCTTTATCTTTTCTGGTGTTTTTCCAGCAAGCGGCTCCTCTGTGATGTGGTGATTGTGGCCGAAACTGTGGAGATGGAAGCCCACCGCGTGGTCCTTGCGGCCTGCAGCCCTTATTTTTGTGCGATGTTTACAGGTACTCTTCTTGACACCAGACACTGGACTTGGGTTGAATGGGCCACTGCAAACCCAGAGGCTTCTGGCTGTGTCTCTGGCAGGAGCAGCAGCCCAGGCAGTAGGCATGGCGAGGAAAGGGTTTCCTCGAGAGGTAGAGTACGGTTAGGTCTGCAGTTTGGTACGCTCCATGGATGGTGCTGGTCATCCTTCACTAATTCTTTGAGGCACGGTACGTGGGTATGGGGTGGTTGTTTGGGTGTGGGGTGAGCAGGTAGCGTATAAGTCGCAGGGAGGTTACTACTATGAGATTTGGCTCACTGCTTTTTGCGTTGGTTATTTTTTTTTTTTGCTCCCTTTATAAGACCTTGGGTCAGGAAAACACATCATTAACATCAAGCACGTGTGCCGTGCCCTAAATGTTCATGGTGCACATCAAAGAAGTTGCTGGCACAGGAGTTGTAGTTTCAAGGCTCAGCCCTGCTGATGCTGATTTGCAGTCACGGATGTTTAATCTCCCATGGCACTTTTTTGCTGCTGCCCAAAATAACACTGTTGTTCTCCCGATCCCAGTGTGCTTTAGCAGCCATGCCTTTTTGCAGGGTGTGTTGCTGCAGTCGATATATTTTGGTAATGGCAGATGCAACATCAGTGTGAAGGGAAGAAGAGGATGAAATTCTTGCTCCAATCACCTGATCCCTATAGCAGGTGCCCTTTGGAGGCTGTGCCCAGGTGGGGCAGCAAAAAAAGCTGTGCCAATCCCAAGGCAGAGAAGTGACCAGCTTATTTAAGTCATTCTAGTAAAATCAGTTTGGTCAGGAGCTCCACAGCTTCCCTCATTTTCCTTGTCCTCCTTTCCAGGATAGGAACTGACTTAACTAAATACAAAGAAAGTGATTGTATGCTTCAGGGAATGGTTGTTACTGTCCCTCAGCTTCAGCATAAATGAGGTTTGGGGGTTTTCTCCTTCCTTGGTTTTCCTTTGCCTGTGGTCTAGAGGTGGCTTCTTCCTTTTAAAAGCCTTGACTTTGTTTTATTTGCTTTACTGGAAGCAGAACACAGCATTTCTTAGGAAACTTGTCATTTGGGAAGCTTTTTTCCCTTTCTGTAATGGAGGCGGGGGGGGGGGCAAAAATCTCCTGTGTAAACAGTTGTCTGAATGTGAGACGAGATGTGAGGTTTCGCCATGGTGGCTTTGTCAGTGTGGTGAGCTAAGGTGGAGAGATTTGTGTTTTCTAGGGCACTGACTCTGCACCGTGGAAGCGGGTATTGGCCGTGGTGCCGAGGCAGAGGAGCAAACGCTGCTCAGAGGCAACTGTTTGCACAGGGAACCTCGAGGAGGACTTGTGAGTGCTTGTGATGCTTGTTGCTGACGAGAAGTTTAAAAAAGAAAAATTGTTGGAAAAACCCTCTAATCCTTAGAGGTCATCTGAGCGGGAAGGTGGTGGTGCAGGGCTGCTCATGTTTCCATGGAGGAATTCTCCGGGCCGTGTAATCCCTCACGCTGTGAGTTAAACAGTAAGCAGCTAACCGCTGTCATGTGGCTGGGCTGGGTGACAGCCTTGGTGCCTGCCAGTCCCTTCCCTCTGACATGTCCCCGGGGGGCAGTAGGTCAGGCAAAGACCAGTTTTTCCTTCGCTTTTGGCCTTGCTAGTCCCAAATTTCTAAGGTCTGGATCAGCGATGCAACCCAATGACTTGGGGGCAGGTGCACCATGTGGGTGTTTGCAGGACTGGGCAGGAGCTGCTTGTGCACGCTGAGTCCCCACTGGAGGAGTACTGGGGAGCTGGGGGGGTCCCCCAACAGCGCCGGCAGCCACGTGGTGGTGAGTGGTCAGTGGTAACCGAACTGAGACCCCCAGCTCATCCACCTTTGCCTGATGTTTGCTCTGCAGGCCCTGTCCCTGTTGGTTGGGCCTGACTTGGGGCTTATGAATAACCTTGTGATGACCTTGGGGTCTTTTCTAAACCATCTAGTGTCTTCTGGTTATGCATTCCTCTTTGAAATAGCCCTGGGAAGTCCGAAAATGATCAGGCACATCTTCCACTTGTATCTTCCATTACTGAAGGAGAAATGGGACCGAGTGCCCATTCCTGTAGGGACTTTCCAGAGCGTTTTGGATGGTGGCCAGTGCTCATTGGCACCATTACACGGGGATGCCTGAGGACAGGAATTTCTATCCATTTAGAAGAAAACACAATCATTTCAGAAAGAGAAACAGATATTTCAGTTATGCTGCTAGGAGTGGTCCTGTGAGATACCTGGGGAAGCTTCAGAAGTGCTGAAGGAGGAAGCAGCAGTGAGAAACCTCCCTTGCAGGGCTGGGGTGCTGCTTCAAAGCACCCGCCCCCATGCGCAAGAGGCTGCGGTTTTGTTATCCCTCGCACTCGGGTTTTCCTTCAGCACATCTCTGACTTCAGAAACAACAAAAGCTGTAGCTGTGCACTGGGAAGTCTCTCTGGAGTGCAGTACGTAGGAGGCAGGGCAAGCTGCTGTGCTGGGTAAACAAGGCGCTGTGAGCTGCTGCAGTTTTGACTGTGTGACAGAGCAGGAGAGCTCTGCTCTCTCCCTGCCCTTGTGAGCCAAGGGGAATGGAGAGAACACTGCTGGGTGTTGAGTGTGATGCATGAAGGCTTACCTTCACGAGGGGCTGCTATCTGCAAAGTTTATCCCCTAAAGAGGGTCTGCTTGGAGCCACTCTGCCTGTTTTACCTGCCTTTGCTCCCTTCTGCCCTGTCCCTCATGTCTGCCCATGCGCAGCGGTGTGGGGACGGGGTCTGTGCAGGGCAGCCCTTTCTCTGCACAGCCCTTAGGTATGAGAGATGATGCTAGTGCTTCGAATTATTCTGTAACTAAGGTAGGTGAGGCTTGAGTCTGACTTAGGAAAGACATCCTGGGGGTTGGGTTCTGTGGGCTTTAAGATGTGGGGTTTTTTTTCCAAAGGGATGTGCGATGAGATGCTGTAGTTGACCCACCACTCCTCTGCCTGCTGCCATGTGTTAGAGGCAGCGTTGGCCTTTGGTCTGTGCTTGGAGGAGGAGGCAGTGTGTGGCCTGCTCCTGCTCTGCACCAACCCCTGCCTTGGTTCACTTGTGGTGTCTTTAGGTTCTTCCTTGCTCCGCGGCATTAGAGGCCTGTCCGGAGCAGCACCCTCTGGCAGGTGGCAGGCACTGGGTCGTGCCAGCGTGGCCGGAGGGGTTGGGTCCCATCCGACCGTGGGGCACAGCACACGGGACTCCCCTTTTCTCATCGTGCACTGGGCTGTTACCAGAGCAGAGTCAGTGGAGGCCGTTAGCATGCAGGGCTGGCAGCTTGCTGGTGGGTGTGAAAGCCCACACAGCCTTTATTTTTGTTGTCTGTGTCACATGAACACCACAAAGACAGATGACGTTATTGGATCGGTCCCTCCAAACTATTTCTGCATCGATTCTCCGGGTGTGTGTGTGTCTGAGCCTCCCCTCTGCCCCACGGATGCCGCAGGGCTCCGGCTGCTCCGCTTGCCCCTGGCTCTGCGGGTGGGGTTTGCCTGGGTGCTCCTTACGGGCACCTCCACGTAGGCTGATGGGGACTGGCCTGTTGTCAGAAGCCCGCTCTCATCTCTGGAGATGTTTTTTTTGGGGGAGTGAGGAAATGTGTGGAGGAGATTGACAGTTTTTTTGTCAATTAAAAAGTCCTACCTGCTTTGAAAGCTTCCCAAATGTAGGTCGTTTATCCCTTTGTACTCATACATTTGCATTCATGGGCTTCTCTGAATAACATTTCATTATTTCATTTTAAAAATTGAATTTGGGGCAAATATTACTGCAGTCTACATTTCTCTTGGGACATTGTTGGCTTTTCTAATACTTACGGGCTGACCCCACTCCTCTTATTTACCTCCTTATTGGCATAAGTGAAGCCTGCGAAGTTCCATTTCCAGGATCTAGATTTTGCTCAGCCTTGGACCCCATTTAGCATCCAACTCTGCTGTGCACTTAATGTGCCTGGCCATGTCTTGTTGCACGCTGTACAGAGATGTAGGGTGTAATTACTTCTCCCGTAGATTGCAGGAACTATTTTTCCTCTCAATCCTACAGCAGTACTGAGTCACCAGATTTCTTAGAGTAGTGATTACTCATGCCCAGGTTTAAGAATTCACACTTCTTCACACTCGCCTTTGTTTAGCTTTGTTTCTTCACTTACCATTTTCTTTCTGCTCGGGAATTTGTTCTTTCTTTTCTGTGGTTCCTCCAGATATTGGTGATTAAAACCCAGGTGAGGTCACTGTGCGTGGATGCTGGAAGGGCCCCGAGAGTCCTTTCTCCTCCTCCTCACAGCATGCTTTTGTTCCTGTGGCATGCTCCTGTTACACATGGGGTATGTGTGTGTGGTGCCTGCGCAGCGTTGGCCACAACAGCAATGGGGAAGGCGCACATGAAGCACTGGTTCATGTATGGGCTTTTACACAGATACGGCTTTTACTTGTATATACAAGTATACAGGGGAAATTATTGCTCTAGTTCTGCATATTTTTTTTCCAAGTTATTTATTTGAAGAAAGGCTACAGTTTGGATCCAAAGGCTGCCTCACCTCTGAGGTGTGAGGTTGGGAAGGTGAGAGATGAGAAATACAGCCTTCTGCAGAGATGCTTTGCATAAGCTGTAACTGTGTGAACAGGTTACAACAGGGTAATTTAGGAGAGAAGCTTGCAGCGCACTGGATGTAACTGCTGACATGTGTGCTCGTTTTCCTCAGCAGGTTTCAGGTGCTTTCTAAAGAAAGACGCTAATGCTGCCTTGCTTTTATTGTAGGGTATACCACAAAGCACCCTAACTCAGCTGTTGCAACTTACTCATCTAGCCATATATATATATAACATTTAAAAAAAGACTTTTAATAAATATTGTCTTGTCCACATTCTCTTTGAATCTGTCTCTGTGCTGAGACATGGTTGAGGGTCATGCTGGTTTGTTTTTTTTTTTATTCCCTATATGTGTTTGAATACTGGTGAACCATGGCACGTTCTTTTCTGGCAAGAAATTGAGCTTGTGCCAGGGCAGTCTTTTAGTCAGATACCAGGAGGATGTGCTGGAGGTATGGGGAATAAGAGCCTGCAATGAGGTCTTGCAAAGCAAACTAACTGTCCTTTTGCAATGAATTTCAGGAGACATGTCTGAAAGTAAAGCCAAGAAGATTGAGATAAAAGACGTTGATGGGCAGACCCTGAGGAAGCTGATTGATTACATCTACACTGCTGAGATCGAGGTCACGGAAGAGAACGTGCAGGTAGGTCTGGTTCAGCAGCTGCTGTGGACACCCGAGTAAAAAGCTTTGAAACTTAAAGGCACAGGTCCTTGAGGGGGTTGAGTGATCTCTTCAGGCTGCAGAAAGCAAAAGGTTGAGCTTGAAAAGAGTTACTTCCAGCCTCTGTTTAGTCTTTAGGCACTTTGCTGCTTTCCCAGCACTTAAGTCATGTTGCATTTAGCTTTTGTGTCGAGCTTTTCTAACCAGAGCAGGCATTTGCCTTCCAAGAAGCTGTGCTGACTTGTGGGTCAGTCTGTCGAAGGTCAAAATAGACTGAAACAAGCAGCAAGTCAAATGTTGTTTTTAAGGTCATGGCAGAGGAATCTGGTTGTTAGTTTTTAAATTCTTCTGGGTAGTTTGAGTTGTTTAGCAGAGCTTTGAGTGAAATATATTGTTCAAATGACAGCATTCTTTTTTTTTTTTTTTTTTTTTTTTTAATTGAAAGGCAGCCTACAGATAAAGCAGGATGCCCAGGAAGAGCATTTTGCTGTGTCACGTGGCTGTGGCTGCTGGTAAAGCTTTTTCTTTGATTCCACTTGTATTTGTGGTAAGAAAACGGCTCTGCACTTAGCCACTGATTTCTGGAAGGGACGCTGGGAGCTTGTGTGCAGACGTGCTTTTTGGTTGTTTTCCATTTTTGTTTGCACATGGCAGTTGGAGTCTGTTGTCTTCCTCTCTGTGACTTGGATGTTGATCAGGGTGACAAGTCTGTGTCCGTGATGCTGAGGAGAGAGGGGCAGTGCTGCTGTGTGCATTCTGTTGACCTAATTAAGATGGCAAAATTAGACTAGTTCGGCTTGAAATAAAGTTTTTTTCTGTGGATGGAACATCCTCTTCTGCTCCAGTCCCTCAGGGAGGGTGCAGGTTCTTGCTGACCCATTGTTCTTCCTACATGAACTTGGACAAAACCCCAAGCTATGTCCACTTTGCAGTCTAAGCCCTGTGCTATCCTTTGTGACTTAAGTCTGGGGGTGCATTTTTCTTGCCCGTTCTGCCCTCCAGTTTTACAAGCTTGACTTTCTCGCATGCACTCAACCTGGCAGTTGTCACAGTGGTAGAGTGTGGACCCTGGTTGTCCTGTGGTGAGGCTGAAGACCAGCAGTGAGGAGACCTTCAAGGTGCCATTACAGCCAAGAAGTTGAGGCTCAAACCCAACTGTGGGTTGGTTGTCCACAGCCTGGACGAGCTGTCTGCTGTCTAACCCACTCTTAATTACAGTCTATAGTCAGGGAGATATAACATTACTTCAGCGGGAAACTGGGGTGGAGTTCCTTGGATGTCTGGGATCTTCCATTGCTGGAGGAAAAATGACATTTACATGCTCTCAGGCTGGTCCCTTTTCCTGTGGGAAATGTGAAGAGTATATCCACGTGCGTTCTGAAACGTATGCTTTCCTTCCATGCTGCTGGTTGTTAGGTGGCCCAGAAGCACCCACTCGGCACGTGGGACGTGCTGCACTCAGGATACCATCTGGTGTGCGCTGGCCCCAGTCAGGCTGCCTTGAATGGAGCTTTCTTGAAGTGACTACGTGTGCTCTGGCTGTGTTCCCACCAGAGCCTCTCGGTGCTGGAGTGCAGCTGCACCTGGGCAGAAGCAGCGTTGCAGGAGCTGGAGCAGGCTGGAGAGCCAACTCAGTCCTGCTCTGCCTTGGCAGCGTAGACCTGCCCAGAAGGTCACTGAAGAAGTCCAGATGTTACCTTTTCTGAGCAACTGGAAAGCTATCTTTTTAAGTAAAACCTAACCAAAGCCTGCCTTCCGTGGCCTAGGAATTGAAAAAAAAAAAAAAAGTAAGAGCCCTGTCTATATTTTGGCTTCCGTATCTCAGACTGTAAGATAAAATAGAAGTTTGACTACTACACTAAGGTTTGGGCATAGTGTTTTTTTCCCAGTCTAGTCAAGTAGGTCTTTTTACTACAGGATTTATTTAAATAACTGCTCTGTGAGTAACTCCTTAGGTTGGAGGTAAATTAATTGATGGGAGCTAAGAAATGAAGCTGAACTAATGGAAGATTAACTGAGTTCAAATTTCATTATGTTTTAAAAATGTCCATGCTGAAAATGTTTTGCGGAAGTTAATATAATTTTGTGATAAAAGCAATAGAAAGTTTAAAGAGAAATTTCCATCCCGTCTCTGGGTGTTTTGCCCCTGAACAAAATGCCATAAATACATTAATATTCACCTGCAGCCACAGGAAGAAAAGTTTACAGAAAAGAATATTCTGTGATTCATTGGGAAGGTTCACATCAATGAAGGCAAACAACATGTACAACAAAATATTAACGTCCTTGAAGTCTCTGGTTTGGATTAGCAGTGTCAGTCTTAGGAAGAAGTGAGCAGGTTTGGTCCCTTGCATTGTCACATCCTCCTGCTGCACAGCTTTGTGTCGGCCATCCAGCTGGAAGGATGCCTTGGTGGTAGTGACTGTTGTTTCAGCGGTGTTCCTTCACAGGCTTGTTTGGGCAGGGTAAGACTTTTCTCTTGTCCCAGAGGGTATCTCTTGAGGTCTCCTATTGCCGTGTCCTGTGCTCTAATGCATTTATAAAGGGACATTTTTACAGGGGTTTTTCAGACTTCCTCAGCAGCTGTAAGAAGTAATTTCTGGCTATAGGTGCCAGGTAATTTCAGTGTAGAAACTACAAGAAAAAAGATTGCTAAATGGCATTAACCAAACAGATGCAGTCAAGCTACCCGAATGTGAATAAATGAAAAGACAGTATCTTGTCAGTGAGCCAAATAAGATGAGAGCAGAACTGAAATGAGAAAAAGATGAGCAGTAACATGGAGTGCAGGAATGAGTGTTCCCAAGCGTGCTCCAATACTGTGTGGCGGCCAGCACTTCACAACAAAAAGTCTTTTTACAGTAGTTTTGTTGTTTCCTTTCTAATAGAAACCTGTCTTTTTTTTTTTTTTTTTTTTTTTTTTTTTTTATAGGCCTGGTGTGGCGTTCAGGAAGTGAAACTCTTTTTCTAAGCACGTGTTTTTGTAGCTGATTGTCATTTCATTGTACAGAGTGTTTTGGTTTAGGTTTGTGGTTGGTTTTTTTTTTCTGTTTGGTTTTTTTTTTTTCTTTTCTTTTAAGTAAGGACGGATGTGTGTACAAGGGAACAAGCCTGTGCAGTCAGTTCCAATCATTGTCTATGTAGTGAATTACTGGGGGGAGTTCATTCAGTTTCTCCTCAACAGAATGTCCCAAATGTGCAGGTAAAGGGGATTTTCAGTCCCCCCTGGCTTGATGAAGGAAAGTACTGAGCTCCTGTGGGAGCGAATACTCTCTTCTAACAACATTGGGAGTATGTGGGTGAGAATCACCCCAACAAATGCGATCCTGCTTTATCATTGGAACTTTGTTTTTGGAGTGAGATTTCAAAGCAATAGAGAGGCAGCAGTAGGTGGGGTCAGGGATAATGGATGATAGAGAGGCTGAGCAGTGTTTTACCTCTGAACACACATTTGGGATTTAACCTCCCACTTGTTTGGAAGGCATGGAGCAATGGAAGAATTTCTGTCTTCATTGCAGTCATGTTGTAGTCTCAGAAAAAAATCCATCCTGGGATTTCTGTCCCTGTTTGCCTTCTGCTGTTCCTCTTCTGTTGCACCCCACATCAAGTTTGATTGTAAAGATTCGTATCCATGATGGGAAGTTCTCATTCATCTGAAGGTGGAGCTCGATAAACTTATTTGGAAGAAAATTGTGCTGTGCAGTTTCTGTAAGTCAGAACTTAAGTAAGCGACTTGACAAAGTTCACAGGTGCTCACGTGCAGCCCTGGTTGGCTTGGATGGAAGCCACATGCACATGTCAAACAGGACCTGCTGCTCCTCATACCTGTACAGAATAGCTGGCAGTTTTAATGTGCTGCTTCCTTCAATTTTTCAGTTAAGTCTTGATTTTGCAGCTGAACTGGCTGCGTTGCTGCTTGTTTTCCAACATTCATATCAAACCTGACAGCTCAGTGAAGAGTGATGGGTGAAGTCCAGCAATGGAGAAGCAGCTCAACACAGCGTCCATGTGCAGAGGTGTTTGAAGAGATTTGGGAGGAGGAGGAGGCCTCTTGTTCTCCAGGGTGATCCTGTGAAGGCACCTGGACCTCTGGCTGTAGACAGTGACTACAGTCCCTCTTCCGTGTGTCCAGCCCATCCTTACTGATGGCACTTAATTACTTGGAGGCAGCCTGAGAATTACCCTCCCAATTAAGTCATTACCATTAAGGTTGTAATAATTCCCTGGGAAAAATTCTGATTAACCTGATTTTGCAATTACATTCTTACGAATGAGGTGTGATGTGTTCTTGTATACTACCACAGCTTGAGATATGGCTCATATAGAAAGAATAAAATCTGAAATCAGCTGTCTGGAGGAAACAGATATTGAAACTGTCAGCTTTGCATAGTAATTGTAATAAAAAATGGCTTGAGAAAGGAAGAAAAAAGCTTTGCCAGAAGCTGTAGCATTTCCTTTTCAGAAGTGTGCTTCTGCACCTCAGTTCTCCCTGGGGACTTAGGACTTCACAGCAAGGAAGGAGAGTATCTGTGGCAGATGCAGTTTTGATGATAGAGTTATGATAAGTGGGTCAGTTCATCTCCCTCCTCCCTGTTCACTCCAAAAGCTGCAACTACGGGAGTTGCAAGCGCAGCGTGAGGCAGAGAGCCTTTCAGCTCAGCTTTAGGAGACACAGTAAATCAGGACTATCTTCCCTCCTCAAGCAAAAGTTCCTTGCTGTGCATAGCCCTCCTGGAGCGCTGGAGAGCCCTGGTCAACAGCAGGGCTGACTTCTCTGGGGTGTTAGAGCAGGTGGGGGCCCTTCCTAGGCCAATAGAAGGTCTTTTAAATTGGAGTGGCCTAACAGAAAGGTGAGGAGAAACTGGTGGATTTGACCTCAGAGGACTGTGCTGGGTCTGATGTGGATTCTCCACAGTTTTACCCTGCTGTTTAACCAAGGGACAGTGTATCTGCTCTGTATGGTGAGGTTGGAAAAGGTGGGTCAGGAGGGAAGTTGCCAGCTGCTCCCCTGTTTCCTCTCTCACCTCTGTATCCTTTGTCCTTCCCCTGGAGAGGCTTTGTGGCTCCCTGGTCCTGTCACCCATGCCTGACCCTGGGCTATTTCACCCCAGGTGGAGCATTTAGGTAGAAGCATTGTTGTTCACCCTCTGCACTGCCTGGTAGCAGTTGGGGAGTGATAAAGCCTAACTGCCTTCCTTGCACTGAAGAGCCACGTTACAGTAATGTAGTTTTATCTCCAATACTTGTGCAGTTTAGAGCTGTTCATGTAAAACAGACTATTTAATCTGTCTTGCAAACACAACATCTGCTTGTTTCCTTGGGTACAGATTCCCCTGTGAGGGTGCCTGGGAGCTGTCTCCCTCTTTGGGTCCATGTGCAGTCCCAGCTGTGGCCCTGGACGTGCTGCAGAGGGTTACAGCCAGTACTCTTTCTTGGCTTCCAATTTGACTAAACTGTCAAAGCTCCTTATAAGCTTTAATACATCCCCTTGGGATGTATTCCCCATGTCTTGGGGAAATATTCCTGTCCCCATTTTGCAGAGGAGGAATGGTGTGGGTTAACCTTTGGCCAAGGATGTGTCAGAGCAGGAAACTAACCCCAGTCTCTGAAGTTAATGCCCTGCCTATTGAAGAACACTTTTGGCTGAAAGATGTTTCTAGTTCGGAGACATCAAAGGTTTATGGAAGTATTTAATTGCACAGGCAATGTTGTGTAAAACATGAGATTTGTGCACGGTCTGCAGAGCGAGGGAGCACAGCTGAGAGAGATGGTTATGGCTCATATATACACACACACACCCCATAGATGAGGTCCTGGACATAACTGAATTCTTTGCTAAACAAGTTTCAGTAGCGATAGCAGGTAATTTTGACATAGTTTTAAAAGATGTGTGGTTTTGGTATGGAGGCCCATCTGGTAGGGCAGCCAGCTCTCTAAATCATTCACAGTGGTTGGAGCTCAAATATTAAGAGCCAAATCCTGACCCAAGTGAGTCACTTGCCTGGATATTAATGGGGTTGCAGTTTGGTCCTGCTGCATGTTTAGGCAGGGCATTTCCTCTTGTTATTTCTAAAGGAAACAGACTTTGTGCTAGCGGATATCCTTTGCTTGCTTTTCGCCTTCCCTGGTAAAAACAAGATGAGTGGCGAGATGTTCAGCTGGGAAATAAAAAAGAGAAAATCCACTCATCTCTTGATAGGCTATTTATATCCTACTTCTGAAAAGTACTGTATGATAATGTCCCTTTCCCAATAACTGCAGTGGTGTAAGGCTCTTTCTGCCCTCTCAAGCCAGCATGAAGCTGTAATAGCAGCACTAGGATGTCCAGGGGCTGTAGTGGGTATTAGTGGTAGTAGTGAGTATCTTCTGTTTTAGAGGCAACATCCCAAAACACAGGTAAGCAGCCTACCTGGATTTGCAGGCATGCACACTGGATGGGTGGGGGGTACATGGAGGAAGCTCTGCCTGGTATCTGGCCAGAGATGATTTGCAGGGAGTCTGACTTCTTTACCCCCAGCCCTTATGCAGCTCCGGTGCTCACCTTTCTGCTGATACAAGGAGATGGTTCAGCTAGATAGAAGGTGGTTCACAGCTAGGTTTCAAAAATGCGAGAGCATTGCTATCTTGATTTAATCAAAACCACAAACTAATCTCCTTCTAGCACCAAGAGGCTTGGGCCAAAATGGGCTTACAGGTTAATTGCTTTGTGGGGTTTTTTTATTGTTACCTGTTGGAGTGGCTGCTTGGCAGCAGTTAGACACCGTGTAGCTGAGCTGGAGCTGGAATATGTCAGTGGCTTAGAAAAGACCTGGGGCAGGTTGTGAGTGTCCTGCCCTGATGTGGAACAGGACTGTGGGTGCAGGTGGGCAGGGGCAGGGAGGGGACATCTTTTTCCCTTCCCTGCCATCGAGATCCAGGGAGGTGAATGCCGTTAACTTATTTGTTTTGTTTAACAGCTGCTAGGGTTTTTGAGTCGGAAATAATTTTCCGGAAATCTGTGCTCAGATGGTGAGCCCAGATGCCCAGTTGGAAGGACATGTGTGAAGCTGCGAGAGCTGTGGAAGAGCTGGAGTAAGACACGTCTGCAGTTGCTGTACGATGTAAGAAAGGAAGTAGCTGATGTCCCAGGCTGTAACATCCCAACTGACTTTATCTTCTAATTCCTGTCCTGCTCACGTGCCTCAAAGGTGTTTTTTCCAACAGATGTCACATTTCTGATCCACTCTGTCTCCCTTTTCTGCACTGAGTTTTGTAGATAGAAAGCAGTACCTCATTTTCAGATGCAGTCGTGAACCACAGTGTTTTGTGTGAGTGAAAATGAGTGTTGTTGGTTTGAATAGTTGGTCCCATCTTTCCCGAGAGCTTTGCTGTCACCAAAACCTGCTTGAGCTCCTGTGAACTCCCTCTTTTACATGGCAGTTGGGGCACCCTGCTCACAGGCTAATATGGTTTTGTTGGAAATAAGAAAGTTTCAAGGCTTTGAGGAGTGCTGGGCTGCCATGGGTTTTGAATGTGATGATAACACATATAAACAATATAAAGGTGTTCAGGGAAAAAGAAAAATCATCTATGTGCAGGACCTACCTGCAGCAAAGCCAGAAATTCAGGTGCACCTGTAATTGCTTGTGTTTTATCCTCCCTTTACCTGCCTTGAGGTCTTGTGGGGAGAAGACATGAGAAGAGCTCTGCTTTTAGCCCAGCATGGGGTAGCCATTTCCATCTCTCACAGCACGGATGGGGATCTTCTGCATATGGATAATGCTAAAACTTTAACCTTCCTTCTCATACCCCGCAGCGATGTGTCCCTGTCTGTAGAGGAATTGCGTCTAATTTGTGCAAGCTGTGAATCAGAACTTCTTTGATGCCAACTCTAATTCCCCTTTCTTGCCTTTACAGGTTTTGTTACCAGCTGCTAGTTTACTGCAATTGATGGATGTTAGAAAAAACTGCTGTGACTTTCTTCAGTCCCAGCTGCATCCCACAAACTGCCTTGGAATCCGAGCTTTTGCTGACGTGCATGCGTGTACTGAACTGCTGCAACAGGCAAATGCCTACGCAGGTGAGGGCAGGGTTTTCTGAGTTAAACCTGCTTCCAGGTACAGCGACTCGTAGGTTGAGCAAGATCAGCACATCCTGGTTGGTCTCTTCATGCTTCTAGTATTAGAACAGGAAGGGAATATTTTATCATGTTATAGACTTGCAACTTTCTGTGATGCTGCAAGTCATGAAATGTGTTTGGGTTGCAGGGGAACACCTAAGGAGGTAAAAAACCCCTGATCCTCTGGATTCCAGCCCACAGAATAGTTCCTTAGTATGTTCCTAGTAAGCTCTTTGGCTGTGTGTTCAACAGCACAGTGTTGGCATGCTGGTGTCCCCTCCATGTGCGCTGCCCCATGAGAACAGTAGGCAATGCTGGGGATTTATTCTAGGAATAAATGGCGCTGGGCAAAATTAAATTTTGTGGGTACAAGTGGGAATGCTCAGCTAAAATTGTCATGCAGTTTGAGCCTCTGATCTGTGGAGTGATGGCCACTTACCCCAGGGGTGGACAGACTCTTGTTTCCTCGAGGGTGGATGTGTTTGGTTGCAGTAAGTAGGTGGAGGCAATGGCTTTCAGCATTTCTCCTCTGTGTTGTAAATGTAAAGATGTTCCAAGCAGCCCCATGCTCTTAACTCCCTGGCACTTTCCAGTCTCCTCCAGCAGAGTTGCCCTTGACCTCTGCTTGGGACAAGCTAGTAGTTTTCTCTACTCAGTTTGCTTTTCTGTCTATTTGTATAGGGAGAAATACACCTGCTGTCTCCCAGAGCACCTGCTCTGTCCTGCATCGTTCCCCTTGGTCCGGTTTTGTCCTTAATTGGACCATAAGTAGGCTCAGTGGAATAAAAACGTGCCCACCAAGTCCTCCCCTATTGTCCTGCAAATAAAAGTAAAACCTTTTCAGCTGCTTTGGGTGTATTATCCCCTGGAGGAAAAGGTACCCTGGAAGGAATGGTTAACTGTATAAAAGCTTGCTTGTAATATCTCATTATCCTTGCTTCCAGGCCCTTTTTAATCTTTAACCCAACAAGCAGTGCATTCACTGTATATTTATTTGGTTGTTTGGCAATTAGAAAGTCTGCTTTGTTGTTTTATTGGTCTTCATAAGTCCCAGTTAGTACAACAGCCCATGTAATGTTAATGGAACTCCATTAATAAAAATGCCATTAAAATTCTTTTCACTATGTTATTTATGTAACAGCATTAAACCAAGACAGAAGTCCCCAAGCTCAAGAGTCCATGCATGCATGAGCTCAGTTACTTGAGAAATGCTTAGTTCTGGCCAATGGATAACTTCAGTAGGTGGAGGAGCCTTCTTGATACAGGCACGAGTTACTTAATTCAAATCAGTAGATATTTTTACTTGCTTCCAACTAATAACAAGAGATCAAATATCTTTCTACTGCCAGATGCCAGTCCAGAATGAATAGGAGATTGTATCCAGAAGTCAGAGTGCATCCAGCTTACTGTGTGGGGAACATTTCCTGTTTCTCGAGTATTTAAGGCCAGAAGAGTTCATTAGATCTTATATATGATTTCCAACACAGCTGAGTATTAAAGTTCATCCAGATACTGCTGGTTTTAGTCAGAGCCTTTGGCTTAGCTGTGGTGTTTTGGTCCCCATTAGTCCGAGTAGGGCCCATGGTTGGGGAAGCACAAGTGTCCTCTGCAGCACCAGCATTGGTGAGGAGTTTCAGGTGCAGTCTCCAGGGAGCTCCTCTCTGGAAGTTACTCCAGCTTGTGTCCCTGGGGTACTGCTATTTGGCAGGCAAAGCACTTTGCAGATGTGAAAACTAGAGGCAGATCTTGCTGTGGAGGGAGCTCTTTGAATACATGAGTCTGAGCTTCTCAAAGCTAAAGATTAGAGCTTGAAAAAAGCTGCTTCAGATGAAGTGTCTGAGATTCGTGTTTCTGTATTTCAACCAAAGATAAGTGAGACTCAGCAAATGGCAGGTGAGATTAAATTGACGTGTATGTAACCAATGCTTGCAAAACTAAAATTGTCTGCAACTGGCTAATAATGGTTTTGACCTAGAAATTATTTTTTAGAAAGTAATTCTTTCCTAGTGCCCTTCGGCTAGATGTACGGCTTGACAGATTAGATGATCCTTTTTTGGACGTGTATTGCAATCAGTCATAATTCTTCCCATTTGGGATTATAAAGAGTGATGTGTATTTGGTTTTCAAGTGGCTCCCAAAGTTACAACATGGAGGGATTTGGAGGCAAAAAGAGAGAAAAATAAACTTCTTCAGTTGCAGACTTGAGTGGAAAGGGTCAAGCTGCTGGGGAAGATGGGTGCTGAGGGTTTGGAGCAGGAGAGAGGTTAAATTTACACATTTGAGGGGAAGAAGTAAAAGGTGGACAGAGAGGAGGAGAGCTGATCCCATGCACGTACGTGGGATGAGCCTCCCCCTTGACCATCTCTCCCTGTGCCCCCGTCGCACATACAAATTCAGCTGGATGCCCTGGGATCCCTCACTGTTTGCTGCTGAGCGTGGGCACCAAACTGCCCGATTCATGTTAAAGGTGGGCTTTTCCTTTGAATGCCTACGCGTATCAAGAGCTCTTGCTGGAGTCTCTCATCCAGGTGTTGAGCGGATCTGATGCTGCCTAGCTTGTTGAAGTGGGCAAGAACTGAATCTCGAGGTGGCCAGTTTATTTACTACTTCAGAAAAGCGTTGTCACTTTTTTCAGTTGGCACTTCTAATCCTATTTGCCACTGGAAGGTACCTTGTGGCTTTTCAAAAAGTTAAGCTCCCATTTAGTGTTATTTATGAAATTGTCTCATGGGGCTTGTGCTACTTGAAATAACATCAAATTCCTTTAACCTGCTCTGAGACTATTTTCTGTTCCTGTTCCGTCATGCAGTCACAGCGTGTTGTTTGTCTCGAGTGCTCAGAGCTGTAATAATAGCAGTTCTCTGAATGCTGTAGTCCTTCCCTTGACTTAAAGCATGGATTTCATTATAATTTTCTGTTCCCCCTTTTCATTTGTTGAACAGAGCAGCACTTCCCTGAGGTGATGCTAGGAGAAGAATTTCTTAGCCTTAGTCTGGACCAGGTTTGCAGTTTAATATCAAGTGACAAGCTCACGGTCTCCTCTGAAGAAAAGGTACAGTAAATTGTATAGCAACAGTGAATGTAAGAATGCTGGAATGTTTATAGATCTTACATCAGGAACTGTTCTCATGTTATGCTCTTCAGGGGCCATTTTCCAACAGAGCTCACGTGAAAGGAAAATTAAAAATAATGTGAATCCTAAAAACACATAAAAATGACCTTCACTTGGTTGTTCTTTGCAGGAAGTAATGATTCTCAGATCCATATCACTTCCAAAAGCCCTGGGGGCCAGAACCAAATACCTTCCCTCTCTGGAAAACGAGGAACCTCCCATCTGCTGTTGTGTAAAGCTCTTGTTACCTGCTGTAAAACCTCAAAAAAAAGGTGAATTTAATTAGGCCAGGGAAGAGTATTGCCTTCTGTTGCATGTTGGACAGAAAAACTAAAGGAGGCCCACAACCAAATGGAGGGAAGTAAACATTGTTCTTGGAATTCCATTTCTTGAATGGAAGAGGGGAGAAAAGGCACTGGTTGATGTTTTGTGGCTGAAATGTTCAGCACATCTTTAGTCTGTAGTTCTGGGAAGGAGGGTTGACCAGTACTTGGTGAACACCAGGTCCAGCCCCTTTCTCTGGTGTGGGCTTCTTGAGTGACCCACAGCGGGTTTCTGGGGAGAGGTGTGTGCCTTGAGCCCTCAGCACACCTCCAAACTGTTGCTATGGGGAGATGGACACTTGTGGGAGACTACAGAAGAGCTCGTAACTTCAGGACCCTTGTTGAACACGTGCATTCTGGGGGGTGAAGCTGGACCTGAGCGTGCTTGGTGCACCCCTGGTGTGTGTACCCCTCTGGGCTGCAGACAGGCGGGTGTTTGGGCCCACAGGGACTCTAAAGCTTGCCAGAAAACCTGCACCACGTGAGGTGTGAGTACAGCGATGCTTCGTGTAGATCCTGAGCCAGCAAACTCGGAGGCTTCCTTTCCGCAGGCGTGGGGCTAGCGTGGGCATCTCGGCGGGGTCCTACGAGGTGCCACACAGGCAGGGCCAAAAAGGGAAAAAACAAATGGCCTGAACTCGCAGCAGAATTGCTTTGTGTGAGCCAAACAGCCTGCAAAGGGAAGTGCAAGTTTAGTAACCAATTTTTCCAGTCCTGTGCAGCATTGTTAAAAAGCTTTTATTGGCCTTGTGCCCAGAGAAATCAAAGTACTCCCCCCCCTCATCTGAGCTTTATACAATCAAAACCAGTATTTCTTTAGCTGATTGTAAAAGTTGAGAATGCAAGGCAGTGGAAGGAAACGTAAGCATAAGCTGCACGTTCAGAACAACAGATACAAATAACAGAAGAGAGAGGCAGAGAATGGGATTGGAACGTAAACATGAAATATGTGCTGAAAATTGGGGACAGACTCCTATGCTGCTGTTGTGTTCACTTCGTGACAGGCAGTCAGTTTTCCTGACCTTTATTCTTTCTCTCTGCTAATGTATGAGATATATATTAGAAAAAAAAATATATATATAAATACATATGTGTGTATATCTGTGCAGACATACACAGGTTATCTATGTGTATGCATGTGCACATGTGATGGATAGCTATTTATTTTTAAACAACAAGATTGTGTAAGTAGGCACTTCAAACATTTGAGAGCTAAGTTGTCAGAGCCAGATTTCACGAGAGGCTTTCTTGTTCCTGTTCTGACCGAGTCTCACACCTGTGCCACAGCCTGAGAGCCAGTGTTGCCATCTCTGGGTCAGTGGGAAATGTTATAGCTCAGTCCTGCCAGGGAAAGGGAGGGGAGTTTTGCCCTTACAATGCTTCAAGGCATGTGTGCCCAAAAAAGCTTGTGTGTTCTCCCCTTCCTCTGCCGCCCTTCCCAAATAATATCAATTGGCCTAATAAAATATATTTTTTTTATCTCCACAAATTTTGGCGTACTCCTATCCATAGGCCGTCAGGACGACAAAAATTGTCTGCTACCACAGAAATGTGTTTCAATTGTACAATGGTGACTTTTCCCTGTTAGGCAAAGATTATGCTCCTTTCTCTCCCTTTCCCCCTTGCTGTTGCCAGACTCCGCAGTCGCACGGGCCCTTTCAGCCTACAGCAAATGTTTGTTTTAGGCCCTTCATGCTCTTTTTGTTATAGCTGAGTACTTTGAAGACAGTTTTATCAATGCTTTCTGTACCTGACCTAATTAGCTCTTTAATTATAGAAGTGTGTGCAAGCAAGGAAAAACTCTAAAAAGTCACGTTTATTCATAGTTATATATGATTTGTGAAATGGAGGGGCTTCCAGCCCTTGAGAAGGGGCTCCTGCCAACTCAGAACAGTGACAAAAGAAATTTTTTAAAGGGTTTGGGATTTTGATTTGAGGATTTTAAACAGTCCAGTAATGGGCTCATCGTCTCATACCACTGACATTAAGTAGAAACTGATGTACAGTTTAGTCCTCACTCCTGAGAGTATCTAACAACTGGATTTTTGGCTGAAGAGACTGGGAAGACATCTGGCCTTGCTCTTTGCTTAGGTAGTGAGTGGAAGGGATATTCCAGGCTTTCCCCCTTTTGCTCCGTACAGTGGGAAATCTGCTCCTCCCAAGCTCAGGGCTGCTCTTAATAGCCAGGCAGGTGCCAGCTGCTAACTCAGCCTGTGCCTCTGCTCTAAATAAAGCTGTGTGGGTAACTGCTTCATTTCATCACACCCTGGTGACAGGTCATGCACGGCTGGAAAAACCTGGGGGT
Source organism: Athene cunicularia (assembly GCF_003259725.1). Lineage (NCBI taxonomy): Eukaryota > Metazoa > Chordata > Aves > Strigiformes > Strigidae > Athene > Athene cunicularia. The sequence continues at coordinate 4,849,862 of NW_020799117.1, read as the reverse complement.
CTCCTGGGGGAGCAGCAGCAGCTGCTCGAGGTCTGTGGTGGGCACAGCCTGCGAAGCGAGGGCATGGCACTAGTGGAAACAGATGTGGCCTTTAAATAGACATATTGCTGTTATGGATTAAGGTGTTTTTTTGGTTTTTTTTTTCTCCTCCTCATAAAATTAGGAATCAACACCAACAAAAGGTGCCAGAAACTGATTTTTGAAAAAATTCTTCTTATTTTTTTTAGAATAGGCACAGCAGGGTAGCCTCAGTGTATGCCTAACTGAGGAGCAGTCTCCAGCACCAAGGAAGCAGTTTATTCCTTGTGCACATTTGCTTTACCTTCCTTTGAGACTTGTTAGCTGTCATCTTGGTCTGTACCTGGGTATGTCCCAGTCCTGTGACATGTTCTGTAGCTCAGCATTTGTGCAGAAGAGGTTAATGAGAAGCATGTTTGGCTAAACATTTGCTTTATGCTCCTTCCACACTCATTTGCAATTGAAAATCTCACAACAACCTAGTTTCCACTTTAAATGCCCTGTAGCCAAAGTGAAATTGTTTGTTTATTTAGATATTTTCATTTCAAAATAGTCAAAGGTTCTGCAGTGGTTATCTTCATCTGGGTTTGCTGGGGCTTGATTACGTGGCTCCCTGTTGCGTTGCTTAAATCCTCATTGCAGCATCCTGAATTCCAAACGGTTCAGCAGGAGCATTTGTTGGCATGGGAAATAAGGCTGGTGCTTTACTGCTTTTTTTTTTTTTTTTTTTTTAAGTAAGTATATGGTTCTGCCTAAGAGGAAGAAACCCCTTTGCACTCTGCCTCTCCTTTGTGGGAGGACGTGTCTGCCCGGTGCCTCCTGCAAAAATACATTTGCCAGCAACAATTGGGGACTGAGAGAGATGGTGGCCTCAGTTCTGGTTGATCTTGTCAAATTAGTGACCTTGGACCAAACAAAATGGTTTCTTGGGGAGGGATGGGAGGGATGGAAAGAAAGAAAAAAATATCTGTGCAAATTGGCCTGACCATTTGGTGACCCGAGGGGAGTTGAAACCAAGGGCACTCGCCGAGTGTGCTGGGGCAAAGGGCCAGCGATGCTTTTCGGGGGCAGCACAGGACGGCTGGGGTCTGTGGGAGAGGGCTGTGCTCAGCCCCCCGTGAGTAATTGGGTAGCGAGAGCAGTTGGGGAATTTTGCCAGTAGATGTGAGTTAAGGGTCAGAATTTATTTCTGACTCTGTGGGGAAACTCCACTGCAGTGATCCAGATCCTGCTGTGCAGCATCTGAGACTGCACCAGCCCCTCTCCTAGCCTTCCTGGGTGTCTCAGGAAGACTTTCCCGCTCCCGGTGACATTTTCAAGCCTTTCTTCTGGGAGGAGTGAGGCTCACGGTTATATAAGCACATACATATTCATGCTGGAGCCCACATAGGACGCTTCTGCCCGCGTCTGTTCATTGCGCAGGGCTCTGCGTGGCTCCTGCTGCATGGGGTTGTTTGCGAGGAGTTTGTCACAGAGTCAAAGTTTGGATGCTTATCTGAACCGGTTGGATCTGGGAGTAAAACTAGATTTTGGTTCAGACTCAAAGTCCAGTGTGTCCTTGTTTCCCAGCTGGAATATCCGAGTGATTTTAGCGGTGAAATGCACACAGTGCAGAGGCTCCGCGGCTGCAGGCAAGGCTTTTCCTGTGCCTGGGGTGAACTCGTGCTGAAAACTAGTTGGGTTTTGGGGAGGGGGGAGAACTGGTGCAGTGATTAAATATGATGGCGAGAGTAGTGACTTACTGTGTGACGAGACTCCTTCAGGAGGGGACATCTCTGTTACCAGGAGTAATCGCTGGGGCTGATTTCATGAATAATGTTCAGTGCAAATGTCAGCAGGCTAATGAAGCTTCCTGGCTGCCTTCCAGGACTAATGTTCAAGAGGGATATGATTGTCCTGGAGACATGCTTAGCTTTGAGAGTGATACAGCACATCTAGATGTGAAGTGGCTTATTAATATGCATGGTCATCTCACCTCTTCACTACCATGGTGCTTGTGCTCTGCGTAGTCATGACTTTCTCATCTGTTTGATAGAGATCTTGCACCTCCTTCCTTCAATATTTTAAAATCATAATGCTTCTGATTTTGGGTACGTGACTCTGCCAGCCAGTTTTCTCCGTTTAATTGTACTTTATCTGTGTAGGTCTTCGAAGCGGTTATTTCTTGGATAAATTATGAGAAGGAATCTCGCTTAGAGCACATGGCTAAACTGATGGAGCATGTTCGCCTACCCCTTTTGCCCAGAGATTATCTTGTACAGGTTAGTCTGCAAATAAGTAATTAATACTTGCACTTAAGCTGCTGTTAGCTCCTTAATCAATGGCTTGGCTGTTTGTGTCTGCGATGGGTAATTTTGACATGTTGCTGAGTCTGTAAATGGAGGAATAAAAAGAAAAACTGGGTGGAATCTGATATTAATGAGTGTGCGGAAGCTTTCTGGTAAACATGACCTGTGCTGAGAGCAGAGCTCCAGCCCCTCTTGGTGGAAGCATTTAGCAGTTAATATCTTTGGATTTTTCACCCAGAACCACCCCAGGTGGGGGTGTTACAAGTGTATGTGTTGTTTTTTTTTCCCCCCCTAACACACAGGTAAATTTAGCTTGGTGAAAACACACCATGTGTGATAATTTTGGCTTAAGATACGTTTTGCACATAGAGATGGGTCTGTGTGACTGGTAGGTGAGATGCTCTCTGGCTTAGAGATTGTTCTTCATGAGTTAATGCCTGGGATCTGGGCCTCGATAATGAGCTGAGAATCCCCAAAGAAGGGGTTGGCACATGGGCTCTTTGACTATGCTTTTATCATGTGTCTAAAAAGATCACAGAATCATCTAGGTTGAAACAGACCTTGAAGATCATCCAGTCCAACCACTGAAATACAGTTCAATCAATGCAGTTGAAATAAAATTGGTATTCACAAGATGAACCCATCATGTATTTTTTTAATCTCAACTGTATCTTCTGATCAAGTAAAAAAATTTGCCTCTCCTTAGAAAATTCTGACTCAGATAAAAGAAATTACTTATTTTGTACCCAGACTCCCGGTGAATTCTCCTCTGCTGAGTTAAGTGTCTGGCAGAGGGAGCACTGCTACTCCTGAGTGATACTGAAAAAAAGTGAGAAGTTTGAATGTTACTACTGCATGTGTTTCTTTGGGAAGAGCTGGAAGTCTGTGTTTTCCTTTTGGTTTTTTTTTTTAAATGTTGGTACTTTGGAAGAGAAATTCCAGGTTTCATGTTCTTTCCACAAAGCTCCTTGTGACCTGTGCCACCGAGTACTTCAGTTTAAATGATCTTTCATGTGTGTGCGTGTTCTCAGACAGTTGAAGAAGAAGCTTTAATCAAGAATAACAATACCTGTAAAGACTTCCTTATCGAGGCCATGAAATATCATTTGCTTCCTCTGGATCAAAGGCAACTGATAAAGAATCCCAGAACAAAGCCAAGGACTCCTGTTAGTCTGCCAAAGGTAAGCTGAGTTTGTCGCTTCGTGTCACCTCATGTTATTACTGGTGGCATTTTCTGTCCTTTAAAGGAGTTTGTGGACTTGCCACATTAGCTCTCACTAACTTTATGATCATCCTTTGAAGTGTTTTACTCCCTCTTCTGGTACTGCCTGTGCCCTCCAAGGCTACATAATTAAGTTGGATAAACTTAGATAAACCCTTAGGAGAAGCAAGATCTCTGCTCCCAGGGGCAAGGGTCTGCTCTTGAAACATTTTGTCAGCTACAGGTGCTTTTGTGAATGGCTGTTGCCCCTGGAGCTGCGGCTGGAGAATCGTGGACCCGTGGAGCAGCAGCAGGCGGCTGCCTGCAGTGCTCAGGGTCTTTCCTTTTCCTGGATCCATAATCGGAAGCCAGGAAAGCGGGAAGCTGTGGCACCCAGACCTGCGGGCAGGAAGTCTGAGGCAAATGACAATAGACTCAAAGCAGCTACTGAGTAAATAACCTTTATTACTCCCCGCATTTATCCTGCAGGTGTGATGCTCTGGCCACTGCTTTATTAGAGAAGAAAAAAAATGACAACAGAAACTGTTTTCCCCGGAGATAAATGCAGTTTGGCTCTCTCACCAGCCTGTTGCTGGAGTTATTAACAAGCATTTCAGCGATTGTAAGACATCAAAACCACAGTGTATTATTTTTCTAAGCACAAATCATCGGGAGCTTGGTTTGTGGGATGGTGTCTGAGATATGTGCTATGAGAGGCACTGTTCAGATGTTTAGATAGTAGAATATCCATCGAGAAATTGTGGTTCTGCAGAGTGTGCTGATGTGTTGTGGCCCTTCTGCCTGCACTGAGATGAAGTTGGTAGGACGTAGCTTTGGGGGTGTCACGAAGGGCTGACACTGACCCTTGTTCAAGGACTAAAGGATAAAATGAATGGTGAACCAGCGAGTTCAGAGGTGCTTGGCATCATCTATAGCATGACCTATGAGTACAAACCCAAATCTTCTGCAGGTTTTTCCTCCCTTATTTTTAACTGTAAAGAAAGGGGAGAAGGTGATGATCTAGCAATCCTGTTACTGAGAAACTTTCATCTGGTCTGTTGGTCCCACTGATAAGGGATTGATTACTGTCTGCTGTGAAAGCTCTTAATTCTGTAATCATGTGAAGCTCTGCAGCTTTCCATGGAAGACTCTCAAACAGCTAGTAGTCAGGCTGCTAGTTTAGACTCAACTTGCTTTCTAATGTCACGTTCTCATTTTTTGTAGATCAAACAGCCCACTATTTTCATACCCTTCAGGTTCCTTAAATTGCTGTCTGGCTCTGTACATTCAAAGCAACTGTGATTGGAGTTGAGCTCATTACCCGGGTGACCTTGAGTGACGATCTGATCCTCTCAGCTACTCACATCTGCCTTGTAGAGGCAAAAACCAGTTTCCCATCTACTCTTTGACTATATTTGAAGTCCCGTTACCTTGCTTCTATCTCCTTGGCCTTGTAAAAAATCAGATTGCCTTGGGTAGTGTTTGCTCCTTCTGATTTGCTGCGATAAGGGGAGCAAATCCCCCTCTTGATAGCTGTGGAGGGTCGAAGGTAACGTGTTTGGAACAAAGTGCAGGCCAAGCTGTTTGTAGGTGCAGGTGGGTTGGATGCTGCCTGTGCACGTGTTGGTTTGCAGTGCTCAGCGGGGGCTCAGCAGCGATGGGCAGGCCTCGAGTGCTGAGCTGCAGGCTCCTGGGACCAGTGGCCCTGGGCAAGGCAGCAAGTCCGTGGGGAGTTTGTCTTCTGGTGGCAGACAGAGCAGATTTGGGAAGTACCACACCGCACACCATCCAGGACTTCTCACTTTTCCACCAGTGTCCACCGCTTGCTATTGGTGGGAATGGAGCCTGGGGCTGGGCGGACCTTTAGCCTGACCCAGCAGAGCGGTTCTTGGACTCCTGAGATTGCCCCTGATCACCTTTATGTAGATCTTCCCTCCTCTAAGGAATTTAGGGTTTAATCACTAGATTTGCATCCATACACATTGCAGCCAGAAGCCTTAATGAAGCTGACAAATCACTTCCTTCAGCAGCCCAGCACCCTGGGTTTTAATAGTCCTGGTGATTTCCCCGAGTGTCATATTCCCCGCAGGTGGCAACACAGCTGTCAGGTTTTATTTGCTAAGTGCCATTGATTATTTTTAGCACCACCATGGAGATAATGACTAAACAGTGGGCTGGCTGTGGAAATTACGCTGGGATCTTCTTCACTTAAAAATACTTCTGCAGTGAGTCTTGCATATGCCGTGGTGCCAAGCGGTTTTGTGTTTCATGGGAAAATAGGGCAGGTTGCCCACCTCGGAAATGATGAGGAAGGGTTAATGGGGCTGCCATATTTAGCATGCATTAAATTGGAGATAACTTTTCCACCTTGGAATCTAACTGACTGAAATAAGTGTCTCTGCAAAGGCTTTTACAGCATGGTTTTGGTAGCTACTCTTGACCAGGTTGTGGTGATGGTTTCTTTGCAGAGAGCAGCTGCCCGGGCTGGTGTCTGAGGTTTTCTACCTCTTGTCTTCCCTCTCCAGGTGATGATTGTGGTGGGTGGGCAAGCGCCCAAAGCCATTCGCAGTGTGGAGTGCTATGATTTTGAGGAGGAGCGGTGGGATCAGGTTGCTGAGCTTCCCTCCCGGAGATGCAGAGCAGGTAACAGGAACTTTCGCTGCAACCTTCTTTGTTTTCCTAGTGCAGCTCTTCAGTGCTGGGTGGATGACCTCAGTCATCACCCACGCCTCAGCCTTCCTCTGTGCCTCTGGCCTCAAGCAGCTCTTTCTTTTTACCATTCCCTCCTTTTCTTTCTCTACAGACATGCATTGTTCTCATTCAGGTGGACACCCTGCTCTCTAGAGGGGTGTTCCTGCCTGTCTGCCCTCCATAGCCACTGTCTCCCCTTCATCATCTCTCTCTTCTGGCTCCTCCTCCATCAGTGTTTCTCTTCCTTCTCCCATCCCACTGGCCTGACAGCTCACAGGGATCCAATTTTCCTTGCTGGCTTCCTAGTGAAAAAATCAAAGGAGCTGAGTCAGTCCCTCTCAGTGCTGAGGCGTGGGTGATGAAGAGCAGATCAGTAAGTTGGGAGTGTTCCTCTGAAGACATCTGAAAGGCTGTGAATGTAGATCACCATTTGGTGTTCTCTCTGGCTCAGAAAATTACTCATTCAGGTGTGAAATCCATCTGTGCCTTATGTTGTCGTGTATTTATGTGCCTTTCACCTTCCGTACGACACGTATGTTTTATCATACTTGCCTCTAATGCTCTTAACCTGCAGAAAATGCCGGAGACTTGCCCACGTTCTGCTCTTCCCTGCTGTCTTATATACCCTGGCAGACGTCTGATGATACTCGCTTCCCAAACTGTGTGTAAAACCTCCGTAAAATCTCTCTCCTCCTTTTATCAGGTGTGGTATTTATGGCTGGCAATGTTTATGCTGTCGGGGGCTTTAACGGATCTTTGAGGGTACGGACGGTTGATGTGTACGATGGTGTGAAGGACCAGTGGACATCCATAGCCAGCATGCAGGAAAGGCGAAGCACTTTAGGCGCAGCTGTGCTCAATGATCTCCTGTACGCAGTGGGCGGCTTTGATGGCAGCACTGGTAGGTGACTGAGCAAAAACCAGGCAGTGCCTGACCTGAAAAAATGTTTTCAGAGACCCCTGCAAAGCCTGAAGAGCTTTAGTGAAAATCCCTGCGCCCTTCCTCTGTGATATTGTAGAGAAAGAGCCAGAGCTTGGGTTTACTCTGTGTTGTAACTAACTACGTGCGTGTTCTGACCAATCAGTAATTGCAGAGAATCTCGCTCTATTTTTTTCCTTTAGTAATACAGTTCTTTCAGTCTCATTCTCTGTATGAATATGCTTTTTCTGGACTGAAAAGGGATTTTTTTTCTTCTTGTTTTAGTTAAATTTTTCATAGCAACATGAATAAAATGCCAGCGAGGCATCTTATGGGGTATGTGAGTCTGGGATTTATCTTGGCATAACTGCATGTTTAGATTCACAGCTCTGCCTCTGCTGTAGAGCTTTGCCACTTGATTAAGTCCTAAACTAAGTATTTCAGGTGGTGGTGTGTACAATGCAGGAGGGTCTGGGGGAGATTTTAAACCTTTGTATGGATATTTTGAAATACTTGAAAGGATGTGGGACTTTTGGGCTTGGAATCAGGACTCTGCTCCACCTTGGTGTTCCCAGCACATCAGAGGGGCAGTAGTCCCAGGGCAGGGGCGATGGGGTAACAATTTTTCCATCTGCTGAAGTGGTGGCGTTGACGCGCTGGTCCCATCCTGAAAGGCATGGGACTAGGAAATTGGGTTGCAGGAGTGTGGGGGGAATTATGGGCTTGGGAGGAGGTGGAAGGCAGATGAAAGTGCAACACCAATCTTTTTTTCTTCTCTTTTTTTTTAATTAGAAAACCTGTGTATCCCCTTTTTAACTAGGTCTGGCATCAGTTGAGGCCTATAGCTATAAAACCAATGAGTGGTTTTTTGTGGCTCCCATGAACACAAGAAGAAGCAGTGTTGGAGTCGGAGTTGTGGAGGGTAAGAAAATCAGCAGCTATTTCCGTCAAACAAATGATACTGTGTCAAACAGAAGCCTGAATGGTTAAGTGCAATAGGCGGGAACTGTAGGAACTGTTCTCTTGACTAGTTGGTAAAGATTTATTTTATATGATGTAATTGCTGCAGCTTTTTCTATTCTTCTCTTTATCTTAGTGAAAAATCATATGTAGCTTTCCAAGAGCCTCAGACCCGTATCAGACCAGCCCATGCCTCCTGCCTGTGAATGCCATTAGGTGTGTGCAGGCTTCTTGGAATCCTTATTCTTCCTGGGCTGCTCCTGGCCAGTGAAAACACATAGTATTGTGCAGTGAATGCTGTTGCTATCAGCAGACACTGCGTGGATGGAGTACCCATCACAGAAAATCTGCTCAGAGAGAGAAACAGGAGCACAGTTCATCCCACAGCCCCAAGCTGGTGGTTTGGCAGGAATACTAAAACCTATGTTTCTTGACATCAGGCTTACTGGCATGCACAGCATGCTTTGCTCTGGTTCGTAAAGGAGCGAGGACTGGTGAGAGCAAACGCTGGTGCTGCGGCAGCTCGGGAGCGAGGTGGGTGCAGAGGGTGCTCGGAGGGATCGTGGCAGTGGTTGGCACCGATGTGTCAGCCCCAAACTTGAGTGAGCTGGAACTGAGCAGCTTGGTTTGGATCCAGGAGGAAGAGCCGTTTAAATAGAAAACTTTTTTTTTTCTTTAGCAAAATCAATTCTGAAGCAAGTGAAAGGTTTTATTTGAGCTCGTCTTCAGCGTGGCGTAGCAGTTTGCAGTTAGTACAGTGTGGAGCAGCTGCTGGCACAAGCCTTGTTATAAACTGCTCTTTAAAGTGGTTTGGTTTGACCTGTTTGAATGGGAAATGCATGAAATGTGTTTAGGTGTTTGAAATGTGTTTATGTGAGAAGAGGGAGGGAGATAAAGTTAGAATAAATAGCAGTGGTTGTGCTAAATTTGCATATTTGTTTAAGCAGCATCTCCCCCAAAACTGGCCCATGCTTGTGAAGCACTGGGTTGCTGATAGTCATTGGGATTTGCTGAAGTGATTTGAATGCAATCATTTGAATGCAGATTAAATCTTAGGTATGTACCTGAGATGCATTTCTATGGGCAGGTTTTCTACCGGAGACATACGAAATCCTTTTCTTTTGCTTTGTTTGAAAGTGCACGTAAGCGTTGCACATGTTGGAGCCCATGATAAAAAACATGAGGGCATGTGATGGGGAAGAAGAGCTGATTATATTGGTGTAGGGAACAAGCTGCAGCCTGCAGTTAATCCACAGTGTTCATCTGAACATGATAAAGATAGATCTGATGTCTGTGGGTACTGAAAATATCTAATAATTGTTGCTAGCCAGGGAACTTTATCTTGCCTTGCTTGGTCTGGCACTCTTGCCTTGATTCACTGACTGTGTGGGTTGAACCAACAGCACAAATAAGAGTTTGAAATGTTTATAGAGACAGGAAGATGCAGAAGGAGCTCGGTTGTAAACCTGGTCCTTGTAGACCTCTCCTCATGATCACAGCCTGAGGAGGCCATGAGTGGAGCCGAGGGAGAAGGAAAAGAGCTGGCCTGTTCTTGGAGCCTTGCAAATGTCAAGGAGACAGGAGGATGCAAAAGTGTAAGACTGGAGATGATAACTGCTGCTGGGACTCCCATGTGCATACAAACAATTGCATAGCATCACCAGGCTCTGCTGTTATGGATTGAAAATTGGTCTTATTCATGGGTTTTGTACAAGAATTTAGGTTAGAATTTTCCTGTGTATTTGTTGAGCTTTATTAATATTTGTTTGTTGTAGTATCTAAGAGGCCTCATCTTGAACCAGAATGTATTTGTGCTAGGTGCTGTACTAAAGAAGCACAAAGAAACCCTCTCTGCCCAGAGAGATTGCTGCCTAAATGCAAAACAAGCTGGTAGATGATACAGGGAGACAAGGAGAGAGTATCAGTCAGGCCTGTGAACTGAGGACGTGGTGGAACATCAGCCTTGTTTCGTGTAGGGTGTAGTCCTGTGACGTCTGACTGTGCTTCCCTGGTCTCACTAGGTGTGTGTTAGACTTGCACTGAGTTGAGGTAGGGAGGGACAGACATCCCATGCTCTGAGGGTCTCCCGTGGAGTCTCTTCTGTGTTGTGATCACTTGGCATGAATGAACAGGCTGGCCGCAGCTGTGCTAGCAGCATTGCTTGGTTTTGGTTTGGCCCAGGTTGTTCAGAATCAGGTCTAGGTTTCCATGCAGGTATTATATTAACGCAACAGGCTATTGCATATTTATTGCTCGTGTGATATTGTAATTAATGTACAGTATCGACCTTTGACAGCACACCTTGCCTTCTGGCACCTGAACAGGAGGAAATGCTCGATCAGCAGAACACACTTTGATGTTACCTCTTCTCCTGGGCCAACAAGTCATTTGGAAAACCCTCCGGGCTTTTGGCTTCTAATTAAGCTGTTGTGTCGTGTTGTTTCCGTGTCTTAGTTGACAGCTTTAACAGCTTTAAAAACAGTCCCGCCTGTCTGCGAGTCTACTTCAGACCCTTTTGTTAGGATTTTCCCCCCAGACATTCCAGCGGGTTTAGGCACATCTCCCAGGGCCTTCCTCAGCCAAAATCCATCCTCACCTGGGGCCGTCGGGCGTGATGGTAACATAAATCAGTCGTAGCTGTAATGCTGATGCCAATGTGTGTCTCTTCCAGGTAAGCTCTATGCCGTGGGGGGTTACGATGGAGCGTCCCGTCAGTGCCTTAGTACCGTCGAGCAGTATAACCCAGCCACGAACGAATGGACCTACGTAGCCGACATGAGCACTCGGCGCAGCGGTGCAGGTACAGACCCCGAGATGTGTTCTTCAGAGCTGGTGGTCACTGGATTCTCCTCTGCTCGTGGCAGGGAAGGAAAAGCGTGTTTGGGCATTGCTGAGCTGGCAAGCACAACTTGTTATTTCCCCCCGCTTTCCCATGAGGGGAAGAACCATAATTGCTTGGAAGCTCTTAGCAGCTCTCCTGACTTGGTTAAAATCTGCCAAACTGAAATTAATTTCTGGATTAATGAAATAATGTTCAGTGTTTCTAAGTAGCCTCGCTAACAGACGCATCTCTCTTGTAAGCAGAGTTATCTTTCTAAATCTCCAGCTGTAGGCTCAGGCAGGCACTGGAAAGCCAAGCTGCACCTCCTCTCCTATCATTTGGGGGTTGTCAGATGGATTTTCTTTTTGGGTCTTTTCTTCAAGCATCCAGTGGGTGATTTGCAGCACAAAGCACATCTTCACTGCGTGATGCGCAGACCAAGTCAAGGAAGGAAAATTCATCTCAGATTGGCCAAGCTAAGCTAGTTATTTTTTAGTGTATCTTTTGCTGACAGGAGTTGGTGATCTGGAGGATTAGAGGAAAGGACATATTATTATATTCTAGTCTTGATGGTTTCTAGTTTATGATGTGATGTTAGGCCGCGTGGGCACTTGTCTTCTCTGGGGCTGTTCCTCTCTAAAAGAGATAAAAGTTCTTATCCATTCCATTTAAAATCATCTTCAGATGAAAGGGAATGTGTCAGCACTGGTCCTACTGCTCCGGGTGTGCGGTGGGTCCTCCTGATGTCCAGCTGTGCAGTTCTCATTGTGCAGTAGCCCAAGTGGCACTTACCCAGAGGTAGCCAAGCCTGGAGGCTGCCCTTTGCGTGGGGGCTGAAATGACCCTGCAGGTTAAGCTGTGGTGGGAATTTCTTCTGAGCTGGGTAGTTGAGAGGCTGCTCTCTCCATCCCATCTTTCTTTCCTCACTCTAATACCTTTTCCATAACTCCAGGTGAGGTAAATATGGTCACACACTGTTGGTTTGAAATCAGTTGAAGAGGTTTTTAGCATCTGCTTGATGCTTTAATCTAGCCCAGTGCAACCTTATAGAAGAACAGTATCTCGTGTTGTTGACAGCATGTTGAAACACCCCAAAACAATTTGTGCCCGTGGAGATGGATTTTAGTGAGTGTTCTTTGTCTGAAACACTGAGTGCTGCTTTGCAAGTAGGTCTCCACACGGCAAGTCCAGTTTTAGGAATGAGTGCTCTTACTTGCCTGCCAAATACCCTTGCGATTTACTGTTCCCAACCTGAAAGCTGATCTCCTCCAGTTCTGGTTGTCCCCCAGATGCCCCTCCAGCAGCCCCCGGGGAGGGGACAGCCCCGTGCCACTCATCCCAGTGGCGCTGCAGCGAGATCCATGGACCTGTCAGACAGCTCCCCAAGTGACTCGGTGCTGAGCTGCCGGCATTGCCGTCCTGCTGCTGACATCTAGTGGAGGTGAGGACGGGTGTCCCCAAGTCCCCGGGGGACCCCAGTCCAGGCAGTGGTGCTGGGTGGATGTGTGGGTGCTGCCCGCATTTGCGGGACCAGCTGGGGGTTCCCTTTCCCCTCCTGGCAGGGATGTCCCGTCCGTGCGGGCCCTGTCTGTCTCGTCGCAGGGAGAGGCAGTTGTAAGTCGAAAAGCCTTAGATTGTTTCCTACTTTTTTACCTTCCCACTTAAATTAGTTTTACTGATTAAATGATTTCTTAAATTTTTTTGCTAATGGCTGGATATAGTTAAATGCTAAGGTGCTGCAAAGCCAGGCTGCTGGGCTCAGATGCAGTAGGCTTTCCTCACCAGTTGAGTGAATTCCCATTCCCCGGGCAACTGGGAGGCACCCTGTACAGCTCTGGGGCCAGGATGTACACTGGGATGTGTTCAGCTCTTCCAAAGTGGTGCGTATTGGAGTACCTCACCCAGACTGGCCCAGTAAGGTGGATATTTATGACAGAGATTAATTAACCAGCGTTTGCCAGAGATGAACCATGAATCCCAATGTCATGTTGGGATTGTAGCACCTCTTGGGATGAGAGACGGCTGGTCAAAGCCAAACCCAGCCAGTAGCAAGTTAAGAAAACCTGGAGGAGAGAGAGGTGACGGTGGTAGATGTGCAGCAGCATCCCCCAGACAGTGGTGTGTCTGCCAGATCTTTAATTCGTCTATTGGTCTCAGGTGCTGGCTGGTTGTTGGGTGGGGGAAGTACAATAACGCGCAGATGGTTTCTCTCCCTGCCTCATGTTGGTGTCCTGTGAGCGGAGCACAGTGGCTGCTGTGGTCTGTGCTCCTGCTGACCGTGGCAAGGCTCGGAGCAACGTGACACATCGTGTTTTGGGGATGTGACACACAACTGGGAGATGTTCCTGTGGCACAGGAGCTGCCGAGCCGGGTGGTGCCTGCTCTCCGAGAGCTCACCGTCGCTGCGCTGCTCCTGTGCTCTCCTTCCCCTCTGCTGCACGTGGCAAACAGGAAAGATCTTTGCACAGGGGCAAACTTGAAAACCTGTCAGGTTTACACTGGTAGAGCCCCTCTCCTCCCTGCACACACCTTTCTGGCTCTGGGCCTTTCCCTCAGTCGTCAGCACGAGTCCATCTTCAGGGCGCAGGGGCCATCCTGTTGGTTAATGCCCGTGGTTGAAATGATGCAATTGGGATCTGTGTTTCTGTTTTACTAACATCCCACCTTGTTAAGTTCAAAAGCCTCTATTAAAATTAACAAAGATATGTTGCTGGAACTTTTAACTCTCATGGATTGGTGAACATTTAAATTAATTAATTTACTTAGTATTAGGCAGAAGCACCCTTCAGATCCCAGAGATTGAGCCAGGGGCCTGCAAAAGTGGCTGGGAAGGTGGCACTGGAGGCACCTTATCTGTGCCAAGGGCTGCTGCCATGTTTGGGGGCAGGAGTTGGGGGGAGAGGAACTCAGCAACAGCTTCAAGAACCGGAGCCTATAAGTTGTTGAGAAGAGGAAAAGTGTCCAAGGGATGAAGTCATGGGCACAAAGGCAGCAAGAAAATAAAAAAGCTCTTTGAATGCAATCAGGCTAAAAGCAAAGGACTCCATGGCTGAAAAGATCAGGCAGATGAAAACAAGGTGGGGTAGGATGCAGCAGTGAGGGAAGCAAAGGGAAGAGGAAACAAATCAGTCCAAAGAGATTGAATAAAGGCAGATGAATGTTGTAGGACTAGACTGTTGAGCTCTGACAAACATCTACCTGAGAAGGGGCACAGCCCTGTAGGATAGGACGTCAGCCAGGTGTTACTGCACAGGCCTGCTCTACTGCCATGTGATGGTTGGGCGGAGAGTTGACCGTGTCCCAGGTGGTCTTGAGGCATGTGGCCCCTGTTTTGGAAATGCCTTGGAGAGGCCAAGGCAATACCCAGCAGAAGACCCAGGGACATGCAGCCCTTTCCCCTGTACGTTTGGCTAACGCTGGGCTCTGTTTGGCAGGGGTTGGTGTTCTCAGCGGGCTGCTGTACGCTACTGGGGGGCACGACGGTCCCTTAGTGAGGAAGAGTGTGGAAGTCTATGATCCAGGAACAAACACCTGGAAACAAGTAGCAGACATGAACATGTGTAGAAGAAATGCAGGTAACCACAATAAGCCTTTTTATGGTGTTTGGTTGCAGTTGTCTGTGTAGTTTTTAATTCAAGTAACGTGCTAGTGATGTCAGCCATCAGTATTGTAAGAAAGTGATAAAAATGGAAGATGAGGTTTCTGCTTGGGAACGAACCAGAATGTGGCAGGCGATGTGTCGTGGGGGATGAGTTAGCCTGTCTAACCATCTGTGCTCTGCTTTGAGGTGTGTGTGCGGTGAATGGTCTCCTCTACGTGGTGGGAGGAGATGATGGCTCCTGCAATTTGGCTTCGGTGGAATACTACAACCCCATCACAGACAAGTGGATGTTACTACCGACCAGCATGAGCACGGGGAGAAGTTACGCAGGTAAACAGTGGGAGAGCTGGCAGCAGCTGGGGTCATTAAACGTGAGGGCTCTGCCTCCTGAAGCTTTAATCTCGCTTTTTTGTATGTTTTATGTTGCTTTCAGTAGAAGAAACAGTCACAGAAATAGTAGACAGCTCGCGCTCTGCTAGCCTGTTGCTGGACTTGGGCTTTGCAGGATGATCTTAGTCACATCTCAGCCCAGGAGCTGCTCCTGTGCTAACTGTGTCTGTCCGTTCTTACCACAGGTGTGGCTGTGATTCACAAACCGTTGTGACACACGAGCAAGCCAACGCGAGGAGCAGAAGTGCAGTGGATCCGTGGTGGTGTTGGGAAGATGACTGACCTCCGACTTGACCCATCTCATCGCTGTTAACGTCTTAGCATGACAAGTGATACGTCAAAAACATCATCTGCTCTGCGGTGGATTGCATAGCAAAGCGAAAATCCCTCCGGGGACATGTTCCATGCTAGACGCGAGGTGTTGCTTGTTATCTGTGGTGCAATCAACTGTTCTTCTCAATGGCTTGTGTCCCGAGATAAACACTGTGCTTGAACTGCAGGCACTGAATTTCTTGTGTGAAACAAAACTGCTACGTTTGGGCCTGTGAGTAAAAACGAACCCTTCTGGATTTCTTCACTACTGATGCTCGGTGCGCATTGTCGGTTGAACTATTTACTCACTGTGCCTGGAGGGTGGACTTTACTACTGGCAGTAAAAACTTGTGAGTACCAACTGAGAAAAGCAGTCAGCAGAAACGGACTGGAACAGGGTGCTCTGGCTTGAGTGTGACGCTGTCTCAGTCATCCGTTTGTACATGCCACTGGACTGCTGTATGTATCCCTGAAATGCTTGTTGTATGGCGGAAATAAATACCATGTGATGATTTTTTTTTTTTTTCTACTTGCCATGAATGCTGTTTGCTGTACGTGATGGGACCTGCTGGGCAGTGCCTTCCCTGGGGCTGAAGTCTCAGCACCTGAACCACGCAGAACTTCGCAACCCCACAAGACGTGTGCTGCACCGATGGGGTTTATTGCTCCTGTGAAACGATTGTTGCTTGAACAGAAAGTATTCCCAGCCCCTGCATTTCAGCTGTGCTGAAAGCCCCAGTTCTAGCTCTGTCCAGCGTCTCGATGCCATTTCATAATAGCGTGTTTAGATGTTAAAAGAAATACCTTGTGGTGCCATTCATGTAGAGACGTTACATACAGTGAGAACCCTCTGTCACGCAAGCAGTGATTAATGAGCAAGGTAAAATACTTGCAGTGTTTTAATGCTTCCAGAGCACGGAGATTAGCTAATCACTGTCACTGTAATTGCTATTTTAATTTTGCCTGTACTGAAGGTGTTCCTCTATTAGTATGAAGAATTCATAAGATTATTCAAAACAGACAAATCTAGATCCAGCTGTAATGTAGCTGTCTTGCTTACATCCCAAATTCTTAACACTTTCTGTTTAAGATGATGTTTGACCTTAAAATACCTTTTTGTGTCCTTGTGAGCTCTGGAATGTTTCTGCATACAGGGCTGGACTCCCAAAAAACCTCCCCAGCTAAAGAGAACTAATGAAGATAAATATTTTATCTCTTTTTTTTCTCTTTTTTTTTTTTCCCCCCTCTGTAGATCAGCTGAGGCTTTTTATAGTGGGCAGGTGGCCTGCAGGACAGAATCTGCCTGTGTTACTATCGAGCTCCAACACTAACTGCTCTTCTGCTGGCTTCTTTTCCATAGGTCTCCTGTCAAAAAGACTCCATGTGACCTTCTACAGTAGAAAAGAAAGATACTTAAAAATTTATTTCAGAGAGATCTAAGGCTACATCACACCTTGTGCAGCTTTTGTAGAGGAGTGGGCTACTTCTGTAAATAAGTAGATAAATGTTGGAGCTGACGTGGTCTGTGTAAGGTGGGTGCCTGTTCACTGGGGGGGAAGCAGCACCTACCTTTGCTGTGTGCCTCCCACAGAGAGGGCTGACCTTCATGGGGAACATGAAGTAGCACCCACTCCTCTTTGGAAATTCTTGTTTTGAGAAAAGCAAACTGCCCGAAGACATGGCAGTATTGTTTTTGAAGCCTACCCTTCCACCATATGTCAGCTCGGAAGTCTTGAAAAGAATAAAAAATATCAAGTCTTTTTATAATACCCTTTAAACCCTTTGCTTTGAGTTCTACAATCTGCAGTGAAACGTGCCAGAATAGTGGTATGACATGCTGCTCTTTTCCAAGGTGTTGCTTACTGTAAAAGCTATTGAGGAATGTATCCGTGTCTGCAGCTGCCTTCAGATCGGAGTCCTGAGATGCATCTTCAGAGTGACAGAAACAAGATGATGCCTTGGGTTGCACTGACTCAAATTCACTGCCCTGAAAGGTGTTTTCCTTTTATGCAGCCGGTGGGAACAGAGGATAAAATGGGACAGGCACAGCATTTTGGTCAGAGTTGGCATCTCTGGCGAGACTGAGATGGGTGGGCAAGCATTTGGTCCCTCTTTAGGTCTGGTATAGACACAGGGAACGTAAAGCTAAAGAGCTACTCTATAGCCCAGTAGTTGGGAGCGGTTACCAGCTAACCCCACACTCATGGCATCACAGGAGCAATGGCAAATATTATCTGGAGACTGACTTTTTGTGGGGCTGGAGATAAAAATCTAGTAATTAGTGCTAGAGAGATGCAAGTTTGAAATTCGCCGTGTTTGTCAGATGTGGAAGGTGGATGTACTTGAAGGTTGGAGAATTTTCCCCCTGCTATACGTCTTTTTATAAAGCTTCCTTGCTTATAAGGAAAACAGTTTTTGGTGTTTTCCTGCTATTGTAAAATGGCATTTCTGCTGGCCTAGGCCTGCAGCTTGCTGGACAGGGCTAGGACTCGCAGCCCTTGCCAGGGATAAGCCATGCTGTTCCTGGCTGCAGCCAGTTCTCAATGGCAAATGACACCTTCCTTTCTTTCCTTCTCAAACGTTGCAGTGTTATGCAAGTCAAGTGACCTCGTTTTCCAGCTATGCAATATGAATAACAGTAACACGTGATGAACCAGCTGTATCCCCCCCTCCTTGAAGCGCTTTTTGAATTTGTCCATCTTTGGCGTGTGGTTTCGTGTTTGTATTGTTAATTCTGAGCACCTGAGCCAGATCCTTTAAAGATTGCCTTTTTCTAGGACTGAAAACGTAGCATTAGCGCTAACAAATTTTACTGTAAATATTTTTATAAGACAATTTTAAATTTTTTGGATTGCTTTTTATGGTCGTCAATGACGCTTCTGTTAAATTCTGAATCTAATTCTTACACTCCAGTGCAGGTTTTGCTGGCCGTGATGTAGGTGTGAATCTATGTTTTCAGCAGAAGATATTACATGTTGTAACTAAGATCTGGAATAGCTCGTATGTTGATTCCAACATATTAGAAGGACAGCACTGGGCTCAACATTATGAGATAAATTAAAATTCATTACCTCAGTCACCAGTACGCTCTTAGATTATTAGTAATTTTACAACAGTTTCAAACTCTGATTTAATTTTCTTGTGCCATGTGTTTGCTTCCTAGTCAGCTTGGTGGACAAGCTGTCTCTCAGCAGTTTCATTTCTCTGCTCCTGCATGAGCACGGCGCTGCTTGGAGGAGGAGGATGCCATGCACACAACAGCGTGCACGTGCAACCCCCCCCGCCGGACTGCCAGAACCACTGAAATTACAGCAGGAGGTTTTGTAAAAGCTTTACAAACCCAACTCAGGCTACTCCCTCACCGTGGCCCTTTGTAAATATGAAGGTTTTCCTCAGCTCTCCCCTGTCGTTGGTTCTTTTTGGGGGTCCCCCATGTGCTGATCCCCTGTGGGATTCTGGCCGTGGGTTTCCCAAAGGTGACTTGAGCATCCCTGGGGTTGTGCACCCACAAAAGCCACCGGCATCTCCTGTGGGTACGCAGGCTGCTGGGCTGGCCAAACAGGCAGGCATATGTAAAGCAGGATAAATTTGCCTGAAGCAATCTGTTGTTTAAACAAGTTTGAATCAAGTCCATCTTTTCCATTTGTGCCTAATAGATAAATTGGGGGTGATTAAAACCAATTTTCCATTCATTCAGTTTATCCAAATACTTTTTTTGTACAGATGTATACAGCACTGTAATTACCATAAATATATTTGGCAGCATTTGCATGACACCACCATGAAAGCTTTAATACTGTTCTCTCGTTTGCAGTGTTTGGAGACCAAAATCCTTAATAGCCAGCAACGTGCGATGCTTATTCATCAAGCTAACAGGATGGTTCAACTGATAAATGCAGCTCGTTTTTAACCTTTGGGATTCATTACTAGTAAAATGTAGTATCAAAGCAGTTGCCCCTTGGCTTAACATCATGCCCACAAATCACATTCACAGGAGCATGATTTGTTGCTCAAAGCTACAGTGTTTGGGAGTGCATTAGACATTATAGGCTGGAAATAAGTTAATTCACTTTTTTTCCTCTGCCCTTATCTTTGTTTATGGGTTTATAAATTATTTTCCTCTACAGTGACAATAAATAAATATCAAGAATATTAATTTGTAAATTTTATGTATTAAAAAAACCAACCTTAAAAGTAATGGACAATTGTGAAATAATTTACCTGGGTGTGAAATTCTTTGTTTTTGTAAAACAGACTTTGTTGGTTCAGTAGCTGACAGTATACCGTAATGAGTTGGTTGACTGTTTAAGCTCATTTTTTAAATTGAAGATTTTCTGCATGAATGTGAAGGACCAAGGACTTTGCAAAGTAATTCTCTTGTCCAGTGCGACGAACGACTCAAGAAACATATATATTTATATTATAAAAGAAAATCACGTTGTAGTTCCCCATCTGTTAATTTGAATAAAAACTGGACTAATGAAACTCTTCTGGGTCTGTTTTGATTTTGTTGGCTTCTAACAGCAAGGAACAATCTCATTGCTCCATGTGGCTTTTTTTCCCCCTCTTCAATTACAGCAAATCCTGTGTCCTTTGGAGTGGGGCAGTGGTACTCACACATGCTGATGCTGAGGGGTCCAACTGCTGGAGGAGATGCTGCCCTGACACCTGGCTCTGAAGCTTTCCTGCGGTTTGTGCTGCTCCTTTTCCAAGGGAAGTTTAAGGCTTTTTTTTGGCTGCTGGGGTGCAGGAGAAGAGCATTTCTCTTGGGGGTGGGAAAACCTGTGGTTAGGGGCATTGATGGCAGAAGTCAGAGAATTTTAGTGAATGAGATTGGGAAGAGAGAAAACACAAAAAGCACAATTTACCCCCCTGGGCTCAATATTTCTTAATAACACCATAAAGTAACACATTTCCTACACCACTGGAAAGGGCAACACATTTAACAAGTAGCATTTTGTCTTCCGCTTACGATACACGTCCCCTCTCTAGTTTTCCAGAAATGCTCCTCGTGCCTTGTCTGTTACCAGCAATCTATGATGTCAAATTTACCATGTGAGATCCTGAAATTTAATTATCTGATGAACAGGTAAATGACATGTTGTGGGTTGTTCTACGCAGCTGGGGGACTTGGCAACGATTCCTTATTGTATTTCAAAATTACTTGTCTCCTGCACAGTTGGCCCCTTTTTATTCATGTTTAAACTGATAAATCTATGAAGCTGCAGCTAAAGAAAATCCTTTGCCATACTGCAAGAAATCTCACTACCTTCATTTTCCTGCCTGAATTTTTTTTATTATTATTGTTGCATCCTACATTTTAATCTTTTGGCATGTGTTGCACCCTAGATTTCCCCCTTGGCAGGGCAAGAACCACACAGTAGTAGCTCCCACCTTGCCTCATCCACCTCAGAAGGGCGAGTACTTTTGCAGTGAGGAAAGGAAATATAGGGAAAGCTCACCCAGCAGGGTCGTACAGCAGAGCAGCTCTGATCCCTGACTGAACTGGGCATCTCCCCACACTGCTGTCCTGTGTGAGATCAGCCTCTTCAGGTCCTGCCCTGTCTCTGCCAGCACACCACACGGTTCTCTGGTGTGCAGGGGAGCTGTTTCCAGGGAGTATCACTGATGTTGAGACTTTTCCTGCTGGAAGGCAGTTGCTCTGTTCCCCCATAAATGCTCTCTAACAAGCTGATCACCTGCACTTCCCCTCACAGGTGATGCTCCCTCCTGCTGTTCTCCTGCAGACTCTCCTGCACCCATGTGTTTCTCAGGCTGGGTACCGCAGCCTGGGTTGCTGATGCCAAGCTCAGAAAAACAGCTCCCCTTTTTATTGCTGGGTAGCAGGCATTTTGAAGTAACCCAGGATGAGACATGCCTCTTCTGCAACAACCATACTGTATAATTTGGTACATGAGTCATGTGGAAACAGAATCAGAGCTAGGGCAGAAAACAACCTCAGCTGTGGAAATTGCAAACATCTGACAAAAGATGAACCTATTTAGCTGTAGGCCCAAATGAATAAATATGGCCAAAGAGGGATTCCCTGCATCCCCATGCTCTGAACTGCAGTGGGGATTTTGCATAGGACCTCCTTTTTCCAAGCAGTGATGGTCTGGCCTGAAGATGGGACATGGATGTGATGGCTTCAGAAGGCAAAACTGCTTCTCTCCTGGCTGGTGGCTTGTTCTTTGGCCGTGCTGAGGGTGCTGTGTGACGGCAAAGTATAATTGCAGTTTCAAAAAATGAAATCTTTTGGATACTTCTGTAAAAAAGTAGCCTGTAGGAGGCACAGGACCCCTACGGAAACACTGCCACAAACCACACAGTGGTTCCTGGAGCATCCTGCAGTTGCTCAGTGATTAATGATACTGCTTCATGTAATGTTATTCTGCACTGTAAACAACCACAAAATCACTTAACTACTTAGTGACACGAAATATTCTAAGAAATTTGCCAAAGTGATTAATGTTAATGTTCTTGTTCAGCAAATTGAATGAGATTTAATTGGCACAGCTGCTGACACTCAATGCATTTGATTTGGCCCCGATTTACAAACTATGTGATCACGAGTCTTCTCCTTCTCTTTCTTTCATTGTGAACCTCCACAGATTCTGCTAAGCATATTGCTTGGTAAATTACAAGTCTTAAAATGTTACAGTCTCTTTTTTTCAATCAGTAAAACTTCTAAAGTGGCCCTTTAAAAGTTGTACAATGCCTGTCCTAAAGATTCTGTGCTTCTTCTCTAAAGCATAAGAGATTTAAGGGTTATTTTTGAATGTCCTCCTCATACTTCTATACATTAGACTCTTCCTACAATGTTATCTCACCCAATGGTGAGTTTGTCCCACTGGACAAATGCTGAAGTATAATTTAAATCATGTGCTTCAAGTCAGAATTGTGTTGGAACAGAAATGAACCCTAAGACTTTATTTGATATTTATTCCGGATTTTTAAGCACAAGCCGTTTCTCCTGATGAGTCCCAGCTGCCAGACCTGTGCAGGCAACATCAGAAAAACTGCCCTTGCTCATAGGACATTTTAAATTGCATTCCAGCTGGGTATATATGCTGTCTGCTTCTTTCTTGTTTTAACCTGGGAAGGGGCATCTCTTTCTGCCCTGCACTTTGTTCTACAAAGCTCAGCTTTCCTGAATCTACCTAAAGAAATTACTAGGCTCTGCTTTTCTGCCAGAGGAGCAAGGGAAAGTCACGCAGATCTGGGACACAAACAGAAAGTTTTGGTTTACTTTATGCTCTACTCACAACCGAATCTCTTCTTGGTGCCTCGTTCCACCTCCCTGCAGCTTTCCTACCTGGCACATCTTGCCTATTCTGTGTATTGTAAACACCACGCAGCTCCCATGCAAACAGCATGAAGCTTCCAGCCTTGCAGGGCTCCTGTACTTGCAAAGTCACCTTGGTGACATGTCGGGGGAGCTCAGCCAGCCGCCCTTCCAGCTGGAGCTACAGGCACCTGAGCCAAATTAGAGCTCAGGTCTTAATGACTGGGAAACGTTGCATGCAGCTCCTCCTCCTAGGCTGGAACTCCTGCCAAGTTACTCTGGGGTTTGGGTTTGGTTTTTTCCATGACAGAATTTTCTCTTATGGAAACTACAGCATTTACAGAGCTACAGTCTTCAGACAGCTCTAATTTAATTGAGAATTGGATAATACCTCATACCAGTGTAAAGAAAGTTTCATGAACTATCCATTTGCATGTTATCAGTTCAGTTTTAAATGCAATCATATATATGAAGTATGTAATCACTTCTGCTTTAATACATTGCTGCAGCATCCCAGGGCACGCATCATGTGCCAGAGCACTGGAGCTTTGTCCCAGTGCCCAGAAATCCCTGAGGCAGCTGCACAGACCTGAAGTGATAACACATCTCGGTGGAAAAAATGCTGTAGATAAGTTGCAGCTAATTTGTGGACTAATGGAAAACAGCCCGGGACACTTAATTTGTGATTACCTGGGAAGGTGAACGTGATGAAATCGTCCCAGGAGTGTTAGATTTTATCTAAATTGACCTTCCAAGATCAGACCAGGTTTGAAGGTTTAGTTGGCTGGAGGGTCTTATGCTAAATGAGTTGCTAAGATTTTAGGACCTATCTCTACCACCCGATGTGATCTTAGGAAACCAGTTGCTGGCTGTGACTCCCAGAACTGCTTCTCCCTTTATCCTCTAGTCCGACCACATCCTGCTAAAACACCTGGCAGCGTCCTATGAGATAGTTGGTTTGTGACTCACAGGCTTTGTTTTCTCCTCCACGATTCTTAAACCCCGCCTTTAGCTCAGGCTTAGCAAAGAACAAAGGCTACAGGCCATGCCTTGGTCTGTATCTGCCCTGGTGCCCCATGGTCCGAGCTTAACCCAATAGATGAAGAAAAAGGAGGTTTGAAAGGTTTGTGGTTTACAAGAGCCTGGGGTGGGAATGGACTCGTGGGCTGCCTGTCCCAAAGAAGCAGTACATTTCAAAAATCAATCTGGTTACTAGTTACGGACGTTTTTAGGTGCTGTGTCTTGAAGGTGAAACTTGCTGCTTTTTCAAAAGAATGAGATACAGGAAATAGTTTGGCTTATCTAACAAACTAATCTGTTATTTTTATATTCTTAGTTAAATCCAATGTTTAGTCATATAGAGGTGGACGCATATTCCAAGAGCAAAAGATCTCATTGTCACTGATATGAGTCGTTCAGCGTGACGTGAGGAGAGTGTTGGTAATGGACCTGTTAAAATGGCTATAATTGGTCCTGGTGGCTATTGGGAACAAGCAGTGACTGGTTTGCTGAGTCATGGAGCGACCTTAAAAAAAGTGGGAAACCAGGTGGAATCAATTACTTAAATCAGGAACACCTGCTTGATGACTTAGACCTTAATTGTGATAATTGGTTCAAGCTGCAGGTGTTGGCTCCTTCACTTGCATGAATCTCTCCACTCCTTCCCTGGCTGCTTTGCACTGGGGAAGTTGAATCACTTTTCTGGATTTTTTTTTCTGTTTTTTTTATTGCAAGGAATGCCTTACACTCCTCTTCAGTCCCAACCAACTTGTTCCACCAGGTGAAGACAGGAGAGTAGTTTCTGTGAAAACTGCTGCAGGGGAAGTGATGGAAACTGGTGCTGACTGTGAGGGGGATGTATTGGAGCCAGTTCCAGGGGATGTTGTACAGCCTGCAGCCAGAGGAGAGGGCGTGTTAAGTGACGGCAAAGCTGTGGGGGAAATGGTAAGTACAAAAGGAATGGAAACTCTTAGCTCTGCATGTTGCACCAGTGGCTTGTTGCTTGGCTAGAGGTGAATGCCAGCTCCTCTTGCTGCAAACGAGCCTAGTGTCAGAGGTGAGAGTGGTATTTGTGCAAGGTCACAGTGAAGTCTTTACATTTTCTCTGTTGTGCCTTTTCTCTACATCCCTAATCACTTATGTTGGAAGAAGAAAAAGCGCAGGGATCTCTCCCTGAAGCGTAGAGGCTGTTTTCCTCCGAGGAGATGATGCCTTGTGGATACAGTATTGCAGACTTTCTCTTGGCTTAACCTGTCCTTGGAGTTGGATATTTTTCTGAATAGTTATTTTACATTTAACTAGTTCCAGTGTTTAACACGCTTGTTTAATGGCAAAATATTGCAGCCTCTGGTGCGGGGTGAAGGAGCGTAGGGCTCCATGCTGTGATCTCGCTGGCCGTGGGATGCTTTGGGGCACTGGATGCAGCCGAGGTGCTGCTGCTGAGGGGCTGCAGCTGGTTGGCAGGTGGGAGCCCTTGTTCTGGCTCCCGTGGGGCTGTCCCAGCGTGGGTGATGTATTGGTGCTATAGCACCTGTTTGCTGAGACAGGGTTTCTGACTAGTACATGGTCCTGAATGATACATCAAGCAACACCACTCTTCTGTTTTATTTCCAGGATGCTATTTATTATTCCTTTTTTTCTTTATTTTTTTCCTGCTTCAGCACTTTCCCTTTGTCCCCTGTGTGCACGTGGTGTCAATGAAAACCAGCCCTGCAGCTGGGGAGCACACTGCAGCTCCAACCAGGTGTCCAGCACACCGGTGACAGGGGAGGATTTGGGGGGGATGTCTTTGTTCACTGACCCCTGAGCCTGACGGCTTCATCAAGCAGTGGCTGAGGAGACAAGAGTCAGTCTAAAGGGTGGTGCAGAAAAAAGGTGGAGGTTGGGAAGTACAGTCAAGAACAAAGATTCTACCCTCACAGGAGGATATGTAGACGTTTTAAGAGATTTATCAGGTTGCCACTTGTGCTAGGAGGAGAGGGAAGATAATTCCCATCTGGGTTGTAAAAAATGTCTCTTACCTGAAGACGAACTTCAATATTTTTTTCTTTTGTTTTTTTTTAGGCTGAAGGTGGCATTGAGCTTTAAAAGTTAAAGTATATAGGTATATTAAACTTGTGCAGAAAACAAGCCTTAAACCCTCATCCATGAGGAGACTTATATGTGGGTAAGAGAAAAACTGTATCATCTTTTTGGTGCTATGTGTAAGAGAAGGACACTTCGGTTAGATCCTAGATCAAAGAAGGAACAAGGCAAGAATCTGATGCTAACAAAGGGCAAAATATTGTTCCCCCCCTTAAGAAGTACAGAGTCAAAACAGTACTTCCAGTCTGGCAGGTTTTTCTGTTGTTTTTTTACTTACGTGTATCCACAGTTTTCAGTATAAGTGCTGTGAACCAAACCCACGCCATTAATATGTGTTTGCAGAAAATATGTATTGCAGTGAAGATGCCTGCACCTGTGACGATGTGCCCTCCCAGACTGATATATAGGGAATGCAGAGCAAATGGTGGCTGCAAGGCATGTGTCTGGTTACTGTATGTGGGGAGCACTGGATAGGAAACAGTCCTGGCAGCTAGTAGTCTGCCTTTGTTTTCTCGCTTTCCTGAATTTAGTGCTTAGTTCCTTGTGAATTTTTAGTAAAAAGATCGCGTGACTGAGGTCTAAATACAATAAGAGCTCAGCATCAAGGGTGAGAGAAGGCTTGGTGAAGCGCTAGAGCTAAGGTGGTTTTCATGGAGCACAGCTCTTCCCACGTAATTTTGTTTTGCTTCAAATATCTTGACTGATTTGAAGATTTCTTTCATCCCTTTTCTTCTCTTTCTCCCCTCCCTGCTCCCCAGAGAGCGAATGTTACTGACTAATGGCTCGTTTGATTTTTAGTAAATAATATATTTTATGAAATATCAATTTTTACTCCATTTCCAAAGACTGAGAGACATAATTGCCCATTCACAGCTCAGCTGCACTCTGGAATGCCATCCACCATTCATTGCCAATTTATTATGACTGCACCTTACATTCATGATGAAGTTTATGGAAATATAGGTAGAAGGTCTTGTGATGCATTAATCTGTGCATGAAGTAGGTCCATGTATCTTCAATTCCAAAGCAGCCCAAGCACTGTGCAGGATGGGAGAGAGACAGGAATGTTAATTATGGTAATAACTTTGCAGGGGAGTAAAGCAGGGTGTTTTGCCCATCTTTGATAGTCTTGGGGTTTTAAGGAGCATGTAGCACCATGGAGGCATGGAGTCCCAGTCGTAAGGGATGTTGAAGTCCTCAGAATGAAATTAGCCTATGCTGGTTGAAGAAAGTTCTTATCAGTGAGGTCTTGACATACTTCCATTGCTCTTCCCAAGTTTCAGGCTTGTCCTAAGCCAACCAAGGAGAGGGCGTGGAGGAAGTGAATTAAACCAAAACAAAAATCCAAAGCAAAAATTGCAGATGTGTTAGTCTGACAATTATTTTCGTTTAGAGGGACTATTGATTCACAAAGTCTTTATTTGGAGCCTTAGGATTATTGGGTTTTGTTTGGTACTTTACAAAGTGGATCCGAAATCAGCATTTCTTTCCTGAACAATACAAAGAGCTAGATGTGTCAAACTTAAAGATTAAAAAATGCAGAGGGAGTAGATCACTTTAGTTTCCCCTTTCTCTACAAGATAAAGTGACAGCCTCTGCAAACTTGTCCAGGAGTCAGAAAGAACACCGGTTCCCCCCCCAGACATCTGGCCTCTTTGTAGGTGGAGTAGATACTCCACCCCATCCCGTGACTACCTGGGTGGGAATGTGATGATCTCCTTGGTTTTGTTTTGGTGTTTTTGGTGTTTGTTTAATTTTTATAGGGCTGTATGCACATCTACCCCACTTCTCTTGTCACTGTTTACCAGCTGGATCTCGTATTTCTTCATGGCTGGCATGACTTGGGTAGATGAAGCCTGGCAGGGACCCAGCGAGTAGGAGCCCTGGTAGGTGAGCAGGGAGCCCCACGCTGCCAGCTGGAATCTGCAGTACGTTGTTCTGGGCAGCCTGGAAAGGGCTCAGCGAGAGGAATCGAGGTGAATCCTTGATGGAGAGGACGTGTTGGGAGAAGACAGTGCTGCGGGATGTGGAGGTCACTGTCTTGCAGATACATACGGGGCTCCTCGGGGTGTCCTGTGCTGGCTCAGCCAGCCGGTGCTGCCTCGGTGGCATCCACGTGGGGACTGCACTGAGTGTGTCCTTTTCTCTGCCCTTGTCCTTCCTGTAAATCTTGTAATCACATCTGGTTTTTGGGGATTTTGAGCTTTAATGTATGTGCTTTATTGGCTTGAGTTCTGAAATTGAGAAATTTTTTTTTTCTCAAAAAAAAAAAGAGTCACTTGGCTTCCAGTGTCTTCCTGTGCCGGAATAGTTTTTGTCTCCATTACAGGGGTTTTCACATTGCAACTGTCATCTAAACAATAATTCTCTTATGCAGGAACCACCTAAGAATAATTAACCAAATTTATCCATCTCTGTTTTCTGTGTGTTTAATAATGGTTGATTAGTATGTTTGATAATTGTTATATGGTAAACAATTATTTCAGAAAAATGGAGAGTCCTAAAAATGTGTGATATAAAATGGAAAATACCATCAGCTTCCTCCTGACTCCAGTTGCAGAAACATAGGATTCCCTTCTGCCACAGCTGGTGCTTACCTAGGATAATTTGGGTTTTGCCAGGTGTGTGGCTGGAGATACTAGATATAATCAGACAGCTTCCCCATGAGTTTCTCTACATGGTTTTATTGTAATGCCTATGGTTTTGGTTTTTTTAACTTATCCGGTTAATTCTGCAGTTTCTTATGCATGCAGCAATTTGAGTCGACACGGGGTAAATGTCTGTTTTCCCTCACGCTGTCAGGGTGCAATCATCCCCGGCCCGTGGGAGCAATCACTTCAGCAAAACCTCTCTGAACCAGCGGCAGCGGGTGGGAAGCGTGTCAGCAACCCGACGGGTTTCGGTGTTGGGATGTGCCGTACAGAGTGATGGACTCTGGGGGTCAGCACAGCCAAATAAATAAGCACAAGCCTGGTTAGCAAGAGCCATTTGCAATGCAGGGTGTCTTTCTGCAAATAGTATTTGGGGGGGGAAAAAAAAAATAATCTCAAGCAGTGCGACTTCATAGTACAGGCATCTGTGCTATATTTTTTGCATATAGATTGGGATCGAAAGGACTGTAATACTGATTTTTTTCCTAGCCTGTTTGCCAGCTTCACCATATCTAAGCCCCTTGTTTGATAACACACGTTAAAAATAACCTGCGGACAAGAAGCTGGGGTTTTTAAGGGATATTTTTGAAGTCACGTAGCTTGTCATCTCTCTTAGCGTGAGGTTTTTGAAGGGGCAGTTTGCTGAGCCACAGCAGATGGGAGGGGGGAGCCTTTAAACTCATCTTAGGGCCAAAATCTGTGCACTGTGGGGCTGTAGACTTAATTAAACTAATACTGAGTAATATGAAGTCTTACGGCTGTCATTCACCCCGGTTCGCAGTTTGAATCTCTGCTAATTGTTACCCTCCCCCAAACCACCCAAGCTATCCCTCACTGAGGGAAAATAAAAGGGAGGTTGAGTGTCTCTCCAGCTGGGGCATTCCAAGGATGTCTGGGAGACAGCTGGAATTTTGCTTCTTGTATTCAGGACTGAATCCTGCCAAAGCTTGTGCTGTTCCTCGGGTGTGGGTGACAAGGACCGGGACACCCAGAAGCAGAGGGTGATCCATGACCCAGAGCACTGGGACAGCACATCTTTGCCTGTGCAGCAAAATGGGCACGAGCCTGTCTGGAAATGAGCTTAGAAAAAAGCACCATGAGATAAAAGTGATCAGATCTCACCCCGGTCATGTTGCTCTGTGAAAGCTGTGCTGGGGCAAGGGGGCTAAATGAGAAGTTGGGAGGGAGGACTGGACTGCTGCTTTTGGGAGGGATGCAGGTTGGCTTCAATGTTGTGTGGTCCAAGATCTTAAATCCGTGGTCTGTCGCAACATAAATCAAACTAACAGCCGGTCTCAGCCTCTTCTTGTCCTCAACTCTTTCCCTCTACCCAAAAAAGAGGTTAAATTTCTGCTGATTTGTCTCTCTGAAAGGCCTCGGAGGTGCAATGTGTGCACAGGGAGGGAAGGAGAACCAGAGGAGCTGGATCAGCATGGGATGCTGCACAGTTTATTTTATGGGTCGTCTTTCACCCTCTTTGCTTTTTGATTCTTCGAATAGTTAAAAATTTGGTCTTCTGCACACCAACTGTGATCTGCTGCTTGTCTGTGTGGATGGATGGATGAATGAAGGAATTGTTTAGATTACATTCACTTTCTTAAGTCCTGGAGGCATGCTGGGCGTGCAGTAGGTGCCAGGCAGTCACGCAGGACTCCTGCTCATGGGGGAAAAATTGCAGGCGCCGAGAAACCTCGGTCACAAGGAACCTGCAGATCTGAAGAGATTTTGGGGGGTGATCTCCTCCTGTCACGTATTTTATTTGCAGGAAGTTGTACCATGCATATAGCTGGTGAATGTATATATAAAAATATATATTAAATTTATTTATATGCAAAATATTGTTTGCTTTTCGAGATAGAACTTTGTCAAAATGCATTGGGAAAGCTGAGGAAAGGGATCATGGAGCACAGTAATTAGTGAAACTGGGATTTGCCCCAGGGGGCAATGAGCACCTACCTGCTGGGCTGTGGTGACTTTCCAAATTTTTGGTTTTGGCTGATTGCTGCCCCACAGAGCTGTATTAGTTCAGTGTTTAGAGCATTAGGTCTTCATTCCCATGGGAATGTCTGGCTGCTGTACTGCTACGAGACCTTCTGGAAGTTCTCTTTTATTCCGGTAGAGACTGAAGTTTGCCCCACCAGCACTGCTGAAGTCTTGCCAGCTGTAAGACACCGAAGTGCTTCATTCAAAATTTAAACTGAAGGAAAGTGCTTTTTGGAAAAAGTGAGCGATTTGGAGATCCTCTTGGAGGAAGAGTGGGATAGATTCTCTCCCGCTGCCGAGTTCTGGGATTCAGATCTAATGGAAACATAATTTAAACGTCTCAGTGACATTGCTGAAGTCCGCTCAGCTCTGTAACTAACACTTAGAAATCTCTGAAGGTCAAAGAGTACGATTTTGTTGAGCATGTACAGGTGGTTGAAGGGCAAATAATTACTCTTGGTTGAAATTAGAGCCCCTTATTTGTTTCAATTTGCCTCCTGCCTTGACAGCTGCTTTTTTTTTTTTTTTTAAAAACTCAAGAAATAAGGCCCAAAAGGTTATTAAGCATCTCACTTTTCTATCATAACAGAGGAGCAGGCATTGCCTAGGAAGGCACTGATTGCCTGTGCTGTCACTGGCTTGTTGATGAACCAGAAAAGCTTCTATTAGTTTATGGAGATGAGATTTAGACTTACACAAAAGCTTGACACCATGCCATGTTTTTAATTAGTTTTTTTTGAAAAGATACGTGAGATGAGACATGCATACACCACTGGTTCTTAATGTGGCTGTTAAGGAGAAGGTCTTTGGTTCCGAAATCCCTATCTTTTTGCAGCTAGCTCGTTTTATAATTGCAGTTTAAACAAATTGGGGAGAGATTCCTCTGATTTTGCTCTCACTAAGAAAATATCTTTCTTCTTCAGTTTGCATGTTGCTTTTAATGACGGGGAATCCGGATTTGATCCCAAGCAAACATAAAAGCAACAGGTTAAATCAGGATCAGATAATTGATAAATTTTGCCGTTACATAGTTTTAGCACTGATCGAGCCCTTTCAATTAAATATTTTTCCTTGACATTTTTAATCTTATGAAGCTACAACTGATTCCCCGAATCTCATAATTTATGGATAGGGTTATTAGTGGAACCTGGTCTCATTGTGGTTTCTTGAGGGAATGCCTAACTTTTTGAATCCCTTTTTCCTCCGTGAAAAGCAAGCAGCTTTACATATGCGAGGCATTGTGGAAGAAAAGGTAACGTGCTCTGTTGCCTGATCACATTAAAATATCCCCTAAACTGCTCAGGGCATTTCAGTTTCAGATTTTTGACAGATTAACAGATGACAGTTTGTCTCGTAACCTTTGGTAAATCCAGTTTTAATTAACTGGCATTTTAATAGTCTCTAAGTGGTCACCGGCTTCGATTTAATTTAATTTGTTGGGCATGATTCTGCACACATGAAGTCTGTAGCCAAACTGGTGTTCTCATCCCTGCTGTAGCAGTGCCAGTCTGTCATCAGCCACTCACAAGTGTCATTAAGAGCTGGTCCGAAGCCCAGATAAAAGCAGTGTAAAGATAGCAGGAGGCTTCGCAAGCTCTCCGCGTGACTGCAAATTTGTGAATAATTTGAGAAGTTAGGGTTATTATTTATTTATTTATTTATTTGAAATAAAGGAGATATTCCCTGGAGGAGTCACATCTGGTGTGGGATGGTGCCTGGAGGGGTGTTTTGCTGTGGTGCTGCGGACTCAGGCGCCTCAGCACAGCTTGCTCCTCCCTGACTCGGTTTAATATCATCACCAACCAGCTGTGATACAACTCCAAAAGAAACTGAGGAAGTACTGGTGTGTTACCCCGCAAATGTCCGAAGTTGGCTTTCTAAAGGGATATAGAGGAAAAACACCAGAGACGAGCCAGCTTTGAATTGTTGAATCCTTGCTATGCTGAAGGGATGGGTGTTCTGCAGAAATAAATATTACTTGAATAATCTTTCTCCTCTAAAACAGGCATTATAAACTTAAAATAGTAACTATAAATCTCCCTTTCATTAAATATATTTTTTGGTTCGACTTTCCATCCTGTATCTGTATCTCCTATATCTCCAACCCTGGAAGAGAAACAACTCCACCTGCTCTTCCAATGACAGTCATATTTGTCCTGTTGAATGAAGTTGTATCTTAAAAGTCCACAAGAGATGTGCAGAGCATAAGCTGTACAAATGTTAGCACTTGAGTTTGAAGGCCTATATTAACTTGGCCTACGTATATTTGCATGCGTATTTACTTAATTCCTTCCTTTTACCAAATATATCCAGCATGTCAGGGGAATGTTTCTCTCGTTTGCTTGCTGGCAGGTCAGCTGGATCGCTTCTCACCTACAAGTGGTGCTGCATCAATCTCTACGTGTTGCCAAAGATGTTGATTTATGAAGATGCTAAAATACTGTGTTTATAACATAAAAATTAATTTAGTGATCTAGAAAAAAACCAATTCCCCGTGCTTGATATCTTAAGAGTCCTGGTCACTGTGCCTCTAGCTGGAACAGGTACAGCTGTTTATATAAACTGTATCTTTGTCCTTAATGGTCAAAGAGTACAGAAATGTTCCATAATGCCGTGAACTGGGTTGATAGTAAGTTATGTCTGTAGAGTACCTTTTTGTTCTGATGGTACTGTCTGAAAGCTTTTATAAGATGATACAGACGTAGGTTTAGACTGTTCATTTTTACATATCTACCCCCTTATAATTCTTGAAGGGCACATTTAGCACCTGGAAGGGCTTTACCCTTGTTGTGGGAGGGTGGGGGAATCTTGTCAAAAACCACGCTCTGCGAGCAGGTACTACTTGATGTTTTAAAGATCAGTGGTGTGACACCCCATTTTACGTTATCATAGATATAATGAACGGTAATTTAATGAGCTTGCCCTGGGAGGCTTGGAAAGACTATGCCAACCTTGGTGTGGTAACTCTGCTGTGTCTGGAGTCATCACCTGTGTCACTTAGAGACTCTTTCTCTCGAGCTTGTAACCTGGTTGGCTTCCTTGCTGCTTGGCTGACTGGTCTCTCAGTCCCCTTCCCAAGGGGTTTATTAAAAAAAGTAATAATGGAATTGGTGGAATATAGAGGAATTGTGTATAACCTGGCACTGTAAGGCACTGCCAAGGAAAACTGTGGAATAAAAAAGACAAGTCTGCTTACAAAGCCCTAGCTAATAGGAGGATTAGCTAACTCAGCTGCTGACG
This sequence comes from Athene cunicularia, assembly GCF_003259725.1. Lineage (NCBI taxonomy): Eukaryota > Metazoa > Chordata > Aves > Strigiformes > Strigidae > Athene > Athene cunicularia. Next base: position 4,816,418 of record NW_020799117.1, on the reverse strand, counting down.
GGTAGTGATTCAGTGAGCAAAACGCTTCCCCCAGGGGCCAAGTGCCCTCTCTGTGGCAGGTCCCAGCTTCTCCAGCCATGCAGGCAGGGGAGGATGCTCACCCCACCATGCCCTGGCAAAGCCCCTTCAAGAGTCCACCTCAAGACCACCCACCGTGCTCAGTGTGCACTGAAATGACAATTAAATAATTAAGTACGAATATTTTTGAATTTAACTATTAGCTCGGTGCATCAAGGATTTAAAGGAAAATTTAACTTCTCGATCCTCTCTGTGTAATACTGCTTCCACAAACTCTTCAGCAGAGAATGGGAAACCTTGCCAATATTCTGAATATTGCTAAATGTTGCCTTTAACCATGCAATGTTTTAGCACACAGAGGATGAAATTAATGAATCTGACGATAATGAAGGTATAACTGAATGAGATGAGCGTTATGCCTAGAGGCTAATCATCAGGTAATTTGAGTGAGACTGCAATTATAAGATTAAGATTTGTGTGATAACATTGCTTACCTTTATATAAACCAAAATCCAATACTTAATAAAGCAACAACAAATTAAGTTAGAGGAAAAGAAAATATAAAGAGATTCCCCCCACTCCTTATGTTTCACAAAACAGTAGATTTAGTTAGCTGTATTTATTGTTCAGAAAAGCCTGGCATTTATGCAACCTCAAACACAGAAGAAAATTTGCCAGAGGCCCCGAGGGAAGGTGAGGTCTCACCAAGATGGACAAATGCAGGGTCTTTATTGTCTGCAGGGTGCAGCAGGCAGTCATGGCCGTGGCCCAGGTGGGAGCCGTGGGCTCTCAGTCAGTAGCTATGTGTGAATTTTAGTAAAGCCAGAGAGGTTTCTAGTGACGGTGACTCAACTCCGGTGCTCTGGAGTGAAGCGCCGCAGATGCTATCCTACTTTTTCTGCCTGTATCCAGGAGCTTCATTAAGAAGCAGGAGTTGGAAATGAAGAAATTTTCTCTCTGTCATTGTCATTCATCTGACATGCTCACTCACATGCATGAGGAGGTTTTTACTCCTGGTGTTACTCAGCTTTTGCTGGTTGATAGGCAAATAGCTCATCTGGCCCATGCTGGGACAGCAAAATGCATCTCATAGCAGGTCAGAGGTAAATCCAGAGACTTTCTGAAGACTGGAAGAGATCTTTGGGGGCAGCAGATCCCACATCCTCGAGCTCTTCTTTGGCAGCTCCCCTGTTAGGCAGAGTTAGAGAAGCAAATCCCCAGCTGTGCCCCAGCTGCTGCTCCCTTCTCTCTGTGCCAGCGCTGCTCCCAGCTGTGCCCAGCACTGTTGCCCTCCCCACCCCACCACCCGAGGTGTCAGGAGTGCCCTCGCTGCCTGGAGGGGGTCAGGGCAGCCTGGGGACCCCTGGCCTCGGGGTGAGGGGTGGGTGCCCTCCTCCTCGTGGCTGTGGTGAAAGCATCAGAGCCCGGCTTGCTGTGGTGATGCTCAGGGTGACGCTCCCAACTCGGGCACCTGCTGCTACGTGGGCTGGAGCTGTAGAGGAGGGGGGCATGGGCAGGAGGGATGCAGGTTACCCCCTGTGGGGGTTGAGGTGAAGCAAGTCTGAGTTAAAAACATCCACGGAAGGTTTAGGGTAGATAGTGAGCGTGGCCATATTATAGGTAGAGGTCTGATTTTGAGTTTTGCAGGTTGGGGTGTGTAACTAATGGCTGATGGAGCAATAGATAATTACATACAATAGAGAAAAGTGTTTGAGCAAAGGAGCTGGGTCTGTGCGTGCTTCTGTCCATCATCACATCACCCAAAATATGCCGGGTGCTGTTACATTTCACAACATTTCACAGCACCAGTCACCCGGCAAAGGGGACGGGGAGGGTGGGGTCAGGGGCAGAGGGTCCAGCTCATTTTGCCTGGAGGAAGGATGTGCTCACATATCGAAGGGAAGGAAGGAAGACCAGACTTCCATGAAACAGATGAAGTCAGTACACAGAAACCTAGTTGGAAAGAAAAATATGAATAGAACATCTAGGAGTACATGAAACTTTCCCAGGTGATAAAAAGGAGGAAAGAGAGAGATGCACGGAATGGTGCAAGCACTATACTGGCTTTCTTTGAAAGAAACCAAAAGTAGAGCAAGAGTGGAGATGTCTGAAAGTAACGAGTTTGTGAGAGGAAGACTCAGCAAAAGAGGAGAAATTGATTCGTTTAACAAAAAATAGTAGTTCTGGAAATAGCTGCCTCGGTGTGGGCTGTCCCTGGAAGCACCGTGCAGGTTTGGTTCTTCAGCTGTGAATAAGGAAGAAATCTGCATGCAGTTTCAATTTCTAAAAAACTCACACTTCATCTCATTTCACACTGTTGGAAGAATCATTTAGAGTTTAAGAGAAATACAGTTCCGAAGGCTGAGAGTCTGGAGGAGGGATGTAGGTTTGGAGTATAGTCACCGTTCTTGTAACACTGAGTGAGTCAAGAATTATTTTGGCTATTAAAGGAAACTGAAACCATCAGGAGACAGTTGGAATTTTTTTGTTTTTTGTTGGTGTTTGTGTTTGGTTTTTTTTTTTCCCACCACAAGATGGCATCAATTCTGCAGTGAAGGAAGGAAAGCTTTCAGAAGGACCCCATACTGGCGACAGGAGTGGATTTAAAATAAAGCCAACATTTAAAAATTAATAGCAGACTGGTACGAAACAAGCATTTGTCACAAAAGTGTCTCTTAGAAAATTGTATTATCTAAGAGCTTATTTTGGATGCATAAAATGAAATTACCACTCATCAGATTAGCCCGTGCAGCTGCTGATTGGGGTACTACTGGCATGAACAGAATTTTGCTTGCAAATGCTTTTCTGCTGTTTGTGCATAGCGGATCTAAGTGGGTTTATGTCCCCTCGTAGGCCCCCTAAAGCCTATCGGTTGTTCGCTGTAAGCTAAAACCAATATTTACCCTTGTCTAACACTCATCTAACGTGTTCTAAAGGTCTTTATTGCAGTCTGCTTCATGGACGTAATCATTTAGACGCTTGATGCTTCATGTATATATTTTTTTCCAATCCTTTTTCAGGGCCCATTTTGACTCTGCGTGGTCTCAGAAAGTGTCTTTAAAGTAAAAATCCACCTAAATACTGATGTTGCCTCATAATTCTCTGTGAACAGTCAGCAGGTGACCTGGCATTTATGTTAATTCAGATCACGTTGTAGTTACTTTTACAAAACTATAGTAGTAGTCTATTAGCAACCTCAGAATGCCTTAGGAATTCTTGGTCTTCTCTTTTTAGAGATGTCAGAGTTGTGGGTTTCTTGGTTGATTTTTTTTTTTTTCTTTTTTGTTAAGAGAAATTTCTAAAATCCTGATTTGAACCCTCTACCTGTGGTATTTTTGGAGAAGAGGAAGATGGTCTTTATTGCTTTCCTATATGGCCACACTCCTATTCAAAGAGCTAAAAAGTCTCACTTCTCCTTCTCTTAATGATTTATACCTCCCTTTTTTGCTGATTTAGTTTTAAAAGCAACAGTTACCCAAATGTCACGTTAGAGACTGTAACTCATGGTGTCACAAGATTATGGCAAGGCATTTGGAGATTTATCAAGCGCTAACCATAGGTTCTCCTTTGTCATGTTTTACAACTCAGAGCTGCCAAAGGTTTATTTCTTTCAACTGTTGTGTGTGCTGCTTCGGTTTTCATAGGACTCTCAGAATTCATGTTTTGTTTTCTTGTTTTTAGAAAAAGTCACGGGCTTTAATATCTTGGCTGTGTGCTCATGGTAGAACAGAAACACAAGATAGTGAGTTGTCTTAGCAGCCCTCCCAGTCTAATCAGCCAACACATATGGCCCAAATAATGTACAAAGCAATGCCGAGCCTTCATTCAGTTGCACAAAAACGTGCACGCTCTTTTGTTCCTCTTGCAGCTATCAATTTATTCCCGAAGCATAAAGTGCTTTTGTAAGTGGTTTGGTAACAATGATGGTTGTGCTTGATCTTGCATGTACTTCACACATGGAAACTCCACTGAAGTCGATGGGTATTTGAGCTAGTGGGCTTCCAAGCCTGGACTGTGATTGCTATTTATGATAATATTCAGTCCCTTAAGAAACAAACCCCAAAGATACTGCTTGACTTGAAATACCTTTTCAGCATGGCTGATACTGGAGAGTTAAACAAGATCAGACTGACACAGAGGTGAAGAAGGGCTTTTTCAAAACGTAGCCACTCTCTGGAACAGTTTGTCCTGGCTTTGGCTGGGTAGAGTTAATTTTCTTCCCAGTAGCTGTTAGTGCTTTGTTTTAGATTTAGGATGAGGATAATATTGATAACACACCGATGTTTTAGTTGTTGCTAAGCAGTCATCAAGGACTCTTCAACTTCTTACACCACCCCAGCAGCGAGGAGGCTGGGGAGCACAAGAAGTCGGGAGGGGACACAGGCAGGACAGCGGACCCAGAGTGGCTGAAGGGACATTCCAGACCATACATCATGCTCAGTGTATAAACCGGGGGGAAAGCGGGCCGGGGGCCACTGCTGGGCGTTGGTTGGTGGGTGGTGAGCAATTGCATTGTGCATCATTTCTTTTGTATATTCTAATTCTTCTGTCGTTTCTGTTCTATTCAACTGCCTTTATTTCAACCCACAATTTTGACTCTTCTTTTTTCTTTTTTTTTTTCTTTTTTTTTCCCCCCTCGATTCTCTCCCCTATCCCACTAGGCCAAGGGGGAATGTGTGATGTTTAGCTGCCTGCCGCGTTAAACCACAACACAGTTATACCCTTACTCCTCAATTTTATCTAGATGCTCTCTGTCAAAATTGCCGGATTAGCACTTCAAAATAACCAGGGGGTGGTTGCTTCCACAGAGCAGCCCCGATGGCCTGCTAATGGAGGAGGTAATTACGTTTGCACTGTGAGAAGCACACCAGTGCTGAGGCATTGGGCAGGAGTTCATGCTGTTCTCACAATATTTTAACTCTTCACCACTTCGCACCAAAAGTCAAGGGAACGTCAAAGCAATGACCGTTGAAAACTGCCCGCAGTAACCCTTGCCCTTCTCCCACCAGGATTTGCTTAGCTGTCCAACAACAGGCGCCACAGAGCAAAGGTATCATCCACATCTCCCTGCGGTGAGCTGTGTACATCACTCGTTCCTGGTCATCTCAGGTTGTTCCTAAATAGTATTGGCTTTGCCTCTTAAACTGGCAGGGCAGGACTGTGCCATGATAAGGAAAACCAGACCCGCCTCTCTCAGCACAATGTGGTTGGGGTGTTATTGTCTGTTTTTTCCCTTTTTTTGTGCAGAATTTGAGGGGGGATTACAGCTTTTCTGTTGGTTTTCTGTTAATCTGCAGTTGTGAATCCCCCATGGTCTCTTCTGGGTTTAAGTATGCTGGCCAGTAGCATTTTCTTGAGAGAAGAAAGTGTTCATTTCTGGTGTCTTGGTGTCTGTTTCCCTCCTTCCTGCAAGTAGAAATGTTTCTTTCTTTTTTTTTTTTTTTTTTTTTTTTTTTTTTTTTTTTTTTTCTTGGAAATGTTTGACAACTCCTCTTACCAGACTTTCTCTCTCTCTTTTTTTTTTTTTTTTTCTAATGTACTAGAAATAGTCCTATTATTTTGCCTTCAATACTACTTTTCATAGTGCATTTTAACTTCTTAATAATGTAGATGTAGCATATCATTATACAATTTTCCCTCTACATGTCCACTTAATGGCTTTTTACCCTTCTTAATTCAAGGCGCAACCCTTCACCAATTTATTTTAAATGTTCCTTTCCCCTACTTTTTGAGAAGAGGAGATAAGAAAATAAAAAGGTAAATGATATAACTGCAAACTTGGTTCTTTTGGCATCAAAGTTCTTGCGCCTTTGACAGAAAACCAGCAGGACTCCAGAGCCTAGTGTATGACAGCAGTGCCTCCAGCAGCTTTGCACATGTTTTAGACACAGTCTGGGGGAGATTTTATTTTATTTCTGCAGGAGTACTGCCCTGCCTCTTGGATACCTATCGCACAACCTTGTGTTTCGTGGCATGACAGCTCATTTTGGTGTTAGTGTAATTCTTTATTAGTGACTGCAGTGAAGGTGGAATGCAAAGTCTTGTGCTCCTGACCCTGTGTATGGCTCTACGTGTCCCTCCTGGTTAAGAAGCACCTGATGGAGAATGTCTTTCAAAATGTACCACTTGTTTTCTCACAGTATAGAGCATATATTAACACCTGCCAATCCTCTATGCCATGAAATACATGTTTATATTAACTTCATAAAATTCCCATATTGGGACTGAGTGTGGTGTGAACTAGGGCAGGTAATTTGGCTCTTCCCTCTTTCAACATTCAGCCTTTTTTTTTTTTTTTTTCTTTAACTCCACTTGTATAGCTATACCCTCATACATAATGTATTCCTAAAAATGTATTCAGATTTGAGCTGGCTGAACATGGTCCCCTGAGTTAGAATCAATGCTACTTACAACCTAATAGTCTATTGGGTTAGTCCCCCCTGCGTGGAAGATGCTGGGGGTATGGGAATGAATGCCCCAATGTCTTGGGGAAATGAATCAGCACTTTCAAAGTAGTGGGACGACTCCTGGAAGCGTTTCTGGGCTTCAGAGAAGGAAGCGAAGAGAATTATCAAGCTTGGATGATGCACTTGCAGCACTGCCATGAGCAGAGGAAGGAAAGAGGCGTCTGGATGCTGAGGGAGAGGATCCAGGTGCAAGAGTCCAAATGGGGTAGAAGTTCAGGTTTGAAACCAGAGGAACTGCTTGGAGCTGCTTATCTAGAAAAGAAAGTAACACCAAATTAGCTGGAATTCTAAGGATTTGAACCCGAATGTAATTAGAAGTTTGGCTGGGTTTGGATAGAAGTTTCCGGGCTGACACATTGCTGCCAAGAGTGCTGTTTGCATTACAGTCCTGTATTTGGTGTCCATCATCTGCAGTCATTAGGATATGTGCAGTTCTTAGATATTTGTTAATAATAAAAAAAAATCCACAGTCCTCCTTTAAAGCCAGAGCCAGAGGTTCTGTGTTAGGCAGCTTTGCACCCTGCTGCTGCTTTTGTGGAAGCAACGTGCCGGGTGTGATGAGGGTAGCATGGATGGTGCTGGCACCACGGTCACCAAGAATCTCACCCGGTGTCTCGCCCATAAACTGGAGGAGAAGGATGGAGATCCCTCTCCGCTAACCCTTCGCTAACACCCCGTTTTGCTGAAGACAGCGTTTCTCTGTTAGAATTGCTGCGATGTTTTGCTCTGTTGCTGGATGGGGAAGGAAAGGTTTTTCAACTAACAAGCGCATGTTTCCTTGCTAATCAGCAAGGGGCTCAGTCAGTCTCTAAATTCTTGGAACTGACTTTAAAGCAAGAGATAGGCATATGTTTGTGATTATTTTATGCCAGCATTATTTGTAATGGAATTGTTGGCAGTAGCTGTTTTTTGGGAATTTTCCCTGTATTAATTTAAACTGAGACTCATCAAATTAAATTCAACTAAAGGATGAGGCACTCCGAGTTCAATAAGCTGTTTCTCCTCCTTCCTCTGCCTCTGCTCCCAGTCCCACACCTCATGTGAGTCTCCGAGGCCCTTGGCCAGCAGCCCTGCTCCAGGCTCGGCAAAGTTTTCTCTATTTGTGAGAACAAGAGCTGTAGTGAGCCCGGAGCAGTCCCCTCAGACTGGCATTGTGCACAGAACAGGCAACAGATGCTGGTATTTTTTTGTAAACCCAAAACCTAATTATGCTTGGAGCAGTCCCACAGGTCTGGGGAAAAAAAAAAAACCAAACAATCTCATTTATGGATTCCAGTCATCACTGCTGGGTTTTAAAGCAGCAGAATATGTTTTTCAGTGATGCTCCCTCTCCTCAACCTCAGGAAAGAAGGCAGGAGCATTACCTGAGCAGGTGTGATGGTGTGTTTGGTGCCTTCCCACTGCAGGGCTGCATGGGGGGGATCTCCACGTCACCAGTGGGAAGCGGAATTCTCACTGGGGCATGAAATAGGGAACCTGGCATTTAGCAGACATGCAGGTGTGGATCCAATGGCTTCATTTAATAAATGTTTCAGGCTGATAAAGCTGCTTCTGAAGTGCTTTTAAGGGTATCTGTCATATTACAATGTCAAAATCCAGTATAAATCTGCACAGCTTAGTGTTTTTGCTGTTTCTTAGCAAGCATGTCTTGTTTTTGTTTATACTGAACAGATACTTTATTCTTATCACAGAATCTGCCCTGCAAGCCTGGACAGCTGCAGAGCCTTGACCCTTTCTGATCTGGGCCTCCAGAGACTCAGAAAAAGCCAAAAATATAAAAACTGCCTTTCACGAAAGCATAAATTATAAAGTGAATAACGGATTTTCCCCATCAGGTTACAATTTGTGTACACCAGAAGCAGGAGAAAAACGATATAGAGGAGAGACGAGGTATTTCCCAGTGACTTGAGAGGTCTCGCTGGCTCTGATGAGCTCTTCCAGTTCAACTTTTGGACAACTTTTGTGTCTCTGCAGATCTCATTTTAGGTGTAAAAGACTACTAACAGATTTTGTTTTGCACATGGAGTCTAAAAGATTTATATTCTGTGTGCTCTGCTTGTGGATGATGGAGAGATGTTACAGCCTGTAGAAAAGCTCATTTGAATTGTACTTGCAAAAAAACATTAGCAATAAGGAGAAAGCAAAATAGTCCCTTCTGGGTGGAGATGAGGTAAAGGAGTGTGGCAGTAGGGCTCTGTGGGATAGCTGGGAGGTGTTCCTGTGTGCTGAGCAGGTCTGCAGGCCACCGGGATGGTGTGGGAGCTCCTCCAGCACAGGGTGGACCCGGAGGCCTGACAACAGCTCTTGACATGAGGTCTTTTGGCAGAAGCATCACCTCTTCCTTTGGAGGGCTTCAGGCCCTTGAGAGTTAAAGACTTGCTAGAAGATGTGCTTGAGGCAGGGACTTGGATTTCAGCGGGTAATGGCAGTCTGTAGAGGAGTGAGCTCTGAGTGACTTAATGGACACTCCGTGCTGATTGCAAATCCGCTCCTTGGGTGCTGGTTTGCCCAGGAAAGCTGCGTGCACGTGGTGTGCACATGGTTATGTCTTTGGTAGTACTGTGGTTTGGACGAGAGCATGCTTTTGAAGCGAATCCTCTGATTGTTTCTGCTTCTCATGTCTTGGTTTGCATTGCAAAGTCATCTCTGAGTGCCGGGAGCAGATTCCCTTCAAATGAACCCAACTGGCACGTGTAGCTGGAGTATGCTCCAACACCAACATGCGTTCGGGTAGGAGCGGGGCTGAAGCAAACCCCTGTAACATCTGTAGTTTGGCTGTTGGCCCTCAGCACTAGCTGTCCCGTGCTGCACACCCCGGCGTAGAGAACTGCGTTCGGTACAGCCCTGGCACGCCTGCAGGAAAGCTAATGCTGAGACAACAGTTGGACAAAGCAGGATCAGTCTTTTTAGTACCCTGGCATGATTTGTTACAGCTGAGTCCTTCCAGCAAATCCTTAAGATTTTCAGCAGCTATAAGCTTTTTATACCAAATCAGATTTTTGCACCCATCTGGTTGACTGGTTATAAGCATACAGCTCTCAAGTTGGCTTGTTATGTTTTGTCAGTATTAAAAAGGAAAACCACAATGTGCAGCCGAGTATTCATCTGTATCTGCTTTTGATGACTTATGCCTCTTGCAAATGAGCACAAATAACCAAGAAAATCAGTTTGCATGTGAAATCCCAAAGACAAAAGGCGCAAGCACAACAAAACAACAGGTTGGCGTGTTGAAAACATCAAAGCAGGCTGACCATGATTGCTGCTCTAAGATTCTGGTACAATAAAGAGCTTATGGGAAATGGATAGTGAGCTGTCTGGTTTTTAGGGGTGCCAGGCATCCGCTGGTCTTGTCAGGGTGATGTGCCTGACTCTTGGCATCTGCATTCAAAAGTATTGGTCTGGGCCTGCAGTGTAAGCCTTCACCGAGGGATAAGCAACACTAATTAATTTTCCTCCTTCCCTCCAAATCTAGATAATTTAAGAATGTCTTATTGATTGCGATTTTTGGCAAGTTAAATTTGTGTTTTGTGCGCCGTGAACATAAGGAGAAGGGTTTGCCACTAAGGGCTGCAGTCAGTGGTGGCGTGTTGCTACTCACTCAGCACGGGAAAAGAGGAGTGGTGGGAAAAAAAAAAAAAGCTCTACTGATTGCTCCCTCTTACTCGGTTTCTGTCTTTTTTTATTGCTTTGGTGTCTCTCTGTAAATATTTTGGATGGATTCAGTGATTACATCTACAAAGGGTCTGAAGCATCTTTGCCATTGAAATTTAGCAGCACAGCCACAGTAGATTTAGGAGATCTCAACACTGGTCCATGATACAGCCCAGACTCAAACATATGACATAGACATACCCCAAAACGGATTTACAGCTAAGTCCCGCTGTGTTCCACGAAACTCCAAAATTCTCCAGTTTAAGGTGCGGAAAGGATACATCTGCCTTTCTGTCTGGTGCAGTGCGAACGGGGAAGAGCCTGGGTTTGGCTTGCTGTGGCTTAACCTCTGTGTGGCTAAGCTTAGCGTGATTGACGTTAACCTCTCCTGAGTTATGATTTTGGCACATCTGAAGTAGAGAACCTCTGATGCCCCAAGACGATTTATTGAAAGAACATGATTTCATTGCCTCGTGGAAATGAATTGAATGAATGATTCATGTTTAAACATGATCTCTGTCCTCCCCATCCCCATTCCACCCACCTCTGTGTAAGAGGGTAATCTGGAGGAATTCAAGCAAAATGTGGTCTGGAAGTGTACAGCTCCTGGCCAGCCGCCAGCAGCTGTGCTTTAAGACTCATCACCTGTAGGATGTAAACTACCAAAGAGAGAGCCTGCCACATATAATGTGAAATCTTTGAAGGGGGAATACGCTTTGCAGCATAGACGACTCTTTCCACGGAGCCTTTCAGGCTGCTTGGCAGTTACGAGCTTTTTATAGCAAGTCAAATTTCTTCACCCATCTGCTTGTCTGCTTATGAAAATGTATCCCTCTGGTGCACTTGTTACATTTCATTACTGTTAAATAAAATAAAAAGTCAACATACCTTGCCCATTGGTTTAGTCATCTGTATCTGCTTTTGATGAACTGCATCGCCTATCAAATGAACACAGATGCTCTGGACTTAAATATCACCCCCTGTTACAGCTTCCAGGCCTCTAATAACAAAATCAACTTCATTAATGATGAGTACAAAGGTAATGCACACCAAACAGAACAGCTGCAGTGGGAAGATTTCCAAGTGGAAATATGATGGATATGTGATGCAGATGTTGTCTTTCATGAACAATTAAATTTCCCTTGATTGCACCCTCTTGAGAAGGAAAAATAGGAAAGGAAGCAATATTATTAGTAGTCAGATTTATTTCTGATTGCTTAAGTGCCTTTACTAAGATAAGAATCAGTAAAAGATGTTGGTAAAAACATTAGAACAGAAATATTAGAAATTTGCTTTGGCCTCAGATATTCCGTATATCAAATAAATCTCCTGCCATAGCAATCACCTGCACTCCCCCTGCAATGCTGTTGGGTTGGTTCTCTCCTCACAAGCAAAAGAAGAGCACAACAGTCCTGATCTCTAGGGACAGACTCAATAGCTTGCTCCAATTTTGCCTCGTTGTCTTTAAGGTCTTAAAAATTAAGAACGCATTTTATCACACTGCGTATAAACAGCCAACCCCCGGTGGGAAAGTTAATTAAAATGGCCAATACATCATATTACCAATCATCTGAGTAGTGCTCAGTGCTCTCTGATCTCTAATCTGTGGCCTCCGGAACATAATTCAGGTTGTGCAGATGCAGGCACACGCAGACAGTGAGATTTGTAAGATGCTCTTAGTTCATCCTGTCTTAAAATACAAATATTATTTGTTCTAAAGACAAAAATGTCTGGGGCCTAGTCCAATCCTATGCCAACGAATAAAACACAGCTAATGAAACTGTGCCTTATATTAATTACTGGTCCCTTCCCCTTTTCTTTTCCCTTTCTCTTTCCACGTATCTAATTATTTTTGACTTTCCAAGCTGTCTTGCTTGAGGTTAAAAGGGCTCAAATTCATACTGTTTTTCTTTCTGTACATTTCCATCATCTTAATGGTTTTTATTTTTCTTTTCTTTCCTTTGCTGGCATTTCCTTAGCTGGTTGGTGGCTTAAGTGGATTGTTAAGAACAGATTTAACAGTTTATATGTAGGCACCACTATCCACGCACACTGGCTTCAAATCCCACTTTAGGTGAGTGTGTTCTGTCTCCTTACACTTCCCCATCATCTTATTTGGGAACAGTGTCCTCTCCATCCCAAGCTGGTTTGCAGCTAATCAGCTGCTGCGTTTCTGTGGCTGGTGAAGCGATTCCTATGGGTGTTTAATTTGAAAAGCATACTGGTTTTCCTGCAGTATGGCGTGCAAGTAGAGGTGATACTGTGTGAATGCGAGATGGTACTGAACATTCCTCATCTTCTAAGGAAAGTGTGATCCAGTCATTTAGGTGCTGTTCATGGGACACTGAGTTTTATTTAGCTGCCTTTATTACGAAGTTCTTGCCCAAGGCTGTGGGCAGCAGCTCACACCTTAAAACCAGAGAGTACTGCAAGTCAGTACTACAGTACATAAACTTACCCACCGCCCCCCCCACATACATCCCTTTTTCCTTTAAATAACCCTCCCATTATAAAGCAGCAACCAAAGCCGCGGTCTCTTCGTAAGCAGCCAATGCCCCAGTCCTGCTCTGTGATGTATTCTGGTACAGTAACTCTCTTCCTGCAGGGTGTATCTTAGAAAGCTGTGACTCTGCTCTATCTGTTTATTTATAGGATCAAGATTAATGTAGTATGGATGAAAAACATGTTTATTTATAGGATTGTGACTAATGTAGTGTGTGCATTCTACATCAGTAAACATTAATGAATATTCCTCTGCACGAGGCTGAATAAGCGACTTGACTGTTGCGTTGTTCCCGCACGAGGAAGCTGGGCACTGCAGCAGGGGCATGAGGTAATTCTGGCTCTGTCACGGGACCTCATGTACTGTACCCATCATGGAGGCCAGGAGCCAGTGTTTCCATAGTGAATAATGATGTGGGGTACTGAAATGTTTATTGAAATTAGCCAGGGGTGACATTAAACTTGTGGGATGGCACTGGTAGCATAGAATCCATTTCTTCATGTAGTACCCTTCAGATTTAAGACGTTTTTAAGTGCTTGACAAATAATCGAGATCATGAGTGTTTGCGGACCATGATAGCTATTATCCCTGTCATTATGAAATGAGATGGAAAGCAGTGAAAGATCTCAAAGCAACCCCATGAGCAATGATGACATAGCACCATGACCAAGATGTAACCCAGTTACTCTACCTCAACCCAGTCCTTGCTGTATTTGCCCGTATGCAACAGATGACCAGGGTCCTCAGTGCTGTGTGTGCAGAGCCCGAAGGGACAGCTGAGCCCAGGAGTTCACTGCACGGTTTGGGCACCAAGGTCCTACTGGTGGCTGCTCACCACTGAGCACCTTGAAGCACTTGCCCAAGAGTGAGTGTAACCTCTTTGGCAGAGTAAGGAAATGAAATACGAATTGAGAGAACTAAGTCAGGATCATGGTATTCTTGTTTTTAACTATCTGCTGCTTTTATTGTAACCTACTTGCTTTGCCTTTTATGTGATTTTTTTTTTTTTTTCTTTCCCTCGGCTAGTGACTGCAGTGTATCTAAAACTTGATGTGCTAGGATGTGTTTCCATGGGATGACTAGCATGTGCAGAGGCTGCAGGCCCAGAGTAACTGCCCCTCTACGCTGGGAATTTCTTGGGAGACTAGTCACCTCCTCCTTTCTAGATTTGTAATTTTTTTTCTCCAATCCTTCTTGCAATTCCTCTCTAGGTATAACTTACTCCATGTGCAATCCCAAAGCTCTTGTTTTTTGCACATTCAGGATGACTTACCCATGAAAGACTCTCAAAAAACAACACAAACATTTTTTCAAAAAAAATCAAAACAAGTGCTCAAAGATATGCAAAAAAAAATCACAATATAATAGGTAAAGAAAACACATCGTGATATATATTCAGGCAATAGACTTTTACTACAGTTGTTTCTCAGTCTGTTGGAAGAGCAAGGAGAAGTGTTACCTCTTTGGATCTGAATCCTGCCTGGATATTTGTTGATTATATTTGTTGGTGCAAGAACCCAAATCAGGGCAAAGTGGCAATGTTCGTCCTTTGCAGTCTTTATGATGCACTGAACTTTCCAATCTTTCTTGAGAAGGGTGGCCAGCACCACCAGATCTTGGAGCATTTTTATTTGAGTGCAGAGGAGCAGGACATGCCACAGCTCTGTGTTAATGCCACTGTTAGCTGAGCTAGATCGTGCCTGCGGAGCCGGTTGTGCCAAGCTTTATGGCATCTTCGTTTTACACAAAAGTCTTGGCAACGTAGGCAAAATAAAATGACAGAAAATTCAGAGAGCTGATTGGGAATTTGAATAAAACACCATAGCACAGCTGCATTCTTCTACATGCATCCAAGCTGGACAGCCACGATAAGGCATGAAGGTTTAATCCGAAATGATTTCCCTCTCCGCTCAGCACCCCCGTTATTGCTGTGCAATGCACATGCCTAGGCAGGATTGACACCAGAGAGCTTCCAGCCCCCAGGCAAGAACTGCTGTCAGAGCTCTTCTGCAGCTTGCTTTTACCCTGACAACTCCCCTTACAGCTTTCCAGCCACCCTACATGTTTAAATTCCTCAAGTAGTTTTGTGCGCCGTTCCTGCAAATTCATCTAAATGCAGGAGCACCTCTGCTCACCTTCCCTGTCTGCTTCGAGCTGTCACGCACGGGCTCTGCGCCAGTACAAAGTGCAGGAATAGCATAAAATATGCTGACAATCCTGCCTCCAAACCACGTCAGCACCGGTGATTAACAAGCTCTCCCGGTAAGGCTTTACCGTGCTTGCTGGTCTGTCTGCGCAGATAGAGGCGGGGGGAAAAGAGAGGGCAATATGGACCGATCTTGAAAATACAGGGCAGGGGCATGTGCTCTATTTGACGTACTAAACTGACATATTTGCACATCAAATATTGGCGGAGGGAACCTGTCAGGTCATTTCTGGCTGAAAGGGAGAAATCTCTTTGGCTGTAGCTTGTAGGTGGCCTTGGGGTATCATCTGCAAAGGTGTCTGGCTGGCAGATGCAGCCTGGAATGGTGGATGCATCCTTTTCCTGCTGTTTTGAGGAGGATTTAGGCCATACCTTGCTCTGGCTTGTTCCTGCTTCTTCCTTGCTCCCTCCCAACTTGTTGTATCATTGCTAAACCTGCCCAAGCGTGCAATGGCGAAGGGGCCCGCTCTGCAGCTGGTTCTCCTGGCATAACCTCGCTTGGGAGCTTTGGGGTCGTAAAGGCAACAGATTGTCCTGGGAAAAGAGTTCTCATCCCTGGGCACATTTTGGGAAATAAACTTCCTCCGGGCGGCTTTATTAGATGACCTGGTAAGAACAAAAGCTACCAGCCAGGGAGCGTGCTGCCTTGGAGACCCAGAAGATCTCCTTCCTGGGGTTCTGCATAATGTTGCCACGTTTCGTTATTCCCTGTTAATATTTTATCAAGTAGAAGAAGAAAGTTTCCCTTTGAAGTTATACACTAGTAAATCAGCTTCTTATTATAGCATTAAAATAGTGGCAGTTTTGCTTGGGGGAAAGGGAGTCATGCAGTCCAGCTATAAATAGTGTATTGGAGCAGTTAATAAGTTTAGGAATAAGCAAGTGCTACAAACTAGAAATTTACTTTCTGTAACCCCTAAAGCTGAACCTGCAACAGCTCTGATCTTGTTTGTTCCTTCGTTTATCCTTTCTGAGCCTAATGCAAACCCTTGAGGGAGCACTGCAGGCCGAGATGGTACCAAGGACTAAGGTACCATAAAAAAGGACATTTTCAGGATGATGTGCTGGGCTAGTTGGAACAGAGACAGAAAAATACTGGGCTGAAACTGAACTTTTTCTATCAATTAGTGTAATGCGGGAAAATATATCTAGATCTTTATCGTGTAGTTACAGCTGGCCAGGCTAAAAGCTTGTCTGGAATAAAAATCTCTTTCCTAGTGGACACTAAGGAAAGCACTTTGTCTGGTAAGTTATAATAAAAACTGACCATCACACGGTGTTGTAAAGATGAAAAGTGCAGTAAATGTGTCACTACCTGTTATGTGGTTTATATGAGAGATTTGTAGCCATCGATAAAAGCTGCCCCTAGGGAGTTTGCTGGGAATTTGGAAAAGGGGGTTGTACTTACAGGAGGATCGGGCATACAGATCCCGGTGTAATCGTTCCCATGAAGAACTTTTTTGAAATCTTTGTGATCAGGGGCAAGAAGGTACAATCTAAATACAGACCTATTTGATCTGCAGGGTTATCTCTATTGCCAGGATCGAAGTAAGTCTCAGCAGGGACACCTCGGTTGTAATCACAGAGAGGGAGTTGTGAAACCCCTCTCCTCAGATTGGGGCAAACACCATTATCCAAGCAAAAGCCTGACTTATTTGCTTGAGTAGGCAGGAAAGAAATTTAGAAGCCTTTAATAAAAACCAGTTGTCCAAGCAGTGTTTTGCAGTGAAATCTCTTTTGATGGGTTTTGCTGAAAAGAAAACTTCGTGCTGATCAGCTGATGGCGAGTTTAATTTAATCTTGTTTTCCCTCGGGACGCCTTGTCTGCACCATTTCATTATTGCTTTGAGATTTATTCATTTGAGGAGGACCTTTTTTTTTTTTTGTTGCTGCTTTTTTAGCTACATGTTTGCATAGCTACTGGCATAACCTCAAGTGGATCTGTCAGCAACGACTATCTCCTAAACTGCTAACGAAGATGTGTCCCGTGCGGGCATGGGGAAGCGCTTGGGTGTCTCAGACCTGATGCTGTTCCCTGCCAAAGCTCCTGCCCCTTTTCAGCCCAGCTGAGACCCTTGCTCTTTCCTGGCTGTGTCCCCAGCATCGTTCTGGGGATAAAAACCAATATCATTATGCAGATTTCATGTGTATCATCAAAAGCCTCTAGTGTTTAGAGCCAACAGCTTGGCATGTGTTATCCTTTATTATATCTACCTGATGTTTTACCCTTAACAAAAGTGAGGAGAACAAGGTAATCCTTTAAATTAATAACTTAAGGAATCACTAATTATTCTAGATGCCACGATTTGCTTTCTGCTTCCAAATTTTGCTTAGCAAACTGTGTACCTTCAACTCCTCTGCTAGAAAATGGCCAGAAGATCCCCTTCGAAGAGGCAGGCTCTTTTATGGCTTTTTATCTGTTAATAGTATTTATAATCTAATGGAGAACAACTTTCCAAATCTGTTTGAAATATTTCCAAGCTGCTTATCATGATGTAGCATTATAATCCAGCACTAATTCACATTAGCCAAGGGTTGGATTTCAATTAATAGTCGTAATACTTATTTAGCTAAACCATTGGCATTGGTTTGGTGATCATAAAATCAGCATGCAGTTGCATAGTTTTCTTCCACATTCCCCTTGTAACTTTGGACCAATTTTTAAAATTACGTACAAAAATGTGATTTTTTTTTTTTTTCTTTAAAAAAGTTAAGTCCACGGGGCTCTGAAGAAAAATGAGGCACATATTTCCTTGGTACCAAATCTTCCTCTATTGCCTTTTCAAACCCTGACAGAAAGAAATAACACGAAACCCCTGTCCCAGTACTGATTTGTGTATTTATGGCCAGACTTGCCCTGGTGGTAACAAACCCAAGCAAGGGAAAAATGACAGTGTGCAGATCAGAAAGCATTTTTCACAATGTGCCATCGGGCTGAGTTCAAAGAGGTTCCTTTACCATTTCATCCTCTAAATTACTTGAACAGGATTCACTCATTCTCCTGGTGTTTTTGTGCATATTACACAAGTGCCCTGCAGTACAAAACACAAATAAACATCAAAGCAAGGAAAATAATTTGACTTCCTCATCTTTTTGGATGTGTCATTTATGTGTATATATATATATATATATATATATAAAAAATTCCTGAAGTAGCCTGTGGCTTATATTAAAGTGCAAGCATTTGAAATGAAGTGACAGGGGTTTATCTTCCTGGGAAAAAAGGTTAACTTTTAAAATGATATGATGAGATCTTGAAGTCTGAAAAAAAAAAATATAATAAGAGATGGGAGGCTTGCCTTCAACAGAACAACCCTGAGCTAAAAATGGAAATTTTCCTGATTTTACGATTTTTCTTCAGCTCTCTGCTATGGGGCCGGACTTTAACAGTTTCCCTGGGGAGCAGATGGATGAGAGGGAGACCAGAAGCACCTGGAGCTCTTCTGCAGTTCTTGACCTCTTCATCTCTCTGTCCTTTCCTTGTCTCACACACTCTAATTTTAGGCTGTATCTCTATGTCCCACCAGTAGCTGCTGCAGGACCTGAGCAATCCTCATTATTTCAGAGTGTTTGTGGTTTGGCGACTGGCAGCAATGGCATAACAGGAAACATTTCACTCGAAGCGGGTATCGGCAAGCGGTATTTTTATAGAAACAGCTTCACATAGACTCATATTCATATGGTGCTTTTGAAAGAAATCATAAAGGAAAATTGGAAGAAAAAAAAAAGTGTTTTCCTGTGGGCGTGAGGGTTTGGAGCAGGGGTGAGCACCACAGGGGTTGTTCCAGCCTTCCCTCTTGCTGGGCTCGCTACTGATTATCCCTCCTGCTCTTGCTCCTGGCATTACTGTATAGAAGGGTCAAGATCCACAGGGGTGGTTATTGTGCATTTACACACTGCGGGAGAAGTGGAGAGCGTTAGGTACTGTGCTGCACGCTGGGGTGCCCAAACCAGATATCGGGGAATTGCTGAGAAAAAGGCACTTTTTGGAAACATTCTTCTGGGTAGAGAAGCAGCAGAGATATATTTTGGACCCCTGTGAAACTGTCAATCAGCTGCTGAGGCTGTTGCTCATCTTCAGGCACATTTGGTTTGTTTGCACTTCCCTGTCACCATTTAACTCCGTGTGTTTCACTGGCACGTGCTTTGTCGTTTAGGGCCGTGAGTGTGCAGGAAAGCCCAAGTGTCCAGGAAACCGTTGTGCCCCTTTACCTGGTGCCTGCCAAGCTCTCTTGTTCACTGGCAGGTGCACGTCTTGCCTTTCACCACCCCCTGTGCGTCCCTACAGTCTGTTCTGAAACCTTCGACTGCAGAGGGATGAGCCTGGGACCCACCCTGAGGTATTCGCACTCGAGTGGCGATGGGACGGGGCACCCTGTCAGTCCCTTGCCCCCCCCCCCGGGCTGATCCAGCCTGGCTGCAGGAGGGTGCAAAGCCTCCCGCTCGCCCCAGACAGGTGATGGTGTCGGCACAAATGCTGCTGCTTCAGCACCTGCTCAGATCCAGCCGCTTAACGGCCACCGCGTTTGTCTGATGCCACTCAAGTGTTTGCTTGCTTATCGCTTTTGATCGTCAGCAAAACAACACCTGGAAAGCATGCAGCTCTCCCACAAGGGCACCTCGAGAAGCTGAGCGCTCTTGGGCTCGGTGAGCCGTCGTGCTCCGTGCAATCCCATTTTCACTTGTTTATCTGCTGCAGTGCTTTGGGTTATGTCCTCTTGCAGGACACAGAGCCGGCCCCAGGCTTTGCGTGTCTGCTGGCTCACACATATCACCCCCTTCAATACACGCACAGTTTCTGAGTAGCAACAGCGTTGATGTTTTCTGGCTAGAGTAGCACAGAGTCATCTAACTCTAGGTGTTTCATTACTCGAGTTGCACTGGGGAAATACATTGCTTAATGGCTTTGTGTCACTTGATCCAATGGTCTCCTCCTGGGCCATGTAACATGACCTAGAGAAATGGTGTTGAATTTGCAGCCTACTCGAATTTTTGCTTGTCCTGTTGGGACTTGCTCTCTCCCGCTGCTCACCAGTTTGCTGGAGGGGGCACGTTGCTGCTCTGGTGAGGAGGATGGAGCCATTCTGTTAATAGGAGTTACTGACTCTGTCCTCCCCTTTCCCTTTGACTGTCCTAAAAGATAGAGTAGAAGATTACGTAGCTGGTGGAAAATGCCAACAACAAGCCGTTGAAATGTAACAACTCCAGTAAAGAACAGCTTGTGATACTCTGCTTTTCAGCATGGCTTATTTGCTTGTTTACTCACTAATTTTTTTAGCCTCAGCAACTTGCAATGAAATCTTGGTTATAAGCAGGAATTAGCAGGATTTGGCTGCTTGGCTTTCCAGAGTAAACTCGTTTGCTTTTGTGTAGGTCATGTGCAAATACATATGAAATCTGAATTTCAAGAAGATCACAACAAACACGGGCAGCATAATATATGCTGTATTGTCAGTCTAGAATCAGCATATGTTTCCATGCGAAGTCAAGCAGAACAGGCCCCACTTTGAGCAGTGGGTTGGGCTCCAGAGGTCAGTTCCAGCCTAACTCATTAGATTATGAGGGACCCCTTCCCATCAGCACTTCTCCTCCTTTCCTCTCCAAGGAACAGAAGGATCATCGTTCTCCTCCAGCACTCCCATGAACACCAATGTCCTTTTGTTTTGTTTTGTTTTTTTTTCCCCCATCTGCTGCCTTATCTCCAAATCCTGGAAGTTTTTTACTGTTTTCTCCTGTTTTGCAGGTTGAAGCTTCCCTCTGTCCTCCATGAGGACCATTTTCCTTGTTCTCTCCCTATACCACCAGGTGCTCTGGGACTACTCCTCATTCCAAACACCCTTGATTTAATTTACCATTCTTGCTCAAGAGGTCCTTTGCTCCCTGTAATTAGTAGATGCCTTCAGCTCCTATTGTTTGCCAGCGAAATTGTCAGAAGGATCATCTGTGGCATGTGCTGACTAATGTGTCCCAAATGCTCAGTTTATTCTTGCTGCCCTCAGAGTCCATTACACCAGTATAAGACACTAATAATTATGACTTGAGATCAATTTCTGTTGGCACAAGCAGAGCTGAGAAGGGGGATGGATAAGGATGGAGCAGTTCATACTCCTCTTTACTTGGGTGCTGCTAAAGGCTGACGGCTCCTCTGTGATGGTGGTGAGCGCCTGCCTGTGAAAGCTGCTCTTTGCAGAGCAGTGTTGGTTGCCATCTTCCCCCTTTCTGCCCTTAGTCCTGTAGCATCCTCCTTTTCTCTCCATAAATATGTCCTCTCGTGTACCCTGTGTACACAACGTGTGGGATTACCGGTGCTCACCAGTACAGGACTATGGGTTCTGCTTCCATCCACAGCCCACTACGGCATGGTCACCTTTCCATACTGTCTAGTTTTCATTTTATACTATCAGGAACATGCTTTTTATGTGAACTTATTTTCCAAATACGCTCCAGAAACAATGATCTCTGGGAATCCAGAAAGCATCATGGGTTTGTTAATCCTCATGCAATGCAGAATGCTGGTGGCAGTTAAGGAAAACTGTGAAAACGGCAAAGAATGGTTCAGATAAAATAGAGGAGTTCTCTTGGTAGCATTATATGTTCCTCGCAGCTTTGTGTGCTATTTATAACAATGTATTTGGCAATGCAGATTAAATACATTCTCCTTGCAAGATTCAGATTTGGAGACAGAAAAAACAGGGTATCTGGGTGTCCTTGTGCAGCTGCACATTGAATGCTGAGATCGCATTTGCGTGGGGGTTTCTCGAATATTTTTAGGGGGGGAAAAGCCATTTTATACTCAAGTCGGCTTTACGTATTCCAAAGATCCCATTTCTCTCCGACTTTGCAGTTTGACAACAGAGGCTTTCAACTCTCATTGGATCGCTTCTGTAGCGGCTTTGAGACCACGTCTTGTTCTTTCCTCAGCTCAGCTCACCAGCCGGGTACGGCAGCTCCGCTCCCGGAGGTGTTTTTAGCTGAGCTGTGGGCGAGCGAAGGCAGTTTGCCTCTGACTGAGGCTAATGCGGCTCTGGGAGCGAGGGAGTCCCTTTTGCATCCAGCGTTGCTATGATATTTTCCAAGCACTCCAGCCACGCTCCTTCTGCCGCCTCAATTCTGGCAGACAGGGAGGGGGACGGAGGTATGGGTGGGGGTGTGAGTTGTAAATGAGTGGGACATCCTACAGACTGTCACCTTGGGATCACAGCATGTGTGAGGAGCGATAGGGATGTTCCTTACCCGGCCACACTTTCTTTTTACTTTGGGTTTGATTTTAGCCTGAAAATCTGCAGAGAGATTTGCTCTCTTGAAGGGTGGGAGGGCAATGGTGGTCCACACTGCTGTTTTGTGCCACTCTGGGTGGCTTTAATAACCAGAACACAAAGGTCTGTCTCCAGAGGTTTGAGTTCTGGGGAGTTCACAAAAAGCAAAAAAATGGAGATTTCATTCCTGCTTTGGAGCACTTTTGACATCAAAAACCAAAGGGACTCATGGTTCTAAGTTATTTGGAGGTATAGAAAAATTCTACCCTGAATCAGATCTAGATTTTTATTTTTTTTTTAAGGCCATGACCATGCCATAAATAAATAAAAATGAAAACTTAGGGGAGATCAAAATGGAAAAATGTTGTTCCAGCACCTGCCAGTCTGTATCTTACACATCTTACATAAAATTCCTACACAATTTCTGCTTTAATAATAATAAATGTTTTTATCCAGAGATTTCTCAAGGCTCTGGTCTAGTTATCAGCTTCAGACTTTAGTGAGGTTCAAATCTGGTGCTGGGTTCCTCATCCTAAATAACCAGTCTGTTGTCAGCCATCACTCAAACCTCTGATTTCTCCCGTGACTCAAAAAAATCCCATCCTCCCCCCTCTCCACCCCATTTCTTCTAGCACACTCTGCACTTTTCCTCTCATTTTCTGTCTCTCTTGAGCTTTAAGAGTATTCTGGGAAATAATAAGAGTAAAGATAAAGAGTTGATTTAGTGCTTAGCAAATATTGGAAGGAGATTTGTGCATGTGATTAGAATTTATTTGTTCTCTTCTTATGCAGCAGAGGAAGGTTTCATGTAATAGCCAAGAACATGCATGGTAGATGTTGCCGAAGAAAGCTTTTCAGCGTTGACAGACTATGAATTTAAAGTTGGCAACTGCAAGTCATAGTTAAAGAATCTTTTATGGGGTGGAGAGGGATTTCTTATCAGTGTAGGTATGGCTACAATCAGTAGGCACAAATCCATGGCATGTGGTTGCAAGGAATTTGAAGTGTGCCAGAAGCATCCCAAGAAATACAATGGGGAGAAGCGTTTTGAAAACCAAGAAGAGAGGATTCAGCAATTTAAATTGTTTCTCTCTTGTTTTGTTTGACATCGAGCTCTCTCTCAAACCCCATTCTGTTTGGGCTGGGGAGCAGTGAGGGGCTACAGGCCCTTAAAGCTGAGTTCTGGCTTGGGCCACTGGTGTCTGAAGCATCTTCTGGACTCAGGCGTGTGTGTGTGTGTGACGGGGAGGCTGGAAAATCTGAGCTGCTTTCATGTCCAAACTGCAGTATGTGGGTGTTTTTAGTGTGCTGTGAAGAAAAGACCTCATTAGTTCATGATGAACAAAACACAAAGGCACAGAAAAAAAGGAAGTAAGCCAAGGGTGATGGGAAATGGAAAGAGAATAATAACCCCTGGGTATCTAGAAGAGGAAGGGTTCCCTGTTTGAACAGATAGTCTTGTAAGAAAGTGATACAAAAATAAACTTAATTTGCTTCATAACATGACATTGCAGCAACATAAGGTTGGAATAAATCTTGAAATGGCTTATTGGAGAGAATATAGGGTAAAGCTTGTTCAAATTGTTTGTGTATAAAGAATGAAAGAACATGCAGGAAAATGGAGTTGTATTGAAGAAAAAGTATGTTACAGAGGGAAAACAGACATGTGGTTCCAGTTCAGCAAAGCCTGTAAATGATGCTTTCATCTCTCACTGCTGAACATGAGGGGAGTGTGTAATGAGCTAGCGGGAAAGAAGGTGCAGAGTCAGACCTCAGACCAGCTGGAAACTGAGGAATTGGGTGGCTCAAAGGGACTGGGCATGCCCAAGGGACACGGACAGTGCTCACTGGCTTCAGCGGGGACAAAGCAGCTGTGGCTCATGAGCCAGATCCAGCATCTCCTTGGGTTTGCTCCTGGGTGATTCCCAAAGGGAGATGAGAGCAAGTAACAAGTCACTGTCTTACTAGTTAAAATATTGAAAACACAGTTAAATTGGCTATTAAATGAGAATCTCAAAAGCATTTAAAAATATTTTGTGGGTTCTTGGTTTTGATGGCAAAAATAGCAACAGAATCTGAGAAATTAAAGAAGCCCATTTGAAGTGAGATATTGTTAGCAAAATAGGGTGGTTTTTGTCAAGATTTATGTACGGTAGGGAAAAACCAAATGAGAGAGAGAGAGTATAGCAAGCCAGATGAACTGTCAGACCTAAAAAGTGTCATCATTCTGGAAGCAGCCGAAAAAAAAGTCAATAGAAGACAATTGACTTTAGATAAATTGTCGAAAAAAGTCAGCATTTGAGAAAGCCCTCTTGACAATGGCAACCTATGGTTTTCCTTGATAAAAGTCTGTTAAGATTATTAGTAATGCGTTGATAGAAAGTTTACACAGCAACCTTGAAAATAAACGACGAAAGGAAAATTACAAAGAGCAGCTCTGGCAGAGGTAGGGGAGCTTCTGTTCTGTAGCAAAATGACCTCTGATAGGGAGGGGAAAACAGAAAGCAAGTAAATAAAATATATTTTTCTTGATTTCTACTTTTTTTATGATCACAGAATGCTATGATATGGAATGCAATAGAAATCCCATATAAATGTTTAATTCCTAAACCAGAGCAACCATTATGAAAGTTGAAGTATACAAATGACTACTCCGGTAACAATAGTGCTTGTGCCTCCCAAGACTCATTTTGCAATCTTTGCTTATAACAGTGGCTGTTTATTCACGCGAATTGTCTATTTGCTATTTTTCATGTGCTATAAAAAAGAACGAGAAGGAAAACAGAGTTTCACAATATTTTCATTCAATAAGCCTGGGATGCTGCGATACGTTACTGAAATCCA
Source organism: Athene cunicularia (assembly GCF_003259725.1). Lineage (NCBI taxonomy): Eukaryota > Metazoa > Chordata > Aves > Strigiformes > Strigidae > Athene > Athene cunicularia. The sequence goes on along the minus strand of NW_020799117.1, from coordinate 4,791,473 downwards.
GCAGCAGCATACCAAAATCCTGGGTGGCCCAGGTTTGTGTGGTCGTGAGGAGGGGTACGCAGCGAATCAGAGCCCTCTTTAGCCCTTCAGAAATCAGTTTTTAGACAACGCTCCTCACGGTGTTCCCTGCTCCTGCCAAGCAGTGCTGAAAGCAAGATGCTGGTGTGGTTAACGTGGTCTGGGTGTTTCTGTGGGTGCTGTGAATACGTTGGGCTGGGGGAAGGAATGGTTGAAACAACTGGTCTGCCTTAAAAAGAAGGTCAAGAGTTATGAATGGGATATAAATACTCTTATCCCAGTGCCTGAGCTGTAACAGCAGCAGGAAAGCTCCTTACAGACACGTTCTTATGGCTTCCTCTGAAATAGTAATACTTGCGGGGACCAGATGCTGAGTGGATCACCTGTGTCCGGCAACGTGCCGATTCCTGGGATCCACGTTTCCTTGGGTTCAAATTCCCTGAAGCTAATAAAGTGGGATACGGGGTTTGCTCTGCATCCATTTGAAGGAGATCTGCAGGCAGAGTAAAATATGACGGTTGAAGGACTCTATCTCGATATGATTTATTTAACTCATGAAAAATGCAGGAAGATTGTATTATATTGGCACCATATATCGTATCGCTGGGTAAAAAAAAATTAAGATATATTAGTGGAATTTAAGTGACTAGTTTCTCACTGAATTTGCATTATGATTAGCCCAGCTGTCTCTGCAGTGTGCTCTGCCATGAGCACGAACAAGAAAGCAGCAGACAGGTTGTCCAAGTGCTTTAGGAACCACAGTAAAATGTGCAGAGGTGTGTGGCTAATACAGAGCCACGTCTCATCTGCATTTTGACGATATTAAACTTGATAGAGTGGCAGGAAAAAATTAAGAGGGAGGATTTGTAGCACAGAGGAGACCATGTGTGAAACTTGAAGGGTTTTCTTCAGGTTTGAGGGACAAGTTGCAGGACAAAGGGAAATTTAAAGTGTGTTCTGTGAAATACTATAATTTGTCAGTAACAGCAGAAGGGGAGAGACAATTTCAGTAATCAGGAAGACAGGAAGAATTCTTAAGAAACCACAAATAGTCCTGTTCGTGCAAAAGTTTTTTCTTATTAATAAAAATCAGGGAAGAAAAACAATGTAGTTAATAAATACTGTATTTACGTTTATTTTCTAATTCTGATTTTCAGTTATATATTTTTATTCTTTTATTTATTTCAGTTATTTATTTTTATTCTTTTAAATACTTCCCTGTCCATCTCCTACAGGTCAATAATCTTGAATAAAAATAATTTTAATTGATATTAATTACATTCTAGGATTTTTCAACCAATATTTTTCTACTCAAATTTTCATGAAACATGTGTTTTAATACACATTTCAAGTCTTCAAAACCAAACCAAATTTGTAATTTAACAGCAACGTTTATTAGCTTTACGTTCCCTGCTTTTGACCTCAGCCCTTGTGCCATGTTTGACTCGGTGGTTGTAATTTCAGGTTTCTGTGCGTGGTAAAATGGTGTCTAAGCGGTGTAGTTCCGTTAAAGCATGGCTGGATGGTGCTGTGCTTCCCCCTCCCTGAGTTTTTCACCTGGCACTTGCTTCACGCTTCCGCTGCGCAGCATCAAGGCCAGATTTTAGAGGAGTTCTTGAAAATGTCATGTAAGATGCAACTGCACAAATTACCAATTCAAAGGTTATAGATAGAAAAGAGCTGTCCAAGGAAAAACTACATCATGTTTGAAATCTAGACTGACTAAGTGGCTTAAGAGGGCAAAATTTAATTAAATGCCTGGAGCCAGCCTGAACTGTCGGGAATAAATCTAAATTAAATATGATTACAAAGTGATCTAATAGAATGAGATAAGTTATACATAAATTAGACATAGCTTGCGCGACAGAAACAAATCAACAGAAAGTCCTTGGATGTATATCAGTCCTAGTACATTTTTATGACACGGATCAAAATGGGATGAGAATTCCTGACCGTACGGCAGAAAGGAGCCTATAAACATGATTGACAAATCTGCCAACAAAAGTTGAGTCTGTGCAGGGCGGAGATGGATCGTGCAGCCGTTTCTGTATAACATGCTCTTAGTTGCTGAGAGGTTATAAATTATTACAAAAAAGGCTGAGCTGCTGCTCTTGTTCTTTTAATAGTAAAAATGGTGGCAGATTTAAATGGAGAACACTTGATACAGAAATTAGATGTCATTGCCAAAGCACACTTAATGGTTTTACCTTGCTTTCTGCCAGGGAAACGTGGCTTGTGACCGCAAAGATAAGCTGGAGAAATTGTCTACGAAATTGGAATACTCTTCGTATTTAAGCCAGATCACAATTAACAGAGTAATCCAAGGATTTGATCACTGATAAAAACATTTTACAGCGTGTTTTTTTTGTGTTACAAAAAGCAAACTGTAATTAACTTGTAGCCATTGCTCGAGTAGAGCCAATAAATAAATAAAGATGAGGTTGGCCGCTTAGCAAATTGTATCAGCAGAAAGACAAACCAAAAGACACCTCTTCGATGACAAACATCAGTGTTATTACAGCTGGCAAGAGCCAGTTCTTCCCCAATTAAAACAGCTTCAAAGAGAATTCCAAGACTTCTGAGAGAAATAAATAACCTTAGAAAAAGGGAACGTGTACAAATACAGCAATTCTTGTTGTTTAGCCTATTGCCTTTAGAATATTTGCGCGTTAATTATTTTTCTTAGCGCAGCGATGCACAGCAGGTTTTGGGGGAGAGAAGCATGTAAAGAGCAGACCCAAGGGAAAAAAAGAGCCAGTGAAATCAAATGTTTGAAATTTGACTATAGAAATGTTTCCTTTAGAAGGAAAATGTGAACAGAGGAAATGGCAGGAGTGTCAGGAGGCGGGTGAGGCTGCCTGTGGAAATGTGGTCTCGTAGGACAACGGTGGGAGACTGCCTGGTTCTGGATGACAAAATAGCGGAGTTTGGGGGTATCCGTCCACTTACTCCTGAACAGATGTCAGGATCAAAAAATATTCAGCATTTTTGCTGAAATCCTCTTGGTAGGTTGGGAGGTTGCCCAGAGGCGGGGTAGCCTGGAGCGCTGTGTGCTTTGAAACGGTCCTTCAATGTCAGGAGCTGAGCATGTTGCGGGGCTGCAGACTCTCTCCCTGGTGGTACCACATGCTGTGCGAGGGAAGAGAGGATCTTGTTTGCTCTTTGCAGAGGGAAACTAAATGTCTTGCTGAGGTAAAGTTGGCATCTGCTTCAAAGAGAGAAGAAAAAAAAAAAAATCCCTTTTTTTTTCTGGTCTGAAAGTGTCACACTGCTTGTAAGAATGTCTATCGTGGTCCTTGGGACAGTGTAGAGGTGCCTGTCATGTTCTTACCACCCCAGATATCCACATTTTGGTGGGTTTTTTTAGCCTGAGCAGTACAGCACAGATATTCAGCAATTCACTGCAATGAACTGAAACAGGGATGGGGAGAAATAGACCCCAAGCTGCACTCTAAATCTCAGGGTACCAGAGATTACTCAGAGGAAAGCCAGGGCAAGTAATTGTTTCTTGTTGGCATCTTAATTTCTTGTGAAATCATGACTCTTGCAGCCTGCATTTCATTAATTCGTTGCACAGCCTGTTGCAGAAACTGATGATCAGCAAAATAAGACTGTCAAGTGCCCCCTAAGCCGTCTCTTTCTTTTGGGTAAAAGAGTGATGTTGCCTTCTATTTTCTAGTCCGTATCTTGCTGCTTTAGTGTGGTGTGAACTGATGCTGGCATGGAAAAACATGACAGTTCCCTGACTCAGCAGCCATAGGTTTAAAAATGAAGAGGGCTTCTGTGGGAAATTTATTAGGCTTAGAAATAGAATTACAATGTTGGGGGATAAAATACAGAGGAACATAACCTTGCACGGAGAAAATGAAGCAGTCCTCTTCCCACACCGCCTCCTGCTTTTCCAAATTGACTCGGTACAATCTTGAACATCTATTTTCCAGCCATCCTTTTAATTATTATTACTCTTCTTTAAGGCCTTTCTCTATTTTGCTCTGCCTCTCCCGTGTCCTCAGGAACTGGTTGTTCTTGTGACTGTTGCAGGAATAACATCCGTAGCTGTCTTTAGTGGTAGAGGCAAGAGAGGGATGTGCGTTTCTAGATGAGGGTGGTAACTGGGTGTCCTCTGCAGGAGTGGAGGGGATTCAGGGGTGCTGGACAGTCAGCAATTGCCGTATCATTTCCCTTCCCTGGCTAGTATGGGACTAGCTGATGCTTTGATTTGAGCAGGAAAAATGCCTTTTGGGAAAAGGCTTCACAAATCACACCCCTATAACATTAAATAGGTTGTAGCCTCAGGACCTGAATTTGTCCGATAAGCGTGATGTAATTTGTTGTACTTCCCTTGCACAGCTCCTCTTATTTTTATTTTTATTTTAAACACGAGGCTCAGTCCACCCTAAGTAGCTTAGTGCTGCTTCGCTGGGAGGTTACGATGAAGCCACATGGCTGAGCTCGGCAGTGAGATGTCCCACAGGAGATGTGGATGGAGGCACCTCTCTGGACCCCTGGGACACGCAGGGCTGGCCCCAAGCAGTGCTCACCACCACCGATGCTGCATAGGTGCAACTGCTTCTTCAGGTATAATCCCGTCCTCTCACCTGCAAATTACAGAGCGGAGCTGAGCAAATACTTTCTAATAGCTCGTTTATTTGACAAATGCAACCCTTTTCTCCGTATGAATGTCCCTAAGTCGGCTGCAATTTGAATTTACGCCGCGGTTGGCCATTTGATGGGTAAAATTTGAAATTGGAGCTGTGGTTTGGTGATTGCTGGCAGAAACACAGCCTCTGCTGCTCAGCTGCACCGGTTCATTTCCTACCATGGGCCTGCTGATTAAGAGCTTGCTTTAGGAGCTGCGTTTTCAGGCATATTTGATTAAATCTCAGTTACGCTGAAGACCTGAGGAGAGAAAGTACAGAACTGTCACAAATGCAGCCAATATGAACTCATTCAGCAAACATTTGCTGAGCCACTGTGGCGACCTCTTTTACTGCATCGCAATCCCTTTCCTGAGACAGCCTTATTTGTTAACGATATCCATACATGATAAAAGCAGTACAGATCCTTTGGGTCAGATTTACAGCCGACTTTGCTGCCCTCGCTTCATAGGGGGGTTTGTCCTTCTGTACTAAGGTAGAGGGGAGTTGTTCCTGGTCAAGACGCAGCAAAACAGATTCATAGATTAGATGTAAAATGAATTTACTTACAGGGCATTAGTCATTCTCACCATTTCTAGTAACAAATGTCATCGGTGAAGTTAACTGCCCTTAATTCAAACCCAGAAAAAAATCCAGGATAAGTAATTGTTTCTCGCTGGCATCTTAATTTTGGAGCTCAGCTCAATCTATTTGGTTGCTTGTCTCATGGATCTAATAATTAATTTATTTGATATCCTTACCCTAGTCTGTAATCATTCTGTAGTTTCATTAAAGAGTACAGGATATCAAGATAAATCAGCTCATCATCATGGGGAAAGCTCTTTCTCCTGCGGAGGAAGCAGCTCTTTGTTACTTACCCTTTGGCATCCTTTAACTGCAGGTTTCACTAAATCTTGGGTTGCTGCTGAACTGTCAACCCATGGACTCTCTTGTGTTGGGTGCAGAAAAAGCTGCTGCCCCACCTCAAAAAAAAAAAAAGAAATATTGTCCTCCTGTAGTGCCCCTGACCCTTCATAACCCAAAGGGGAGTGACGTTGCCCATCTCTGGCGGGCAGGCACGGGGCTGGGGCAGCAGTGGGCACGTTGCCCACATGGGCTGTGGCTGCTGGTGTCACCCAGCGCTGGCCAAGTCTTGGCAGCAACTCTAGTTTTGGACTTGATTTCCATTTTTATTACTGCTGCACTTAAAAAAAAAAAAAAAGAAAAAATTAGTTATATCTGTGTTCACATTCGCATCTCCATTGTTAGCCATGACCTAACATGCCATATTTTGCTGTTGCAGCACCCAAGTGAAATTACATTTCTTAATAAGGAAGCTCAGCTGCACAGGGTTTGGAAGGTGCTCTACAGAAATGTAATAACTGCTTGTTCACCTGTCAAAGTGGAAAGTAAGTTTGGTTGTTGCTTCGAGCACAATTTTTGCTGCTTCTGTGCCATATTAGACTCGGATTTAATATTAAATAAATCAGAATTCATGAAAAAGGCTGCTCCTTTTTATAGCATTAAATGGATTTTGAATACTGCACTGAACTGACAAAAAATGGCACTGAAGGCAATGATTGCACAGACTGCAGACCTTTAGGCTGCATTTGAAAAGGATTTACATACATTCTAAAGTTGGCTTTCAGATATTTGTATATTTTCTTACCCCTTCCTACCCCACTCTCCCTCTTCCCCCCCCAAAAATCATGAATATAATTTCAAATATCTTGGGAAACTTTTGGCATAAATATATGTAAATTTGAAATGTGTTTAAAGGGATATTGTCAAATATTTTTTCTTTAAATAACTTCCAACATCTTTGTTTGCTTCTCTTGCTTGCACAGTTTGCAGAAGTACAAACACATAATCCTCCTTGACCCACTGAAGCCTTTCTCCATTTATCAAACACTGATTTTTGTGTTTCTACTAGAGCTTGAAATTAACAGAAGTGTACTGATAATTAAAATACAAATGATCATAGCAGTAGCCTTTTCATATGTAGATCACTTCATATAAACATCTAGATAGCTATCTGTGGCCATTACATATCATTTGTATTTCCACATAAAAATGGAAGGAAACTTGCTTAATTCAATTAAATGTTTTTGAGTGGTTAAAGAAAAAAATAAATAAAGCAACTAAAAAAATGAATTCATCAGTGGGATGAAATCCTTGGGTCATTTTTTCCACTGGAGTTGTTGTCCTGGTGCTGGTGACCCTCTTGGCAAGGGGTTTGACCTTTTTGGTGAGGTGAGAACGGGCAGCACCTCCCTCCTGCTGCCAGTATTAAGTCGGGATAGCGAAGCAGGAGGACGGGGAGTTGGCTGCTTCCAGAGGTGTCGGCTGCCATCAGCAGTGCCATCCCATGGAGAGGCTTTGCAGCAGCGTTGGGGTGATGGAGACCAGGACCCAAGCCAAGAAACCTCTCCTGCCGAGTGGTGCAGGAAACTGAAGGAACCATATACTTTGTGAGAACAGCTCTGCTATTAGAAACAGAGGGGTAAAGTACACCCTTTCCTTCTTTGCAAACAACTGCACTGACCCTAGAAGTGCGGAGATGCTACACTAACATCCTGGTGAGAAGTGCTGGTGGGCTGAGCAATCGAGGCATGGAAGGGGTGGCAGCAGCATGGGGCAGGGCAGAATTTGTCCCGTTGCTCCCATCTATGAAGCAGATGAGACATAGGAGCTGTGACCAGATCTGGGGGTTCACTTAGTGAAAACCCACCTCCCCTCTGCCTGGAGAGGCGCAAAGTTCCTCCTGGGATGGTCAGACCCTGGCTGGCGGCAGTTGGGTGCTGCATCTCCTGGCCCTGGAGAGGGGATGGTGGATGCTGAACTCTGGTGCTGTCACTTCATGGCATTCCTGCTTCATGCAGAGCAGAAAAACCTTTTACTTTTCCAGCGTGAGCATTCGTACCTGCCTTGCTGCCTTCCTGCTCTTGGCAGCACAAGAGACTCTGCCCCAGCGACGCAAAAAAACCCAACCTTCTGCTGGTTTCTAAGGCAACCATCACTGGCACATCCATTTGGATGCGTTTTAGGAGGCAGAAAGAAATCAAACCCACACCCCGACTCCTCCTGCTTTTCCAAATCTGGGTAGTAGAAAATCATTCAGAGGTATGCGTGCACGCACACATATCTGTCCCCTGAGCATCTTCAGGAGAAGTGAAAGTAAATATACTGAAAATAGGTATTATCAGATAAAAATGAAACCAAAATGAAGTTTTCAGGTGTGTGGACAGCCAGATTGTCACCATCCACTGAGTCATTTGTAGCGTGTCAGTATGAGCAGAGAGAACCACCTTCTCTCTAAGGAGGAAAAATCCATGATGGGCATGGGGGTCCTGAGATGAATTTTGTGGTTTGACTCTGTTTTTTTACAGGAAGCTGCAAATCTGGATGCTCATCACTCGCATTGCCTCAGGGTGTGTCTGGAGACGTGGGCTTGCACCCAGCCTGGGTGGGGGTGTGCGTGTTGTGTCCCAGTTACACCATCGAGGGTCGTGTGAGATTATGATCTTTGTGAGATCGTGAATTTTTAAATTATTAGGTTGAAACTTTCAAGAGTAATGCTTAAACAACAATGGCTCTCGCACTTGGACAGGAGTCAGTTTGACTTCAGGCCAAGGAGGGATGCTTCCTAGCTCAGTTACTTGAAACCGGATGTAAAAAGGACTGAATAATTTCGCGGTATATGTGCTCTTACCTAGAGATGCAGCAGAGGCATGAACCTTTGCAGGATTCCTGCTGGAGATTTTAGGTTGGGATTGATGTTCACTCCGCTCTGGCAGCTGGCTGCAGTGAGAAGCATTTAAGTTTTGTACAGAAAAGTTTAAATTACTCGATGAGCCCATTAAAAATAAAAGAAAAAAATTTTAATTAACAAAATCTTTATTAAAAATAGGTGAGCTAAGGCAACCTTCTCTCCTGTTATTTTTGCATCATTCTTTTGGGAAGGAAGTACTTGACTGCTTTTTGCAGTGCAAGGTGATAATGCGTAAAACTTCCTAATGACTTTAAAATAGCGAGTTTTGGGGAAAAAAAAAAAAAGTAAAGAAAAAAATCATATATGGATTGTGAGTGGTCTGTTGCTTTCTTAGGCAAGCAGTGAGTTTCTTGGGTGGCTGCAGACAATAAGCTTTTATCCTTTTTCACGGCCATCCTGTGTGATGTGCTGTACCCCGATGGCGAGCGGAGCGCTGCGGGATGGGAGCCCGGCTGCTCGCCCATGGCCACCTCCCAAAGCCACCGGGCAGCTTCGGTGGGGCGTAGGGGCGAGGGTGTGACAGACTGCTGGGGGCTGGATCTGCCCAGGGCTGGCTCAGCTGGCTGCAGGCTGGGCTCTGTGTGCCGCTGGGGAAGGTCACCGGCGCTGGAGCCTGGATTGATTGTACTCTTGTACCTTGAATAAAGGTTAAAGGAAAAGTTTTGTACTATATGAAGTGACTATCGATTTCCTGAAGGCAACTGGGAATTGCACTATGGCTACACTTTCTTTTACTGAGATAATGTCACTTTTTTTTTTTTTTTTTTTTTTTTTTCCATGATGTTTTTTTTAAGCCAGCTCCCTTGCAGTCTTTAGGGGTGAAGTGGTTAACTTTCTGGTTTTGTGTGTGATCGAAACCAGAGTATGATTTTAATGCTCCCTGTTGTACCACCCACCAGCCCTGTGTCTATAAGATTTGATTAACTTTAACGATACAGTAAAAAACCCACCCAACCCCAAGTGTAGCAATGCAGTGATGACAGAAAGGGAGTAACTCAAAGCGACTTGGAGTACTCCACAGGAGATCTTCTCTTTAAGTAATTCAGAAAGCGAAGTTGCAGAGTTCGTTTGGTTCATTTTGGTCCCTCAAAGACCAGTCTCACAGGACTGTGTGTGCAAACCTCTTTGTATGGGGATAATTTTGGCTTTCCCCTTGCTGCACTTGTATGCGCTGACATAACGGATGTGTATGTCAATAGGCAGGTATCTGCCTGAGAAGATCAAATGCCTGTGACTGAGCTCTTACAGAAAATGCTGGCGTAAACAGCGCGGCTGTGTGTCTTGGAAAAGACAGGAGAGGTGCCACAAGTGTACACAATGGTGTAAATGAAGAGCTGTAGAGCCACAGCTTACCCCGTCCACCCTCAAACTTTTAGCTTAACCCCAACTTAGCAGGGCACAAATGCTGACTGCTGCTTTTTTCAATACATGGTTTATTCAGCAGTCCAAGGCAACTACAAAGTTATTGCATGCTCTCAAATACTTCTTGCAGATAAGGTTTTGTCATTACCGAAATTTAACACTTAATACAGCCTTGCCTTGAAATTGTCTGGCCCTGTCACAAGACCATCACAGGTGTTCTTTTACTGTGACCATTCCATATAGAAGATGGTGATTTGTAATTTATTTCTGCAGCAGAATCACTTATTGTGAGTGGGGAGTATGATTTTGCAAGGCTGATTTAACTTGTTTTCTTGTTTCAAGGACAGATATAATCCCATATTTACAAAGTCATTATATGGTCCTTCATGTATAATACTTAGTCTGTTTGTGGAAGCTATTCATCATATAATTAAATGAATGATTAGCCTTTACAACTTTTTGTAACTGGTAAAGAGTCCTCCAAATTTGTGCAATACTAAATGCAGCTTTACCCAAATTGAAGATTCTGGTTAAAGTGACCAACAGCTTTGCTACATTATAATTATGTATTTTTTCCATTGCTTTTCTTTGAAATTAATGCTGGTGCATGAGTATTTAACTAGACTTTGGGCTGCTTTTTTTTTTTTTTTTTTTTTTTTTTTTTTTTTTTTTTTTTTTTTTTTTTCTCATGCTGAGGAGGTTCATATCTGAAACCAAGGATTACGAAATGATAATTTTGCAACCTCCTACGTGCCTACGTCACTTGTGTCTTGTGACACAAAAGTCTTTGCCAAGTGTTTAGAGCATTCAAAATAACGATAATGATTTTTCATTCATTTAGTAGAAGAAAGGGAGAAAATGGAGGAGAGAAACTGAAGTGACCTTTTGTGGTAAGCAGAAATGTGCCAATATTGAAACACAATTATCTGAAGTGCCTGTGGGTACCAGCTTCCTGTTGATAACCTGTGGTGCTAATTACCTGCAAGAATTCCGGGCAGATATTTGTGACTTGAATTAATTGGCTCTTGGGAAAGGCAGCACTTGCAGAGGCTGTCGAGAGAAAGTAACACAGAATAGCAAGATGGAAAAGATGCTCGTGATGATGGTGAGGCCTTTTGGTTCTGGTTTCCACCGTTCCCCTCTACACGTGTGGTCGTGCTGCAGCCTGAGTGACTCAGCCGGTCTGTGAGATACTGTGTTTTATTGCCCTCCTTTAACCTTCCCAGTGATTAGAAATGTGATTTGGTGGCTTTTCCACCTCTTTGTCCCTCTATAGCCTTGCAGACCTGTGGGGCAGAAGCAAGGTGGCCAGTTAATCAAAATACAATATACTGAAAAGGTCAAAATAGTAGAGCAGACTCAATATATTTTTCTAGAATGGGAGGCATTAATATTCTGTGTCTTCATAGACCACAGCGTAATGTCAAGGACTGCAACATCCGAGCAGAAAATAGAAAAAAAGGCAGTAGATTCCCTCGACAAATATTTTAATTAGAATGAATAATGATACAAAACTAACTGGTGGGGTTTTTGCATGTCTGGTTTTGTAAGATACATGGAGTTCTGTGAAGTGGCTCGGAGGATACTTCGTTTTTCAAAAACCCGAATGATTGGCACAGTGCATAAAATCAGAATCTTTGCTTTTGGAGGAAAAAAAAAAATTGCCCAGATGCCCACTGATTTTAGTGGAGGTAGGATAGCATCACTTCTGTGGCACGAGGTGCCCATGGCGAGTCTGCGCCTAAACCTTCCTTGCTCATCTTCTACAGCTGAGCAAATTCGCACATATCCTGGTGAAGAAGTAACCTGGCATTACATTTTAACAGATTAGGTGGGATCAGGTTTTTCAGAGAGCTTGGTGCCTACCAGGGCGTTAAAAAGCCAGCAAACTTTTGTGGGGACTTGAATCCTGCTGCCTCTGAGCATCTGGCCATGGAGAGCCCCAGAAGATGCTGCATGATCCAGGGAAATTTTGCAAGCTAATCTTTACTGCCATGCCAAAAAAACCCCAGCTTGATTGCTTTCCACATAGCTGCTGAGCCACTGAAGGCGCCACTTTAAGCTTCAGAAACGCTCTACTACCCACAGCTCAGCCTCTGTGAGGATGGATAATATTCATACACAGCGGCAGCAAAATGAGGGCGCCTAATTAGGTACCTCCGTCTGCTTAGTGAATGCAACCTGACTGTGTCCTAAGGGACGTTCCCAAGGTCACAAAACTAGTCAAAGCCAGGTCCAGGCTGAGGGTGTGCTGACTCAGGTTTTCTGACCCATGACTCCTCTAAAAAGGTGTGTTTTGGCTCCTGCTCCCCCGGCGAGGCCCCGCTCCCCTCGCCGGGGCGCAGCTGGGCGAGAAGCGCTCAGGCAGGTGCACTGACCTTTTCTTCTGCCCTGCTGACAGATGTTCCTTGCAGACATGTCAAAATGTGTTCTTTCTACTCCCTCTCTCCTTTTCAGGGTGTCTTTTTATTGATTAGTCCAGGCAGGTAAATCTGAGCTTAAAGTAATTACTTTCTCTTTGTTTCATAAGGTCCCTGGGCCCAATATATTTTAATGACTTTCCTCCCCTTTAATGGATATCAAATGACTCCTCATGACGTCCATCATTTCTCCTCGGTGACACTGGTGGCTGGTTACGGCTGGTTCAGACAATTCTGGGCAAACAGGCCTTTTAAAGATAATTAACATTCAGAAAGGTCAGTTATCCTTGCAGGTCTGCATGCTGATGTCGAGCCGTAAGTAAGAGAGTTTAGCAACCCTTTATTATAAACACTGAATTGAAAACCCGAAGCACAGCCAAATCCATATGTAATAATCCCACACAGGTATGGCTTTCGCTGCACAGTGTATGAATATTGAGCTTTTATTATTTATTTTTTTTTTTCCCCCCATTTCTTCAACCAGCAAACTGCTCGGCTATTTCAGTGCCTGTAAAATGTTCACAAATACCAGCTGCTTCTGCTGCCTCCTGCCTGCCCACCCCAGCCCTCACCTCCTCAGTGTAATATTTGCATTTCTTTGTCCCCTGACAATATCAATGAACATTTAATGAGGGCTTTTGGAGCCCATAACATATGAATCTACTCCCTTGCTCTTCTTGGCCTACCTCTACGCTTCTTTCTTGATGAAGAGCACTTGCTCCTGCCCTGCACATTTATCAGCCCCGGCTTGGCTCCTTCCAGCTGTGATTTATGGGGAACGTGTACCCAAAGGAAATGCCTTTGAAGGTCAGATTGGAAGAGCTGTTGCAACGTGTCGGGATAAGCAATAGTTAATGCAGTACTTACACATGCTTCCTTGTGTCTCTCTGTGTGTGTGTATATATATATGCATATATATGTATATATATATTCGTGCATATGAATATATAGTCACGAGAACAAGCATTAGTCCAGCAAGATATGTGAGATGCATGAGTGCTTTCCAGAACTGGAGCTGTTGCGAGGGGAGTTGTGTGTGTTCTCGTGATATAGTTTCTTTACCAGAATATATTTAAGGAACGGCAAGGCCTGAAGATGGTGATTATATGGTAGGGTAGTTTTACAGATACTGTCTTTCTATTTTGGCGGAAGAAAATGGCTTGGTCTTTTTTTTATTGCATTTTTAAATTGAGATTGAGACAGATAAGGATTTAACCCAAATTGCTGAGGTGAAAGAGTCCCAAGGCTGACTGTATGGACAAAGCGGCTTTCCCAGAGAATGACTGCTTACGCAATTATGCACCTGACCCAAATAAAAGCGCCCATTAGAAACTGCAAATGGAAGCACTTTCTGAATGTATATCCTCCTACAAAATGAACCTGAATTGGGATTTTTGTTTCTCGAGAAAGCTCTGTCTGAAAACAAATGGTGTTTTTTCTCTTGCTGCAAGGGTAGTTCATTAAAACTGAGCTGCTGTGCTTTATTATTCCAGTGTTACGTATTTATCTGCCGGGTCTTTGTCAAAGCAAGCTTCTCTGCGGGCAGGGAGAGCAGAGGGAAAATGCAGTTGTCAGCAAGGGTCATGTCTGGCCACCAGTTAAGTATCACCATGTCGTCTGTATCTTCAACTTTATTTCCCTTCAGCCCGTGCTTCACTTTGCACAAAACTTGTTAGTTCTCATGATGCTGCATCCACAGAGGGCATGGCACGCAGGCAACGGGAGTGACTTCAGCAGAGACATCTTTGGAACAAGCGAACCCCGTGGAGGTGATGGGTATGCAAGGCCTGAGCAATTTGATGGTAGTCAAATGGCTATTAGCAGGATGGTTCACGTCTAAGTTTCCGAGTTTAGTGGTTAATGTGTGGGCTTACAGATATACAAATTATAAAATGAGAGACAAAAAGGTTTTTGATCAAAACATGCTATTTATCTCCTCTTCTACCTCTGAGAAGATGAAGCCCAGGTTCTGGTCCCACCATGGGCCCTGACGCCCACAGTCCTGAGGTCAGCCCTCAGCCTGCTGCTCGGCATGGCTTTGGCAACTTTTTCTAGCGGGGTTGTAGAGAAAACGCAGGCTCTGCAGGAGCTACATGCCTTGCCAGATCACAGCGGAGGGCTCAAGGGGTTTCGATTTTTGGTCTTCCAGATGGTCCCAGCAATTGTGTGTCGCAGTGAGGGATGGTCATTTGAGAAACAGATGTGGAATTTGTTTTATTTCACAAGACTGAACAAATCCATGAAAACGTGCAATCTCAGCCCATTTATACATGGTGTCTTTATTTAAACTACTGCTAGAGGTAATCATTCAAAGCTGCTCAAATTGCACTGGTGACTTTGGGAAAGTCACTGCCGGCAGCAGCCTGGATGCTGTTGGACAATATGTTACAGCAGGAGTAGGTGTCCAGTTTCATTACTGCTGATGGCCATTACTGTCTTCTGGAAATCTCCCTCCCACTGATGGCTAATCAATGAGTTTGGCATTGCTCCGAAAGAAGTTGTAGGTCAGTAGTAAAACTGCAACAATTAGCAAGTTTGCCTTTTGCGCCAAATATTGCAGCATATTTCCCCACCTCCTCCCCAAATAGTCTGGTTATTGAATTGTTACTTTTTTGACACTAACAGATGGTTCCTAGTGGCTGGCATCTGCAAAATTTGGGAACAGATTGATGAAATTGATAATGACCGGTTTCTGCAACAGATGGCCTATAGACAGATTTCTGTGTAAACTGACAATGTTGCATTTAAAGAGAAGTTTCCAATGAACCCACACATTACAGCTATGATTACAACATTATTTAGACCCTGAAGAATGGGTCTAAGCTTACCATAAGCGCTATGTAGTGTCTGAGACAAAGGTTAAGAAAGATTGATTAGATAATTAGCATCGCTTTATTAGCCTTTCACCACATCTGCACAATGTTCTTACATAAACATTCCCTGCCTAAAATTGCAGTGATGATGTTTTAATATTTATTATGCAGATAGGAGAGAACTCAATTTATTTTATAAAATATAGTTGCCTCAGATTTCCAAACCCTTTCTAACAGAAAATTATACACAGCAAAATCATAAAATAACAAGAGCGAGCCCCATGCTGTGGTGGGATGGAAGCACGTTGACTTCAGCCGAGGCTTTTCAAGCCTGCTCTCTCTCACGTGAGTGGGGCACTCTCTCGCTTTGCTGTGCAGACAGGCCTCGAGTATTGCTGTGGTCGCAGAATTACTCTTGTGTGTTGGTCCTCTGCCCACCAACAAGGTTCTCCACAGCCTTTCAGAAGAGCTATGATGTGCCTCACACTTTTTTTTTGGGTAGCAATTGTAAGAACATCCTTGTGATGTGGTGGTGCTATCACTTTGACAAAGAATTCTGTAGCTTCCATGGCATGAGAGGAGCCCAGGTTTGCAGCTGCAGGCATCTGAGATGTGGCTCCTGGTGCTTGCTGAGCCCTCTGACATCTCCGTGTGGGGCACTGTCAGGCTGGGGTTGCTCCTGGTTTGATGGCACCATTGCATGGCCTGTGTCAGAGCAAGTTCTATTTCGCTTTGATCACCCCTGCCTTAGGTGAAGATTGAAAATTTACTTCATCTGTGCCCCTGTAACTGTCTTGTTGGTCTATTACCCATGGGGTTTTTTGGGCAGTTCCTTGACGAAGATAAGTGCCAAAGTCCCAAAGCAGGGTCACTGAGGCAGAGGGAGGGCTGCTGTGGTGCTGAGCAGTTCTCCACAGCTGCGGCGTTCAGGCTCTTGTCTGGCCACTTAATATGATCGACTTCGTAAAGGCAACGTCTGCAGAGCTTCGAGCGAGACACGCAGGAGAACGGTAATGCCCAGCACACCTTCTCTTGTGTTTGACTATCTTCTTCACTTCTGACACATGGCTTTATTCTCCCCCAGACTGCCTAGGCTTTTGCTATCCTGCCTGTGCCCTCTTGCCAACCATTACCACAGCTCGTTGGCATGTCTCTGCCAGCACGCACCACCTCCTTGAGATGTTTTCCAGTGAGACAGGTGCCTCTCGCTTTTCTTCAGAGGCTCAGGCTGAAGCAGTTTGTGCTGTGATCGAAGTGCTAACAGGGTATGGTAAAATGCAGGGCACGGGGCCAGTGCATCGGTGACCTTTGAGTTAACAGAGTATCTCTGGAGTAAAGGCTAAAAACTGCCATCGATAAAGAAGTGACTGCAGGTTCATCCATCACAGGCTCTCAACCCATCAGAAAGCCCACGGCACAAAGAACGTTAAGTAGGAGTTGTGTGAGGACTTGGCCTCGCTCGGCACTGGTTTTTCCTACCTCCATCAAGGACTCTTGACACTGTGAAACAAATTATTCAAAACTTGCCTGGACACCTTAATTTGTGCTGAAGCTCTCTGAGGTCAACGGTGCTGGAGCTGTGAGGCTGGACAATGAAGATGTATGCAGTGTGCACTGCTCATAAATTCACCCGCCTAAAAAAGTCCCATCAGGATTGCCTTAGGTAGACGGGGACAGGGATGACTCCAGAAGGACCTTGTTTGCATCTTTACTGGTAAAGCTGTTGATTGCTACCCTGGCAGGTTTTTTTTTCTAGCAAGAAGAGAAGCAAGATACCATAGAGGGTACCGCCACGTGAGGGATTCAGCTTTTTGTTGGTACAATTGGCATCATTGGGTGGTTTTGTTTGTTTCCTGCAACTGTAATTTTAAATCCAAGCAGTCTTCCTGTAGGCAAAATTGAAATAGTTTAACTAAAATGAGTGTAAAAACAAATAAAACTGGAGCAAAATCCCTTAGGGAATAGCAGTTTAACTGAAATCAGTTTCTCCGGTTGAATTGGACAAACAGACCTTAAAACTGAGCTGCGTTAATTGAACTGGGTAGTCTTGGAAATACATGTTTTGTTTGTGTCTTACAGTGCGGGAGTGCAGTTAGTCAAAGCCCTCTGAGCTATCTGCCCTGCAGAGCTGCATGTCTATACTGCTTCTCCAAAGATAATTTCTTTTTAATTTGTTCCTTCTTATTTTGCTTCCTTTTCTTACTTTTTTTTTTTTTTTTTTTTTAAATGCTGCAGAGGTCTAGGTGGCTAGGGATGGTGCTAGGGTCTCGCAGGAGTTGGAGCTTCAAGACTACCTTTTTTCCGAGTTGTAATTTCTTAGAGATTTTTTCTAAAATATTCACAGCTCTGGTTCTGATACAGACGATGTGATTGATGTGCAATTTTCATTGGGCTTGAGTAAATCTGACGATTTGATATCAACCTGAAATTGCATTGGTAAACACAGAATTGAATTTGGCTGCAACTATTTGCATCTGATATCAGATTGTGGGAAATAGTTGTCCACCGAAGGAAGTGAAATATTAAAATTCTTGAAGCCATTTAATCCTTTTTGTTCTTATTTTCTTTCTCTTATATGAGGTTCCTTCAGCGTAGAAAAACAAAACCCATGTGCAATACAAATGTATCAAAGTGCTAAGGTTAGTTTATTTACATAAATGCCACTTTCACTGTCTTCCCTAGATTATTTTCAGTGGAAATCACTGTTGCTTGAATGTGCAGTGCTTATAATGATTCAAAACCTATTATGGCTTCTGCTCTGAGGGATGATCTACTTCTGTAGCAATGCCTAGAGAAATGTTCTGCTTCCTAATTGTTGCTCAAAGGCAGCTAATTTTCTCTTTTTTTCTGGTGTCAGGAAAAATGAGGCAAGCTTGCTTTATTTTTTACTTATCTGGATTACCTGGGCTAGGCAGAGTGAGGAGATGGGGATGGATGGTCTGAATGGGGGGATCTGCAGGCCCTTCGTAGCTGCATGTTTCTCCCCTGGCATCTCCACACTGCGACGGGGACGTCTCCATCCTGGAGGGGTTTGAGTAGGGTCGTCATAGCGCTGAGGGATCTGGTGGAGTTGGGAACTGTCAGTGTTAGGTTAATGGTTGGACTGCGTGATCTTCAAGGTCTTTTCCAACTGAGATGATTCTGTGATTTGTGTGTCTCCTCCTGGGAAAGAAAGGCTGGGGCAAGAATATTCAGACAAAAGCCTGGGTTTGGGCTTGAGGTACGTTCAGGTCTGAGTCCATCCTCATGAGCATGAGAAGGTCCCATCCTGGGGCTGTTTGAGTTTATTCCTGTTATTCTGTTTTCTCCTGCGCTCAGGCTTTCCACACGCTCAGGAGGGTGTTTTCAGTCGTCTACCTTTGGCGATGTTGGCTGGGATGTGTTCCTGGTGCTAAAGATAAATGTCTGCCCAGTCTATTACCTTTATGATCAGGCTTTAAGGAAGCCTTGTTTTATTGCAGCTACTACGCATCTCTGCATCTCCCCGTTACTGGTCAAACACAGCGGTTCTGGTGAGGGGTCTGCACATAATCACCACGTAACGAGGAGACGCTTTCTGCCAGCGTGTGACCAGGAAGTTTATTCTCCACTTTGATGAAGGTAAATATTTCCATACAAGGGTGAACTGGAAACCAACTAAGATACTAAGGGTATTCTTTTCACTTGTAAAAATGGAAGAAGATATGTGGGATTTTACATCATTTATGAGCCAATGATCTAATGTCATCTTCGCAGTACAGGATTAAACCCTCACTAAGGTGTTTCTTCTTCCCTTATTTTAAGTGTCTAATCCTTCCTTCTGTCCTGTTAGATGACAGGCTCCCAGGCTGGGAAATGCATGCCCCGAGGCAATTTGAAACATGTTGATTTTTAGGAGGAATGAGGGAACTTCTGACAGTAATCGCCTCCTGCTGTAGAAATAAAGCAGAAAAAAAAAAAAGTCTTGCCTGGAGCATCAGTGATGGTTGTAATGGTTTTACACACTTGGGCTTTTAGAGGAAAACATACAGAACAGAAAAAAAAAAAAAAAGGACAGGTAGAACCATTTCAGGACATTTTCTCAAATAGGATGATGTCTGAAAACTCTGGCTTATGCCCAGTGTTACTGGATGCTCCTGGGTTGTCCGGTGAGCGCAAAGCTGCAGATAGTGGCATGCAGTTAGTGCACACGGATGCATTCAGATAAAGATTCGCGCGGGCGCTCCCTCTCTCACATGCTCACGCTCCTGTGTGTGCCCACACACTCGCCAATACGCTAAGGAAGTCCGAACCACAGTAAAAAAATCAACAAGAGAGTGCGTAAACTCTACCGCATAAGAAATTTGGGCTTCAATAAAATCTCGAGGCATGCTGCTGTAATGAATATTGAACTGTAGCCTCGGCTCCTAATAGACACTTTAAAAGGGGGCATATTAAGAGGACAGCCAGTTCCTATTACTTTTAGCAGATTTCAAGGACTGCTTTCTGGCTATTGCAATGAATAACAAAAATAAAATATTCATTCTATTTTCCTATTTGCTTTTTCTAACCTACCGAGTCCCTAGAGCACTGTGGAATTGAAGGGCATCTCTGATTGATAGTGGCAAGAAAGCAACGGAAAGTCATTTTTAAATTGCTCTAAGTCTAAGATTTATAATGTAAAAAAAAAAAAAAAAAAAAAAAAAAAAAGAGTAAGGAGCCTTGTTTCTTGTTAGTGAAGGAATTTATGATTTTAATATGTAAACGGCAAGCAGCAACGCAGCAAAATAAAGGAGGTCTCAGCAGGAGGCTTGCCTGGCTTCGGCTGAAGGCTGAGGTCTCAGGCAGCTCTTGTTCAGGCTTGGTAACACCACGCTGGAAGAGCTCACACGACCAAGGGCTTTAGGGACAATCTCTTTTTTGGGAAGAGGCAGCACTGTACAGTACATGTCACTGGAACAGGCGTTCCAGCAAAAGTTCAAGAGATGTTGAACGGGAGCCAGTTTTTCAGTGTTGTTTAGCATCGCGCTGATTTCTTTCTGCCTCTGTAATGGTTTGGGCAGGTACCAGACATCTCCCGGGATGTTTATTCCTGTAGAAAATGTGTTCACATCCAGAGTCCAAAGGACATAGATAATCAGAAATTATTCTGGTAATCGTGATTTCTGTTTTTCAGATACTGCTGGCATGTAGCTTCTGAAGGGGCAGGACAAAAGGCACCTTTGCCTCTCCCGTGCCTGTGACGTGCATAATCAATAAATGCTATTGGCTGCACTCCTAGTGCCGGGATTTGCTTTAGATCTGTAAGGGCAATGGTACTTAATTAACAATTGATTATTAAGGGAGTTTACTGATGAGTAACAGCTATTTTATGTATAACTTTATTTATGTATACAATGTAATTCACAGACATTGACATCCTTTTTTTTCCAAAGCCCTCACTGGAATGTAAGATGTTTTGCTTCAAGCAGCAGTCACAGCTTTCAGGGTTGTGCCGAGGCACCCAGCTGCCCTTCCAGCCATCCCTGGGTTCTGTTTGCCACCAGCTGATGGGTCATCTCCTGTGAGGGCTAGAGGGACCCTCTAACTCTTCAGGGACAAGTCCTGGCTACAAGGGCTGTAGCAGGGCTCTGCCCCCTTTGCAGTGACCAGCTCCTGTGTGGCACCTGCACACAGGGCTCTGGGAGAGTTAGCAAAGCGGAGTATAAAACCAGCCTTTCAGATCTGAAAAAATGCAAATGCGGAGTTTGGGACATATAAATAAGTCTTTGAACAACGGCCGCGGGGTGTGGTTGCTCCACAGAACCTAATCTCCCCCACACCCAGCGTGGGTGAGCACCCCAGGAGCAGCATCCCGGTGTTGGGTACCCACCCCTGTGAAGGTTACGTGGGCTCAGCATCGTGTCAGCTCAGCTGCCTGCGTTGGGCTTTGTGCCTTTTACCCTCTGCTGCTCCCCATGGCCTGTCGCTTCCTCCACAGAGAGCTGCCCTGCTCTGCCCTCCCTTGTCTCGCTCCACTTGCGTCATGGGTTTATTTGGTTTATGTATATATATATATATATTTTTTTTTTACTGTTTTGGCTCCATCATTTTGTCTCTCGGGACTGCATTTAGTAGTGTCTTGCTTCTTTCCTTTTATGTTCCCTACGTCCTGAATTGCTCAGTATATCACCGAATATCATCCTGTCACTCTTTACCGTACCCATTTACTGCTGCCGCTGCTTCAGGCTGCAGCTCCACCTAAACAAGCAGGTGGATAAATTACCCGGAGGGCTCGTGTCGCACCTCCCATCATCCATGGGCAGCAAGTCATGTTTTCCCTGGACATGAAACTATCTTTTCCCACTATGGGCTGTAGGATAATAAAGGAGGTGCTTACAACAGAGTGGGCTTGAGGTGACAGAAAAGCAGGAGTGATTTACCCCCTCTATCTACTTTTATTTATAACCTGTGGCTTCTCTCCTGGGGAGAAAGGAAAATAAAAAATAATAATAAAAAAAGGGTGTTTTGACTTTCCATTTCTGGATTATAGAGTGGAGGGTCAAAACTTGGTTTTGACTTGATGATCCCATGACCTGAAATAGTATGACAAGAGGAGCAAAATGACAAATTACCCTTTAAAATGTGTGCAGGTGTCACTGACAGTAAATTGGGCACGGAAATTGATTTCGTGGTATTTGCCTCCTACATCGAGGTAATGGCCTGAGCAACTTATTCAGATTGTCAGTAATTTGGGGCACCTACGTCTCTTCCCAGACTGGCGAAGTACCAAGTGTATTTTGTAAACAGCATCCTTCCATGCTCAGCTCTTGGGAGCTAACCTGCTGTTGCTGCTCGTAACCAGCAGCATTATTAAAACAGGACAAAAATGGGTGTTTACCATTCACACACACAATTTGCATCACCGTACCCATTTTGAAAAGAAACCGGAGACTTGTGAAAAAAAAACCCACAACTTTTTTTTACAATTTTTCAGGTGGAAGTAGTAGCTTTTAAACTGCAACACTCAGGGGTTCAGACCTGGCATCCAGGTGATGGGTTTCATCTCGCCAGACCTGGGGCAGTTTCAGTATCCTTGTGTGTGCTCGGGAGAATACTCAGCACCTCTGGCTGTCCTGGGGCAGAATTTGTCCCCTTGTTCCTGCTCGTCACCGAGCTGTGCATACTCCTTAATTCCCACTGTCACCACTTGCTCTGGTTTTAATGGGCATGTGTGGAAAATGGACATGTTTAATCAACTTGCACTTTTGTACTGATGGAGGAGAAATCAGGTTTTACAGCTCTGAAATATTGTCTCCTAATTTCTTTGGTGTTGGGACTGTCTTTATCAGCAAGTTTTTCCCTATATGGATACTATTTCCCATATTATCATGTTAAATAATGCATAGAAGCCTTCTAAATGAATTAATAGCAAAAAGGATGCAGATGGCATCAGCAAGTTCTTTGTTACGGGGTGATGGAGTTGCACCTTCCTGGGTGACATCTGTCACGGTGGGACCATCTCCTGCTCGGTAAAACCTCTTGCATTGATTTTGCTGTGCCTGGAGCAGAAGCAGAGCTCTGGGCGTGGGCTTCTGGTTGTTCTTTGCTTTACTGGAGAGGGATTCTGCGTTTCCATGTCCTGCGTGGGCAGAGCCAAGCGGTTTTCCCAGTGGTGCTGGTGTTCCCGTGTTGAAAAGTTCACTGTGCTTCTACATCCAAAATAGCCACACACGGAGGGTGGGAAATAGCCTGGAGCAGTGTCCCAGCGTGGACACGTGTGGCAAGGAACAGGTTGAGGAGGGAGTGGAGACAAGGAAGACAGCTGCCTTACCATGGGGGCTGCTAATCTCCAGGAGTCTTAGATAAGAAACTTCTAATCCCCTAATTTCCAAAAGTACCTATTTGTCCTCTCTTGATCTCAAAAACTTAAATAATTTAATTAGTTCTGAGATTCTGGAAAACAGAAATCTTCATCGCCAGTCATACGTTTCCTCTGCCTGCCTGCCCGCTAGGTGATATTAAAGAAAAACCAACATTAGCCCTTCTCTGTGTAGTTACCTTCAAGCACAGAGGATGTTTGAGCTGTGGTGTTATGGCAATCACAGCAGAGCGGCAACTTTACTTGTCAGGCTATCTATGAAATGTAGCATAACTTCCTTTGCAGAATTTGATACCGTGGCAAATGTATCTAGTGAATAAATTTTCTTAAGTAGATAAAATAGGTCATATATTTTTAAAAGGTAAAGCGCGTTTTCATTTGTTAAATAGAGTTTTCCTGTTTTGAATAATTTAAGAGAATTTTCATCGTACAGACTGGATCCTAACACACCCCCCTCCCCAATCCCCTTATGAATTTGCCTCTGTAACTGTAATAAAATCTTAATTTTTGCCCGGTTTAACACAGCAGGTTTAAACAGCTATTTAGCATGACAAGCAGCAATTTGTGTTCACTATTCACGAAATAGATCAAATGTACTAAAAAACCTCCACTCCTCTAATGTGACTGAATCACTAGATGCTAACTTTGCTGTATTAAATACCCAGACTTCTTGGGGAGAACAGCTTAAGAGTGGAAAGTTTTACAAAAGTGCTGCCTCACCCGTGATACTCGGTGTCATCGGCACTGCCAACCGCAGACACGTATTTGTCCTTCCTGCATGACCTCCAAAAGCTCTCTTATCTCCCTGAAATAAAGTACCAGGCAGAAGCAGATGTGGTTTGGTTTGGGATCAAAACTTGTGGCTCTCGCCGTAACCTGGAGGTTGCCCTGTTGCACTGAGGCAGCCAAGAGCGGCCGGTGCCGGGGACCTGCAGCGTTTTCCTGTGGCCACATCTAGGGATGCACTTAGGCAGGTGCTTAGTTCAAAGCACACAAAACATCTCATTGACTCGACAGAGAGCTGAAAACCACTTGTGCAATAAAATACACGGCGCGCTTGGCTCAAACGAGAGCTCGCGCCTGGCTCTGAGAGGCTTGAAAATCACAATCAGATGAACCAGCTGTATCGCAGCAGTTTCATCTGAATATGTATGATATTGTTATTTAAAGAGTAACTTTAGCTGTAGCGTGCTCATTTTTGGAAATAGAGTAAGTGTACTAGGAGCAGCTATTTGACCTTCGCCTGAAATGCAGTGAAATAGCGCAACTGTATGCGGGATGGTTGTTGCTTTTTTTTTTTTTTTTTTAATTTTTATTTAAAGAACTTCAATCTAGACTTGAGTTTTGTGAATGCACAAAACTCAACATCAAGAGCACAGCCTCACCGTTCCATCCCATAACTACAGCTCTAGGAACCTACAGGTACTTAAGAGCTGTAAGTACTTGTTGCCCTGGGAATTTGGGATTGCCCTGATCCCTGCTCAGGGATGCGGGCGGGGGCTCCAGGCTGTGCTATGGGGATGCTTCCCTGGGGTTAGAAACACAGGGTGTGTTGAAAGTGTCTCTAAAAGGAAAGCCCCTTCCTGTCTGTGATAACCTCATTCTGTGTGGAAGGCAGAGTGGCAAAAGGTCTTTGCTCCTCAACACGAGAGCAGTTTGCAAGACAATTTACAGCAAAACCAAACCAAGCTCACGCTAACAGAAAATGACATTTCTTCCAGAAAAAAATCCCATGGCTGCTCGGAGCTGCCATAGCTTTGCTCCATCCTATCCCTCCGCACCCAGGTGTGCTTGAACCTGCTTCAACCTTCTAACCTGCAGTTGTCCCCCCATTAGCACCCAAAGGATGTGTCGGACCCGCAGCGACTGGAATGGCACAGACCAGTTTGGCTCTTGGTGTCTGTGGGCTGTGCTCAGGATGAGGTGCTGGGAAGTCGCTGGGACGTGCTGAGATAAATGAGTGTGAATTTGGCAATTAAATTTGTGGTTGCCTTCACAGTTGTGGACGTGCACAAATGGAACTGATGGAGTTTCCTTTGCCTGCTAAAGGAAGCATGAAACGAATTATTTTATGTCCAAAGTTTGTAGCAGAGCCGTGAGGGACTTCTAATTAGAGAGCTAATGTGCGCTTTCCTAGTGATTAGGTAAACATATTTTTTTGTTATTTATAATAGCTTCCATCACACAGATGCAACTAATTACAAAAACATCCCTTGTAGAAACCATTTACAATTTTAATTCCAATTATTTTTTGATAATTCGGAAACATTTTTCCAACTCTTCGTCAGAAAGCAGAAAGTTAAGCCATTCATTAACACACTGAATGGCTGATTTGAAACCAACCATGGGTTACAAAGTCAGACTGAAGGTGAAACACAGGACTGTGTGGCGCAGAAAGTTGGGGGGAGCAATAGCTGTAAACCCCCACATTGCTGACAAAAATGAATCGCGTGCAGAGCTGAAGAGGAATTGCAGTGTTACATTTGCAGCTTGAACACTCCCATGCTGAATGAGCCCTTTTGTGATGGCAGTAGCAGAAAGTCAGGGGCAAGTGTTTCCTCAGAGCATCCTCTCTGGAATTCTTGCAGCTTAAGGAAGTTTGTTCGTGGGCATGGATCAGCTCCTGGGAACAGCAGATCCCCACTGGCTTGGCTGGGGGCTAAATGGAGCTGGATATGAAGAAAAGCCGTGCCTTGCATCTGAGAACGCTGCGTTCAGCTAGGTATAAACTTTTGCCCACTGGTCTGTTTTGCTCTCTCCGTTCTCAGCTGCGTGCTGAGGCTGCTGTTTCCCAACCTGCTGTCAGCCCGGGGGTCCTCGAGCTCCTGCTGCCCGCCTGGGACATGCGGGGCAGGAGATGGCCATGGCCGTGTCCCTGCCGAAACAGAAACGCTTTTGATTCAGTTGGTTTTGAACCAGTCTTAAAGAAAGCAGTCATGGTGGGAGATCCATAAAAGGATCAAAGGTTCAAAGTGCCTTCATAAACCCTGCAGGATGACAGTGAATCTCCTGTGATTCCTTCTGATCTAAAAATACGAGGTCCTCCCTCCTATGCATCTCCTTAACTTATGTGCTTTCAGTGGAGCTGCGCTGATTTACAGCCCTGGCCAAGGAGTGAATACATTTCTTTTAACCTAAATAACCTTTTTTTTTTTTTTAAATGTACCCAATCTAGGAATTAAACATCCCATCTGATCTCCCATTTGCAGTTTTATTGTACAAAGCTGTAAGACGTATACAGCTTTTTCATCCGAAAAGTGATTATGCTCTTTGTTACCACAGTCCTATAAAAGCCTACAAAATTTGCTTCTGACTCCCAATTTTGTAAACCAAACCGCAAATTTTGAGGCCTATAAGACTAGTTTATTGAATTCAGTGTGAAAATTTTTGATTTCTGAACATAAATACTCTAAGAAATGTATTCTTACTATCTCTTACCTTCTCCAACTGTTTATTTAAATCCATGTTTTGAAAGACAGTTTCAACCTTCAGAAATGAATTACTGCCTAAAATGGGTTTGACAAGCCATGTATGCAGCATCTAGGTCAGAAAATACAAAATGTTTCGGTTTTGGAATACGTCTTGAAGGCAGCTGCGTATCTTTTGATGGTGCAAACTCAGAAAGTCCATCCCAGCCTGCGTTTATTTGCTGGGCAAAGCTGACAAGTGATGTTTGGGAAACATCCCCTGACACCAGGGGACTGAGACACCTTGGAAAAGGCTTTGCAGGGAGCAAGGCAGAAGCAAGGAGAAAGATGAGGGACGTGAAGGGTCTCACACGAACACAGTGGGGGCAGATTTGGCCTTTCGTTCCTTTAAAGACATACCCTTTAACCTGGCTGTGCTTTTAACTGCTGTTACCAACACTACTGATACGTGCTCCAAAAAAACGTGCAGAAAGGGAAAACAAGATGACAACAAAGCATGAGGTCTCAGCCACTGCGCTGAGGGCACCAGGCTCATCCAGCAGCCTTCACCTTTCCTGGACAAAAAAAAATATTGTTTAAATGAACATCTATCGTCTCACCTTCCCCAAAACCTTTCAGTACCCCCACTCTTCTAGCCAGCTTTATTTTTTAAATCAGTCTGGAGATAAGCGCCACGTCTCCCTGTTACTGGCACAGCGCTGCCCAATTAACTGGGGCTTTTGCTGAGACAGAGCCTGATTTGATTTCAGCAACTAATGGTCAGACACAGTTTCTTTAGACCTTGTTAACATAAATCCTCCCTTGCAGCCTTGCTGGACAGAATAAATTGGATCGCGGGAGCAAAACGCTCTGAGGGAGGTTCAGTGACAGAAATCGTGGAGGAATACTGGTCTAGGGGCTGCAGCAGAGAAACCACAGCTGAATTTCTGCTGAATATTGGGCCTCAGAACCCAAGGGTAAAAAGATTTCCTCTAGGCCTGAGTCACCGCTGAGCTGGCACTGCTGTATGTGTCCCAGCAGACTACTTGCCGCCTTCCCAATGTGTCATCCCTCTGAAAACGAGCCTTTGACCCAGAGCAGTCCTTTCCTCTTCTTTCACCCTGCTCTGGTGGTGGAACGAGACTAAAACTGGAAGGATGATTAACTCTGTCACGGCTTGGAGCTGCAGAGCAGTAAATTTAGGTTGAATATTGCTGGGTATTTCCTGGGGGATGTTGGAACCATAAGAGACTTTGTGCTAGAGAGCCAGAGCTCAGACTGTCTCATCCCTGGCAGCTAATGACCACGGAGAGGAGGCAAAATGATGGATCAACACATTTGAAGCGTTTTCTAGTACACCTTCTGCATTCAGCTGTCTTACGGAGCTGTATAAAGCAGCAGATGTGTTAGAAGTATTGTTATGGCTAACAAAGGCATGGGTGGCAGCTGGTCTGCGCTTGCCAAGCTCTGGACCTGGGATAGAGACCACTAAGAGAGCAAATACCAGCAAACGTGTTTGTCATCTCCTCAGCATTTTGGAGAGCCACCATCCATAGGCCAGACTGCCTCAGTAAATGAATAACAGGTAACGAGTCCTAGAGCAAAGCATGTTGGATGACCCTCCTGGGATGGTGGGAGGGTTTGTGCTGCCTGGCACTCATCTCTGAAGAGCTGATCCTCCTGCCTCGCCAGCCTGAGCACGACAGCCTGTAAAGCTCCAAAAGTAAAAGCCAGACAGCTGGGAAAATATTTTAATTTTTTAATAAGCAAAGGGACCAATGAGGTTGGAGCTGAGGGAGTGCCCTTAACAGCCCCCCCCAAACAGGGACCCACTTCGTGAGAGCACGTTTTGCTAGAAAGGATCCATTGGCTTCACAAGCAAACCCAGCGATGGGCAGGGAGGGAGGGCTCTTTCATCCTCAGCATTAACGATGATTACTCCGAAGGGAACACCATGTCTGAGGAGGCCAGCAAGGCTCAGTGACCCCTTCAGCCCACTGAAGTTCCTTTATCAGCCTCTAAAGTGTCCTGGCAATACTGCCTGGTGGGGGGGACTAGCACTGAGTGAGCACATAGCATTTCTAAGAGTTTCTAACACTCCTCTGGGAGGGAGGGAAACCACACGGAGAGCTGAACCGATGTGGGCTTGATGAGCAGGTCAGCCAACGCAACGTGCACATTGTGTATGTGAGAGTGCAAATCTCCACAGGAAAAAGCTTCACAACTTTTTATTCTCTGCCCTAGAGTCACTGTCATTTTAAAATTCTCTGCAAACATGAAAACAAATCATGCTGTCAAAAAATCATGCATTAGAAACAAATTATGCTCTCTAAGTGCATTTTGGCAATATAATTGATAAACTGCGAGTATGCGAAATAATTGAAAAAGTAGGGGGGGGACATGTAGGATAAATGACTAAAATAGGAAAGTAATGAACACATGTAAATAAGAGCCACAAACAATAAATATAAATTACGGTGTGACAAACTGTAAATAATCAGAGCATTTCAGGCCTGAAATGTGATCCCTCTTCAGGGAAAACTTGTGTTAGTAAATCTGAAAAAGCCTTAGAGAAGAAAACAAGAAGAGACGAGGTTATCAGGGCTCTTTGAAATGGCAGGCACGATGGATTAGCCCCTGGATTCATTACTCAAAACCTTCACCGGCAGCGTGGAAGTCAGACGCGTTACCAGCCCACTTCCTACATCCACCCCGATGTACAAATGATCCTGGCAGGAGCGATGCCACCAGCCTTTCTCACACCGCCATAGATAGATTAAAAAAAAATGGGATGGCATTTATCTTTCCTAATTTAGCCATTTAGAAGGGGCTTTTGATGGCTAACTCCTGTCTCTTCATTCATTCCACTTTCCCCCTCCCTCCCCGATGTCTCAGAAATCCTTGTGATGTTCAGAAATAAATGGTCACTGCCCCTAGCTTCTGCAGATGCACGTATAAGTCATTTTTTTGCCCACTGTGTAGGATTTTAACCCATCTCTTTGTTTCCAGGTCCTAAATCCATTCCAGATCCTCGGGATTAAATTCTCATCAAGACCAGGCCGTGCCAAGCCCCTTCAGTGCAAGTGGGACTGCAGCCTGAATTAGGGATGAGGCTTTAGCCACTGCTGCAGGGGTTAGAAAGCAGCTGGAGAGCAGCACTGAGGACAGACCGAGCGGTGCGGGAAGAGATTTGGGATGGATGAGGGCTGAGAGATTTACACCCTGGTCTCCTGGGTGATTCCTGACTTCTGCAAATCAAGGTGAGGAATGACACTTAGACCTTCATTTACTGTTTCAGAAGATGGCTGCTTTGCCTTAGGACGCCTTCAACTCGATGCCCAAAGCACAGCAGGAAGGTCTCTGCTCACCTGCCCTCCGTGGGTGGATGAAATCCTGAGTGTTTGGTGAAGTTCCCGTGGGTCTGTGTCTAGTTAGATGCAAGTGGGTAGGACTGAGAAAACATTTCATTAGATTCGAAGGAAAATATTTGCTGCTCACTGACTGAAGCGCAATTGGAAAGCACTCTCAGGAGCGGTGTTTAAGGTAAGGATTGCATCCCTCCACCTTGCTGGTGGCTTGCAGAGAATATCACATGGTAGAAATACATCCTGCTCCATGTCTAGGCATAATAAGAAAAGAAATGACATTAAAATGCAAACTATTGTCGGTGGTTATTGCCATGGATAGTCCTCTTTCATTTAATAGCACAGAATCCATCATGCTATGCCTTATTTCAGCTGTGATTGCTTCCAAGAAAAGATGTAGGTCACATCGTGCCGAACACACAGTGCCTTTGAGAAGAGCTCGCAGTGCAGTTTTCAGGTAGCAGAGGGGGAGGGCTGCTTTGCCACTTTATTTTGTAGATGTGCTGGCATTCACACTTGGCCAAAAGTGGTAGAAAATGTCGCTAACTAAAACCGACTGTGGGGCTGTACCACGCTGCACAATGTAGACGGTGGCTGATGGTGTAAAGCAAGAGAGAGGCAGCCCCGGAGTTCACAAATGCAAGGAGCTGCTGCCAGGGGTGCAGAAGGAAAAAAAAGGGGGAGAAGTTTTGAAATGTTGTGGTATAGGTGAAAACAAGGTTCACCCACAAATCGTGCATCTCTACAGCAGCCCAGGAGCTCCATTAAGTTAATGCCGTGCCGTGACTTGCACCGCAGAGCCTGGCGAAGATGGAGCAGCCAAAACGTCCCGATGTTAATGTATCCCTACAAGCAGTAGTTTGGGACACTGCCTTGCTCCAGTTTAAGAGAGGATTTCATGATCCTCAATTAGCAAGGTTATTAATTAATCAATTATGTAAACCAGATGAGCAATCAGATATCCTGTTCTACAGTGATACAGCTCATTGTTAAAACAATTAACTCACAGGCTTGGGGACAAAATTTAAAAAAAAAAAAAAAAAAAAAAAAAAAAAAAAACCCCTCACGGAAGAATCGTTTGGGAGAGAATTATTTCAACTGAGGTTGGAAACTGGGCTTGAGACCAGACGGGATGACAGCCCTGCTCTGAGAGGATATCAGAGTTATTCTGGGGAGTTTAACAACCAGCCTGATGTTTGTCTCTACCACTACAGCCAGCTAAGCCAAACTGTGCTCTCTTGCTTGCCAAAATAAATCTATAATAATTCCTTCTGGGTAACTGAATAGTGCCCACCTTCCAGAGCTGGCCGACGTGGTACACGACAAGGGAGGAGTTTAGCCGACACATTTATTTGCACCCTGACTTCTCTCACCGCAGCAGCAGCTCTTGCAGGAGGAGTGCAAGTGAACTGCAGCATTTAATGTCACTAACACCCACCAAAGCTCATTGCAGGTGTCAGATTCTTACGTGACTTGTACCAAAAGCAACGTGAATATTGATCTTCTGTAATAGCCCCTTGTAACCCGAAGTATTTCAATAGCCTGTATTAATCTGTGAAAAGCTACATCTTGTTACAGTCACAATTTTATTTAATTTTACTTTAGGCTAGTAGTTATTTAGGTCAATTCCTTGCCAGCTGTGATAAATTGATACATCATCTGTGATGGAGTAAAGCCGTGTCTGTATGCTCCTACTTGTACAGACTCCTACCTGAATATATTTGCATTAACTGGATTTGTGATACCGAACACAGAAAAATCAGTGTCAAAATCTGGCAAGTCTCTCAAAAACCTGCAAATAATTTCAGAGGTAATATGTTTTCAAAGCATATACCAGTGTGCTTCTGGACCTTTCCTCTAACAATACGCTCTGGGGGTCGATTTTCCCATGTTTAAGGGCCAGATTGCAAATGTATTGGCTGGGAATGGAAGTAGAGTCATGCTCCGGCAATGATTTTTATTGAGTAACTATAGATGAGAAAAGGCAGTTACTACCTGGCAAAGACCCTGCATTTTAAGTTTTCTTTACAAACTCTCTCTCTGCCCAACCCTTTAACATGGAATTGCAGGAATTTATAGTGATATGTGAAAGAAGTTGATACTCAAAGCCAGTAGCTGCCAGACACCGTATTTCTTTCTAAACCTGTTATCAGCAGAGGGGTTCCTAGCACAGCTACAGCTGGGAGGGTGGCTTCGTAGTCACTCAATCCTCACATTAGAGCTTTTTACATATCTCTGCCTCATTACTGGGCTGATAAAGTGCTGGCAAAATCTGAATTTGCTTCTAGCCTTGCTTTTCCCTTCCTCCTGGAATGCCACCGTGTGGTTTGTGTTTGTTTGTTTGTTTTTTTTTTAATCCAAGTTTTCAGGGATACATTTCAAGCAGTTACTAGATATTGCACACCAGGGACAGGACCAACCCAGATTGCAGCAGGAACCTGCCTCTGCACTTTGTGGGTTGTGATGGGCTGATCCTCAACTGCTCAAGTTGGTGGGAATTTTCCACTGATGAAAAGTTGGCTCTGTCCTGAAAGCAGCGGGTAGGACCGCTCTGTCCATGTGCAGTGGGTCTGTCCCTCACATTCACAGTTTACCCCAATCTAGTCATTTCACCATTTTTTTTTCTCCCCAAGACTGCATAAAACCTGCTCTTCACTTTGCCTCCCCCATCACCTCTGAGAAAGATGGTCTAGTTTCAAAGATGGGAGTGCTCAGAAAGTCAAAAGCTTATTAATAGCTCTCTGCCGCTTTTTAATCTATTCAAAAAGCTGTACAGTGTGCAAAGCTGTTGTGACATGAGTTTTCTTTTTAATATCTCACCATTTGACTGTCAGTGCTTAAGGAAAAATGAACCTAATCATCAGTGAAGGCTGTAATGCTCCTGTTTTATAGCTGGTGTGGATCTCAACAGAAAATTTTATAAGAGAAAATAAGTGTGTGTGTGTGTGTGTGTGTGTGTAAGTGTAAGTGTAAGTGTATGCATGCATATCACAGGGGAGGTTTCACAGAAAAAACCAAACAAGAACAGTATAGTCATTAGCAAGATCGTATCAGTACGGTGAGGAAAATATTTATGTATTGGAAAATGGGGAAAAAAGGCTATTTCTCTGTAAATGGTTGATCTTGTAACTTTATCCTGTGTGCCCTTTTCCATACAGAGGTATCAGCGCCCCCTCAGTGCAGTACTACCTCGTCTGGCAGATTTTACTGAGGATGCCAAGTACAATGTCTGGGTGTGGATGGACTCCCCTGTCCCCCAGGTAAGAGCCATCCCTGCTGATCATTTTCCCTTAAAGCCCAAACTGACCTTTTGCCATTGCTGGAGCAACATTTCAGCCCCGCAGACACTCTTCAGCGTGCTTAGGGGAGCTAAGGCTGTATCCCTTGGCAGGGAGTTCATGAAAATTAGTCCACGATCCTCATCCAGTCAGGAGAGAATCATGGAAAAGCTAAATGTAAATCAGTGCAGCTTATCAAGACATGACAGGTGGGACATAATAATCCACTATGAGTGTTGTAATGTAATGAAACCAAAGCACTCACTCACAGCATTTAGCCCAGCGCAAGTTGATACAGACGAGATTAGCAAAGTATGGGTGATAAAACACCACCTCAACCTTATATGAAGCATGGAAGGAATCCCCAGAAGTGTATATCCCCGAACTAGGAGAGTCTAAAGAAAGCAGTGACAGCAGCAGAAAGGTGGTAACAGGAGGGACCTGCCAGTTTTCTGCACAGCAGCTCCTCAGAGATGGCAGCGACGCTGCTAACTGGGGTTCAGTCCCACATTGTGAGCTCTCCCTCACTCCCCCCAGAATACTCCGGCACCTTCTGGCCTTGATCAACACTTCTCAGGGCAGGTGATCATACACCTATGTGTATATATACACAGAAATACTGTGTGTATGTATATATACACACACACACACACACACGTTATGATCATCTATATTACGCACATTTGTATACAGAAGGGTGTGTGTGTGTGTGCGCACAGCTATGCGTGTGTAATACGAAACAAGCTTGTGAGACTCCTGCAATTCTGAATCTAGAAGGGGTATTAAAACTCTTCCCCAAACCTCAAATCATTAACCCTTCCCCACAACTAAAAATCTCATTTGCAACTCGCACACTCTTAAGCTTTGGATTTGGTTTGCTTGCCTTCCAGCTCTCGGCGCCACAGTATCTGACATCTGGCACAGCTGGAGCACTTCAACATGAAAGATCAAACACTTCAAAGAGTCTCAGAGTGGTTTTGGAAAGGGAAAAGCCATTTGTTCTCACAGTCAGGTAAGGCAACATAACTGGAAGTAACGTGTGGTACCCACAGTAAAAATAAACTAATGAATGCAGTAATTTAATGGCAATTTAAGGCAGGTTCTGACCCTCGATGACAGAACCCAGTCCATGGGGTATGGACAGACAAGTTATAAATCATGTTACCTGATGTGATGATAATTGCACAAATGTTTGAAAATACTTTTCATGCTTTTATGTGGTACTTTAATATTGCAAATACAGAGGAAAGGTGATAGAACAGCATTTAAAACTCTGTAATTAGCACTATATTAATGGTGGCTGATTAAATTAGTTAATAATATTAAAGAGGAGTTCTGATTTAATAACAGAGACACAAAACCAGCTATTGGTAAGTGAGGGTGGCTTCCCCCAATTATATTCAATATGATTTTGTCTGTGGTTACAGAATTGCCCAGGATACCTTCAGAACAGGCAGAAAAACATCATTTGCAAACTGAGCAGGAAATAAAATGGAAAGGTGTCATCCGTCCCCGCCCCCCCCCACTAGTTCCTTAAAGATCAATTTTAATGTAATTTGAAAAGTTCTGATTTTTGGTACAGTTAATACTTTCAGTTTGGTTTCATTTCTGCTTTTGAAATACAGCTTTCCAGAGACCTTACGTTAACTTCACGGATTACAGCTGACATTGCACAGAGGTACAAGGCATAACCCAAATATAAAAGACCATCCATTTCCACGCATGATTAAATGCTGACTCAAGGTACTGAAGTAGTTTTGATTCCCCAAAGTTTAAAAAAAAATTGAGGACAGGCAGTAAGAAGTCGCAGACAAATTAAAATTTATTGAGACAGACAAAAATGCAACTATTTCAGACTACAGTTAAGCATTTACAGTTAACCAAAGATAGCAAAATGCTCACATTCCACTTAATTCCTATGGAAAAAGCATTCAGAATTTACTATGCAATTCTACTTACTATGATAGTCTACATCCATCTACAGTAGGGACATCAAACTGAAACACGTAATATTTGGATCTCTCCTTACAGATCTACACGGTTAACAGTAACAGACATCAACAGCATTGAGAAAAGTATAAAAAGACCAAAACCCACCTACTGTAGAAAGGGCTTTTTGATGTATAGTAACTGTACAAAGCAGTCTATGTATTAAAGGAACTTGAATGGCATACAGAAGGGACTGCAGTAAAAGCCAACAAATGTAGGAAGCTAAGCTTGAGCGATCTGGTGGTCTGTATCAAGTGGTGACCTTAGATCTATGTCATTTGCTGCTTGAGGGGAAAAATGCTACAAAACTTCTAATATCAAAATATTCCCATGCCAGAAATGTACACTGAGACTAACAGACTAGGCTGGAGAGGCAAAGAGAAGCATTCACTAACAAACAGTGTTGTTTTAAATATAAACTTTACATTTTTAATATAAACTGTAGAATAAATATTAAATAAACACTTCAAATGGTTTAAAATAATAGTAGAGAATAGCTTAAAAAAAGGCAAAGAAAAGGAAAAGGTTTCTTTGTGTTCACAGCAAAGGCCAGTAATGACCCAAAAAAACCCAACTGTGCTGAAACTTGAACTCAAGGAGATTTTGATTTAACCACGGTACTTAAAAGGACACCTTGAAACATAAAGCAATACCTAACAGTATTTCATCATCTCTAATACGAAAAGAAAATGAGATTAAAATTTGGTTTGTGTCTCTGAAAGAATGGGACAACTCTGATTCTGTTTTCACGATGAGAACAATGTTTGGAAGGTCAATGACTTGATGCAGATGGGAAGTCCTCTTTTGTAAAAAGGAAAAAAAAAAGGAGAAAAGGAAAAAAAAAAGAAGAAAAAAAGAGAAAAGGAATTGAAAGCCGGAAGCAAATTAAATCCTTTACAAAGCATGAAGCTTCATCTGGAAGAGCACTGGTTCTTGGTAGAATCACTGGTTTCTTTTAAAGAAATTAAACATTTTTTTAATGTATCTTCCCCAATTGGACACACACACACATCTGCACACACATGTATGTGTATAAACGTTTATATACAGACACGCATACATATACATATGTATATATAGGCGCAGATCCCCCAGCCACTGGAGGATGCCAGTGGCTCAGGAAAGGGCTTTGCTAAATAGCTTTGTAATACTTGGGAACTCGCTCTCAAAGCAATCCATAGTCCCTCCCAAGCATGACAGCCCGTCCGCCCCGTTCCTGACTAGGCTGTGGCACCTTGTGGTTCCGCAGCGCTCTCTTCAAACCCTCTGGCAGCCATGCCCAACTGAACCGGGCAATACAACGGCGTTTTTCCAGTTTCCTGATTCAGCAGAACATCTGCACGACACAACAGCCTGGCTGGGGTGTCTGCCTGAATCCAGGGCAGCAGGGTTAAGATGTGTGTACGTGTGTGTGTGTGTGTGTGTTTTGCTTTTTTTTTTTTTTTTTTTTTTTTTTTTTTTTTTTTTTTTTTTTTGTTTGTTTCTGTGCGAAGGGAAATGTGCTACCGGGGTCATCCAAAGTGCTCTCTAGCCTGTCTGGGCTGGGCACAGAGCGTTTGACTGGGACCCGCAGCATGTTTGAGTTAGTGAGTCTGAGAGACAGTAATTGTTTTATAGTCTAAGATAAAGATAGAAAACCTGCCAGTTCTCATTTGGAATAGCTGCATGTGAGAGATTACATCTAGGAGAGGATCAATGGTATTGAGAAATGGATGGTGGTGGTGTGGCTGCTCACGTAAACTGAAGGATGTCCACGTTCACTTTTAAAGGCTTATTTAACAGCTTTTATTTAACCCTCTTGCATGTTTGCACGTGACACAGAAGGGCTGCAGCCTTGGACCCTGGAGCTGTCTGCAAGGGCTTGGTTCGACAGGCTTTACCCTGGTGAGGTGCTGGGCGGGAGAAGGGATTTACTATGTGGCCTTTGAAGTAAGGCATCATTTCAGGATAAGCCAGTGCAAAGGGACACAGGGCTGCAGAAAAAAACCATTTATGTGTAGAGAATGAGTCCAGTCAGGAGGATAAGCATAACTCTACTGATTGTGGCCCTCAGTTTTATGTCAGAGTGAAAGGGCAACTCTGCTTCAGGCAGGTTCTGCACAAGACGGCAGAGCTAGACCCAGAGTATGGGTTTAATTAATAAAATACCAGAAGGAAACCAGCCACCACGTTGGAGAAGCAAGCTATTGATGGTGTTCAGTTGCTTCTCACAAAATCATACTATTTAAGGAAACAGAAATGCTGGTTGTATCTGTTCCTCTCGCAAATCAGCGTAATTTTCTATGAAAGGCGAGCAGAAAAAGCATATGTGTGTGCTGTGCAGCTCATGGACAATGATTTTTAAATAAATTTTCAAAAGCTAAAGGGATGTGAGGCAGGGCAGATTGCACGGCTTTTGCAAAATGACTGTGATGGCAGATTTCTGGGAGGATGTGGGGGCGTGAAACAACACACAACAAATTCCTCACGATTTTACACATCCTTCTGCATCAATAAAAATTATGCAGGCTTGCTCTTTGTTCTCAGGTCATTGATCTAGATAAATAGGAAATGAAAGAGGAGAAAACAACCGAGCCCCTGCAACACATGGTGTCTGAAAGGAGATCCTCTTCTGTATTGCTTTCCTGATCATGTCTGAAAGCAGAGAGGCCCTACGCAGAGGGGGAGAGGGGCTGCAGAGCCCTGCCAGGCTCTGCGGTGGGCACTGACTTTGGAGAGGACTGAGGACCACAGCCCTTGGGCCAGTGTCCTGAAAAAAAAAAAAAAAAGACTTCTGCCACCTAGCATGGTATTTTCCTGCTTTCAAGCAAATATGTAACCAGCCATGTTTTGACTCCATGCTGTCTCCACCTCCATAGCCAACACTAACTTAGAGGGGGAAAAAAATAAAAAAATAAAAAAAAATTGATCTAATTAGTTTTCTGTGTAATAAGCACATTTTTCATTCTGCAGAATAACTCACAGGCAAATCAC
Source organism: Athene cunicularia (assembly GCF_003259725.1). Taxonomy (NCBI): domain Eukaryota; kingdom Metazoa; phylum Chordata; class Aves; order Strigiformes; family Strigidae; genus Athene; species Athene cunicularia. The sequence goes on along the minus strand of NW_020799117.1, from coordinate 4,753,620 downwards.
AGGCACTGCTAAAATACTTATAGCTGCATCCTAATGCAAGAGTAAGGTACCTCTTACTGTTTCTAAACCCAGCAACAATAATAAAAGGTCACCACAGTGCATTACTGCATGAGAGAACTGCAACGGGAAAGGACAAAGCAAATAATTTAATGTCAATATGCTGTGATACAGTTGAAGAGCTGTGAATATATGGGAGATGCTGAGGGAATCACAGGTTGTATTTTAATACTATTCTTTTTTTATGTGTACGTATTACGTGTGTGCAGCTTGTCACACGGAGCAAAGGGGTTCTGCTTTTGAAACATGACCACCTAAACTTGCGTTTTTAAACAGGCCAAATAAATATTAACTATTTAAATTAAAGGAACGACAGTTTATTAGTTTTGATGGTTAATGTCTTTGACAGCTTTATAACTTTGGAATGAGGGATTGCTAAAGAGTAAGAACAGGCAGCTCCATCGTGTGTGAGCAAGCAGCAGAGCCTGCACGATGTTAGTGCAAATGAGTTCAGACAGAAGCTGAGGAACAGTTATGGAGGTGGTTACGATGCTACAAATTCACAAAACACTCTTAAACACCTTGAAAGGCAGACGGACTCTGTTCCCTGCCTGTAGGGCTTGGTCCGTGATAGCCGCACCTTCTCAGCATCCCTTAAGATCAAGGCCATGTTCCTTAACCAAATAGCGTCAGTGAGCTGATCTACGCTCTGGCGGGAGCTTTGCCTTCAGGGTGGGCTGGGCTAAGCCTGTTGGACTCATTCTCAGAGAATGTAAGGAAGAGAAAATCCTGCCAATGGGTTTCTTTCTTGATTAAACCCCTGGCACTGGGCAGCCAGAAGTCACTATCCAAAGGAATTACTCTTAACTTGAACGTAACAAATATGCACAAGAAAATGAGGCTACTGCTTTTCCTTCTTCATGAAAGAAAAATTGCCGTTTCTGATGTGATCCAGGTAACAATTTATGACATAAATTCTCTAACATGAGAAGGGCTTCTAAGCCTTACTGGTTTGTCAAGCCCCTTCTGTGATTCTTCTTTCACAGGACATATATTTCATTAGCTGTGCAAGTGTGGATTAAGACATGAAATGTTTTTGAAATAAAATTAATTGCCCCTGTGGATAGAACAAAAAAAAAAATCCCCCAAACTAACTGAACAAAAGCTGTATTCCAAACAGTCCTTGCTGGAAAAAAAAAAAAAAGTTGTATTTCAAATTAAATAGAATATAGAAAATAAAACTCAATAGAGAGGGAATATTTGTGCCAGGTACTCTCAGATACAATGGCAGAGATATGATGTGACTTGCCATCTTGTGCAAAACGTGAGTCCTCATTATGACGGGCACTACCATATATAGCCAATTTCATCATCCTTATCATCATCTTCATCTTCATCATCTTCATTAGCTGCTCTTACATGAATCTTCAGTCTCCCTTCTTTGTCTTTTTTTGCGGCTTCAGGTTCCTCTTCCAAATCATCCAACAATACAACAGATCCACCACTGCCAAAATCCCCTGAGGTTTCTTGCTCTTCTTCTGAAAGAGGTGATTGGGAAAGGTCATTCCCCCACATGACACCAAACCCCTCGCTCATCCCTACCCTGGTCACTGAAGTCACTGTCATTTGCAATGTTACTTTTTAAATTTGTTGCGTCAGCATGAAACAACCTCTAAATTTCAATTTTTCATCCTGAACTGGGATAAATATCTATCACTTTACTCTGAAAAATGTACTTGCATAAAAAGCTACGCATTGCCCTCCTCCTAGAGACTCGACTGGAGAGTCTCAGATCACATGCATGCAGGCCAGAAAAATCATTACTCATTTGTAAATACATTCACCCCATCACTATTCTGTAAACCAGGCTAAAAATATTCCACAAATTGATTTTGAGTGCATAAACCATGTTCTGCAAATATAGCTACTCTGGGCATCTCAGCCCTTCTAAGCCTCTGCTTTTTCTGTTCCTTCTTGAGGAAAAAAGCTGCAGCCACAACTGTCCCTGAAGCCCTCTGAAGGGATATGGCTGAAATCTTGCCTAGGTACAGCACCTGACTGGTGAGTTCACATATCTACAGAATACTGTCCTGCCAGCAATTTTATTGGGCTTGGTTGTTAATTTATTAAATTTTACACATTTAGGCTTTCCTTTGTCTGGAAAGACATTATTCCTGAAAGTCCCAGTAAACGTGCATTCCAGAGTATACAGAACAATGTATTTAATAACCAATCATAGGAATCCAATAGCCTTAATTTTCATATAAATTATTACATTTTCCAGGCTGGTAGCAAAAATATCTTAGGTTATTGCCTGTTAACTTCTGCTGCACGCCCCCCAAGTCCAAAGGACCAATACGTATATAAGGGCCCCATTTGCAATCTGAATATGAAAATACAGGAGCACTTTGAACACTGATAGTCATGTTTCCCTGTTGTCACTTTAGTTATCGTACAGCAGTGGCAGGGCTTACAACAGTGTTAATTCCTCTGTTGTCTGAGGAAAGCACATCATTACTCACCACAGCTAACTGTCCCTTGCTTTCTTGAGCCAGCTATCTCATTCCCGTACTTATCAACACACCAGCACTGCCCTGTGCTGCCATGGCACTGCGTGGCTTTGTAATAACCTTCTTCATTGCACCGTGGGATGAAAGCACCTGAATAAAATATAAGGTACAATCAGCAATGCAAGCATCTGCAGAAACAAGCAGGTATACTGAGTATTATGAACTTGTCACTTATTTACATGAAGTTCTTTACAATGTTGGCAAGAAAACACATGTGATTATCTGGTGCCTAAAGGGAGCAGAAATTGCGTATGTTTAACTCTTTTCAGCCACCCTGGTCACTGCACAGTGCATAAATGTTTGTGCATGTACAGCACATGAAGGGTGATGGCATACGGTACTAGAGAGAGGTTCAGTCTGTCCCCAAATGATTAATATTCCCACAGAGACCCTTTCAGATTTTACTCCTCGTTTTAAACTTTTCTTCCCAATTGGATTATTGCCCTGACTTCATTAATTCTGCATTTCCCTTCCATTTGCACTCCTTCAGTGTTTATCATATAAGTCTTTCCACAACACTGTAATTATCCCTGGAAGGTATCTGCCATCTGCTTGCTATTCATACTAATCTCAAGCACAACTTCTGACTTACTGAGAGTTCCCACGTATAAAAGGAGAAGTAATGCAGGAGCCTTACAGAGAGGGACAACAGGAGCTGAACTCAGTAAGTCTTTGGACTTGAAGCCCAAGATTTGTCTCAAAATAGAACCAATATAATTCATCCTTGTAGAGTGTGGTTCATTCTGGTTTCTGCAGAAAGGGAAGCTCTTGGGAGAAACCTGTTTTATTGTTCCCACCATTTTCAGCAGATACAGTAAATGTACTTCAATATGAAAAGCCCTCTTCTCCTTCGAGATGAGTTAGTTTTATTCCCAGGGCAGGTCAGTACAGTCATTTTCCCTTCTTTGCCAATTGCTTCAATTTGAAACATGGCAGAAATCCACCCTTGCCCCCGAATTTCTTGTCTCAAATGATTTTTGAGAAAGTATTTTTCTCCTTTGTCAAAGATACCAGTGATTTACTGGTCACGCAGTAAATTTTTTAACTAGTTCCATGTGTATAGCATCTGTTCAGACAGTTCATGTGTCAAAGCGGCTATTTCCAGTAAAAAATGAAAGAGAGGGTGATGCCCAAATGTCATGAAATTTCCTATATAAAAGATGTAAAAGTGGAAGTCAGTCAATCTCTCTGTCTCTCACACACACACATCTATGTACAAAGTGAATCCTTGAATTTCCAAACTCACGGCATTGCAGGTCTTGTCTAACATTTGAGTGCTGCTAATGTAGGTCTGGAAGATGAGAACAGAAACCTTTGCACATCTGCAGAAGTCTTTGCATATCGGATCAGTTTTGGAGACCACTTCACCATCCATTAGTGAGAGTATTTTAAATAACTTCAAAGCCTGATTTTACGGCAGGTTTGCTTATATGTACCCCCCTTATGTTCGTGTACAAATGTAAGCATACTGATGACTACCCAAAGATTTATTTTCACTATTTATAAAAAAATGGTTCTAATAACCATGTATATATATTCGCTTTACAGGCTTTTGTAAATTAATGCTCACTGTTCAATCTTTTATTTAATAATGATTAAGGTTTGTTGTTTTTTTTTTTTTCATATTTATGCCCATGTCTTCTCTCTGTTAAGCGCTCCAGGCGTTTATACTATAACCAACCTCGGAAAAAGTGCTCAGGTACTGATTTTGAGCCAGTGTAAATCAACATAGCTGTACCTGTGTCACTAGAGCTCCCCTCTTATATCAGATGAGCATCTGGCTCCAGGGAAGAATCAAAGGGGGAATTTCAGCGGCATTACGGGGTGAGCGGAGAACAACCTCTGCATTTTAAACTGTCTCATGCTTTCTCTTTTCCTCGGGCAATGCAACCTTTCTCTTCTTTGAAACAGGAATTTTTGCACAGTTTCACTGTGTTTCTTGTAAGGTATTAAAATGTTTCACACTGCCCATAAAAGCCATAGATTTAAAAATAAATTATGGCCCAGGCTCACTGCCAACATAGCTGTGTGTGGAAGGGATTCACACTTTGGGTCACAGCGAAGAGTAGAAGATACTTTTCCTTCTGCACGGGAAATCTGTGCCAATTTGCATGTAACACTGGAGCTTTAAATATTTAGCTATGCATACTAATGTCACAGTATTTTCCGACCATAAGAGGGAAGATTACAGCATGTCCTCTCCAATGTGTCAGATGCAGGTGATAATCCGGTGAGGACAGAGAGTCACTGGGTGCAAGTGTTGTACAGTGTGATGATCTGTCCCGTAAACCCTACACAAATCAGTCCCTGTGTTCATTAGAAATAAGCTCTGGCTACAAGCTCTGCTATTCTGGAGCACGGCACCCAGACAGCCCATTTCGTGGGAACATTTCTCTCCATAATTTGGTTTGGCATCAGAGAACACCTGCAGGTTTTGGAAGGAGAAAGGAGTTCACATTTCCTCTCCAGAGGTTCTTGCACAAGTGTGGAGAGCACTGCTAGTGGACCAGCTTTACCATTAAGCACTATAAAACGTTAGTCACTCCCCACTGCACTGCCTCAGGCTAGTGAATCCTGCTTCCCCATCTCTCTCCATCCCACGGAGTATTTAATTATTCCACGCAAACTTGAACAGTGGTGTTGTATCTATATCCTCTTTATGGATCCAGACCTATATCTCTTTTTTGGGGGCATTATTGCCTTATCTATATAATACTCCCCTTCCTCAGAGGACATGGGGAGAATAATTATATGCTCAAGATAGTGTGAAGCACACAGGTAAAAGCCTACAGAATTAAGTGCTAGCCAGCACACAGCTCCCCGTATTAGCGATTATGTTAGCTGAATTCACAGAGCTGATACAGAAGAAAACAGTGACGGGAGCAGAAATTTATTACCTTAGCGATGTGGGAGAAGCATTATCAGGCTGCACAGTTGTATGCTCTAAAAGTACACTCTCTGCAGTTAATTGTACTCTAGATAAATCTGGTAGGAAAAGATGAATAGTGCTGTTTACTTTTTAATTCCATCCCCCGGGATGCTAGACTCTTATTTGAAAGCCTCCAAATTCAACACATCTAATGGCAATGGCTTTGAAGTACTTTGTTTCAACTGTCATGTGTTTTGAAAAATACATAGAGAGCAAAATATCAAAAGTCATCATTTTTTATCAATGGATACAAGTTAACAGAAATCTTCTTTATTCGTCCTGCCCAGACTGTAAAATGCTGTGTTCTGTATGTCGGGGACAGAGAAGGAAAGAGAATAATTAAGGGCTAGTTTCTCTGAAAATATTAGTCTCTCTTTTCAGTCTTTATTGTTGCTACAAGTGTGTTTTTTGTCACGTGTATGTTTTGGTTTCCATTCGCATGATTTTTCATTTGGTGAAGAGAAAAGACAATGTTTTCTGTTGTATAAATAGCTATGAGATCAGATTAAAATCTCACAGACCAGTGCCATTATGCAGGCAGACTTTCAAGGCAGGTGAAGCAAAGAGTTCCTCTCTATATTATAATTTTCTAGCTTGTGGAACAACCTGTGCCTGACACTTCTTGATTTGTTGAGCTTAGCCACTTTCATCCTTCATTTTTTCCTAATACAGTTGACTAGAAGTTATTTGTGGTAAGGGACCATTCTTTCTGCTTTTACTTTGTCATTTTACTCCTGCTATTGTGATCAGATCCCAGTGATGTGCTACAACTGCCTGCATGTCGTACTACCTGCAATATAGCCATCATTTTTCCCCGCACACCGGAACAAACCACTTATGTTTCAACCTAGATGACATTTATTGCATATAGCAAATAACAGCAAAGCATAAAATAAATATGGGATAGCCAAAGCTATCAGGAACTCGGCTTCTTATTCTTTTAGGTGGCTTTGAAAATCATGACACCCACGAGACAGAGAACACCATGACTTCCTCTGCCACAACATGCATTTGAACACAAATGCAAAATATTTACTGAATGGAGCACACATACAACTGAGCAATCAATCCTCCTTTCGCTCCCACAGCTGTGAACAGCAGGAGCTGTAACTCTGAAATATCTTAATCTTTATGTGAACTTGCTATGAAAAGATGACGGAACTAAACCATTGTCCCTGTGGCCTTTGGGAATGTTTATTCTTATTTTAAACCAACGAATCCAGGTCGGGATTGTTCATAAGGTACCTGAACCTTGCATCCAAATGGCAGCGGCATCTGGGAATGGCAGGGTTTGGCTGAGGTGAGCTTTGCAGAAGCTCGGTCTGCTAGTGAGGATCTAGAAACTTTGGACTAAAATCTGAGAGCGACCTGAGAAGCAGGCTGCACTCGAAGAAGCAGCACTGCAGCCGAGCTGACAGGCACGCTCTGTGCTGCGGCAGTGACGCTAGAAGAACATGACATGGGCCTGACAGCCCGGGTCTGAGTTAAGCCCGACTCTTCAAGGGTGAAATGCAGTGCTTTCTGTAAACAGAGACTTTAATCTGTACTGCTATGCCTCGTGTGATTTGTCTCTGTGTACCCAAACGCTCTAGGACAGAAATTTCAATAAGATACCAGCACATAAACACCAGGCTACATAACACTGTGTGATTTTAGGGTATGGAATTAATTACCTCACATTTACTCAGTTCAGTGACCTGATTTTTTTAGCGATTAAATGGGAAAATGCCATATGGGGCACCTAATTTTAGATATTCATCAGAGCAGTGTAAGTTATGAAGCAGTTCAGGCTCCCAATAGTCAACAGAGAGAGGGGCAGGCACCATCACATCTTACAGCACAGAGCATCCTGCACGGCTGCCTACAGTGTGATGATATGAATTCCTGTTTTCAGATACATGGAATATATTGAAATATTTTTAAGGGCGATCAGGCAAAACTGAACCCCAAAGACTGCACGTATTGCACCACAATGGGAAGAAGACATGATCCTGCACTGTGGCACCTTCAGTCACCTTTCAAAAATGGGACGCTTGACTATCAAACAGCCTCTCTACTTATTCTGACCTACGAGGTGATGAAGGCAGTATTAAGCTCTGTGCAGATGAGGCTTTGCTTTTCTGGAGAGCTGTAAATTAGTTCTGAACCCGTTGCCATGCTGACACCTGTTCTGTATGTTGCTATCTCATTATTTGTTTAATTTCATAGTGTCAGGCCTACACTCCGTGGTGCATATTCCTGACTCAAAACATTAGTCTCTAATTGAAAAACCATTACTGCATATAAAGTTACAATAATCACAGAAGCTTTAATTAGTTGAGTAAATGAATAACAAGTAATCGAACTTACCCAACAGACTCTTCCCTCTACTTAGCTTTTGAATTCTATTCATTTCATTCTGGCAAGGAAGACCTAAAATATAATGGATGAGAATCAGTTTCCAGATGGTCCGGGACAGACTCTGTAATGACTGGCTTCACTACTGACATGAAATGTAGACTACTATACACCTGGGAACGAAAGAAGCCCATATGCTGGTACTGTACTGCAAAACAAATTTATGTCATTAGCTCTGCTAATTAAAGAAAAAAAAAAAAGCAACACACTGTAGTTGAGAATAGTGTTTGGGGGCCATTTTCATTGTTAAACCATTCTTCCCCTCTTTTCACCAAACTGACATAATGTCAGCTCTCCAATTTATGATTTGCTAATTGAATATTTTCTGCTTTAATAAAAGAGCAAGTTCTTGAGCTTTCTATCAGCAATAGAGCTTATTTCTTGTGTGCACTTACTGCTTCTTTGTTTGTTTTCATGATCAAGGTATATTAATGTAGTTCATCTGTGACATTAAACATCGTTACACAATGCCCTTTCACACCGGTGCTGGAGAAAAGAGCTTTTTAAAGCAGCTGACTGCCAATTACCAAACTATACCTATACGCAGGTCAATCAAACCCGGAACAGAGGGAGACCCAAACAACTTTCTACTGCAAATTGCACAGCTCACCGCTCGGCTTCTGGAAGCAGTAGCACCACTCGTTGTTCGAAAGCTTTCCGTCTTTGAAGGAGTCGCAAGAGTTGAAGAGAGGCTTGACACATGGCTCATACTTATCCAGATAAATGGCACTGATCTCCGAGGGATCCAGCAGCAGGTCATAGTTCATGTCAAGTTTGTTGAACATCCAGCCTAAGGAATCCTTACAGATTGGTAGTATGCTGGTGTCAAATCCTGTAGCAAGATAGGCAAATATTCCCCAGTGAGCCCCAGCACGCTCGCTGCACAGGAGTTATTGCTAAGCTGAAGCCTTGTTCATGGTTTTTTTTTGGCTGGACTCTGAACATTAACCTAACTTGCCCAAAGCAGAACAAAATTCTAAGACTGAACTGAGTGTGTAAAGCTTAAAACCCAAGAACAGCTAAAGCACTACTCACACTATGTGGGGTGGGGAGGGCTGAGATCCATAGCTGATTACTGTAATTCAAAGTTATTTCTACTCAAAAAATTATCTTTTTTTTTTTTCTGTCCTCAGCCCAAGTGGGTTGGCTTTGTTCCAAGAAACTGAAATAGGAGAAAAGGCTGCATCCACTCTATTTTCAAACTAGACTGAGTCTGAATGTGATTTAAATCCTGCTTTCCCAGATCTGTTTCTACTTCCCTGATCAAATCCTTTCCTACTGTGCTTTCACCTTCCACCTCTCATCCTAGCTTTTCACTCTTCAAAGCCCTGCCTCCTGCAGTGGACAACAAAATCCTTTGATCCGGATTGCGAGCTGCCTGGGGGACACAGGGGGAGAGAAGGGGCCAAGCATCTCTTTCGCTTGTACCACCGAAGAATGGCACAGCTTCAGCTGGGAGCTCCACGTGCTCCTGTATGCCCTGCCAGCACCACTCCTTCTTGTGGCCTCCAGGACTGTGCAGCAATAGTGGATTCTGCTCTTCCAGCACTTTGGAAGCCATTGTCATCATTCATTTTAATAGCCAGACCCTTAAAAGACTGCAGTAGCAGCACTGGTTATCACAGACAGACCAAGTCATGCGCACAGGTACCCACAATGAGATACGTGCTCTGCAGTCTCCACAAAAACAGTGGCGTTGCCTTCTTTCACAAACAAGACACGGCATTATAAATCCACACTGCCACTATTTTTCACTGCATGGAATAAATACGGACCAATTTCGGAGTTATCTATGATGTGAAAAAAAGTGTATTTGTAATGCAGAGCTAAGAAATCTGATAATAAGGGTATTGGTTTCAATGAGGACTCAGAAACGCAGACACACTGGCTGGGATTTACAGGCACAGAGGGTACCTGAGGGCACCTGAGCCACCCACCCTGGGCACCTCGTGCTCACGCTGTCTCAGCCGTGTGTGGGAACCTGCCTCTGCACGGCTCATTCTGCCACTGGCCACATGGAGAAGCAGCCTGATGGGCTTTTTCCTTTTGCTGCACCTTTCATTGAAAGAGGTCAAGCTTAGCTTTATTTGCTGTACATGTCAAGTCTCATTTCAGGATGCTGCTTTATTAAAGTGCAACCTAAGGTGTTGCTGGAATCATGCTGACAGTTTGTCCGAGCTCTGTAGCCTACCTGCTATTTTAGGTATTAATCCAAAGGAGGGCAGTGCTTTATGCTGAAAGCTGTGCTTTTTGTATGCAATTGCAGCTGAAGGTTGTCAGTGACATGGAGGAACAATCAGAAGGGTTAACTAATGGGAAGGTTTATGTCATTCATAATACATGTTTCTCTAAGAAGGGAAGAAGGTAACACCATTTCCTCAGGGCTGGAGGTAGCTCAGGCAGGGAAGAGAGAAATCATGCTGAACATTTCATCACATTTTTCTGCTGTTATCTCCTCTAACATTATCTAATTGAGTTTGAACATAGTGAAAAAGAAAAAGGCCATGTGAATAGATGTAGGGAGGAAGCCTGCTTGCCTTGCTGAAGCAATTAAGACTATTGACTTCAATTATTTTATTCATCTGAAGAAGGCAAGCAGGATTTGGTCACTGTGCAATCTCCTGTTGAGTGAAAGGATTAAGAATCCTTGATTTTGTCTTTACAAGGCACCGAGGAGCAGGGCATGCAGTCCTGCCTTGGGTGGGTGTCTGTTGTTCCTGAGTCCTCACCATGGGGAAGCTTAAAAGTAGCCGAACGGGCAGGGGTGGATCATTCACTTGCCTGGTGGAGCTGGGATCAGCACATGCTCTCCTAGTTTAACAGCTTCCAGGGGAAAAAAAAACCAGCCATGTTCTGTTGGCTGCTCTTTCCCTGCACAGAGCCTCTCTCTGGTGATGATCTTTACGCCCTGTCATGGCACTTACTGCTGCTAAGGTGAATAACACAAAGTCTGTTGTACAACCAGTTGAGTACGGTACCTGTTGATCAGCCCTGTGCGTCTCTGAACTGCCAAGAAGCAGCGCAGGGAGGAGGAGATCCTGGCATGAACTTGCCCCTGACAGTGTCTGTGGATTATTTCTGAGTCCTGTTTTCCTCCCTGCTGGGAAGTCTTTATCTGTGTGTACAACATGCCTTGAGGGATACAACCACAGCGTGCCCTCAGTGCTGATCTGTCTGAGCAGATCACAAGATAGTAACTGATGTGAACATGAGGCTGCTCTGTGACATACCACGGGGGCTTGGGTGCGGGATACAATCATGAAAGGTTACTTACAAAGAGAGCTAATTACATTAGTTGAAGAGGTTTTGATTGTAATTTCTTATAAACAAGGGAGCTTTCACTGTTGTGACCAGAGTTCCAGATTAGATTTATTAAGGGCTGTATTATTAAGCAGTGCTGTATTATTAGACAGTGTGGTCTGGAAGTCTTTAAATATTACAGTGGTAGGAGTGACAGAATGCATTTAGCTAGATGGTTATTATCAGTGAAAAGGTTATTCTTTAACTGTCCCTCAATATGTGGTTGAAGGTGAACAGTAGTATCTACCTCCACTTCAAATTGTCTCATGTAAAAGCTCCTGCCTGTAAATCACCAGATGCAGGGTTGCATCTGCAGTCCAAACCCAGCAATCCTGGATGCTCTCCGCACCCAGGCACAGGAACAAAAGCAAAGTGTGCCCCGAGTGTGCAACGTGGGCTCTGACTTACTGCGTAACCAGGGCAGCTGATGGAAAATTGTTCTTGGAGTTCACATACCTGCACTGGGAGGTCACCGTGCTCCCATCAACGTGGTGAGGCCAAGGGATGTTGAATTAATTGACTCCTTTTTGGAGTATTTTGATATACTTGCTTATAAATATGATACAATATGCTAAACAAAAAAACCCACATACTGTAATTACGTAGTGAATTAAGTGCTTGGTTAATAGGCTGGACAACAGACCCAGAATAACAGTAACCTCAGTGAGAACTTTTCTGTGTCTTTCTGTGCATCAGCTCAGTGCTGCAGTGCCCATGGTGAGAAACAAGAGAACGGTGCAGGCTCCGTATCCCTCCTGCTCTTGGCTCCTTGGCAGAGGCTGCCAACACGGTGCCAATTAGTCAGTTGTGGTGGTCGCTCTCATTTGGACACCTGCTCACAAGGACGATGACTGAGACCATCACGTTTCTCATTCCGACTGACAGCTGTTCAGCACCCTAACAAGTTTCATTCGCTACAGATCTGGAAGGAAATCAAACCGGTGACCTACATGTAAGTCTCATATCCCATTAATACATAAAATGCTTCACCTCCTCTGAATTAAAATGGAATTAAATTAAAAAAAGTCTTTAAGTGAAAATCCTAATTAAAAATAAACATACCTCCTGGCACATAAAATTATTTTCCCCCTTCAAGAGTTGACTTAAATGAGCCAGTTTTATTTTATTAAAGTACACTACAATTAAATTAACAGGGGGATAATTAACCTAATTTCCCCCATCACTTAAAGTAAAGGAAGGAGGAGAAGAAGTGTTCCCCAGAAAAAATCCTTTATATTGCATAGATCTCTAGTAAAAGAAAAACAACTCCCACTCCAACCAAAGAGACTATTCTAGATACAATATGGGAATGTTATGAATTATCAACAGGCACAGGAGCAATTTGAATCTGATCTTACTACCTAATTAGTTTTATTATTTCCTTCTGTCAAAGCATGTCCCTGAGTTGCTTATATTATTTATTGAGGAGATTTCAATTGTACAAAGCCCGCAGAAGACAAAGTTTCTGGTTTATGGTGCTTTGCTGGTATCTGGCAGATAGCTCATTGAATGAAGGTTTCAGATTTCAAACACAGTGAGTTGCCCTCATCCTTTTCCTTTCAAGAGAGTTAAAAAAAAAACCAACCCACAACAAAACAATGCACTTTTTCTTCACCTGAGGGTGAACTTAATACACTCAAACAGCTTATTTACACTCACAATAACATCTTGAAAATTTAATGTAGCATAGAGAAATCTCTGCTGGAACACCTTCTCCAGACAGCTGATGTGTCCGAGGCATCGCAGTCGTCGCATCTCACCATCTGTTCCTTTTACTGCCACAGGGGCATACCCAAATGGATTACTTTGAGGATGTGCATGTCTTTTAAGACTTTACAGGCATAACCAAACCAGTTCAGTTTAATAAAGTAATCAGCTTGGTGAGGAGGGCAACACACGCAGAGCAATAAAAAAAGGGAAATGTGTACATTGGAGTGGATTTCCAGAGTTGTGTGTGTCCTGTTTGCCAGGATTCACACAAATCCTTTTTTTTCAGCTTGGGTATGTGAACTTTGTTTTGAATTCTGAACCCCGTTTAAGATATCTGTCATTTTTACAAATGTTTGCTGTTGGAGGAAGCCAAATACCGCCATCCTTACTCTGTGTGTATTCTCAGTGCTACCAGAGAGATTTGAAGCTGTAGAATTTGGCACATGCAGATTAATTCATGAATACTGTTGCAAACTCTTAAAAAGAAAAAACAAGCCCAAGCTTTGTGGCATTCAAGAATGTTTTAGGCATCTTAACTCCTAAAGTTTCTTTTTTTTTTTTTTAACTGACATATAAGAAAATAAGAAAATGTGCCAAACTAAGTCAACAGTCTAAAAATGAACATTGTTGAGATCAAGTGTTTAAGATCATCAAGGCAGCCTTTCATATAAAAGCTGCCAAGAATCAAACTGAACTAAAAAGAGATAACAGCTCCTCTGTGAATCAGAGCAAACACTGCAGAATTACCAGAAATGTTTTTCTCACTGAAATTGCTTCAGAAAAAAAAAAAAAAAAAAAAAACATGAAAAACATCCTTTTGACATTCTGATAAAATGAGGTTTCACGTGTTTCTGGGCCTAAAGGACTTCAGACGAAATTTTAAGTCTCTGGCATTTTCTGTCATGGGTTCTGAAATGAATTCACATCTCGAAGCCATGATTAGCTGTAAATCCAGTTGTCTTTTTGCACTATGGTTCAGTTTCCTCTGCATGATAATATCTGGTTTTGGAGTACCGTTCAAGAAATAAGTAGCGCATACGGTTTTAAAAGTACTGACTTTGTTGTAAATACTATGGAAAGTAAAAGACATATGAAAAAGATAGTTTACACAGAACACGGCTTGTTGCGCCACATAGTTTAAAGATACAATTACTTGGCATTAACGAGGTTTGAATATAGTGTCGAGCAATATAGTTTGGTGTATGTTCTGTTGCTTTAGGAAGAGGCAATCTATTGCTGCACAAGCTCGGAGGTAGCACAGAAGAAGAGTGGCTGTGGAGACCGACAGTAAACGCCCATCCTTATGTGCTGGGTCTGCTCCACTGCACCTTTAACCTCACACTACGGGGAAACGAGGCACTGAGGTCAGAAAAGCTGTAAGAGGGAGCACTTGGCTGAAGCCTTTAATTCTCTGTGTGTGGACGCTGGCTTTAGAGAGCTTGTAACAAAGAATCAGGGCAGCGAAGGTGAGTCACACACCTAGATAACTTGTGCATCCTACTTTGCAACCCAAGGGCCCGTGTGTTTTGGGACATACTATTTAGAAGGATTAATGAGTCCTTACAGAAAATGAATTCGCATCTGCTCTCTGATGAACATGACCTCTTTTGATGCTGTTATCTGAATCTTTCCCCTCCCTGGTGGGTAAATGACATCAAAATCAGTCATGTTGGCTTAACCCACAGAGAATAAACGTCCTCTAAACTGTTCGTTTTCTTCTTTTCTTTAAAAAAAAAAAAAAAAGCATCAAAGGAAGCAAAGATGGTGTTATTAAATACCTGGGACACAATAGATTCCAGCTTTCCAACCCATTTAACTATTCCAGCTCTGTGGCTGCAATGTGGCTATTTTAATTTTTTATTTCTCTTGTATAAGGTGAAATTAAAAATAAAATCAAAGTGAGTCTTTTCCAACACAGGCGTCATTTTCCCTACACTTGCATGACACGTTTTTGGCTCATGCCGCTGGCACTGGGTCAGAAAATGCTTGGCCATAAACTGGGGGGTAAGCATACGCCACTGCCCATCCCCAAGAAGTGATTTGGATGCAGCCACACTGATTTGGAGGGTCGTGGAGTTTAACTGTTGACACAAACTGTGTCATGCTAGTTAACCTCAGGGCTTGAGAAAAGTCCCTGAGCAGTTTTATTTACGAGTATAGATGTGACCTCCATGGCCTTCAGACACAGTTATTTGCCTGATTAACTTGTAAAGGTCTCTCTGTCTCTGACTGCCAGTTTTTAGAGCAGTTTGGGCGAGAGAGAGAGTACAGAGTGACCGCAGCTCCTTTAGAAAACGGTGCAGCTATTTATTTGCAGGATCTGATCTGCTGGGCACCTGCTTACTTGCTGGGACCTAGGGCTTGACACGACATTGTAGCACTAACAGTTGTGCTCAGCCGAATGCTCTCGCAGGCTGGGAAGCTGCCTACAACACTCAAAAGTTCAACGGGAAAGGTGTTTTCTTACTGCCTTGTGCCGTCTCCGAGCTTGTTGGTTTGATGACCCGATTTGCGTCCTCGTGAAGAGCACCGAACCAGTCTTTTAGTCGGGAAGCGAGATTCCTCAGTTCTTTGTCTGTGCAAGCTAGAAAAAGAACAAAGCACCAGGCTGAGTCAAGGGCACCAGTGAAAAACCTTTCTTGAGAGTCTATTAGAAAAATATTGTTTATGATGGTAAAGTCCTTCTCATTAAGAGCTCTGAAATAGAAGAGAAGGTTAGGGAAAAGGATGGAAGTTAAAAAGAAAATGTAAGTCATTACGAATTACAAGTTGTACTCAAGTACTTCCTTGGTAGCTGTCATGATTTGTGATGGAAGAAGTGACACGCAGAGCTACCCGCAGGTTCTCAATTACAGCTATGTGACTATTTAACTTAAATGTTTTCACCTTTTTAGGATTTCAGAGAAAAATATCAGCCAAACAGATGGGGAGGAGGGATATACTTGCCTAGACATACTACTCAAGCAAGATGCTAGGAATAATATATAACCACATTTGGCTTAGTATAAGCCCATTATCACAGTAATAGGAAATATATATACTTATTTATACACATACAAAAGAAAATTGTTATGTTGCTGTAGTTCTACTGCAAATGAGACTTCGCCCCCTCTGAAGGTTGTCAATTCTGTTTTGTTAGCTAGGTAAAACATTTATTTTCTTATAAATTTTTACTGAGAAATATCTGATTTTCCAGAAATTTCTGCCAAGAGATTAATGTCCAGCTGAAGAAAATATTGTTAAGGAAGAAAGCTGCATTAGTCACCAGTTTCTGTCAGAAAAAATATTCTTGTTTCTGTATCATGCTTAGTGCATAAAATTCGCATGCTCAGACAATATTATTCCTGCTGTGCACTCATTCTACATTTTAAATGACATTTCTTGGAATACAGAGCAAGATTTTTATGCCATAAAGGCAGACATCCTTCACAGGGCAAGCCACAATATGTCTTCTCCAATTCACTGAACATTATAATATTCCTCCTTCCACCTTATTGAAGAACAATTGAGTCCTACAGCTTGTCTTCCCAAGTTAAACTCACTGCTCCAATGACTGCAGTGAACTTGCTGATATCTCATGGCTGTGGTGAGTATTTGTTTGTTCTCACAGGGTTTTTCTGGGTCAGAAATAGCTCTGAAGTTAAAATTAGGACATTACAGCTTTTTCTATGTGGAAAGGTTTTTAGCATTTGGGGATGAGGGGGAGCAAAAAAAAAGATTTCCCCATTTTTCTGTATAGCTGAAAGAGTTTGACAGATTTTCCTATTAAGGATAAAAATACGAAGATCACTGGACAGGCTGAGTCCAGGTAAGGAAAAATCAAGTCTTATAATAAAAAACAACCATTAATGTAAAATAAATGGAAGACAATGCAATATGACCTGCAAATGTACCGAAAGTTACTGTAAAAGCTAATAACTTTATTTTCCCACTTAAATGAACATTGTGTTTTACTCACTGTAAACCATCTTATCTTTGCAAGTTAAGACAAAAATCAGAGTGATAGGATTTTGGGCCCATCATGCCATCTTTTCTATAAGGAACATCTCATGCTGCTGTTGTTCCTTGGCTGTTACTCACAAACAAAGTCTTTTATCAGAGAAAAATCACAACAGAAGCAATAGCAGGACAAATTCCATCATCCTGCCTGTAACAAGCTTCCCATCAGGAGATGCTGCCAGAAAGAGTGAGGTGGTAGAAAGAAAATGGATTTTATAGGTAATAAATATTCAGGAACGAGCTATCTCTACACAGGCACAAATTATTTCTTATTTTGTGAATTTAGATCCATAGTGAAATTTCCATCATGAATTAATTTCAACAGGAGTTGGGCACCTAAATACATGTTGGAGATATTTATTTTACATGGGAGGGGAGATGCTGTTCCTACATCCCCTGTTGAATTGTCATCAGCTCATTTTCGTCAGACAGAATTTTTGCCAAAATATTGTTAGGCAACTACAGCAACACGAGAGACCTTATTTTCAAGAATAACCTGTCTTCACAAATGTTTTCTGAGAAGAAGTGTACCAATAATCGTATCATCTTTCAGAATTAAAAGCAGGCAGTATCTTCTCTTTCCTTCTGCCAAGTAGTTGTCCTGTCCTTTGAAAGTCAGTTTTGCAAAGGGAAAAAAGAGAAAAATAGTGCATAACAAAAGTGTTGTTTAGCCAATACCTCATACATGACAGGTTATCCTTATGTTCAGAGTATTTCACAAGTTTATCTTCAGTCAAAACTGCACATATAAACACAGCTTTGACTGCTGATTATATCCCATGGGTAAAAAAGAAAGGATTCAGTTGGACAACAGATGAGTAATGTAGTTTTACTGTGCAAACCTCATACTTATTAAATATTAACTGTGGCACATGACATCTTTAGGAAGCCAAGGCTGGAACTCTGGACGACAAACAGCCATTCCTGTGCCATCCTGACCCCCCTGTCATGTCTTCTGTACAGGTACACTGAGCTTCACAGCCCTTATGTCAAGTCCCAGGGGGAAAAAAAAAAAAACAACCAAACCTCTAGGACTGTTTTTCTTATTCAAATTTGTGTGCTTCCAAACAGAAAGACCACTCTAGACACCACAGAAACCCAATCTGAGGGATACTGTGTTTGCTCTCAAACTCTCAACACCATCCTGCCAGCGCAGAGTGCCAGGCAGCGGCGTGGAGCACACTCACCTCCTCTCCTGGCCTCGGCACCAGGCAGATTGGGCTGCCACAGTGAAAAAATAATGTCTCTAAAATAAATGTCATGAAGTGGTCATTTGCTTTAAACTGCACTGACCGAGGTAATTTGAATCCACGCTTTTAAATTGCGATAGAAAACAGGACTGAATGCACAGTGTAGGTGGAACATAATTATATTAATTAATAGTAAATCAGACTTGAAACAATTTCTCTTTATAGTCCAGCCAAACATGTCAGGATCTGTAAAATGTCATTCATAACGGAGTAGTTCTATTTTGTTTAGCTTGTCTGCAATGCTAACCATGTGGAGAACCAGCTTTCCCCATGTGCATGTGTAAAAGCTGCCGCTACCCAAGTGCTGCAATCCATGACCTACATCCACCCGGTTACACCCTACGGCTGCTCAGACAGACACAGGACCCCTGTATCCTCCTGTCATTCCCTAACAATATTTCTCTTGATTTTGATGGAGCAAGAACAGGCTTTCAGCCTCTTCTGTGCAGTAGCTTCCTCAAAAACTGCCTCATTCACTCACTCTGAGAGCAGCCTTTAACAGTGGGCCCTGGATGATGCTTTCTTTTATTTTCACCAACAAGTCTACAAAACGCTACAAATCCTGCAGATTTCCTTTGGAATTCAGTCTGAGGCATGACTTGACGGTAAACCCAGAACTGGAGTTTTCAGCATTCTGGAGAGGTGGTTTTTTTTGGTGAATAACTGAGATATTCCTTAAGTATGTTGCTTAAGGATGATTCAACAGTGGCTATTATTTTGAGGTTTTCTCTTAGAACTGCAGTCTTTTTCTCCCAAGGATAACTGCTGTTTCATGAGTAAAACAGGAACCAACTGTGCTGTTAATATGTATTGAATAATACATTTCTTCACGAGACTTCAAAAATATAATGCAAAGTTCAGTTAAATTTCTATTCAAATATTTCATGCCCTCAATCTTACTTTCTCCTGCACATCAAAATAGAGGCAGTATTTACATTTTTTGTACTAAGTTTTGTTTTAATGCTACCACGCATGGTTAAAAAGATTCTGCCTCTCTACCTGATGGAACTGCATTCTATTTTATCTGAACATTTTCAGAAGTCTCTAATAATTCTGAATTTGTTTGTTTTGGGACCTGTTATTTTAGACACTTCAAAGTGGATTGACATACAGAGGGCATGAGTTCAACACACACAAAGTCAGGCCCAGCCTCCAGCTGGGTATCCAGGAACCAGAGCACTTAATGATTTATTTCTGGTGGTAGAGCCCGTTACAGATCAAACAATTAGGAAACATAGCTCTGAGGATCCCCAGATCCAAGATCCTCATATGTAAATTTGCATTAGTATAAGTTATAAAGCGGTTCTAAGAAGCCTCTTCATAAAAAATATAGTGCAAATATACCTCTCTACTATTAATAGAAGTTTCAAATAACATTTCTCAGATGAGAAGAATAGGGCTGTAGGAGGAACAGAAGTGATAATGGGTCTCTTGCTATTTGAAGATCTATAAGGAGAGAATATCTAGGTTGCAAACAATATGGATTTTGACATGACTTGAAGAGCTGATTAAAAAATCTGGGATGAAGAGAAACACCAAGGGAGGAACCTCTCCATAGCCCCTCTTCTAGCAACTGAAATCTGTCCAGTCAACTGTCAACAGACATTTAAAACTCCAGTGCTGTGGAAAAAACAAGTGCAAACATATAAAACTACGCATTTTCACTTCTGTGTGTATTTTCTTCAAAATAAGAGAACCTGGCTTCAATTAATTTCCTACGCCTTTTAAAAAGGGAAACACCACAAACGTTATCCTTGTTATTTTATTGATGTCACCGAAAGTTCTGCCTTAGCAGCTCTTGGATACCATGGGGATGTAATGTTAATTCCTGGATCCTTTGCTGCTGATGTGCTTTGATGACATCCCATCAGCGCCGTGCCCTGCGTCTGACGGGGCAGTGGGACCGCAAGCAGCAGCAGAATCTGTCACCTCTCTGAGTCACAGCAATGCGAATACAGGAGGAGAATCTATTTGCTGCTGGATCCAGCCGGCATCCTCAGATCTGAATCTGCAGATGTTAAGAATCATCCTGCAGAAGTGATTTAATAGCAAGCACTGAAAGTGCAGATTTATTCCCAAAGGTGAAGTGATTGGTCCAGCAGTTATTTATTCCTAACAAACTGCAAGCTGGTTGTTAAATACCTATTTGCACCAAGCAGAAAACATTAATCTGACCTAATGGAAAGCCATTAGCATGCTGTAAAGGCTCAGGTTTTTATAGGTGTGCTTCCATTATGGGACTTTTTCAGCTCTACCGATATTAATCTGTATAAATTGGTGGTGAAAATTAACAGTATGTGTGCTGGTTTTGGCTGGGATAGAGTTAATTGTTTTCATAGTCGCTAGCAGGGATTATGTTTTGGATTTGTGCTGGAAACAGTGTTGGCAACACAGGGATGTTCCAGTTACTGCTGAGCGGGGCTGACACAGCGTCAAGGCCTTTTCAGCTTCTCACCCCACCAGCGAGGAGGCTGGGGGGCACAAGGAGTTGGGAGGGGACCCAGCCAGGACAGCTGACCCCAGCTGACCCCAGGGATATCCCAGACCATATGGCATCATGCTCAGCACGTAGAGCAGGGGGAGAAGGAAGAGGGGGGATGTTTGGAGTGATGGCGTTTGTCTTCCCAAGTCGCTGTTCTGTGTGACAGAGCCCTGCTTTCCCGGGGATGGCTGAGCACCTGCCTGCCCATGGGAAGTGCTGAACTAATCCCTTGTTTTGCTTTGCTTGTGAGTGTGGCTTTTCCTCTACCTATTAAAATGTCTTAATCTCAACCCATTGAGTTTTCTCACTTTTACCCTTTTGATTCTCTCCCCATCCCACTGCAGGGGAGTGAGCGAGTGAGTGGCTGTGTGGGGCTTGGCTGCCAGTTGGGGTTAAACCCCAACTGTGGGGGTGTATGATGGTGTAAATATTTAATTTCACTCTTTCAGGGAGGGATTTTCAAAGTGCTTAATACGACATCAACAATAAAACTGAACTCACCTGTAGATGCACAAGATTAAATCAGTATTGAATGTTCCCTCACATCCCATTTTTACTCTAGTCTAGCAAAACTATATTGCAAGATCTCCAGCTGGTAATGAAACAAACCTGATAACTCATAATGCATTTAACTCTAAATCAAACTTAGTACTGAGGAAGGACACTGCTGCATTACTGCGTTGTACCGCGTATGTCTCAGTGTCATAATGCGCTGGTAAAATGTGACAAGCAAGGAGTCCATAATGTCCAGAAAAAAGTTACAGCGATACAGTACACTGTATTTCAAAATAAGTGAGCTATGCAACCAGATTCACAGAATGTGTGGAATATGTTTTATGTCATTTGACTGATCTGTCATCTACCTGGCATGTATCTGTTGCCTTATCATTACCATTGTTGTTATTATAATAATAATTCTTACAAATAGTACTACATTACTACCAATTACATGTGGAGAGAATGGTTCTTTGGGTTCATATTATTGTTCTACAGTACTAAATAGTCTCCTAGGTAGAGATTGAGGAGCAAATTCCCTGTTCGTTCCCTGAATGCCAAAGTGGAGCACGTGAACATTCCCCGAGAGCTGGGCAAGTTTCCACCGTTTCAGTACTGTAGAGGAAAGGAAACTGCAAATGCAGAAAAATTTAAAAAATGAAATAAAGTAGAAGCTTTTAAAAAATGCATATTTAACTACCAAGGCTAGCTAGTGTCCTTTCTGTGTGAAGTAACCCTGTCATGCAGAACTCAGCTTAGGAACATAACACTAATTTTGAGTCACCTGCTTAAAAAGATGCAAATGTCCTGCCATGGAGCAGAACTAATGTGTTGTGTTTGAGGTGACCAGCCATAAAACGTCAGTAAGATCTGGAAAGCATGGCCAGAGAGCCCATCTCAATCCACAGTCTGAAATTTCAGACTTGGGAGTTCCCTGAGCAGCAAGAGGGAGTGGGTGCATTAACGGAAACTTGGCTCACAACCAGAAAACCAGCTGTATTAGTAAGACATAGTAGTTGTAACAAGCAGTTCAGTCATTTGTTTTGTGAGCCTGGAGGACAAGTCCATTTAGTTTTGATTAAAATGTGATATACCACCAACCTACATGGCATTGCCCAATAGTGATGTTATATCCCTGCAGTTAGAAATAGGACCGGCATAGTTTCAACAATTCAGAAGGAAAAAAAAGTCTCATTTTTGTATTTTTGAAGACTAACATGACAAAGTTCTATGGTAAAACACATTTAAAAACACTGTAATAACACTATTTATAAAGGTCTGACAAATGTATCATAGCATGGAAGTTGACAGGAGATAATGCTTATCTTTTGTGCTAAGTACTAATTTTTATATTATTCTTTGTATAGCAAGAAAACGTGGCAATTTTAATCATGCTTTCTCTGAAAAATGTCACCACATTCTCTCTTCTAGGTAAGCCAACAACTTATTTCACCCCACTGTAATTGTTTCTATATGTGTGTGGATTATCACAATAGGCTTTAAAACTAAAGGAAAAAAAAAAAAAAAAAAAGCAAAGCATCAACTGTCAGGCTTCAGGGAGCGGGTCTGCTCCCAGTCATGCGAAAGACAAAGCTTGTTCTAAAACCTGCTGCTCTAGGAGCTGATTTGAAAGTAAACATCAAAAGCAATTCCGTACTGTTCTAACCCTCCACTTCAAATGCAGCTCCACACAGAGGCATGTAAACATACACACGTATGTGACTTGTGGATGACCCCAAGTGTTTTATCTGTGATATTTCGGTGATGCAATTGTGGCAATAATTACCTTCGCAAATATTTGACTGTTCTTGTTTGGAAGAGGCAATGCTCTAATTTGCTCTTTTCATTGAGGCTACAGGCAACTTGTTATAACAATAAAAGATGAAGTATTATGCCAATAATTTTATGAGTAGAAAGGAATGGACTGTTTACTATCACTATAAGGAAAGGTATTGCATTCCAAACATGCTTTGCTGGTTTGATAATGAAGGTATTTACTTTTAAAATCCCTCCTATCGTCACCAACATTTCGTGACAAAGTTCTACGTGGGTATTTTTGCTGTACCGCATTTTTGGCATTCACTGGCTATTTTTCCCCCAGGGTTGACACCTATGCTGATAACCACCTCTGATCCTTCTGTCACTTGTTTTGCCTTGTCTTATAAATACAGCAGCACATGCCAAGATCCTGCAGTTCAGACTTTGAGATGATTACAGGAACAGCTGAGTTATTGGGAAGACGAAATGCGCTTTGATCTGAAGCTTCCTTAAAATGGCACATTTAAAACACAAAGCTCAGCTAGAACTGTATAAACGAAGATTGAGAGCTACGAAGCTCGCTCTCTAAAGCTGCAGGCAAAGCGTACATCTGCTTTCATAGTACTTAACGCTAGTTCCTTTTGTGTTTGCATTAATTGTGAAAACCCTGGAAAATTCATCTTTGCTAGGTGCTTAAGAAGCCTGGAGGCTTATTTTAAATACATCCAAACTTCAACGATGCTGGGGGTCTGCTGGAACTGGGTAAGGCAGCTTGCGGCAGTAACATCCTTTGTGCTATTTTGGCCATGTCAGGTACTAATTAAAATGGTTCTTAGCCTCCCAAAATTCATTTGCCAGCTCACCCTAATATTCCTCATTCCAATTCTGTCCTATAACCTGAAGGAAGAATTGACAGATATACCCACTGAAACCTAAAAGAAACCAAATAAAAGTGTCTAACTGAATGACTTTTCCAGAAGGTTCACGTTGTGCTCTGGATGAAAGAAGTCTTAGTAGAGTTATCCTCTCCCCTCTTGCCTTCCCTCCTCCCTTTCTCTCTGTTTCTTACAGAACCTACTCCGAACAGAAGTCCTTGACCCGCCAGACCCAGCGGTTTCTGCGTGGAGTCTCGGAGAAGGCTCTCCAGTTCTCAGTTAGCTGTGGTCGTGGCTTGTCAAGCGCTGACCAGGCTTTGCAAGAGGGTTGAGTTCTTAGAAAAACTGAACATTGGTTTGATTTTAAAGCACTGTTTAAAGCAGACCCGCAGTTCACAGTCTATGGGAGGTTTTCACAGGTTATCTGACTTTGGCCCTAACAGTTTAGCAGATATTGTACTCTTAAGTATTTGAAATAATAAATAAGCAATGCTGGAAGAGTAATTAAGAGTAGAAACAAAATTCACTGGGCTTAAAATGATGGAATTGCAGGATGGTTATTTTTAGGCAGATGCTACAGGCTACCATAGTGCGTACATTTGCATTTTAGATGGAATTGTTTCCTGCAGGCCTTTCAAAGCCACAGCTTTGAATGTTAAGACAACCTTCTGAACTTTTCCACATCCAGGAGGCTGTTTCGTTCCACTTTCTAGAGCTGAACAGAGAGAAATTTTAGATTCCGATCTTCAGCAGAAATGTGCTGAATTACAATAGGTGGAAGTAACTTGAGCTGTTGATGATAAGGGCAGCTGCTGGCTTCCATAATAAAAATGGCCTTGAGCTTGAAAGAGCAAAACTCAGGTAGTAAAATTAGTAATTTGACAGTATTTGGGAAGAAATGAGCAGATCTATTTATGTTCAATCAGAGTGGGAAAGCAACAGCCAAGAATATAAATGAAAAGGTTACATACAGAGAAAAAAAGTAAAAACTTAAAATGATTTCACAGAATACCTATGTTAAAGCACAAACACATGCAATGCTTCTCAAAAAATAAGTTGAAAATATGGCTATCTATGAAATGAAATGTAAGAGACTTCCAATTTTTACAGTTGCTTGTGCAATCACATATGGATCTAAACGTAGAAAAAAAACCCAATAGCGATAGATCATTTTTGTAAAGTGTCACAGTAAACAGGGATAGTCATTATTATTTGACACCATTCTTTTACAGTGCATGACTTTTGGAGTGGTTTATAGGATAAAACTGCTTCTTTTACACAGTTCTGTTCTTCTGACACTACTCCATCTCTGTAAGTTTATTCAAATCTAAAATTCACGAGCTCTCAGGTGGTTATTGAGGGTTTTTTTTGTTTGTTTTAATGAGAAAAGGTATTATTTTTATGGCTAGCAAGGTCTAAATACCAGTGGTGGATGCCTATTCTGGAGGTAAAGTTTGGGTTATCCACCCTTACCATAATGATCTCTCTGGGTTTGGGTTATCCACCCTTACAATAATGATCTCTGCTGCTCCCTGAAGAAACTAAGTGCAGAACAACACTGTAGAGAAATGGAAAAGCAGCACTCTTATGATGCAGCCTGTGTGTACCTATCACAGGGCACTTCCAGAGGGCCAGTGAACACGATGACTGCTCTGCTTTCCCACAGGAAAAACCCTACCCCACATCCTTCCCAGAGTCCCTGCGGTGATTTAGGATACTGCCTAAAAGCTGCAGGAGCGACCCAGGAATTTATTAGAAACACTCCTTTTTGCCAGGAACTGGTACTCTATCATACTAAAAAAAAGGGGAAGCAACTGAGCACATTCACTTCATTTTTACCAGAGTCCACTGTCTTTATTCACTTCCTCAGGGACCCCTGAAAAGTGATAGATAAATCCAATTTGCCCATGCTTGAGCAGGATGGAGAGATATTTGTGAGTCAGCATATACTAGCAGAAACTATTTTTTCCCCCTTGTTAACTTTTTTTGCACATCAGCTGATTTTTATTTTATACTGTGTATATCCCTGCACTTATTTTCTGTGTTCCCTGCTGAATGTCATCACATCTGATACCATCAGGGCTTCATTAATGTAAAATGTTGTCATGTGATGAATTATTCCTAAATGAGAAAACACAGACAACCCTAGAAGAGAAAATGAGGAGTTGTTGGACACCATGGAGCTAGGAACATTTGAAGATGTCCCACAGGAATTCTTCCAGCAAATTGTTGGGAAAACTGATTGAAATTCAATAAGAAAGTGCAAATGAGACAACACAGCTCCCCGGTGGATTGCAAAGATCTCCTAGAAGGAAATCACAACTATCTCTGCACTACTGCACCTTGCAAAATGAAGAAATGCATAAATCCTGCCAGGGAATAGAGCACAGCAATGCACATTCAGAGCAACAGGAAACACTCGAGTGAAGGAGTAATATTAGTAAGGAAATGCAACGTATTTTGAAAATCAAAATTTAAGATCTGAATAGGATCTTAGTGGAGCCAGTGTTACACCAGTGAAGTGTCATTAACTTCGCAGGGTGAACAGCAGCGGGGACATTAGCAAACACACTTGTCTGGGCTGGTTCACAGACCGTCAAATGCATCACATTAAGAGAGGCATTTACAAATATACTTCTCACCGTAGGTGACTTCAAAGGCAAAGGAGGTGCATCGCAAGCAGGGTGAGACAACTCTTCTGTGCCATGAACAACCACTATGGAAACTCCCTAGATAATGGGACCTTCACCGGGTGTGAAATGAGGGAGAACCTCTTCCCTTACAAAAACCGCTCAGGAACTCGTTTGGGTTTACATGGCGAAGTGCTGGAGCTGCTTCATTTTCAACAAGGTTTGGTTTTTTTGGCTGAGGTAGTCACCGATGCTTCAACCATTATAGCCTCTGCTTCTGGATTGAAGAGCTGGGGTGCTGCTAAACCACAAAGCAAACTTCTTTGGGATTAAAAAAAAAAGGATAGCTAAACTGAGCTGAGTGTCAGGGAAGGCTGTAGATAAAAAAAAAAAGGCTCAAAAGACCCACTGTCTGTTGTTTACCTACTGTGAAATGTACCTCCTATAGCTACATAACTTCATCTAACAGTATAAAGAAAAGTATGAGCTGAACATACTAATGAGCACCTGGCCACTTAAGATGCTGTGGGAATCAATAACTTCAAAAAGTATGGAATGGAGTTGCAAAAGTCTTTTACTAACGTGTATTTTGAGGAATCATTTAAAGAAATGTCAATTTTTTTTCTGAGCTCTTCGTGCGTATTTGTGTATTTTTAAAGTCTTTTAGAGGGAGGATTGAGTTTTGTGTATTCATGGCTATGGTTTATTGAAAACGACCCGATTTAAAAAAAAAAAAATATTTGCACTATTAAAATATTTAACATCAAAAAAAAAAAAAGCAGCAAGTGAGATCAAAACCATCCTGTGGCATTATGAAAACCATAAGCTGAGCAATTCTGAAAAGGATAAAAATGGCTTGTGTGAAAGGAATTTGTTGTGGTTTTTTTTTTTTTTTAAATGACAGATTTGGAACCGTGGCTGAGAAAGCTTTGAAAGCGGCCAGGCTGACAGGGTGTATTGTAGGGTAGTTGTAAGCCTTTGTAGAAGCAATCATTATCATCTTCCCAAAGCACAGACAAGTCTGTGAGCAAAAAAAGCAAAGAAAAGGAGAAAAGGCTGGCTGAGAAGTAGGCTTCCTTTCTCAGGCCTAGATGCTTACTTGCTGATGGCTTAAGCCAAAGTGAAAACAATCTGAATCTAATTTAAAGTTTATTCATTCTGCAGAAAATTAAATAGCTGGAACTGTACCTGCTGAAAGAGCAGGCGAGGGAAGAGCAGTGCTCTGCCATTTGAATGTAGACCTAGCGTGGTTCTTTCAGACCTGTCAGCCCTCCTAGGTGTTCTTCAGAATAATTATTTAATCAGAGCAGCCATGGATCAATGCTCTCAAAGTGTTTGCAATTAGCAAATTTTGCAAAAGGTCCAGCAAGGCATCCTGTAGAACCGAGGATTCGGAGCTCCAGAAAAAAAAAAAATTTACGTAGTGCAAACATCGGCAGCTTTTTGGTGGCAGCTTTTTAATTGGGAATGCCGAGGCCGTGTTTCTGACAGGTTTCTTTGACGCTGTACAGAGGTATCTACAGGAATTCATCCTTTAGTTAAACCAATATTTTGCCCAGACTTTTTCATTTATCAGGCTGTTCAGTTCCTACCCTGTGTTTCAGTACATTCAGACCATACTATTAAAATGAGACTATGGGTCTAAGTCTGCTTTTCCAAGGTTCTGAATTTACTTGGGTGCAACTGGGAGTTGAGTCTGATTTCCTCAGGTGCCGTAGACTTTTTGAGTATATTATTTAGTCCAAAAGTAGCATTGTGCATTTTAGATTTTGTTAGTCCTTTTATGCGCCTTAAAGATGCAAAGATATCTTTTCACACTCTGGACCTTTTAATTTATTGGGATTTTTTTCAATTCACTACAGAGTGGGGATGTACTTTTCCCACTTGCCTCAAGTTCTTGGACATTAAAACTAGGACATTAAAATACCTGTAGTCTTACGGGCCTTTAGTGCAACATTTGCTATCCCTGTCATTTTCAGAAAAAGCAATCATTCCATTAAAAGGAACAGAGTCCCATTATTTTCTTGTAAGCTAATAACTGGCAGGCTGGTTTGCATGTGTCTCACTGCAAAGGATTAAAACAATTTCCTACTACGTGTGCTATGGTTGATCATGGCTGATATCCACAAATCTACACACCTAAGCCAGTTTAATTCTACTTTTCTAGTGGAGTCAGACACTACAC
Source organism: Athene cunicularia (assembly GCF_003259725.1). NCBI lineage: Eukaryota > Metazoa > Chordata > Aves > Strigiformes > Strigidae > Athene > Athene cunicularia. The sequence continues at coordinate 4,725,043 of NW_020799117.1, read as the reverse complement.
CCACAGTTATCCTTCAGGATGACAGTGTCCCAAATTTCAATCCTCTGCTAGCCAATGTGGTCATAGCGTAGCCAATGGCAGAACTGGGTGGTTTCATTTTTGTGTGGCTAATAGAGGATCGTCGTCTGGTTGATAAATTTGGTCCCAAAAGGATTCAGTCACTTTGATAATCAACTCTTGTTTGAAAAGTAATCTGTGGAATGGTTTAAAGTATTGATGTTAAATTTGGATGAGTAAATCCAATTGAGTAAAACTATGTATGAGTAATACTAACTAATGGTAAAACCTATATGTGAAGCTGGATAAAGATACCTATTAGGCCAATTAAGACTATTCTGAGTAATTTGATTTGAGGAAGCTTTAACGTTTCCCTTGATTCTAGTGATAATCTTTCATCTGGAAAAGAAACACTTGAGCAGGTACACAGCACTTGTAAGGGGCATTAACTGAACAGAGCTTTGCAGAGTAATCTGTGGGGGCTGGGGCCATTAACTGGAATAAACATTTTAACAGTGATGCCAAACTAGACATTTTGTTTTTGAAAACTGCCTAAGTAAAACAAAACAATTATGTCGTGTACTAAATAACAAACATTGCTTTCATCTTTCTTCATTTATCATTTCCTTATGGCGAACAGAGGCAGTGCTGCACTGCTGGTGCTGTCAAGTCCTTGTTTTCAGCATGTATTTATAAATGGCTTGGGTGCAAGGGGATAGATTTTATCTAGGGAGGTAAAAATCATTTGATTCCCTGTTTCTGGGCAGGAGATGATGACCAACGACAAGCGTGCAAAAAAAGATTTGTACAAATACATTTAGGAGGGTTAATATAAACATTTATAGTACTGGAGTTTGAGGGGGTACTTTTTGGTGTTAGAAAAGCAGTCATACTGAGAGACTAATGTACTAAATTTAATTTCTTTTTCCCTGATAAACAGGCGTGAGAGTAAACTGCTTTGAAGGAGTTTGGGGAGAAGATGTTGGCTTGTCCATGATGACGGAGTTTGGCTCCCTTCTGTGGGGAGGGAGGGAAGAAGTGAAAACCAGGGTAATATTTTGTAGACTTGCTAAGGAGGTTTCAGGGTGTCTCTCCTGTCTTGGGGCTGTAAACTACAGTCAATCCATTAGACTAAAAATTACCTACAATCACACAGACTTGTATTAGGCATGCCCTTTTAGTGGAAATGCTGATGTGTATTTCAACAACCAAACACAACATAAGGCAACCAAGGATCTGAGAAAAAAAAATCTGCTGATATACCTCAATGGTTCAAACACAACTATTTAAATATCAACACTAATTGTAAGTGAAAGTATTTGCTTTAAACTTGTCTAAATCCGGTGGAAGAAAGCAGACATGAATGATCTGCTGGTACTTCACACAGTTTGATAGTTTGTTTACTGTTTTATCAGGACTGATCTGCTAAACACAGTATTTCTTTTATTCCGTGGTGAAGGTGAAATGCATAGAAAGGATTACATTACATATATATATGAAGTGGGCTAGAGATTTACACTGACATAAATTGGAATAGTATACATTTCAGCTCATGGCATAGTATTTTCTTGGCCAATTGGTTGTAAAATGGGTTTGGACATCAACTCAACATCTTCAGACTAAGCTACTGCAGTCAAAACAGTGATGCTGTAAGAGGCATTTCTCTATCCTGTTCCCACAGAAGAACAGTATGAAGCCTTCCAGTAACAGAAATGAAAATTTACATTTTTTTCAAGTATAAAGGCCTCAAATATTTTTACAAGCATCAGGTTTTGAAAATGTTTTGTTCATTTGTGATAGCTCTAAGTAACTAAACACAAGAAAAATGCACTTACAATGTTAAGAAAATCTCAGAGAAGTCACTGGGATTTTTTTATTCTTTTCTTCTTCCTGAAACCTTCACTGACAGCAACAGGAGATTGGATTTAAGTATCTATGTAACAACAGATGAAGGACACACATATTCACTCTTTTGCCTAGCAGGCAGAAACACAGAACCACCCCATACAAGTAATAATGCGAGAGGAGCCTCCTTCAGTTGTCGTAAAGGCAGGCAGTAAAGAGAAAAAATCACTGTTGGATTCATATCCACCTGTCTGTAAAAAGCACTGCTGAAAGCCCAATTATTTTGACTGATACCAAGAAGAGACGAAAAAAAAAAAAGGGACTTATGTAAATTACAATGAAAGAACTCAATGTATTTCTAAAAGTATCCCAGGAATTTACAGTAAATAATGCTTTCAAAGGAAATGGTAATCATTCTGCGTTGAAAGCTTCTGATCTTACCATCTTTACTTCAGATCATATTAGTACTGTGCATCATTACAAGAATGTGTTCTTTGAAGCATGTGTACTCTATCTTCCTTCTATTCATCATAAATACCCTCTCTGTGAAAGTACACTTTGCCACTGTGCACACATTTTTCTTTCTAAGATTTAATTCATTTCCTAAAGAAATGTCACACAGAAATCAATCTTGCCAGTACAAGTTCACAAGGCCTGATTCATTTAACAAATGATTTATTGACAACAGTGAGATAGAAAAATAACGGAGTGTTGTTATTAAGAGCAACATCACACGTTTCCAACAGTGTATCTAGAGAGGGTATATACAGAGGATGTGAATATTTTTTCATGACCAAGTGATACATTGCGAGAAGAAAGAAAAGAGCTTGCCATGGTTAATGGCTGGCTTCCAGCTTCTATTCCAGCTCCCTCTTTGTACTCACAGCTAACGTTATTGCATAAATCCTGACCTTTGCTGTTGTTGGTTTCATTGAAAAACAACAGCTTGCAGAAAAAGAGATACGAAAACAAGTGTCCTGTTACAAAAAATGTAATTTTGATTGGTATCCAAACATAATCCGCTCTTCAGAGAAAATGTAAAAGTTCAACCAAACCTGCATATGTAGCAGCAGACCACTTCTGAGTGTACTAGTTTGACAGGTAATCTGGGAAGAATTTATCTAAGCAGCGTCACACATGGGGATTAAATACTTCTCCTTCTCTCCTTCCTGTCCCCTTTTCACCTAGTGCCAAAGAAAGCAGTGTTTGCAGCTCTTCAGGCTGAATACACCTTGGATTTCTTCATATGGTGCAGAGAGAGATCCTTTTGTTTTCTACTAAACAAGACATGGAGAAAAAAACCAATAGCCTGCACTACACATTTGTCTATATATTCCAGAAGCATGGTGGGATCCTAGGGTGTCTCATAAAAATAAAGAAGATTTCCCCCGAGCTACCTTCTGCTCTCATATCCATCATGACTAGAGTGATCGAATGTGACCTTCAGCATGATAAGTGCTTTGGTGTCCCCAAGTCTGGTGTTAAATCATCTGAATTTTACTTCAGTGGCTCCTGGAAAAGAGTCTAAGACCTCACATCAGATGCTCACACTCCTGACTCCAAAGTACCTGCACACACCCTGGGCAGAGGGTACATCATCCCAGTCAGAGGCACAGAAATAGGTTTGAGATCTGGCTTGTCCCTGAGTACCAAGGAGCAGGGAAGTGCCCTGTGTGCTCCAGATCCGGAGCCCAGAAGCCTCGCGGGGAGCTCGGCACACGGGGGCTCCTACAAAAGACCATTTTAACTCCTGGAAAGCAGCAACGAAACGTCACTGTGCTGAATTAGAAAGCAAGAGGTTCTGAGTGCACCAGTCCCACCAGACTGGTCCCAGACTGATCCCCTACAGGCTTTGACCCTTTGCCAAGTTTCTAAATCCCCGCACTGCATAGCTGAGAAGTTGGTACCTCTGACTAACCCATCATGGTAAATGCGATACAAACATAGGAAAAAACAATTAATGCATGAAAGAGTTCATGCTCAGTTTTCTTTTGGAAAAGTAAAACAAATCCTCAGTGCTTCTCTGTACTCTTGAAGATATTATCTGACAATGAGCAGGAAAAGAAAAGATTTCTCCAGATTTCTAAAAGTACAAAAAGCGAGGAATATCTGACAAGCTTCATTAAACACAGATGAAAATATAGAACATTCTGAAAACATATAGTTGAATAGTATATAGTATTTCCAAAGGACTCCATACAAAAAAAAAAAAAGAAAAAAAAGAAAAAAAAAAGGAAAATTAAAATCTGTCCCCAGCAAGATAATCTAAACCCAGAGTAATACATTCCCCCCCCCCC